>NC_133324.1:938349863-939549863 GCF_042186555.1 Aquarana catesbeiana
ATGGCCTAGGCCATATTTATGTACAGCAACAATTCTTTTTTTCAGATCTATAGGGAGTTCTTTGCCATGAGGTGCCATGTTGAACTTCCAGTGACCAGTATGTGAGAGTGAGAGCGATAACACCAAATGTAACACACCTGCTCCCCATTCACACTTGAATCCTTGTAACACTAACGAGTCACATGACATCGGGGAGGGAAAGTGGCTAATTGGGCCCAGTTTGGACATGTTCACTTAGGTGTGTACTCACTTTTGTTGCCAGTGGTTTAGACATGAATGGCTGTGTGTTGAGTTATTTTGAGGGGACAGCAAGTTTACACTGTTATATAAGCTGTACACTCACTATTTTACATTGTAGCAAAGTGTCATTTCTTCAGTGTTGTCACATAAAAAGATATAATACAATATTTACAAGAATGTGAGGGGTGTACTCACTTATGTGAGATACTGTATATATATATATATATATATATATATATATATATATATATATATATATACAGTATTTAAGCCTAAAATAAGGCTTACCTATATGTACTGAAAATATCTCCTAAACGTGTGCCGTTTAGGAGATATTTGCCTTGTAGTGTGCTGATAATGTCATCAGTGCATGCGCAGTGAAGAAATGGCCCTCCATGCCGTTTCTTCCCCAGCGTGTGCCATGACTGGTGGCTTCCGTGTGCATGCCTTAACCCCCGGAAGGAAGAGGGGCAAAGATGGATGCTTCCACCAGCAGCAACATTGCGGACATTGTAGGCTTCGTTTGCAGGTAAGTGCCTTTGCAGGGGAATAAAGAGGAAGTAAAACCCATTAGGGTTTACTTCCTCTTAACCCTGGAGCACCGGAGCCAACAATGGAGGCTATTTCAACACAGAGGATACATTAACCATTAACCGTTTCCGTCCCGCCGCACGTCATATGACGTTGTTGGGTTTGAGCGGTGATATCTAAATGATGGGTGCAGCTACAGACATCATTCAGATATCTTCTTTTTCAGCCAGCGATTCCCTATACCATAGGAATGATCATAGCAGCTGTTCAGCTGCTTGATCATTCTTACGGACGGCGAGAGGGGACAACCTCCCTCCCGCCACCCTCCGGTGCTTCTACCGACTCAGCCCTGCCATCGGTGAGTCAAAGAAGGGAACCGCTGGGGCTGGATGCTGATGATAGAGATTTCTGGTGGACCAGATAGTCCCCAGAGTCCCTATGATCGTCCGGAGGCCCGGTGCGATGTTATGACGTCATGCCCGGCCTCAGCATTCGAAAAAATGGCGCCGCGTCGGATGGGAAGCTGAGATCGTTTTTTTTTTTTTTTTATTTCAGGCCTCCCAGCCTAGAGGTGAGATGTGGGGACTTATCTCTAAAGAGAATCTGTCATGCTTATTCTTATTACAAGGAATATTTACATTCCTTGTAATAGGAATAAAAGTGATAAAAAGCAGTGTCAAACTAGAAAAATAAAAGTAAAATTAACAATAAAAAGAAAAAAAATGTTTAAGTGCCTCTGCCCTGTGCTCGCACGCAGAAGCGAACTCATATGTACGTCGCGCCCACATATGTAAATGGTGTTCAAATCACACATGTGAGTTATCACCAAGAATGTTAGAGTGAGAGCAATAATTCTAGCCCTAGACCTCCTCAGTAACTCAAAACATATAACCAGTAAAAATTTTAAAGCGTCGCCTATGGGGATTTTTAAGTACCGAAGTTTGGCGCCATTTCACGAGTGTGCGCAATCTTAAAGTGTGACATGTTAGTTATCTATTTACTCTGCGTAACATCATCTTTCAAATTATGCAAAAAAATTGGGCTAACTT
The DNA here is from genome assembly GCF_042186555.1 of Aquarana catesbeiana. NCBI lineage: Eukaryota > Metazoa > Chordata > Amphibia > Anura > Ranidae > Aquarana > Aquarana catesbeiana. The sequence continues at coordinate 938,351,684 of NC_133324.1, forward strand.
TACTGTTTTTTTTTTTTCTAAAGCATGAAACCTTTGAAAAATTGCTGCACAAATACCTTGCAAGATAAAAAGTTGCAACGACTGCCCTTTTTTATTCTCTAGGGTCTCTGCTAAAAAATCATATATAATGTTTGGGGGTTCTATGTAATTTTCTAGCAAAAAAAATATGATTTTTATATGTAGGAGGGAAATATCAGAATTGGCCTGGTAAGCAAGTGGTTAATGACCTAAAGGCACGGCAGACTGCTTTTGCTATAAGGCAAAGGAGTCCATCACATTTTGTGAGTGTGGATCATTACACTAGTCCCAGGAGGTGGATATACTGACACCGATGGGAGCACAACAGCACTTTTTGCACTAAGAAAAGACTCTGTTTTGCACTATATCACTATATGCACTTTAATATATTGTCACTTTAAAAAAAATATTGTCAGTTTATTTGATATTATTAATTCATTACTGCATTTGGTTCACATAGATATATGTATGCACTTTAATATCATACTGTTTCAATAGTCATATATTTACCCATTAGTAAACATACTAAGATATAGATATCCATAGGATATACAGTATATACGGGCATAGTCACATTGATAAGTAGTAATAAGGTGGAGCAGGTGCTATATTTCATTCAAGTCTGTCTTGCCCCCAAGTGAGGACAATACTGGACAGCAGCTGCTCATATTGCCATTTACCACTAAGGCATGATTGTCTCATAATATAGATATTGAGTTGACCCACCCTTTGCAGCTTTAACAGCTTCAACTCTTCTGGGAAGGCTGTCCACAAGGTTTAGCAGTGTGTCTATTGGAATGTTTGACCATTCTTCCAGAAGCACATTTGTGAGGTCAGGCACAGATGTTGGACGAGAAAGCCTGGCTCGCAGTCTCCAGTCTAATTCATCCCAAAGGTACCTTGGTAATATAGTTTATAAACCGTACAATCGCATAAACAAGCCTTTCTTTTGCTCATATTGTCTTGAAAAAATTATTTCTATTTTTATGCAATCCATAAACAAAAATACATAATAACTCTACTTGCATTTCTTCTACTTTAAACAATGTTTGTTTACAAAAAAATATTGTTGCCATAGAGTAAACGTATACAATTTATGCTATATCTTTCTCTGTAGGGATGGGCGAACGGTTTTGCCCAAGCATGAGTTCGGGCTAAACACTTGCCTGTTCGGCCATTCGCCGAACGACCCAATTTGCAGGGTGTTCGCAGGATGTTTGCCCTGATAAGTGCTGCACAGTGCATTCTGAGCCCTGGTTGGGCAACGCCTTGCCCAGTCAGGGCGCACTGTGAGTTGATTGTTAAGGAGCGGGGGCCGGGAACCATACAAGGCCACATGCCCTCAACATGGGGGGATGGGTGCTTGGGTGTTGATGGGGACAAGGGCCTCATCCCCACAATCATAGCCGGTGGTTGTGGGAGTCTGCGGGCCTGGGGCTTATCAAAATCTGGAAGCCCCCATTAACAAGGGGGCACCCAGATCCTGGCCCTCCTATGTGAATGAGTATCAGGTACATAGTACCCCTACCCGTTCACCAAAAAAGTGTCAAAAAGTAAAAAACACAAGAGACAAGTTTTTAGACAATTCCTTTATTAAAAATAAAAAATAGTGTCCATCGACGTAAATCCGTCGTCAATCACGGCACCCGCCGATCTGAAAAATAAAAAAAAATTAAATACGCTCCTGCCTCCTGGGAGGTCTACCGCTGAATGCCTGCTCTGCGCTTTTACATTTCTTATATAGGTAAGGGGCGGGGCCACTTGACTATGTCACCCGGTGGCACTGCCCCTTCTGAAATCACATGCCAAGCATGCACCAGTCCATGTCGTTTTTTATTTTTTTTATTTTTTGGGTCAGTGGCTGGCATGATTGATGATGTTTAAAGAGAACAGTGCAGCGCTGGACAAATATCATGAGTAAAAAATATTGTGAAATTATTGTTAAAAAGCAATAGAAGAATTTAAGCAATCAAATAATGAATAACACCTAATAATAATAACTAGTGAGAAAAACATTAAATCAACGAGTCCATAAGTGATGAAAAGGCAAATATGGTGAATACAAATAAAAAGTTCTGAATTATAATGTGATTGAGGTCCAAAAGTTATTCCATGAGGAGTTCTGGATCAGTAATCCACCGCCAATGCTGCCCACCACCTGGTGATAATGTAATGATGGCTTACCAGAGAGCCAGCGACCGCCCTTACTCAGGGGGGTCAAAACAGGCTTAGTAGAGGGAGAAGTAGCGGTGAACTTCGAGGGATGTCCTTTAAGAGACTCTGTAAGGAATCTTGCTAACCCGCTTCCTGGGCGACTAATCAACAGCAACAGAGCGCCAGATCGGAGGATGTGGTCCCAAAGATACTTCCTGTATGGTGATCAGGTATCATTCCAGAGAGACCAAAAGGAGATGAGCCACATATCCAAAAAAAAAAAAAGGGGGGACTCCAGTAGTGCAGATAACCAATACTGCGTTTATTAAAGTAAAAAACAGAAGATAAAAACAGATTTTACATAAAAACCAGCAGGGATATCATATAGACTCCTCCGCCATTTAAAAGGAAATCGCGCATGCGCGATGCGTGCTAGCGTTGTGACCCTACAGCCGTTTTGTCACAACTGACGTCATCAGGAGTATGCAACCGCGCATGCGCCTTATAAACCCAAACAATGCGCTATGAAGCGCAACCATTGGCTAACTACAAACAAGACTGATGCTTAATTGATGGCACAGATACATAGCGTTTAGTTGATAGAACCTAGAGATGAAGCGTTCATTTAATTAACTTAAAAAAATACACTTTTGCCTATTAAGAAAATGACCAGGCAGTGTATTTAAATAGACTAAGGTGCCGCCAATGCCATCTAGTGGCAGAATTAAATATTGGACAAAATATGCAAACCAATGAATTACTATTGCCTATAAAATGCATTGTGAAAAATACAAATATATACAAAATATAAGGGAAAAAATATATATAAAAAAATTGTGCAGTGACATTGAAACTGACAATAAATAAAAGACCAGTGGGTGATAGCCCACTGACCTAAGAAAAAAGGGGGGTGGGGAGGAAAAACCCCAAAAAACAACAATTATTAATCTAGTGATTAATGATTAATAATACTCATTAGACCAAAATTTGGACAAAAATTCCCTCATGTGATAGTGCAAGGGAAATAATAATATAAAGTGAGGGGCTACCACATCAAGTGTAGCAGACTCCAACTATAACAGAAAACTTATAACAAACCATATTGGCCAAGGGGGACATCAACTGTTATTGATAAAACAGTTGATGTCCCACTCTATATTCAAGCCATTGGGGGCATGAGAGCCAAGCTTGTAGATCCAATTTGTTTCGGATCTAGAGATGGTTCTCTTGCCATTACTGCCACGCCAATGGGGAATGTTAAATGCAACTGTTAAATAAGTTGCTTATAGTTTATATTGCTTTGCCAAATTATTGCTTCATATAGGAATTAAGACACAGAGTCAGAAAGTATGTCTGTATCAAAGTTCTCAGCATAATGGACTGCTGCTCTTTAATCTTTCCAAGGCCTTTTATACAAACAATAGCATTAGCACAACCCCCCCACACAGGGCAAGGGTAAACAACAACAGGAGTCACCTGGGTTACGAACACAAGCTTCAATACCATGGCAATATAGTTACAAGAAAACAAAAGCAGAGTTTAACAGCCAAAAAGTTACATTCAAAACAGATTTACATGTAGTCATCATATTAAGTGAGAAAATTAAATCCCTGACCTTATCAATTTCCCCCTTTGACATCATCCTCTCCTTCCCCCTGGGTCCTCATGAATAAGTTCTAGTCAGTTTTTCCCCAGAGTCCTTTCCCTGACCGCGGGTTGTCAGAGGGGTAGAACCCATCCCCCTAGGTATTACCAACATCTTAAAATTCAAGAAGAGGAGTTTTATAGGAGTAGGGTGATGTCAATACACATTTATCGGTATGCCCTGTCTATTCTCCTAATTTTCCTATTTATTTTCCTGTATACACATATATTCGTGATTGTAAGTGATATTAATATTAGAATAATAATTACCATTGGACTTAACAACCAGTGAAAGGTATTGGTTGCTGTAGAAGACATTCCACTAAATATATCCCACCAATGTGGTGCAGTATCCTGTTGTATCTGTGAGGAAAGATGTACTAGTCTACCTTTGTCAATAATTGCGGATACAAGGTTATTCTGTAGGGTGTGTTCTAGTGTTTCTATGTGTTGTCTTAACAACTCTGATTGTTCCAAAACCTGTTTTAGTGGGTCTAAAGAAATTATAAAGGGTGTAGTGTCAGTGAGATTATGTACCTCATAGACTGAAGAGAATATCTTATCGGCGTCTGGTTCAAAAAGATAGGTGTCGTTACCCCATTGTAATATTTTAATCTTTTTTATACATCCCGCAAACGGCGCCGATCTATTTAACGCTAACATGGTGCGGTTGTCATTAGTAATGATACAAATATGCTGGGGTCCTATTTCTATGAATCTATTGTTCACATTTTTTGGTGTTCTTTGCATTTTGCATATGCTAGTTTGGTATTTTAACAAGCAAGGTTCATATACTGGGGAACTTCTGCCACATACCATTCCCTTATTAGTTCCTTCACATAGAGTTAAATCATGGGTTCTGTTTCCTTTATCTACATATTTCCCATATATTTCTGGATACCAAAACTCGTCTTTAATTACTAGTGGCATAACCACTATTTTACACATTTCCATTACATCTGCTACCCGGTATGCTTCAAACCTTCCTACACACCATTTCTCCTCACATTCTATCTTGTCCCCTTTTACTTGGAACCATACACCATCGTCAGTTAAACCCTTAAAATATTTCATCCAGGTATGATAATTTCCCAACTGAAGTTCGGTCCTGGCCCTATTTATTTGTATATGATAGGATAAGAGGTTAAAAGAGCACTGTGTGAAATTTACAAACTGTTGATTTTGATTCCACAGCTGGAGCTCTGCTCCTATCGTGTGATTTATTAACCCTCCCAAAAATTGTAATAGGGGTATTTCTTGCAATTGGGTTTCAAAAGTGGTGGGTAACCATTTGCTTGTGATAGTCAAGCTGTCAGCTATGTGCCCCCCTGCATGCTTCCATCTGTTGTTCATTTCTTCTATCTCGACCGAGTTTAAAATTCCCATCCCTGTACCTGTCAGTCCCAATAGTGTGTCGTACCATTCTCGTTTATACCTACACTCCGGTATTGAGGGAAAGGTGATATTGAATTTTATTTTTGTTTTCTGTTGTGATGTTGATACATTTATGCAAGTGTTTGGTACGGGTGTTAATATGGAAGATTCAATTGTTGGCATTACTTCTTCCTCCATTTGTATGTGAAACCCATAGGCCTCTGCACTCCAATACCACCCATCATTTCTCTCTTCCCTCCACCAAGAGGCACAGAGGAAAGTACTGGATTGATTAACGGTAATATCTGTCAGATTAAACATCCCTTCGGTTATATTCCCTCCTTCTGCCATGACTGTTAATATTTGGTACATTTGTCCCACTACCCGTTCCCGGGCTTGTTTCCATGTCTGTGAAAGGGATATTTTATGACACCTATGGTTCTTACTATTGTTAAAGGGGAAACCCATATTATCATTCCACTGGAAAGTTACGGTTACTTCTGAGAGGGGGTCTGCCTGTATCCATGCTATACCTACATCTACATGAAATGGTCGCCTATGTCCTTCAACAGTATAATTACCCACAGTGTAATCCTTATTTATCTCATATCCTGATACATTTGCTACTTTAGGATCATCTATACTCCATTCAAAAGTCATTGTTTCTTCTACCTCTAGTACATTAATACCAGGAGTCCATGCATATATTTGTAAACCAACAATCTTCAACAAAAAATATGTAAGTAGATATTTAATCATGTTGTTTTCTCGGGTTGTTTCTTGCAATGTGATGCGTGTATCCAGGTAGGTTTTCCTTCCAGCTTTACTGAGGTGGCTGTGGTCAAGAGTACTTGGTAAGGACCTTCAAACCTGGGTTCCAATGTCTTTCTGGTGTGTTTCTTTACATATACATAATCCCCTGGTAGCAGCGTATGTGTACCTGTTATTGAATTAGGGTCTGGAAGAGAAGAATACACACTTTTGTGGATCTTAGTTAGACGTTGTTGTAATTGTATCACATATGCAGTCAAACTATCACATTGCAATTGCATACTCTGTGGAAAGTATAAACCCAATCTAGGTGCATTCCCAAAAAGTATCTCATATGGGGATAATCCTGTCTTTCCTGTTGGAGTGTACCTTATAGAGAACAAAGCCAAAGGCAGGCATTCTGGCCAAGGCTTGTTTAACTCTTGCATGGCTTTTTGTATTTTTAACTTTATTGTCCCATTTACTCTCTCCACTGATCCTGAACTCTGTGGGTGGTAAGGGGTGTGAAAACTTTGTTGAACCCCTAACATGGTCATCACATTCTGCATGATTTCTCCTGTAAAGTGTGTCCCCCTATCTGATTCTATGGTTTCAGGAAGACCAAACCTAGGTATTAACTCAGTGATCAGTTTCTTAGCTGTGGCTTTAGCTGTAGCCGATTTTACTGGATAACTTTCGGGCCAACCTGAGAATAAATCGATACAAACGAGGACAAATTCAAAAGGGCCGCTCTTAGGCATTTGTATGTAATCAATTTGCAGTCTCTGGAAGGGGTATTGGGCCCGGACCTGGTGTTTTCGTGGGGTTTTTACTTTCTGTCCTGGGTTATTCAGGAGACAGATTTGGCAGGCTGCACAGTAGTTTCTTGCAGTACTACTGAATCCAGGGGCGAGCCATCCTTGGTTCACAATCCTATACATGGAATTGGAACTGACATGTGTGGGTAGGTGAACTGCCACTGCCATTGCTGGGTACAGAGAGGCAGGCAGGCATATTTTGCCCCCTTCCCTCCATACATTGTCAAGGTCTGGTGCTGCTCCCATTCTGACCCACTTATCTTTCTCGCTCTCCCCTGCTTGCTCCTGTAATTTACTCAGCTGCTGCCATGTTGGTTCTGGGATACTCACCTCTACCGCTGCTAAGGTCTCAGGGCTTCCTTCCCCTAGAGCTGCCTGTTTTGCAGTCAAATCTGCAAATGCATTTCCTTTTGCCTCAATTGTTTTTGCGCTCGTGTGTGCCGCTATCTTCATAATGGCTACTCGTTTAACCTTTTGAAGATTGTTCAGGACTCTCTTAATCCCTTCTCCATGTTTTACAGGTGTACCTGCTGCTGTCAGATAACCTCTAGCCTTCCATATATGGCCATAATCATGCGCTACACCATAAGCGTAGGCAGAGTCAGTGTAAATATTCCCTTCTCGTTCTTTTAAGTATTCTAGGGCTTGTTCTAAAGCTTTTAATTCTGCTTCCTGTGCTGACATGTGGGCTGGTAAGGCCTGTGCTTCAATCACCTGCGTATCAGTCACTACAGCATACCCTGTGTGATATTTACCCTTGTCATCAGCAAACCTACTACCATCTATATACAAGGTGTGCTCAGCATTTAAAATCGGTGTATCTGTAACATGTGGGAATCCCATTGTCTCCTGTTCCATGAGCTGAAAACAATCGTGCTGATCTACTTCTTTAAACAAAAGAGTGTCAGTGTCCTCATTTCTTTTCTCACTAGTACTATTAGTACTATCATTCCCCCTTGCCAAATCTGGTGACTGAAGAGGCAAAAAGGTGGCCAAATTTAAGGTTGTACAGCGCTGAAAAGTAACATTTGGAGGTAAGAGTAAAGTACACTGTAATCTTAATTGCCTAGCCATTGAAATGTGTTTGGGCTGTACCTGAGACAAGATTGCATGTATGTCATGTGTGGTATGCACTACGACTGGATTGTCTAGAACAATCTCTGATGACTTATCTATGATAATTGACACTGCAGCTACCGCCCGTACACAAGACGGTGAACCTCTAGATACTGGATCTAATGCTGCTGAAAAGTAAGCGACTGGTCTTTGTTTTACATGTGCCTGTGTCAGAACACCTGTGGCATGTCCAGTGATCTCAGCAATGTACAGGTTAAATATCTTGGTGTAATCTGGTATACCAATAGCCGGGGCAGAAATCAACAACTTTTTCAAAGTGATAAACGACTCATAAGCTATTTCTGTAAGCATATACGGTACAATTTTCAAACAATCGTATAATGGCTGCATCAAAGCGCTAGCATGTGGTATCCACTGTCTACAATATGACACGATACCTAAAAACATACGCAATTGTTTGAAATTCCGTGGGGGTAACATTCCCTTTATCACTTGAACCCTCTCCTCAGTGAGATGTCTCGTACCCTGTGATATACAATGTCCCAAAAAGATAACTTTTTCCTGACACACTTGTAACTTTTTCTTATTAACCTTGCAACCTTTTTCTGCCAAAAATCGCAACAAATTAAGGGTGGTGGCCAAACAAGTTTCCTTGTCAGGGCAGCATAACAATAAATCATCCACATATTGTAACAATACACAGGAATCTGGTGGTACCCATTCTCCCAACACTGTTTGCAATGCTTGCGAATACAAGGTAGGTGAATGCGCCATACCCTGAGGTAGGCGTGTCCAGGTTAGTTGCCGATTTTTGATTGAAAATGCGAACCAAAGTTGGCATTCTTCAGCAAGCGGGACGGAAAAGAAAGCATTCGCTAAATCTATAACCGTAAAGTACATACTGGTTGATGGTATTTGTGACAGTAATGTATGTGGATTGGGTACTAAAGGTGTCATCGGGGCTAGTATTTTGTTGACCGCTCTAAGGTCTTGGACCATTCTATACTTAACCGGACTACCGGCTACTGATTTCTTTTTAACCGGGTACAAGGGAGTGTTTGCCGGTGATTTTACCTCTTTTAGAACTCCACTTTTTAAGAAGGATTGGACCTGCATTTCTATGGCCGTCTCTTGAGGTGCACTAAGTGGATACTGCTTTTGTTGAGGAAGCACTGCTCCTGGAATCAGCTGTAGGGTAACCGGAGGTATGGGCAAAAGTCCAACATCAGCTGGATGTTTTTCCCATAGTTCTCCTGGAAGGGATGACAAAATCTGATCTAAGTCTGAAGGAGGTGTACCGGACAATTCCGATTCCTCCTCTAGGTATTGTATCAGGTTACACATCTCCATGTGTTCTTGATTATCCCCTATAGCTAAGGTGACAGTGCCATCTGTGTGATAGGTAATGTTAGCTCCTATTTTCTGCAAAATGTCAGCTCCTAACAAATTAGTGGGGGCTCCTCTGGATACCAGAAAGCGTGAAAGGAACATGTGGTTTCCTACTTTAACTTTCAGAGGTTTTGTAAGCGGGGCGTCGGCTAAAATGCCATCATATCCAGTTATTAGTAAAGTGTCAGGTGATTTTTGGCCAGGGAGTAGTTCAGAGTCAGAAAGTAACGAGCGTGAAGCTCCTGTATCGACTAAACAAGAGATTTTCTTATTACCAACCGTTATATTTGTCTTAAGCATTGTTGTTTTGGATTTTTCTAAAACCGGGGTGAGTCATGCTCGTGGACCATCTCCCTGCTGCCTGATATGACTATTTTTGTTGTCCCTGGGCTGGTTCCTTCTCTGATTAACTGGAGAATCAACACCTTCCTCTCCTTCATCCCTTATTCTTTTCTTACAGTTGCGTCTGATGTGACCAATCTTGTTACAGTAGTGACAGGTAAGGGGTTTGCGAAAGGAACCTCTACCTTGCTCTTGGGGACCCCCGAGTGCGTTGATAGCATGAGATTTCCTCCCTTTGGTTTCTGCTAAGTCCGCCTCTATGCCTTGCGCTTTTTGTAACAACGTCCCTCTATCTCTAGTTGCCCTCCACTCTGGTGTGCAGGCTTTCAGTCTCTCACTTATCTGTGGAATTAATCCCTCCATAAATTGTCTATTGAAGGCTCGGATTGTGACTGGCAGGGCCAAGTCCAATCCCTCATCTGCCATCATACTTTCCATAGATAAGTAAAATTCCGATACAGTCTGTCCTGGCATTTGCTTCATGGGTGATATGGACCCCCTCTCCTGTTGTTTTGCCTGACAAAAAGCTTCTAATCTAGCAATAAAAGGGGCCCTTGAGTCTATATGTCTGACATGTCCTGCCTCCAGGTTGCCATCCCCATCAACTTGTCCTGCAGGTCTGTGTGGACCTGTTTCTGTCATAAACTGGTTAAACAGGGTCAGAGTCATTTTGTGTCTGCATAGATCCTCCCCATCCTGCCAGGTCGCTTCATGTGTATTCATTAACTGTGTCACAAATCTACAAAAAGCAGCTGGCTTTGCTACCGGGTCTGGGGCGCTCTGTATTAATGCCATAAGGGTGTCTGCCGACCATGGTGCCCAAGTCCTTATTTGCATTCTACGAGTGACAGTAGGTGGGGCATTTGGATGGGCTGCTTGTCCAAATTCTGGATTGTTTACCTGAACAATGCGTGTATCAGTGCGTACGGGAGCTACAGTTTCTGGATGAGGTTTTTGTGCCCCACAATGCACACATTCTACTGCCCATTCTGGGTTTTGTGCTCCACAATCCTGACAAACCCATCCTCTCCGCTCAAGTACCGGATATATCTTGTGTGGTTTGCGTTCTACGTCAGTGTATGGGGGTGGGATGGCTGAGCTGGGAGCCTCGACATTTTTTGTTCTTCTATCTTTCATATCCCAACCATCACAATCTGGATTATACTTCCACCCCTCTTCTTTCGCTCTATTTGAGACCTTAATTAAGCATTGAACCTGACGCATCCATTGCTTCTCTAACACCTCTCCTTGTCTGTCCCTTTTTATTTCACTCCATACATCCGGGTCTAAGCCCGCTGCTCCTTTCACCTTAAATTTACGAAGGACATCCTTTAAGTCCTGTGCTTCGGTTTTCCCATAAATGTTCTTAATTATCTGTGGCACCGTATAGTGCGCCACAATTCCCTGACGGGGTTTTGTGTTCCTCTGGCCCATTCTAACAGTCCTGCCTAGGTAGCGTGTGGGACACTTAGTGTACAATATAATGCGGCTACAACATATACAAGAATGAATAATTACTTTATATGCTAGCCCTATAGCAAACCAGCTAAGTTACACTAGTTCCTCGTTGCCTTCCTCCTAGGGTGCTAGAATTCTAGAAACCTCTCCGGAATGAGATTTCTGAAACCAAATTACTTTATATGCTAGCCCAAAAATAAATAATTACTTTATATGCTAGCCCAATAACAAACCAGAATGCGGCTACAACATATACAAAAATGCGGCTACAACATATACAAGCATTCCTTTAAGTGGCCAGGTATCCGACTAGATCTCGGGACTTTGTTGAGACCTTATTCCCCCCTCGTATCTGGGAATCCCTCTCATGCACTCTTATCCCTGCTTTATGGAGCAGACAGGGCTTATACTCTCAACCCGTCTATGGTTTATGAGTTAGATGTGAGGTTAAGCATAAGCGTCAGACCCCCAAGCTCACAAGCCCTCAGGTTCCCAATCGTGTGAGGTAAGGCGCATTCCGTTGCTTAGTTCGGCAATCCCCTTCTAACTCATACCATCCTTGACAAGGCTCATTCACTTTCTCAACAAGACAGACAAGACAAACACAGATAACAAAAACAAACAAATAATTCCAGCAATATAAACGAAAATATGCAGTAATTCTAGACTCACCACTACAGAGGCTGGTGTTTTAAAACCAGGAGAACCGTAACTGACAGAACGGATAGGCACAAATCAGGGGAGCACAGAATATAAGAAAAATAAAGCTTTTTCTTACCTGCGCAGGTTTTTTTTTGATCTGTGATTCCCGGAGTGCCTGTCTTTTGGTTCCGTCAGCGTAGCTCATCCACCTCTTGTAGTATCATCGGTGAGTTCCTCGTCCGGGCGCCAAAATGTTAGATGCAACTGTTAAATAAGTTGCTTATAGTTTATATTGCTTTGCCAAATTATTGCTTCATATAGGAATTAAGACACAGAGTCAGAAAGTATGTCTGTATCAAAGTTCTCAGCATAATGGACTGCTGCTCTTTAATCTTTCCAAGGCCTTTTATACAAACAATAGCATTAGCACAACCCCCCCACACAGGGCAAGGGTAAACAACAACAGGAGTCACCTGGGTTACGAACACAAGCTTCAATACCATGGCAATATAGTTACAAGAAAACAAAAGCAGAGTTTAACAGCCAAAAAGTTACATTCAAAACAGATTTACATGTAGTCATCATATTAAGTGAGAAAATTAAATCCCTGACCTTATCAGGAACATATTTCTCTATACCAATAAACATGGTGCCCTTAGGGTCCCTGTTGTGCACAAGGTCATAGTGTCTAGAGACACTGTGTTTGTCAAAGCCTTACTTAATGTTGGTGATATGTTCACCCAACCTGACTTGCAATTTCCCGGCCTGTGTGTCCCACATACTCCAACCCACATGGACACCTAAGAAGGTATACAACGCATTTTGTAGTGCATGTGATGAGTGATTTGATGGGGTATGTGACACCTGTGCCACTAGATGTGAATTCTATCAGTCTCCTATCATGTAACGCATTCACCCTACAGACCTTACATCTCCCGCAGGGAGAAAAACCCTTTAAGTCACCAAAAAAGGTTGGACGGGTGGGTGGAGCAGGAATGTTGGGTGCCAGTATATGTCTGAAATTAGTCTCTCCCCTGAATAAAACACGGGGTTTGTCAGACAATATAGGCCCCAAGACCCGATCATTCTTTATGACTGGCCAATGTTTTTTGATAATTCTTTTAATGGCCCAATGTTGGTTGGAATAAGTTGTGAGGAAGGCCAATCCAAAGTCCTCCCTATCAGCAGCCTGGGGGGGGGGGAGTTTCACATAATAGGTCTTTGGTTATGTCCTTAACTTATTACGTGAAATAGAGTGGAAGGCTACGTATATGCTGGTGACAGCTGATGTCGCATCACTTTACACGTCAATATCCCACACTTTGGGACATGATGCTGTGCGTCATTTTCTCTATCGAGACTCCAGTATCCCCACCACGCAATGTAATTTCGTGATGGAGCTACTGGACTTCTCGATGGAACATAACCATTTCTGGTATGGTGGTACACATTATCTACAAATAAGAGGAGTGGCCATGGGAGCTAAATTTGCTCCCAGCATGGCCAACCTCTTCATGGCCAAGTGGGAGGAAGATGTGGTCTTGCGTGATAGACCACCCCAACTCATCATGTGGAGAAGATTTATAGATGGCGTCCTGTTCGTATGGGACGAGGATGTTGACTCAGTGACCAGTTACTTGGCTTTACTGAACAAAAATGATAGGGATATAATGCTCACTCACAAAGCTAGCCCCACCCAAATCCATTTTTTGGATTTGGTTATCACAATTGTTAATAATATGATCACCACCTCCACCTACTTTAAGCCAACAGACAGGAATAGTTTCATTCCTCTCGATTCCTGCCACCATCGATCTTGGCTGTCCGCTGTGCCCAAGGGGCAATTTCTGCATTTAAGACGCAATTGCTCTGATCTAAATGAGTTCTACAAGGAGGCTTTAACCCTGAAATCCAGGTTTTTTAATAAAGGTTATGACGCAGGAACTTTGATTTCCTCTAATCACAGAGGTAGGGAACAGAGACCGTAAAGACCTATTATGTGAAAACCCCCCCAGGCTGCTGATTGGGAGGACTTTGGATTGGCCTTCCTCACAACTTATTCCAGCCAACATTGGGCCATTAAAAGAATTATCAAAAAACATTGGCCAGTCATAAAGAATGATCGGGTCTTGGGGCCTATATTGTCTGACAAACCCAGTGTTTTATTCAGGGTAGAGACTAATTTCAGACATATACTGGCACCCAACATTCCTGCTCCACCCACCCGTCCAACCTTTTTTGGTGACTTAAAGGGTTTTTCTCCCTGCGGGAGATGTAAGGTCTGTAGGGTGAATGCGTTACATGATAGGAGACTGATAGAATTCACATCTAGTGGCACAGGTGTCACATACCCCATCAAATCACTCATCACATGCACTACAAAATGCGTTGTATACCTTCTTAGGTGTCCATGTGGGTTGGAGTATGTGGGACGCACTGTCAGGAAATTGCAAGTCAGGTTGGGTGAACATATCACCAACATTAAGCAAAGCTTTGACAAGCACAGTGTCTCTAGACACTATGACCTTGTGCACAACAGGGACCCTAAGGACACCATCTTTATTGGTATAGAGAAATATGTTCCCCATTGGCGTGGCAGTAATGGCAAGAGAACCATCTCTAGATCCGAAACAAATTGGATCTACAAGCTTGGCTCTCATGCCCCCAATGGCTTGAATATAGAGTGGGACATCAACTGTTTTATCAATAACAGTTGATGTCCCCCTTGGCCAATATGGTTTGTTATAAGTTTTCTGTTATAGTTGGAGTCTGCTACACTTAATGTGGTAGCCCCTCACTTTATATTATTATTTCCCTTGCACTATCACATGAGGGAATTTTTGTCCAAATTTTGGTCTAATGAGTATTATTAATCATTAATCACTAGATTAATAATTGTTGTTTTTTGGGGTTTTTCCTCCCCACCCCCCTTTTTTCTTAGGTCAGTGGGCTATCACCCACTGGTCTTTTATTTATTGTCAGTTTCAATGTCACTGCACAATTTTTTTTATATATATTTTTCCCTTATATTTTGTATATATTTGTATTTTTCACAATGCATTTTATAGGCAATAGTAATTCATTGGTTTGCATATTTTGGCCAATATTCAATTCTGCCACTAGATGGCATTGGCAGCACCATAGTCTATTTAAATACACTGCCTGGTTATTTTCTTAATAGGCAAAAGTACATTTTTTTAACTTAATTAAATGAACGCTTCATCTCTAGGTTCTATCAACTAAACGCTATGTATCTGTGCCATCAATTAAGCATCAGTCTTGTTTGTAGTTAGCCAATGGTTGCGCTTCATAGCGCATCATTTGGGTTTATAAGGCGCATGCGCGGTTGCGTACCCCTGATGACGTCAGTTGTGACGAAACGGCCGTAGGGTCACAACGCTAGCACGCATCGCGCATGCGCGATTTCCTTTTAAACGGCGGCGGAGTCTATGTGATATCCCTGCTGGTTTTTTATGTAAAATCTGTTTTTATCTTCTGTTTTTTACTTTAATAAACGCAGTATTGGTTATCTGCACTACTGGAGCCCCCCCTTTTTTCTTTTTGGATATGTGGCTCATCTCCTTTTGGTCTCTCTGGGAATGAACACTGATCACCATACAGGAAGTATCTTTGGGACCACATCCTCCGATCTGGCGCTCTGTTCCTGTTGATTAGTCGCCCAGGAAGCGGGTTAGCAAGATTTCTTACAGAGTCTCTTAAAGGACATCCCTCGAAGTTCACCGCTACTTCTCCCTCTACTAAGCCTGTTTTGACCCCCCTGAGTAAGGGCGGTCGCTGGCTCTCTGGTAAGCCTTCATTACATTATCACCAGGTGGTGGGCGGCACTGGCGGTGGATTACCGATCCAGAACTCCGCATGGAATAACTTTTGGACCTCAATCACATTATAATTCAGAACTTTTTATTTGTATTCACCATATTTGCCTTTTCATCACTTATGGACTCGTTGATTTAATGTTTTTCTCACTAGTTATTATTATTAGGTGTTATTCATTATTTGATTGCTTAAATTCTTCTATTGATTTTTTAACAATAAATTCACAATATTTTTTACTCGTGATATTTGTCCAGCGCTGCACTGTTCTCTTTACATCTGTTTCTTGTGCCCTTGTATTGGGGTTATAATGTCTAGCAGCAGGACCCTCTTCACGGATATTTCTTTATTAATTATTTTTTCACTCTTTTTGAGCACCTGGCGCAATTCTTTTTCTCTTTACATGGTTGATGATGTACTTACATTGATGAACAGTATTTTTTATTTTTTTTAATAAAGGAGTTGCATTCGATACTCATTTACATGGGGAGGAAGGTATCTGGGGGCCCCCTTGTTAGAGGGGGCTTCCAGATTCTGATCAGCCTCGACCCATAGACCCCACAACCGCAGCCCAGGGTTGTGGGCAAGAGACCCTTGTCCCCATCAACATGGGAACAAGGTGTTTTGAGGTGGGGGGGCAAAGCCATCCACCCCAAAGCACCCACCGCCTATGTTGAGTCCATGTGGTCTGGTATGGTTCAGAAGGGGGGCGCTCATTCGACCACCCCTTTCCTGACATCCCAGGCTGCATGCCCAGATAAGGGTCTGGTATTGATTTTGGGGGGGACCTACGTCATTTTTTAAAACAATTTTGCCGTGGGGTTCCCCTCCAAATCTATACCAGTCTCCCAGGGTCTAGTATTCACTGGGGGGGACCTCACGCCATTTTTTGCTTCATTTTATCAATAGCCGGGTGCCGGCAATTGTAAATGGCATTTGACTCGTTTTTTTTCTTAAGAAACTCAATTTTTGCTGCAGCATGTTTTATGCATGCTACAGATGTGCCACTTTACAGGAACATTAACATTCCATCATCCACTGTCACTTCATCCCTCATAGAGTAGAATGGTCGGATATCATATGGGATATCCTTAAAGGAGCCAGACCACCCATTGAGAATGATGTCCAGAAGGCGCTGACAGGTGGCATCTGCCTGTGTTTCTTGCTTTAGTTCCTGAATCCTTCTGGGTGACAACACCCCATCCAGAGCAAACACATCATAATCCTCAATAGCTCCAGAGTTATCAGAAGTGGGGAGGTGTTCACGTGAAGGAGCATCCGCAACAAACAGTTCACAGCCTCATTTATAGATTACATTCAGGTGGTAGCGTTGAAGCTTTAGCATCACTTGCTGGATGTGCACAGATGCTGTGTGCAGGGGTTTTCTCATTATGCTTATGAGTGGCTGATGATCCGTCTCCACAGTCACAGGGCGCCATAGATGTAATTATGGAATTTTACACAGGCAAATACTAGTCCCAATAATTCCTTCTCAATTTGTGCTTAGTGTACATCAGTCTCAGTGAGGGCTCTTGATGCAAAAGCCACAGGCCTCCCATCTTGAAGACAGACTGCACCAAGACCATAATGGGGAGTACCAGCAGACAATGTGACCTGGGAAAAGTGTGTGAGCTGCTCAGGCTCGATAGGGAGGGGGTATGTAGATAGTGCACCTGCAGCTGCTGCTAGAGTGCTGACAGGGGATGGAGCCCATCCTGGCTCCTGCAAAGGTTCAAGGAAGAAAGGGGGACCCCTGCAAGTCGCACATCTAGGATGTCCTGCTGCAATGAATGGAGTGGCAACCTCAGCCTGGACTTCGACCAGGCCACGCCCTCTATGTGTTTCACTCCCCCCCGGAGCTTAATAATGGGGATAGGGATCTCATATGTATTACGGCACATTAAGGGAACCCCCCAGGCACTGTATTTAAAGGATTATTTTTAATGTTGCACTTATTTATTGTTGCATAATTAAAATCACTGCTCCTGAAAAAACTATTGTTTAAAAAAAAAAATAAATAAATATATATATATATATATATATATATATATATATATATATATATATATATATATATATATATTGATACATGTCCCCCAGATCACTACCCAGACCCCCACATCTCTTTTATGGTCAATTACTTGTATATACAGTAAGCCTTCAAATTGGGTACTTTTGATTGTTACTGTTTGGCTCCTATAGACTTCAATGGGGTTTGCCGTTCGGGTTAGAACATTTGCCCTGTTCAGGAGTTCTGCTGCTAACCGAACAGGGTGGTGTTCAGCCCATGTCTATTTCTCTGTTTAAAATGACACTACAACTATGATTCTGGTATAAAGAATTTCAGGGTTGCCTACAAATTAAATACCTTTTTTTAGGAGCAGTCTACTGGGGGCAATAATGGATGAGTACAATGGAATGGAGCAGTCTATATGACTGCAGTGGAGGTGCACTGCCACCGACAGCTATACTATCATGTTTGGTTTTTCTCCCTCTCCCTCCCTCACTCTTTGTGCTGAAATTTTTCCCTGGACTCTCAGTCATGCCACTGCTTTAACCAACCTGTTCCACCCAGTGCTGAAACACTTCAACCGATTTCATCAACAAAATATACAGACCTTCAAAGTCCAAATTATCGAAAAAGTCAATTGTCCAATCCGTGGTGGAGACCGATTCTCCCTTCTTTGTAAAAGGGAGGACTTTTGGATCTTTAGGATGGATACAAGAATTCCTAGAGGTCTCAACAACGAGTGGGACATTACCCACTATTATGAATGAGTGTCTCATCAACAGTGCCTGAACTATTTACACATTGATATACCGACTTTCGTCTGCTATCCATGCACAAATTGTTGTGACCGCATGCTCATATATTTACATATTCAACACATCGTTATGCATAAAACTTATACATGATTTACTCCTGCACAACACTGAGTGTCTTTTGGAACTATTGTGGAATTCATTTCCCCTCTTTTTCTACATTGTAGACAATAACAAAAAAATCCTTTACAAACATAGTTTTAATTATGAACATGAATCAAAAACAATTTATTTTTATTGTATATATTTTAATAACATTTGTTTGTTTGTTTTTTTTTTGCTTTTTGGCCCAATTGGGAGCATAAATTCTACTACATATTTTTTTTTGCACTCACAATAGTTTATATTGCACAGAGGTTAGCACTCTATGCCAAATTGCACTGATAGATACTTTCCTCCATACTAACACCAATCACAATTAATTACACACACCTGCTACTTTTTTGCACCTAATGAGTTACTACCAATGATTACTAATTGCATTATTAATCCAGTACTCCTTCACCACCATGCTCCCCACCCCCACTATACCAAAGAGATACCCACTACTGTTCATTGGGAAATCCTTATCATTGACACTGTAACCCACTGACAATGTGTCAATAAGTAATGTTTAGGAGGATCTGGCAGCGAGTGAATGCTGCTTTTGTCATTCTTACTTGTATATACACTCCCTTGCGGCACCGGCGCCACTCTCTCCTCCTCTCCCTGATCCCAGCCTATAAATGACGTCACATCAGACTCAGAGGCCGGGACTAAAAATCATCAGTCAGGCAGAGATTACTCCGCCTGACTGAGAATTGTATGCATACCTTCCATCCTAGTGCACAGCTTTCAATACTGTGTGCTCTGGCTCTACTCGCTTAATAAGTAGCAGAGGAGGCTATATGTCTACTGGGCCAGGTGCGCACTCTACTGTGCCCCCTCCTGTAAATTATTGCACTTGGGGCTCCAACCCCCCCAGTCCCGACCCTGGTTCCAGCACTGCCATTAATGCCTTGCCTGTTGCCCCCCCCCCCCCCGGATCAAGTGAACTGTACCAAACATAAGGTCAGCTGAATGAATTACACTAAGTATTCTTGCATTAAGCATGGAACCCTTGGCTTACACGATCAGAGAGACATCTGCCATCGAAGGTGTTCATATAGGAAATATAACACAAAGCTTATTTGTGGATGACGTAACACTAAAGGTTAGGAACCCACTCACTTCCCTAACATCAATCCATCAAGACCTCAATTAAATTGGCTCGTATCGGCTGTATCCAATCACAGCCGGTCCCAAATGTAAACAAACAATGATAACTCACAGTTACCAGCTTCTCCTCCTTACACACCGATCCTGTGTGAGAAGTAGAACCCAGGAACAGTGAGTTACCATTTAACCCTTTACTGTACTGTGCCCTGATTGCCCCAGAATAAAGAGTACCTGTTGTGCAGCCCATCAGAATACCTGTCGTGCAGTTCATCACTACCTGGCATGCAGCCCAGCAGTGTATCTGACGTGCAGCCCATCAGTGTCCAAGTCCTGAAGCCTATCAGTGTACCAGTCCTGCAGCTCAGCAGTGTACCTGTCCTGCAGCCCATCAGTGTACCTGTCCTGCAGCCATCAGTGTACCTGTCCTGCAGCCCATCAGTGTACCATTCCTGCAGCCCATCAGTACCTGTTGTGCAGCCCATCAGTCTACCTGTCCTGTAGCCCATCAGTTTACCTGTCCTGCAGCCCATCAGTGTACCTGTCATGAAGCCCATCGGTGTACTTGGCAGCACAGCCCATCAGTCTACCTGTTGTAGCCCATCAGTGTACCTGTCACAGTGCCACCATCACTGCCGTCCATCAGCAGTTTACTCATCATACAGCCACCATGTCCACAAAACTGTATACTAGTGAGGAGGCATATCAAACCTTAAGTATGATGGATGAGAGCAGCAGGGAGCCCTCCATGTCCAATTCCAATTAGAAATATGAGCCCATTGAAAGTAATGGATTGGCGACCAAATTGAAGAAGGAAAGGGTCTCTCATAAAAGGATAAGGCACTTTGAAAACCAGGCAGCCATCAGCAGCGCCATACACCCCAATGGTCAATCGCCAAATGCCAACAGCTCTGGACTCCAGGATGAAAGGCCCAGTAGCAGCACTGGAATATCACACCAGACCAAACCCATTATGGCTGCCATCCAGCTCAGGGTTAGCTACAATCCCCTCTTTCAGTGCACAGCTTTTTTAAATTTATTTTTCCCTGACAATTTTCTTCAATTAATTGTGGCCCAGACTAACCTTTTTGCCCAACAATATATTGATAACAACCCCAACTCATGCTATGCCCATCCATTTGAATGGAGACGTCTAAAAGTGGAGGAGTTTAAATAGTTTTTGGGCCTCACAATCAACATGGGGCTTACAAAAATAATTAATTACATGCTTATTGGTCCACCCACCCAATCCATGACATGCCAATTTTTTCAGCTGTAATGTCCAGGTCATGCTATGACATGATCATGCTCTTCCTGCACTTCAGCACTAACTCACAGTGCCCTCCCCAAGATCATTCCAACTATGACAAACTATATAAAATTCACCCCCAAATTAGTTGAATCCCTTCTTCACCTCACTGACCAGCTGGTATTAAAGTAATACATTTGCTGTAAAAGGGCCAGGTATGGATTGAAGCTCAAAAAGCACTGTGAAAGTTACCCAATCTGATTTCTCTGTTGGACTCATTTTCTAGGAGCGTTACCCAATCTGATTTCTCTGTTGGACTCATTTTCTGGGATCGTGGGTCTGGGGGTTAATCTAGCTAAATGTTCAGCCATGCCAATAAATATACCTAATGTCCTCGCAAGCTCCCTACAGAGTAATTTTCCTTTTACTTGGTGCACCCAAACATTTTGATACCTAGGTATACAACTCACCCCTACATTTCAGACGTTTTTCCAGGCAAACTATCACCCTATAGTTTCCAATGTCCGGTCCTTGCTAAAAATTTGGGATAAATACCATATTTTGTTCCTTAGCAGGATTACAGCCATTAAGATGGCAGTCTTGCCTAAGTTATTATTATTTTTTAGATCCCTCCCAATTTATGTCCCTAAATCCTATATTGACTCTATCCAAAGGGATGTCAACAAATTCATATGGCACCACAAGAAACCGAGGTTCCACAAAACATTACTATACAGACCCCAACCTATTGGAGGTCTGGGTCTCCCAGACCTATGGCGATACTATTTATCGTCCAAATTTGCACAAACCACACAATGGCACGCTCCACCTGATGATATACCATGGCTCATCTTCGAAGCTCACACTATCTTCCCCTTCCTCCTTCCAGGGTTGCTTTGGTCTAGATCAATCAAACCTTGTCAACTTGCTCCCCTAAACACAATTGTGCACCAATCAATATACCTCTGGTCACTATATGGTAAAAAACTCCAACTAGCCTCACCCCTCTCTCCCCTATACTCCTATTTAGGAGATCCTGACTTCCCCCCAGCATTCCATGACAGAACTGGGTTCCTCCACTGGTGCTCGGCTGGAGTTACCACGTTCCAATCCTTCAAAGAAGGTCGGAACTTCAAAACCTTTCTTCAACTACAAATAGAACATGATTTGCCCGCCTCTGAACAATATAGTTACAAACAAATTAAGCACTTCTACTGCAGCAGAGGCTTCCTAGACTCCCAATTGCGTGCCACACAATACGAACATATTTGTGCACACTCTTCCAGAGATAAAGGGGTTATTTCTAAGCTCTACAGCATACTCAACTAATTCTCCTTGGAGGAGAAAACCAAACCAATGGTAAGTTGGGAGAGAGACGTAAGCCTTACTTTTGTGCCACATGAATGGGAGGAGATGCTAACCAACATGTACAAAAACACAAGGTCTTACACAACCCGTGAAACAGCTATCAAACTCCACACAAGGTGGTACATGACACCCACAAAAATCCATTCAATATACCCTTCGGTATCCCCATTATGTTTCCGGGGCTGTGGTGAGCTTGGCTCACTGACTCATATTTTTTGGAGCTGCAAATCCCTTAAACCCATCTGGCAAAAAGCTGCCTCAAAGGCATCCACTATTGCAGGTCGTTTACTCACTCTCACTATACAGATGTGCCTATGTTTCACTTCTATTCCAAACATCCCTACGCCCTGTAAAAAACGAATTCACATGCTTTTTGTGGCCATACACTGGGTAATAGCACTAAATTGGCGTTCTTCAGCCCTACCCTGGTCACAAGTGCTAACCAGAATGGAAACAATCAAATTATCCGAACGCATTCATCATACATTGTTTGATATTATGCATATTCAGGATAAAAAAAAGGAAACATTGGGAAACTTCACTTTTATAACCTAACAATGTTCCTTGAGATATTTCTATCAAATGTTCAAGCTGTTTTCACAAAATCACATTGGTAACTGAATAAGTATTTCAAGTTGACCATTTCTCTTCTACTTGATCTCTATATCACACTATGCCTGAAACTATTATACCTTATTTTGTATATTGAACTTTGTCTGACTTATTGATTGTTTGTCTATGATCTTTCAATAAAAACTTTTGTAATAAAAAAAAAGCACTGTGAAAGTGCCACAGGATATGGGTACGCCTTCCGCATGTACAAAGGCAAAGACTCCCAGCTTCAGCCCCCTGAATATCCAACCTACACCGACACAAGCGGAAAAATTGCCTGGGACCTGACATTCCCACTGTTCCAAAAGGGTTATCACATCTACCTAGATAATTATTATATCAGTCTGCTGTACAAGAAGCCTCTAACCCTGTCACCATTCTTATCTGAGGCCCTAAGCTTGATGTTCCTGCCTGGACCAATACTTTGGCTGTGCTGAAAATATGGTTCAATATTTTGTTTTATGGTTCTACAGCTACAATGTAACATAAAAATAGGGTTACTTGACATCCCTGTTTGCACTGCTCCCCTCCCAAGGCTACTGTGGCTGCACTGTGGATGAACTGAAGTCATAGGACAGCCAAAGATGCCAAAAGCATTTTCTTCTACATAAAGTTGGAGTCCTATATGTAGAAACTACTCATTGTAAATGGTAAAATATTTAAAAAAAAGGGTTTGGTGTCATACAGACACAGCAAAGTGTGGAAAAAGACAAAAAAGTTGAAGAATTAAACACAAGAAATGTGACATTATCAGAGAGGTAATAACGTTTGAGCCTTAATTTACTGGACTGGACTGGAGGAAAATAGGGAATAGGATCCTATTCCATTTGACATCACTACTCCATGGGTACAGGCCACTTTTATCCACAGGGCCAGTCTACAAAGCTCCACAATCTTGACATTATTTCACACATCTGCTGCCAACAGCAGCAGCATTGTGGTCTGCAGCCTCTATCTGCAGTGTATCAGCCCTGGTAAAAGTACCAGTCATCAGAGTACCAAATGCATGAGGAGACACATAAATCTACACACAAAACTCAGTAGGAGTAGCCAGAGTCAGTACAAGGGGGGGGAGGGGCGGAAGGGGCGGATGCCCTGGGCGGTACAATTTACTGGGGGTGGGGGCGCAGTAAAGTGTCCTTCTAAAACAGCCGTCACTAAATGGCGGCCCGCTGTCCTAGTCTGGACCGAGTGACGCTTCTGTCCGGACAACCAGGCCACCAGTATAATTGTAAATGTCAGCAAGCGTTG
Source organism: Aquarana catesbeiana (assembly GCF_042186555.1). NCBI lineage: Eukaryota > Metazoa > Chordata > Amphibia > Anura > Ranidae > Aquarana > Aquarana catesbeiana. Next base: position 938,375,681 of record NC_133324.1, read on the forward strand.
GTTTTGCTAGGACCATGGGTTTCCCCAGCAACCAGCGATGCTGCATGCGTGCACCCGCCCCCTGCTCCTCACCGCAGGTCTCTGAGTTGGCAGAAGACCAGCTCGCACTCACGGGCCACGAGTAGGGTCGTGACATCACGTAGTGCCCCGCCCCCCTGCTGATCGCGGTTCCCGGGTCCTGGCTCTCCATATCTCGCAGCTTCTGCTCCTTCGGTATTTCAGTTGTGCCCTCCTGCATTCAAGGTATGTGGGCCACATGTTAACTAGTGATCACTAATGGGCATATTTTTATTGTGCACACTGCTGGGCATATTTTGTTAAAGGTCACGCTGATGGGCACCTTTTTTTATGTTAAGGGGCACTCTGATGGACAAATTTTATTTTAAGGGGCACGCTGATGGGTATATTTTTAATGTTCACACTGATGGGCATATTTTCTTAAGGGGCACACTGATGGCCACATTTTGTTGTGCTCATCAGCGTGCACATTAAAAATATACCCATCAGCGTACTTCTTAAAATAAAACGTGCCCATCAGAGTGCCCCTTAACATAAAAAAGGTGCCCATCGGCGTGACCCTTATTTTATGTTAAAGGGCACGCTGATGGGCATATTTTATTTTAAGAGCAACACTGATGGGCACATTTTGTATAAAGGGGCACACTGATGGACGCATTTTGTTGTGCCCATCAGAGTGCCCCTTAACATAAAATGTGCCCATCAGCGCGCACATTAAAAATATATCCATCAGCGTGTCCCTTAAAATAAAATGTGCCCATCAGAGTGCCCCTATAAAATGTGCCCATCAGGGTGCCCCTTAACATACAATTTGCCCATCAGAGAGTCCCTTAATCCCTTAATATAATAATAATAAGTACATTCTTGTTTTGAAATGACATTGATTCTTTCTTAAAACCGGGGGGGGGGGGGGGCACAGTTTGCCATCTTCCTTTGCCCTGGGCACCAAATGGCCTTGTCCAAGCACTGGGAGTAGCACCTCAATGGTACCACTAGGCAAAAAAACAAAAAACAAATGGCCACTGCTCTCACCTATAATTGACCTTTGCAGCAAGGAGCACATGGAAGGGCATTGCATGAAAAGCAAAACCGAATAAATTCCTGGCTCACCAGCCTGCTAAGCAACTGAATTATCCTGTCTAAGAGTATGCGTTAAAAACAGGGGTTTAGTCTGTACACATTTGCAAATACATGCATAAGCTACAGAGCCCCGTCAAGGCACCCCAGTATTTTCTGTAGTCCTAAATCTAAATTTGAGAGCCTCCACAGTGGAAGCACATGCATTATAATGGCTAGGCAGAGGGCAGGTGAGCCTGGAGGGGGCCCACCCCTCCTTAAAGGCACAGGAGGCACACTGGACACTCAGCATTTCCTCACCAATATTTCAACAGTACAAACAAATGGGCACTGCTCTCACCTATACCTGGCCTTTGCAGCAAGGTGCACATGGATGTACAATAGATGCAAAACAAATCCAAAGAAGTTGGATTATCCTGTCCCCTCCAGAATCTCCTGCCTATCCATTATAATGCATGTGCTTCCACTGTGGAGGCTCTCAAATATAGAGTTCGAACTACAGAAAATACTGGGTGCCTTGACGGGGCTCTGTCATTTATGCATGTATTTGAAAATGCACAAAGAGAAAACATTGCCCGCAGGACTTTAATGAGGCACAGCCAAAATATAAAATATACAAAAGATTTAATGTTGCAAAAAAACAGATATTAACATACATTTAAAAACAAATTGTCATGTTTAATTACCAGTGATATATGTACATGAATAACTATCATTGAATCAATCGTTTATCCTTGTGACTAGGGATGAGCCGAACACCCCCCTGTTCGGTTCGCACCAGAACATGCGAACAGGAAAAAAATTCGTTCGAACACGCGAACGCCGTTAAAGTCTATGGGACACGAACATGAATAATCAAAAGTGCTAATTTTAAAGGCTAATATGCAAGTTATTGTCAATAAAAGTGTTTGGGGACCTGGGTCCTGCCCCAGGGGACATGGATCAATGCAAAAAAAAGTTTTGAAAACGGCCGTTTTTTCAGGAGCAGTGATTTTAATAATGCTTAAAGTCAAACAATAAAAGTGTAATATCCCTTTAAATTTCATACCTGGGGGGTGTCTATAGTATGCCTGTAAAGGGGCGCATGTTTCCCGTGTTTAGAACAGTCTGACAGCAAAGTGACATTTTGAAGGAAAAAACACATTTAAAACTACCGCGGCTATTGCATTGCCGACAATACACATAGAAGTTCATTGATAAAAACGGCATGGGAATTCCCCACAGGGCAACCCCGAACCAAAATTAAAAAAAAAAAATGATGTGGGAGTCCCCCTAAATTCCATACAAGGCCCTTCAGGTCTGGTATGGATATTAAGGGGAACCCCAGCCAAAATTTAAAAAAAAAAATTGACGTGGGGTTCCCCCTAAATTCCATACCAGACCCTTCAGGTCTGGTATGGATTTTAAGGGGAACCCCGCGCCAAAAAAAAAAAAAAAAAAACGGCGTGGGGTCCCCCTAAAAATCCATACCAGACCCTTATCCGAGCACGCAACCTGGCAGGCCAAAGGAAAAGAGGGGGGGACGAGAGTGCGGCCCCCCCCCTCCTGAACCGTACCAGGCCACATGCCCTCAACATTGGGAGGGTGCTTTGGGGTAGCCCCCCAAAACACCTTGTCCCCATGTTGATGAAGACAAGGGCCTCATCCCCACAACCCTGGCCGGTGGTTGTGGGGGTCTGCGGGCGGGGGGCTTATCGGAATCTGGAAGCCCCCTTTAACAAGGGGACCCCCAGATCCCGGCCCCCCCCCTGTGTGAAATGGTAAGGGGGTACTTACCCCTACCATTTCACTAAAAAACTGTCAAAAATGTTAAAAATGACAAGAGACAGTTTTTGACAATTCCTTTATTTAAATGCTTCTTCTTTCTTCCTTCATCTTCTTCTTCTTCTGGTTCTTCTGGCTCTTCTGGTTCTTCCTCCGGCGTTCTCGTCCAGCATCTTCTCCGCGGCGTCTTCTATCTTCTTCTCCTCGGGCCGCTCCGCACCCATGGCATGAGGGGGGATGCTCCCGCTCTTCTCTTCATCTTCTTCTCTTCTTCATCTTCTTCTTCATCTTCTTCTTCTTCTTCTCTTCTTCCTTCTTCTCTTCTTCATGTCTTCTCCGGGCCGCTCCGCAGCCATGCTGTGGCATGGAGGGAGGCTCCCGCTGTGTGACGGCGTCTCTTCGTCTGACGGTTCTTAAATAACGGGGGGCGGGGCCACCCGGTGACCCCGCCCCCCTCTGACGCACGGTGACATGACGGGACTTCCCTGTGGCATTCCCCGTGACGTCACAGGGAAGTCCCTCAAGTCACCGTGCGTCAGAGGGGGGCGGGGTCACCGGATGGCCCCGCCCCCCGTTATTTAAGAACCGTCAGACGAAGAGACGCCGTCACACAGCGGGAGCCTCCCTCCATGCCACAGCATGGCTGCGGAGCGGCCCGGAGAAGACATGAAGAAGAGAAGAAGGAAGAAGAGAAGAAGAAGAAGAAGATGAAGAAGAAGATGAAGAAGAGAAGAAGATGAAGAGAAGAGCGGGAGCCTCCCCCCTCATGCCATGGGTGCGGAGCGGCCCGAGGAGAAGAAGATAGAAGACGCCGCGGAGAAGATGCTGGACGAGAACGCCAGAGGAAGAACCAGAAGAGCCAGAAGAACCAGAAGAAGATGAAGGAAGAAAGAAGAAGCATTTAAATAAAGGAATTGTCAAAAACTGTCTCTTGTCATTTTTAACATTTTTGACAGTTTTTTAGTGAAATGGTAGGGGTAAGTACCCCCTTACCATTTCACACAGGGGGGGGCCGGGATCTGGGGGTCCCCTTGTTAAAGGGGGCTTCCAGATTCCGATAAGCCCCCCGCCCGCAGACCCCCACAACCACCGGCCAGGGTTGTGGGGATGAGGCCCTTGTCTTCATCAACATGGGGACAAGGTGTTTTGGGGGGCTACCCCAAAGCACCCTCCCAATGTTGAGGGCATGTGGCCTGGTACGGTTCAGGAGGGGGGGGGGACAAGAGTGCGGCCCCCCCCCCTCCTGAACCGTACCTCTTTTCCTGCGGCCTGCCAGGTTGCGTGCTCGGATAAGGGTCTGGTATGGATTTTTGGGGGGACCCCACGCCGTTTTTTTTTTTTTTTTTGGCGCGGGGTTCCCCTTAAAATCCATACCAGACCTGAAGGGTCTGGTATGGAATTTAGGGGGAACCCCACGTCAATTTTTTTTTTAAATTTTGGCTGGGGTTCCCCTTAATATCCATACCAGACCTGAAGGGCCTTGTATGGAATTTAGGGGGACCCCCACATCATTTTTTTTTTTTTTATTTTGGTTCGGGGTTGCCCTGTGGGGAATTCCCATGCCGTTTTTATCAATGAACTTCTATGTGTATTGTCGGCAATGCAATAGCCGCGGGTAGTTTTAAATGAGTTTTTTCCTTCCAAATGTCATTTTGCTGTCAGACTGTTCTAAACACAGGAAACATGCGCCCCTTTACAGGCATACTATAGACACCCCCCAGGTACGAAATTTAAAGGGATATTACACTTTTATTGTTTGACTTTAAGCATTAATAAAATCACTGTTCCTGAAAAAACGTCCGTTTTTAAAACTTTTTTTTGCATTGATCCATGTCCCCTGGGGCAGGACCCGGGTCCCCAAACACTTTTTATGACAATAACTTGCATATAAGCCTTTAAAATTAGCACTTTTGATTTCTCCCATAGACTTTTAAAGGGTGTTCCGCGGCATTCGAATTTGCCGCGAACACCCCAAATTGTTCGCTGTTCGGCGAACTTGCGAACAGCCAATGTTCGAGTAGAACATGAGTTCGACTCGAACTCGAAGCTCATCCCTACTTGTGACATGTCACAGGAAGCACCCTCATGGCTAACAGAGGACAGAATTAGAAATAGACTTGAAAAACGTAACATTAATAAGTGGTCACTTCCCGTCCGGCCTATAGCAGATTGACGGCCAGGAAGTGGTTCTGTTATCATGACTGGGCGTCATATGACATCCAGCAGGATAACATGCCGGCACACGCCCACGGCTGCGCGCCCACGGCTGCGCGCAGTGCGGCGATCACGAATGCGGCGTTCCAGTCTGACACGCCGCATCTCCGATCATGGTAAGGAGCCTCTAACAGAGGCTTCTTACCACGTGATCAGCTGTGACCAATCACAGCTGATCATCGTGTGAACCAGGAAGTGACGGTAAATGGCATTCCTCGGTTCCCGCTGACTCGGTTGAATTGATGATAGGCAACTCCTATCCTCATATTGATTAGTGGTTCCAAATTAATAATAACTACTGCAGTAGGGAACAGACACAAAAGATACGCTCAGAATCTTTCCAAATTACTGTTCTGCTTTATTATGACGCAATTGAAGGTTTTTATGCACATGATTACGTAGGTATCACATTAATATTACAATTGTAGGTTTATCGTAACAAGGGGCGTTACATAGGCAGGCTTATTCTAATCAGGACTCGAAAGAATGTAAACATTTACTGAAAACATTATTAGTGCTGTTGCACAGTGAGGGCAGTGTGCAATACATACAAAATACAATACAATTATATACAGAACTTACAAATTTCCATTACAGTCTCCCCTCTTTTGATCAATATTTTGATCACTAACCATACCTGCTATCACCTTTAACCTGGAACCTCCACACGCTTAGGTGGAGGTAGTCCTGGCCAAAGAAGCAAAAACTCCATTGTGGAGAAAATAATAGCTAAGCAACTTTTTCATTACCAAAATGACTTTTCATTGTGAAAAACAAATGATTGATAAGACATATTTACAGAGTACTGGCTGTACACTCCTGTGGCCAGAATGGCCTTCTAGCTGAATTGTGGACATGCTGACTTATCAGCATATGTAAACACAGACAATTCTACATAAAATGGAAGACGCACAAAAGACAAATATGACTTCAACTTGGCTGAACTACTTTTCAAATATATATATATATATCCCTTACAATTAAAGTAATTTAATCAAAAAGTACCCTAGACTGTGATCACAAGAGGGAAACAAATCAAACACAGAGATTTCTTTAATTTAGTCATTTTTGCAGTGTCTGGTGTGGATCCAGGTGACTTTTCCTTCAAGTTTTGCAAAAACTGTACATGAGATAGATGCTGTATTGAGTCTCCAAACATTTCCTTATATATAAATGTCTCTTAACAATCCAAAAGTCACCTGGCTTTAGTTTTAGATCCTTCCAAACTTTTAGGATCTGGAATTAGGGAGAAAACACATAAATGAGTTTGTAAAAAACCTTAAAAGATCATCAGCATTCTCCATGAGATCCGAATGGAGGACTTAAGCTGCTGAGACAAAATATAAGCAAGTGAGTAACACACTCCCAAACAAAATCTCATAGGGAGAGAGTCCAATATCCCCCTTAGGGGCTTCATAAAATATAAGAAAACATTCAGGCAAAAGTTTTCTAGTTTCTTACTCTACTTTGTCCGCTACATTGTAGACAGTAGGGGGTGTAAAAATAAAACCTCAAAACTTCTAGTAAGGACTCTCCTATAAAAATGATTTCCTCTGTTACTCTCTGTACTCCCTGGCACTCTGTACTTACAAACTACTTCTGATAACACTTTTTACTGTGGCCTTTGCAGTAGCATTTGCCACTGGACATCCAAAAAACATGTCCATACAGACAAAATGCATACTCGTAAGATCCTGACTTGGGCATCTGGATATATCTTTTATGTAATCTCTGGGAGGGATGTTCAGCTTTTGGTAACACCTTTGGTAACAGGTAAAACAAGAAGTGGTGTGTTATAAAAACAACTGTGGTGAACCCTGGCTCTATCCCACGCTCATTTACTAAGGCAGCCATAACTGCTTGTGACTGATGACACGGTCCATGTGTCAAGCTGAAGGGAAAAGAGTGGCTGGCAGACATAAATGATCACCTTTTCCAAAGTCCTGTTTCATAAGAAGTTGCCCCCTGTGGACCACTTGTTCTTCTCGTTCTGGGGTCCTTAAAGTATAATTATTATTCCCAGCTATACTGGGCCAGAACTAGGGTGGAATCTGTGAGTTGCACAGACCCATCAAGTGTCCGGGGCTGTAAATGTAGCATCCTTAGAGTCACCTGGTCTGCTTCCATGTGTGAAAGTTAATATGGCTACCTCAGCAAGAACCTGGAAGGCTGAAAACAGCCAATCAAATTAACTTGGCATGCTTTATTGGTTTACCTGCCGAAGTAAAAACAAACTTCTGGCCCTTCAAATGGAACCAAAAGCTCTCTATATCTCGACTATCTATATAAATATACACTCTTTTTATAGCTCACAGGCTTTGCTAAAACATGGAGCTCTGCTTCTTGAGCTGGGGAAAAAGGATCCAATGACTTTGAATACAGAGTATCCTTCTGGGTGATAAACTGCATACTCAAATCTACAAAAAATGTAATATCTGGGTCTTCAGGGAGTGTGTCCTGCACTGGGCTCACAGCAGATGATTCCTATGTCATCAATTTAACACATGCGTCTTTTCCTTTCTTTTGAATAAATGTACGCGTTTTTCATTGTTAGATTTGTACATAAACAAACTCATATTTTAAACCTTTCATTAGACAAACATTTAGTTAGCTGTAAATTTGCTGCACAGAATGTCGGACCATTGACCAAAACAATATCTAACTTTGTCTAATAGCACCTTTGCATAAAAGCTACAGCTCTGATATATCGGGATGAACCCTTCATTACTGGGTCCAGCTTGCATAAATATATTACAATGTCTTGTTTTCTATCACACTATTTGTGTAAGAACTCCAGTTTCATGTTTCAAAAGACAACTTTTTCCTGGCAATATTATAATAAATGATAACAATACCCTGCGGTCATGGAGAGATGCCCATAAATCCAAAATATTCTTCTGCTTATACCACTGTACTTACAAGAAAAAGGGGCACATCATTTCACAATCCACACATTCTGCTTTGGATTTCAAAAATAAAAATAAATAAAAACAAAAGGACCAAGAATCTGTATGATGGACCAGAAAGCATCAAAAACTATAAAACAACTGGCTGCAGGCGGCATCTATCCTAACAGGGTGTGTGGACTTGATGTGATGGGTCTGTTATATTTAAATTTTATCTATTATTACTCTTACATCATGGACCGCACATCAAGTTATTATCAAAAACCTTAAAATTTCATTTTTATAGAAGAACTTCTTATGTATTCCATCCATCTTGGCTTTGTTAAATATTATGGCAGCTTTATTCAAAATAACAACCTCATCTTAATCTTTTTTTTCTCTCAATAAGAGCTTATTGTATAAATGTAAAATTACAAAATTGTTATCTTAATCTAAACTAATCTCATTCATTACAAATTTCCCCATTAACCTGGATTTCATTTCCAACCAAAGGTTGTCTAAACCAGTTTCAATATATCTATATAATTGTTAAACTCATATTAGAAATTAATACTCATTATTACTTAATTTTACTTAATTTCCCTTTTTTAAATGCAGTGTTTCCACTATCAAAGGATATTCAATTTGTGTAATACACGGTTAAATGTAACCTTCATTTTACCATGTTTGGAAAACAGATTCAAAATAATTGTGATCACATTGTTTACCATTAGATTCGTTAACCCGGCACATTTTGTTATAAATGTTTTGTCTAAAAAACTGGAATTGGCATGATGTCCTTCCAGCTTATCACTGACCTCTCATCCCAGCCACATTTCTTTCAGGAGAGCACAAAGGAGGGGGTCACATCTGCGTACATGACACACACAAGCAATAGAACTAAAGGTCCCAGCATTCGCACACGCATACACCAATATCTCTCTAAAATCGCTTACATTTTTCCCATTTGTGCACAACACATGCATATCATTCTCTCACTTTCTTTTAACTCTTTAATATTTCCCTGCCTAAATTCTGCTTTCCTTATTTTGTTTAAATAACTTTTATATCTAGCTTCTATGATTCTATGATCAGATGGGGAGCCAGAGTGCTCATCCCATCTTCCCTCTCTGACAACATATAAAGTATTCTGTTTTACCTCTCATTTCTCTGTTTCTGACTCTAATAGTTGTAGTGCCTGACCCCAAATTCATCCCACAACTTAACATGAAAATGTCCCTTTCTGTCTAGTGTTAATGTCACCCTTGATCCATCCTGCTCACATAGATAGCTGTTTCTCTAGCTGTTTACTCTGTGTGATTCTTAGTCCCTGTGGACTTTGGTAACCCAGTTACCCAATGTGGATCCCTGTCCACTCTAACCATTAATCTAGGGGCTCAGTATAGGCGGAACCGCACCTTTGGTTCATATATAGCGCTCCTCTTGCGCTGGGCATTTTTGAGGGTCTCTTACCCTTCATTCCCTTACTTAATTCAATGCCCATAATGACTGGCCAGTCTTCTCTCTTCTCTACTTGTGCCTATACCCTCTTGCCTCTAAACTACTTTATCTAGCAGATGTACTACATATACCTGTGAACAGCACTATTCTTCCCTTTCTTATCTATAACACTCCGATGGACAATAGACAGGGACAACATAACATATAACCACCAATCAATACAGTTCGATTAAGGGGAGTAAAATAGGTACCCTTTGTCCCGAAAATGCCTTACCGATCAAGGAAGTCTGATAACTCAAATGTAAGCAAAAGGCTTACCTCAGCCGGCTGATTATCAGAAATTCCCGGATCGTCTCAAGCTCCTCTTTTCGGATACTCAGGGTCACCTGGAATCCCCTCCTGGCTGGCTCGCCATGCTGACTCGGTTGAATTGATGATAGGCAACTCCTATCCTCATATTGATTAGTGGTTCCAAATTAATAATAACTACTGCAGTAGGGAACAGACACAAAAGATACGCTCAGAATCTTTCCAAATTACTGTTCTGCTTTATTATGACGCAATTGAAGGTTTTTATGCACATGATTACGTAGGTATCACATTAATATTACAATTGTAGGTTTATCGTAACAAGGGGCGTTACATAGGCAGGCTTATTCTAATCAGGACTCGAAAGAATGTAAACATTTACTGAAAACATTATTAGTGCTGTTGCACAGTGAGGGCAGTGTGCAATACATACAAAATACAATACAATTATATACAGAACTTACAAATTTCCATTACACCGCTGACAGGGAAAGCCGATCGGCGGCTCTCCCTGTCGGGGGGGGGGGTCTGTGCTGATTATTGATTATTAGCACAGCACCCATCAGATGTGCCCATCACCTGCCAATCAGTGTCCAACAGCTGCCAGTCAGTGCCCCCTCAAGAAAATCTCTCAGTGCCCACCACAGTGCCAATTAGTGCTCACCACAGTGCGAATCAGAGCCCACCACAGTGCCAATCAGTGCCCAGCAGTAACACCTGTCAGTACCTCATCATCAGTGCTGCCCATCAGTGCTATCTATTAGTGTCAATCAGTGCCATCTGTCAGTGCCAATCAATGCCACCTATCAGTGCAGCCTATCGGTGCCTATCAGTGCTGAATATCAGTGCTGCCTATCAGTGCCCATCAATTCTACGTATCACTGCCTCCTCATCAGTGCCCATCAGTGCCACCTTATCAGTGCTGCCTCATCAGCGCCCATCAGTGAAGGAGAAAACAAACTTTTATGACAGAAACTAAGAAAAACATAATTTCTTTTTTTTTAGGTTTTTTACCAAAAAATAAAAACCCTGGAGGTAATCAAATACCACCAAAAAAAAGCTTTATTTGTGGGAAGAAAAATTTAGTTTAGGTACAGTGTTACATGACCGCACAATTGTCATTCAAAGTGTGACAGCGCTGAAAGCTGAAAATTGTCCTGGGCAGGAAGGGGCAAAAGTCCCTGGTATTGAAGTGGTTAAGGAACTCAGTCAAGTAAATGTCAGACCATTGTTCCTAATTTTTACGAACAGTCTACTGACTGGAATGGTAGCAGCTGATTGGAGAAAAGCCAATGTAGCACCAATATTTAACCACTTCAGCCCCGGAAGATTTGGCTGCAGAATGACTGGGCCATTTTTTTGCGATTCGGCACTGTGTCGATTTAACTGACAATTGCGCGGTCGTGCGATGTTGCACCCAAACAAAATTGACGTCCTTTTTTTCCCACAAATAGAGCTTTCTTTTGGTGGTATTTGATCGCCTCTGCGGTTTTTATGTTTTGCGCTATAAACAAAAAACAGAGCGACAATTTTGAAAAAAAAAAATATTTTGTCGTTTTTGCTGTAATAAATATCCCCTTTTTTTTTTTTAAATATTTTTTTTTCTCAGTTTAGGCTGATATGTATTCTTCTACATATTTTTGGTAAAAAAATCGCAATAAGCATATATTGATTGGTTTGCGCAAAAGTTATAGCGTCTACAAAATAGGGGATAGATTTATAGCATTTTTATTATTATTTTTTTTACTAGTAATGGCGGTGATCTGCGAATTTTATTGTGACTGCGACATTATGGCGGACACATTGGACAATTTTGACACATTTTTGGGACCATTGCCATTTATACAGCGATCAGTGCTATAAAAATGCATTGATTACTGTAAAAATGATACTGGCAGTGAAGGGGTTAACCACTAGGGGGCTAGGAAAGGGTTACGTGTGTCCTAGGGAGTGATTCTAACTGTTAGGGGCGTGGCTACGAGTGACACATCACTGATCACTGCTCCCGATCACAGGGAGCTGTGATCAGTGACAGTGTCACTAGGCAGAACGGGGAGATGCTTGTTTACATTAGCATCTCCCCATTCTTCCTCTCCGTGAGACGATCGTGGGTATCCCCACAGGCATCAAGTCCGCGGGACCCGTGATCTGACTCATGGAGCTCCCAAGGGTGCATGTCTGCAAGCCGCCTCTTAAAGGGCAATGTACAGGTACTGATTATGCCTGTACGTGCCCTTCTGCCGAAGTATATCTGCATGAGGCGGTCGGGAAGCGGGTAAAGTGGCGCGTTTAGAACAGTCCCTGCACAAAATGACATTTCTAAAGGTATAAAAGTCATTTAAAACTGCTTGCGGCTGTAATGTAATGTCGGGTCCCGGCAATATGGATGAAAATTATTGAGAAAAACGGCATGGGTAACCCCCCAGCCCATTACCATGCCCTTTTGGTCGTGGGGCCCCCAGGCCCTATATACTCTGAACAGCAGTATACAGGTGGTCCAAACAAGACAGGGACTGTAGGTTTGTTGTTAAGTTGAATCTGTTTGTAATTTGGAACAGGTACATTTTTTAAGTGTAGCTCCAGCCAAAAAATCAATTTTTAAGCTTTTTGGATAACATAGGGAAAGGTTATCATCACCCCTGTAACATTTGTTTTGCTGTCTGTGCCCCTGTTCAGAAGATTTCACCTCACTTTCTGTCCCAATGACAATTGGATTTTGAAAATTTGGGGTTTTGAGGGAAATAAGGATTGGTGATAATAAAGCATCAGTGGAGACATCTTTTTCCCATATTAACTCCTACAGGAGAGAATTTCCCTTCCTAGGGGTAGATTTCCTCTCAATTCCTGTTGTCTCCCTCCATTTGTTTCAATATTTTTATTGAAGAATTAAGTACAATATTGACAGTCATTGTCATAAGTCGTATTCAAATTGCAATCTAATCAAGATAATTACATAGCAGTATTTATTCGTTAGTCGAGATTTAAACATAAGAACTATGATAGGTGATGAAGGTAAGATAATGTGTGTGGGTTATTAATCCCATGCACCCCATAAGGGCTCATGCTGTGACATGGGTGCTTAGGGGATCCTTCATTCTCCTTGGTGTAAAGATAGTTCAATAAAGTAAATTATTTGCCAACGTATGATAACTTGAACAGTTTTAACCAAAGGATGGTGGTAACATAGAAGTGTAGAATGTAGAACTTTCAAGTGTGAGGATGTGAATGGATCGGTACATGTCCAGAATCCTTGGAGAACTTGAGAGTACTCATGATAGCATTTGTACTCGTAATAAACTGTATGTAACGTGTAAGATAGATTAGTAAAGAAGGTAGTTGGAACAAAAATAGAAATAAAAAGGAGGGGAGGGGAGTGGAGAGGGGGGTAGGGGACAAGATGAGTGGGGGAGGGAGGTAGAGAGCAGTGCTATATATTCAGTGAGCAGAGCAACGAGGTTCGAGTATGTGTTAGTAGTATCAGAAAAATTATCAGGTAAGTTTTTGTGTGTACCAGTTAGACCAGGGGTGCCATAGCTTGTGGGTTTTGGAGTATGAGGGTTTTCCTTGTGACATAATTGATTCATACGCGTAATGGGAGTGAACTAGTGTAATGACTTCAGACAGCGTTGGGGTTAAAGTTGTTTTCCATCGTCTAGTTATGAGTAATCTGGTAGCTAGGAGTATGTGTGTAACCACTAGTCTGAAAGGTGGTGGCAGTAAATCAGTAGTTAAGTTCAGTATGGCCAGTTGTGGGGTAAGTGTGATGGGAAGGTGACAGATATCTTGTATAAGGTGTTCCACCTCTGTCCAGAGGTCTTTTAAGGCTGGACATGACCATAGAATGTGGGATAGGGTGCCTATGTGGTTACATTCTCTCCAACACTTGGATGAGGATTGTGGTTGGAATTTGGTCAGTCTTTGTGGTGTTAGATACCATCTTAGGTGTATTTTATGCATTAATTCCCAGAGAGAGGTGCAGCTAGTGGATCTGTAAATGGCTTGTAGGGCCTTTTGCCATTGATGTTCAGAGAACTGAATCTGTAATTCTTTTTCCCAGTCTGTGTATGGTTTAGATTTGTGGAATACCGTTTTTTCTTGTAGTGTGGAATATATTAGTGAAGTGCCTTTGGTAGGCGTGTTGTTAGAGAAGTAGTAGTTCCATATTTTAAGTGGCACTGCTCCTTCTAATCGTGGGTGGGCTGAGAGGCATTGTTGAATCCTGGCGTAAGTAAGGAAATCTTTGGAGGGTGCTTGGTATTGTGATTGGAGTTGGGTAAAGGGTTTATGAAGTATCATAGACCTGAGTTCTGAGGTGCAGGTATTTTGGTCTGCTAACCATTTGGGAATGTTCAAATCAGGTGTCAGTAATTGTAGGGTTTGTGTAGGTATTGGGATGATTTTGGTGGGTAATTGGGACCATTTTGTAGAGTGTAATATCAACCAGGCTTTAACTGAAGCTCGGATGGTCGGTGAGTGTAAGCAAAGATTTGTGTGTTTAGTTGTAGTGCTGAATAGCCAGTATTTAAGGTTGGGCCCTGGAGTCATGGTATTTTCGATGTTTCCCCATAGTGTGGATGGGTGTGTGTGTATCCATTCCGTCATTTGAGATAGAATGGTGGCTAGATAATAATCTTTAACATCTACATATCCCAGGCCACCCGCTAATTTGTGTTTGGTAGTTTTGGCGTGACTACATCTGGGTTTCTTGCCTTGCCACATGTAGTGGTGTATAATGGATTGTAGCGATTGGAGGTACGAGTTAGTAAGTGGAATAGGTAGTGTGCGGAATGTGTAGAGCAATCTAGGGAGTATGAGCATTTTAAAGGCAGCTAGTCTGCCAGCCCAAGAGAATTCAAATTTTGACAGTTTGGAGGTTTCCTTAATAAGCATCTGTTTCATTTCCAAGTAGTTGCTAGCAAAAAGGTTGCTGGTGCATTTGGTGAGTGTAATTCCTAGATATGATATACCTGTGTCTGCCCATGGATATGTATAGAAGTTATGTAGAAGGTTGCTAGTTATGGCATCTAAACCTAGGTCTAGAATATATGACTTGTTTTCGTTGACCTTGTAATAAGAAATGGTACTAAATCTTTGTAATACAGATTGTATCGAAGCCAGGGAGGATATGGGGTTGGTTACCATCATGATGACGTCGTCAGCAAATAGATTGATCTTGTGTTCCAATTTTCCAATTTGGAATCCTGTAATGGACTTGTTTAATCTAATATGTTCGGCCAGGGGTTCCATTACTAAATTGAAGATGATGGGCGATAGGGGGCAGCCCTGACGAGTGCCATTAGAAACTGGAAATGGTTTGGATAGCATCTCAGAGGTATAGACCTGGGCTGAAGGTTTTGAGTACAAAGCCATTATTGCGGAAAGAATGTGGCCTTGGAGACCGAATTTACGGAGTGTAGCTTGGAGATAGGTCCAATTGACTCTATCGAACGCCTTCTCTGCATCCAGGGAGAGAAGCAGAGAAGGCGTTCGTTCAGACTCCGCAATGTGTATTATATTAATGAGTCTGCGGGTTGCATCAAACGCTTGCCTACCTTTTGTGAACCCGGATTGATCAGGGTGGATTAGTGAAGGCATAATATTTACTAACCTGTTTGCTATGAGTTTGGCGTAAATTTTTGTGTCAACATTCAGAAGTGATATGGGTCTAAAGTTTTGCGGAGAGGTAGGATCCTTGCCTGGCTTCGGTAACGTAATGATTAATGCATTTAACATTTCCTGTGGGAGAGAAGAGGAGGAGGCAGCGTCATTGCACATTTGAGCTAAAAAAGGGGCTAGGATGGTACTGAATTGTTTATAGTACTCCCCGGTGAGACCATCCGGTCCAGGGGATTTGTTGGATGGCAGGGATGTGATGGTATCTAAAACTTCCATTGTAGAGAATGGAGCATTTAGCATTGTTAGTTGATCGGGGGAGACTTGTGGGAGATTAATTTCTTTCAAAAAGTTTTCTATGTCTTCTGGGCATGGTTGGCTAATAGTGGAATCATTGTTTAGATTATAAAGTGTTTCGTAGTAATGACTAAACGCTTCTGCTATAGCTTGAGGATCTATCAGTTTTTGTTGTGTGGAGGGATGATGAAGGTGAGATATTTTGTTTTTAATATGATGACCTTTGATTCTGAGTGCCATGGCTTTCCCTGCCTTATTTCCAGTGGAGTAGTGATTCGCTTTAAATCTTTTTTGGGCTCTATCATATGTTTCTAGTAATAGGTTCCTTAATTCTTGTCTGAGAAGTACAAGTTTTTCTCTAAGGGCAGGATCGGGAGTTAATTGGTTTTGGGCTTCTGTTGTTTTAATTTGGGAGGTGATGGTGTCAAGACGCTGTGATCTCCTCCTTTTCTCTCTAGCTCCTATTTGGATAAGAATCCCTCTGATGACCGCTTTGTGAGCGTTCCATAAAATAGTGTTGCTTGAAGTCGAACCCTGATTCAGATCAAAAAATTCTTCCAAATGTTGACGGATTGTGGCTGAATGTTCAGGTGATTGAATAATTGAGGCATTAGCTCTCCATAGCTTCGTAGGTGAAGAGGTAGGCAAAGATGTGATGGTTATGGTCACTGGGGCATGGTCGGACCATGTTATCGTGTCTAAAGATGACTCAGAAATTTTCGGTAGAGTCCACTTGTCGACTAGGAAGTAATCGATTCTGGTGTATGAGTTGTGTCGATGGGAAAGGAAGGAGTAGTCCCTCTCAGTGGGATGGTGGCATCTCCATACATCATATAAATCATGGTTTCTTAGGAACTGTCCCATAGGTGAGGCAAGTCTAGTCGTGCGTGAGGAGGCATCTAAAGAGTTATCTGGGACGATGTTGAAATCTCCGCAGATAACGAGGTTTCCTTGACGGAATTTAGCTATTTTGGGCATCAGCTTAGAAAGGAATTTGATTTGTTTAGTGTTGGGCGCATACACCGTGACAATAGTATATCTAGTATTGTCCAGGGTACAATCTAGGGCCAGATATCTGCCGTCTTCATCAATCATACTATTATGGAGCGTAAAGTTGATTGTATGTTTGATTGCTATTAGAACTCCATTTTTCTTAGTGGGGCCTGGAGCGTGGTAAATATGGGGAAAGGATTTGTTACTGCAGTGTGGTATTGCAGATCTTTTAAAGTGCGTTTCTTGCACACAGATGATGTCGCACGAGGATTTCAGGGCTGTGCGCCATAGTGAGGCTCTTTTTACTGGGTGATTTAGCCCTTTGGCATTCAGTGAGAGGAATTTGGTCATCGTGGCGGATGATGTAAGATAGAGTATGTGACAAGTTCTTACTTACAGTTAGTAGATAAGTGCTGTTACGTAGAAAAGACCGGTGTTCGAGGTACTCGTGTCCTTTTTCGTTCGTGTGCTCTCAGGAAGAAGAGATGGTGGGTAAGGAAAACTTAGGGTAAGGAGAAAAGTAAAAGTTTAGTAGGGGAAAAAAAAAAAAAAAAAATGGTATACAAAAATACAAGAACTGACAGCAGTCAAGTAAACTGGTACTGCTGTGTTATTGTGGGGAACAAGTTCGTGGAGCAAGTTGCAACGAGCAAGGCATCCGACCGGAGTTGTGGTAAAGTGGGTCATTTGTGGGCCCACTATTCAGGTATAGATTAGTGCTTACCGGAGTGACGGTTGTCAGCGGGGTGAGGAGAGTTTTCTTTGCGGTTTATTTGTGCTGTTTTGGGTGAATCGGGGATAATTCCCCATAGATGGAGTAATTTGAGTCCTTCCTCTACTGTGGAGATATTATGCTTGGTCCCGTTCTTTGTGACTATGATTTTGGTGGGAAAGCCCCATTGGTAGGGGATCTTGTGGTTATTAAGTGGTTTGGTAATGGTGTTCAGTTGTCTCCTTAATTGACGAGTATGCTGCGAGAGGTCAGCGTACAGTTGGAGGTGAGTATACGGGGCAGGCAGCTTGTCCAGATGTCTCGATTTGAATAGAAGTTGGTCTTTAGTATGAAAAAAATGAATTCTCATCAGAATATCACGTGGGACTTCGGGCGGGAGATGCGGGGGTTTAGGGAGGCGGTGAATGCGGTCGATTATGGTTTCCATGGGGGTGAGATCAGGCAGGAGCATGGAAATCAATTTCCTGGCATATGTGTTTAGATCATGCGGTAGGACAGACTCAGGGACCCCTCTGATTTTGACATTATTACGACGGGACCTGTCCTCGAGGTCCGCCATTTTGGCCCTCATCCATTGCTGTTCATCACGTGTATGATCATGGGCATCTACTAGATCATTGACCGTTTCGGTCATTTCTCCCATCTGTTTCTCAACAATATTCATTTTATGTCCCATCTGGTTCATTTGTGAGGAGAATCTGAGGAACATATTAGATATGTCATTGTGAAGGGAGCTCTGAAGAGAGATGAGCATCTCCTTCATAGTAGTGTCTAATACAGGCTGGTTAGTGGTAGGAAAGGCCGCTATGGGGGATGGATGAGCTGGGGCTGCATCAGGCACAGGGCTCACCTCAGACAGTGCTGAATCTGCATCCAGGCGCATCCGCGTTTTTGCTGGGCTGTTGCTGGTCGAGGAAGCAGGGGATGATGGTGAGGCATCCAGAGAGTGAAGTTGTGGGGATATTAGCAGGTCATCTGCATCAGGGAGATCTGTATAGGCCGCCGAAATTCCGCATTCAGGGCCGCGGGCGCCATCTTGGATTTTCGGCTGTCTGTAGTAATCTGTCAGTTTCTTAGGCTGACGGTATTCTTTTCTTTTGCGGTTCATCTCAGATGATGTGTGGGGGTAAGCCAGTGTTCCGGTGGTCTCAGTAGTCGCTGGGGGTTACCAGAATAGCGGGGATGTCGGTTTATAGTCCGGTCGGTGCAGGAGCTGTGTGATTACACGTCCATCTTGCCCGGCAGTTGGCCACGCCCCCGTCTCCCTCCATTTGTAAGTCGGATGTTTGAAAGTAAGGGACAGCCTGTATATACTATACGGCCTGCCCTATATACTCTGCAGAAATTTGGGCCTTAGGTGTTGGTGGTACCAGAACACTGTAAAGCTTCACAGATACTCTTTTTGAGCACAGGAACGGGCCCTGCTGCAAAATATTACAGCAAAAATTGTAATTACATGCCTCTGTTAAACAGAAAAATTAAGCAGAAAAGTTAAGCAGAAAAATTGGGCTTTAGGCACTGGTGCTGGTGCCCAGTAGGGATGAGCCGAACAGCCCTGGTTCGGTTCGCACCAGAACCTGCGGACGGACCGAAAATTTGCACGAACGTTAGAACCCCATTGACGTCTATGGGACTCGAACTTTCGAAATCAAAAGTGCTAATTTTAAAGGCTAATTTGCATGGTATTGTCCTAAAAAGGGTTTGGGGACCGGGGCCTGCCCCAGGGGACATGTATCAATGCAAAAAAAACTTTTAAAAACGGACGTTTTTTCGGGAGCAGTGATTTTAATGATGCTTAAAGTAAAAAAAAAAAACTGAAATGTTCCTTTAAATATCGTACCTGGGGGGTGTCTATAGTATTAAATGTAGGAAATGAATCAGCGCGAAATAGTAAATAATAAGAACAGCAGCTGTACACCAGGGTCAAAATTCAAATCCCTCAGTTAACACAACAAATCAGAAAGTGCAGCGCTAGTAAATAAGTGGGATGAGAGGACTAAAAGCACAATACATTCCACCACAGTGTGTGTGTAATCAGTCCAAATATCCAATACACAAGAATCTTCAAAGTGAGGAGAAATGCATGCTTGCAAAAACGGTGATTCCAGGAGCCCACCACCACGGTAACAATTGGCCTCTCACCTGATGTAATGGACCCTTAGATTATAGAGGGTCACAAACGCCTTTAACATAAACCAATGAATATGCAGCACATCAGTCAAGGACCAGGTACAGGAACTCCAATACGGCCATATGAAATAAAAATGGCAAAAGGATAGTGCTCTCCGTATGGTAAAAGCTTTATTTTAAGAAGTAACATCGAAACACTCACATATGTAGTACTTGGTACAGGCAAAACGAAGATCCACCGATCTTCCAAACAGCTTAGCAGATGCGCAGTGGCCGCGGGTGACGTCACAACGTTCCTCATTCTGAACGCGTTGCGTCCCAGTGGGCGGGGACTTCATCAGCAGATGAGGGACGTCGTGGGCACCCGCGCTATATGCTAGGTACGTAGCCATGGCAACAGTACACTGAGCGTGAAAGACCTCAAGCACACCCGGAAGTCAATCCGGATGTGACACCTGAATGAGAATAAATGAGTGAACGGAAATTTCACCCTTATACATCTGCAAATAAGATCAATCCTGAGCAGGACAAATGCACTAATCCCAAACAGGGATATGTACAAGCCCAAGATATAAAACATCAAAATTAATTCCATATAATATAAAAAATTAATTTAAAATAGTGTAAATACAATTACACAACAATTAATTTGAAATAAAATGAAGATAAAAATATGAGTCATCCGCGGCCACTGTCATCAAAATAAAGTACATAAAAAATCAAATACATAAAAAATCAACTGAAGGACACTTAACGGTCTGATATAAAGCAATTCGTGTCAAAATCCACGTTTAACCCTTCAGGGCAAAGAGCCCTGGTTTCAAAAATCCAATATGATTCTCGTTTGCTCAATTGCCTTATGAAATTCCCCCCCCTCCAGTGTCTCGTGACCCTCTCTATACCCCAGAATCTTAGACTTTTGGGATTCTGATGGTGATGTAGTTTGAAGTGTCTGCCCGGGCTCCAGTATATTGGGAGGACATCCAGACCCCTACATGTGAGGCTCGCTGAGCATGTTAACAACATTAAAAAAGGCCTGAAATCCCACAATGTCTCCAGACACTTCAAACTACATCACCATCAGAATCCCAAAAGTACGGGGCATTACACTGAGGAACACTATTTTTTATTTTTTTAATAAATTGTACCTGATACTCATTTACATGGGGAGGGAGGTATCTGGGGGCCCCCTTGTTAGAGGGGGCTTCCAGATTCTGATAAGCTTCCACCCATAGACCCCACAACCACAGCCCAGGGTTGTGGGGAAGAGACCCTTGTCCCCAAAGCACCCACCCACCCCAAAGCACCCACCCCCCATGTTGAGGCCATGTGGCCTGGTATGGTTCAGAAGGGGGGGTGCTCATTTGACCCCCCCTTTCCTGACATCCCAGGCTGCATGTCCAGATAAGGGTCTGGTATGGAATTTTGGGGGACCCCACATCATTTTTTAAAACAATTTTTGCCTTGGGGTTCCCCTCTAAATCTGTACCAGTCCTAAAGGGTCTGGTATGGACTGGGGGGACCACACACCATTTTTTTCTTTATTTTTTCAATAGCCGGCCGGCAATTGTAAATGGGATTCGACTCATTTTTTTTTTTTCTTAAGAAATTTAATTTTTGCTGCAGCATGTTTTATGCATGTTACAGATGTGCCACTTTACAGGCACATTAACATTCCATCATCCACTGTCAATTCATCCCTCATAGAGTAGAATGGTCGGATATCATGTGGTATTTCCTTAAAGGAGCCAGGCCACCCGTTGAGAATGATGTCCAGGAGGCGCTGACAGGTGGCATCTGCCTGTGTTTCTTGCTTTAGTTCCTGAATCCTTCTGGGTGACAACACCCCATCCAGAGCAAACACATCATAATCCTCAATAGCTCCAGAGTTATCAGAAGTGGGGAGGTGTTCACGTGAAGGAGCATCCGCAACAAACAGTTCACAGCCTCGTTTATAGATTACATTCAGGTCGTAGCGTTGAAGCTTTAGCATCATTCCTTGTATTCGCACAGATGCTGTGTGCAGGGGTTTTCTCAGTATGCTTATGAGTGGCTGATGATCCGTCTCCACAGTCACAGGGCGCCATAGATCTAATCATGGAATTTTACACAGGCAAATACTAGTCCCAATAATTCCTTCTCTATTTGTGCTTAGTGTGCTTCAGTATCAGTGAGGGCTCTTGATTCGAAAGCCACAGGCCTCCCATCTTAAAGACAGACTGCACCAAGACCATGTTGGGGAGCACCAGCAGACAATGTGACCTGGGAAAAGTGTGCAGGCTGCTCAGGCTCGATAGGGAGGGGGTATGTAGATAGTGCACCTGCTGCTAGAGTGCTGACTAGGGATGAGCTTCGAGTTCGAGTCGAACTCATGTTCTACTCGAACATTGGCTGTTCGCAAGTTCGCCGAACAGCGAACAATTTGGGGTGTTCGCGGCAAATTCGAATGCCGTGGAACACCCTTTAAAAGTCTATGGGAGAAATCAAAAGTGCTAATTTTAAAGGCTTATATGCAAGTTATTGTCATAAAAAGTGTTTGGGGACCCGGGTCCTGCCCCAGGGGACATGGATCAATGCAAAAAAAAGTTTTAAAAACGGACGTTTTTTCAGGAACAGTGATTTTATTAATGCTTAAAGTCAAACAATAAAAGTGTAATATCCCTTTAAATTTCGTACCTGGGGGGTGTCTATAGTATGCCTGTAAAGGGGCGCATGTTTCCTGTGTTTAGAACAGTCTGACAGCAAAATGACATTTGGAAGGAAAAAACTCATTTAAAACTACCCGCGGCTATTGCATTGCCGACAATACACATAGAAGTTCATTGATAAAAACGGCATGGGAATTCCCCACAGGGCAACCCCGAACCAAAATTAAAAAAAAAAAAATGATGTGGGGGTCCCCCTAAATTCCATACAAGGCCCTTCAGGTCTGGTATGGATATTAAGGGGAACCCCAGCCAAAATGTAAAAAAAAAATTGACGTGGGGTTCCCCCTAAATTCCATACCAGACCCTTCAGGTCTGGTATGGATTTTAAGGGGAACCCCGCGCCAAAAAAAAAAAAAAAAACCGGCGTGGGGTCCCCCCAAAAATCCATACCAGACCCTTATCCGAGCACGCAACCTGGCAGGCCGCAGGAAAAGAGGGGGGGACGAGAGTGCGGCCCCCCCCCTCCTGAACCGTACCAGGCCACATGCCCTCAACATTGGGAGGGTGCTTTGGGGTAGCCCCCCAAAACACCTTGTCCCCATGTTGATGAAGACAAGGGCCTCATCCCCACAACCCTGGCCGGTGGTTGTGGGGGTCTGCGGGCGGGGGGCTTATCGGAATCTGGAAGCCCCCTTTAACAAGGGGACCCCCAGATCCCGCCCCCCCCCCTGTGTGAAATGGTAAGGGGGTACTTACCCCTACCATTTCACTAAAAAACTGTCAAAAATGTTAAAAATGACAAGAGACAGTTTTTGACAATTCCTTTATTTAAATGCTTCTTCTTTCTTCCTTCATCTTCTTCTGGTTCTTCTGGCTCTTCTGGTTCTTCCTCCGGCGTTCTCGTCCAGCATCTTCTCCGCGGCGTCTTCTATCTTCTTCTCCTCGGGCCGCTCCGCACCCATGGCATGAGGGGGGAGGCTCCCGCTCTTCTCTTCATCTTCTTCTCTTCTTCATCTTCTTCTTCATCTTCTTCTTCTTCTTCTCTTCTTCCTTCTTCTGTTCTTCATGTCTTCTCCGGGCCGCTCCGCAGCCATGCTGTGGCATGGAGGGAGGCTCCCGCTGTGTGACGGCGTCTCTTCGTCTGACGGTTCTTAAATAACGGGGGGCGGGGCCATCCGGTGACCCCGCCCCCCTCTGACGCACGGTGACTTGAGGGACTTCCCTGTGACGTCACGGGGAATGCCACAGGGAAGTCCCGTCATGTCACCGTGCGTCAGAGGGGGGCGGGGTCACCGGGTGGCCCCGCCCCCCGTTATTTAAGAACCGTCAGACGAAGAGACGCCGTCACACAGCGGGAGCCTCCCTCCATGCCACAGCATGGCTGCGGAGCGGCCTGGAGAAGACATGAAGAACAGAAGAAGGAAGAAGAGAAGAAGAAGAAGAAGATGAAGAAGAAGATGAAGAAGAGAAGAAGATGAAGAGAAGAGCGGGAGCCTCCCCCCTCATGCCATGGGTGCGGAGCGGCCCGAGGAGAAGAAGATAGAAGACGCCGTGGAGAAGATGCTGGACGAGAACGCCGGAGGAAGAACCAGAAGAGCCAGAAGAACCAGAAGAAGAAGAAGATGAAGGAAGAAAGAAGAAGCATTTAAATAAAGGAATTGTCAAAAACTGTCTCTTGTCATTTTTAACATTTTTGACAGTTTTTTAGTGAAATGGTAGGGGTAAGTACCCCCTTACCATTTCACACAGGGGGGGGGGCCGGGATCTGGGGGTCCCCTTGTTAAAGGGGGCTTCCAGATTCCGATAAGCCCCCCGCCCGCAGACCCCCACAACCACCGGCCAGGGTTGTGGGGATGAGGCCCTTGTCTTCATCAACATGGGGACAAGGTGTTTTGGGGGGCTACCCCAAAGCACCCTCCCAATGTTGAGGGCATGTGGCCTGGTACGGTTCAGGAGGGGGGGGGGCCGCACTCTCGTCCCCCCCTCTTTTCCTGCGGCCTGCCAGGTTGCGTGCTCGGATAAGGGTCTGGTATGGATTTTTAGGGGGACCCCACGCCGTTTTTTTTTTTTTTTTTGGCGCGGGGTTCCCCTTAAAATCCATACCAGACCTGAAGGGTCTGGTATGGAATTTAGGGGGAACCCCACGTCAATTTTTTTTTTTAAATTTTGGCTGGGGTTCCCCTTAATATCCATACCAGACCTGAAGGGCCTTGTATGGAATTTAGGGGGACTCCCACATCATTTTTTTTTTTAATTTTGGTTCGGGGTTGCCCTGTGGGGAATTCCCATGCCGTTTTTATCAATGAACTTCTATGTGTATTGTCGGCAATGCAATAGCCGCGGTAGTTTTAAATGTGTTTTTTCCTTCAAAATGTCACTTTGCTGTCAGACTGTTCTAAACACGGGAAACATGCGCCCCTTTACAGGCATACTATAGACACCCCCCAGGTATGAAATTTAAAGGGATATTACACTTTTATTGTTTGACTTTAAGCATTATTAAAATCACTGCTCCTGAAAAAACGGCCGTTTTTAAAACTTTTTTTTGCATTGATCCATGTCCCCTGGGGCAGGACCCAGGTCCCCAAACACTTTTATTGACAATAACTTGCATATTAGCCTTTAAAATTAGCACTTTTGATTATTCATGTTCGTGTCCCATAGACTTTAACGGCGTTCGCGTGTTCGAACGAATTTTTTTCCTGTTCGCATGTTCTGGTGCGAACCGAACAGGGGGGTGTTCGGCTCATCCCTGGTGCTGACAGGGGATGGAGCCCATCCTGGCTCCTGCAAAGGTTCAAGGAAGAAAGTGTATATCTCGGGCTGCTATCTCATCCTTGATGGTATCTGAGAGACCATGAGAAAAAGCAGCCAAGAGGGCCTCATTGTTCCACGCAACCTCTGTTGCCAGAGTACGGAATTCAATGGCGTAATCGGCAACCGTTCTCGTACTCTGTTTTATGGACATGAGGCACTTGGCAGCAGAAGCGGAGCTTCAGAGGGTAGAGGGTTTGCACAGGCCAACGCTCTCTCAGAAAGCAAAGATATCACAAAACAGTGTTTCCAAAGACTTGAGGGTGTTAAAGTGCGGGTCTTAAAGGAGGAGGTGCAGATCTTCGGCTTAGAGAATCAATGCCTAAAAGGAAGGGTTAGTGTGCGGGTCAATAAAGAAGTCTGTGCAGGGAGTTGGGCCTTAAAGAATTAACACCCTGGAGAAATCCAATCAGTCAGCCTAAGAACTTTATTCAGAGTAACGTTCTTTGGACATAATTTGGAAGTGCTGTATGGTTGGGAAGTAGCAGTAAACAGGAGGGAGAAGACATGCAGAGTATAACCGGAAGCAAGTGCAGATTAAGAGTTATTCAGTGTGGCTCTATATAATCTGCACATGTGAAGCGGGAAGTGGCTGTCAAAAGGATGCAGTAGATCGGGGTATGCCCGGACTTTTCCTGAACTGGCATGGTGGGATTGCAGGAGTCAACATAGGCAGGTGAGGCCTGGTACTTCCAGCATCCATTACCAAGTGTTTTTCAGAGAGGCACTGTTCAGTTCGCTAAGGGAAAAGGTTATAACCACCATTACAGGAACCAAAGACGTAGAGGCAGCTCATACTTCTTGAAGATACAGACTGTATATATTGCACATTCTATTCTGCCATGCATCAAGATAAAGCAATAAAGTTAATGTTTTACTGTTCTGGAGTCTTTGCTGTATGGTTCGTGCAGTGAAGGGGTAATGGAGCCATACTACAGAAAAGAACAAACTAACTAGCAGCTCCTACTGGGGTAGTGCGCTACACCTATATACAATTTATTCACAGCGCAGTATATATGCAATATTTTTTCACTTAGAAACCATGAATAATAATAAAAAAATGTAAACAGAGTAAACATAGTCAAAACATAGCCAGAGTTCAGGAACAGAAACGGATAGTCAGACAAGCCAAAACGTCAGGGAACCAGAGAACAGTGTAGTAGAACAGCAAGCAAGATCTGCGTTGCATCAGAGGGGGGTGGGGCCACCCATACATGTCACTGGGAAACCCCGGCATTTCCCCTTGTCAGAGGGGGATGGGGTCACGTGACGGGTGGCACCGCCCTCACTAGGGATGAGCTTCGTGTTCGAGTCGAACCCATGTTCGACTCGAACATCGGCTGTTCGATCGTTCGCCGAATTGCGAACGTTATGGGCCGTTCGCGCTAAATTCGTGTGGCGCGTCACGGCCCATAATTCACTGCGGCATCGCAGTGCATTGCTGGCTGATGATTGGCCAAGCATGCACTATGACCCGCATGCTTGGCCAATCACAGCGCCGTCAGTAGAGAGAGCTGTAATTGGCCAAAGCCAGGGTGGCTTTGGCCAATTATGGCTCAGGGGATTTAGTACACACCCCACACTATATAAGGCCGCCTGCACGGCGGCCCTGTGTAGTGTGTGTTCCGGTGTGCTGAGAGATAGAGAGAGAGAGAGACAGTGTCATTTGATTTGAGTTAGATAGATTAGGCAGAACAGTCAGTCAGTTAGCTGCACTTACAGTGTATTGTGTATATATATGCATCCCAGGTGTTGCATATATATATATACACTGTATTCAGTTTAGCTAGATCCGTTCCTGTTATCTTCTATCTAGACTATTTACATTTAATGCAGTGCGTCCTGCTCACAGTGTTCAGCTAGATCCGTTCCTGCTATTTACATTTAGTGCAGTGCGTCCTGCTCACAGTGTTCAGCTAGATCCGTTCCTGTTATCTTCTAGACTATTTACATTTAGTGCAGTGCGTCCTGCTCACAGTGTTCAGCTAGATCCGTTCCTGCAATTTACATTTAGTGCAGTGCGTCCTGCTCACAGTGTTCAGCTAGATCCGTTCCTGCTATTTACATTTAGTGCAGTGCGTCCTGCTCACAGTGTTCAGCTAGATCCGTTCCTGCTATTTACATTTAGTGCAGTGTGTCCTGCTCACAGTGTTCAGCTAGATCCGTTCCTGCTATTTACATTTAGTGCAGTGCGTCCTGCTCACAGTGTTCAGCTAGATCCGTTCCTGTTATCTTCTAGACTATTTACATTTAGTGCAGTGCGTCCTGCTCACAGTGTTCAGCTAGATCCGTTCCTGCAATTTACATTTAGTGCAGTGCGTCCTGCTCACAGTGTTCAGCTAGATCCGTTCCTGCTATTTACATTTAGTGCAGTGCGTCCTGCTCACAGTGTTCAGCTAGATCCGTTCCTGCTATTTACATTTAGTGCAGTGCGTCCTGCTCACAGTGTTCAGCTAGATCCGTTCCTGCTATTTACATTTAGTGCAGTGCGTCCTGCTCACAGTGTTCAGCTAGATCCGTTCCTGTTATCTTCTAGACTATTTACATTTAGTGCAGTGCGTCCTGCTCACAGTGTTCAGCTAGATCCGTTCCTGCAATTTACATTTAGTGCAGTGCGTCCTGCTCACAGTGTTCAGCTAGATCCGTTCCTGCTATTTACATTTAGTGCAGTGCGTCCTGCTCACAGTGTTCAGCTAGATCCATTCCTGCTATTTACATTTAGTGCAGTGCGTCCTGCTCACAGTGTTCAGCTAGATCCGTTCCTGCTATTTACATTTAGTGCAGTGCGTCCTGCTCACAGTGTTCAGCTAGATCCGTTCCTGCTATTTACATTTAGTGCAGTGCGTCCTGCTCACAGTGTTCAGCTAGATCCGTTCCTGTTAAATTCCTACTGACCGGCAGGCTTGTCTGGTTACAGTATATAAAGCTACCTGAAGAAAATTACAGGTGTTCTATTTGATCCTATTAGTACCACGGTCAGGCAGCTAGACTATTTACATTTAGTACAGTGCGTCCTGCTCACAGTGTTCAGCTAGATCCGTTCCTGTTATCTTCCTACTGACAGGCAGGCTTGTCTGGTTACAGTATATAAAGCTACCTGAAGAAAATTACAGGTGTTCTATTTGATCCTATTAGTACCACGGTCAGGCAGCTAGACTATTTACATTTAGTACAGTGCGTCCTGCTCACAGTGTACAGCTAGATCCGTTCCTGTTATCTTCCTACTGACAGGCAGGCTTGTCTGGTTACAGTATATAAAGCTACCTGAAGAAAATTACAGGTGTTCTATTTGATCCTATTAGTACCACGGTCAGGCAGCTAGACTATTTACATTTAGTACAGTGCGTCCTGCTCACAGTGTTCAGCTAGATCCGTTCCTGTTATCTTCCTACTGACAGGCAGGCTTGTCTGGTTACAGTATATAAAGCTACTTGAAGAAAATTACAGGTGTTCTATCCCAGCTTAGTGCAGCTACAGGCCATTAGTATGTCTGGAAGGCCAAGAAGGAGAGGCAGACAGTCACAAGCCAATAAGAGAGGGCAAGCAGGCTCTGTGTCTAGTGCTGGTCGTGGAGACGGTGCATCCTCATCAGCACGTGGCCATGGGACACGCTTGGCCTTTTTTTCGGCAGCTGGCCATGTTGAGCCGCAACATGCGGAAGACTTGGTCGAGTGGATGACCAAGCCGTCCTCATCCTCCTCATCCTCTCTCACCCATGCCCAGGGTGCTTTGTCTGGCAAAGCAGCGGCCTCTTCCCTCAGCTCAATGTCATCAGTGACTCCTTCCCTAGCTCCACCATGTCCTCATGAGGATTCCCTCGAACTGTTTGACCACAGTGTTGGGTACATGCTCCAGAAGGATGCCCAGCGTTTGGAAGGCTCTGATGACGATACTGAGCTCGATGAAGGCAGTAACATGAGCGCGGACAGAGGGGGTGCCCAAGAAGGACAGCAATCTGGCAGTCATGCTCCCCCTGCTGCAGCATACTGCCAGGTTTGCTCCAGTGATGAGGAGGGAGGGGATGATGAGGTCACTGACTCAACGTGGGTGCCTGATAGGAGAGAGGAGGAGGAGGAGGAGGAGGAGGAGGAGGAGGAGGAGGCGGCAGCACATCACCAACGAGGCAGGATGCCCTCCAGGGGCCAGCCTAAGGGCAGCACATTGACTGCATCACACCCCAAAGCTCCACATGTGCAGGGCGCTGCAGTCTCTGCGCGTTATTCAAAAAGTTCTTTGGTGTGGGCCTTTTTTGAGACGAGTGCATCAGATCGCACCGCTGCTATTTGCAACATATGTCTCAAGCGTATCTCGCGTGGCCAAAATATCTCCCGCTTGGGTACCACATGCTTGACCAGACATATGTTGACCTGCCATGCAGTTCGTTGGCAAGCGTATCTAAAAGACCCACACCAAAGAACAAAGAGGATCTCTCCTTGCTCCTCATCAGCTGAGATTTCCAACCCCACTAGACCTTCAGTCCTCTCTGAGACCTGCAGTGAGAGGAATGAAGGTGTAGAATTAGGTGTGTCACAGCCAAGTACTTGTGGGCAATCTGCTTTTGGTACACCGACGTCAGATTGTACCAGGCAAATTTCCCTGCCCCAGCTGCTGCACCGCCGAAAGAAGTTTGCTCCCAGCCATCCACATGCCCAGCGGTTGAATGCTAGCTTGGCAAAATTGCTAGCACTTCAACTGCTGCCTTTTCAGTTGGTAGACTCTGCCCCCTTCCGTGAGTTTGTGGAATGTGCGGTTCCTCAGTGGCAGGTACCCAAACGCCACTTTTTCTCACGGAAGGCGATTCCGGCTCTCTACCGGCATGTGGAAGGCAATGTCCATGCCTCGCTGGACAGGGCGGTCAGCGGTAAGGTGCATATTACCGCTGACTCATGGTCCAGCAGGCATGGACAGGGACGTTACCTAAGTTTCACGGCGCATTGGGTGACTCTGCTGGCAGCTGGGAAGGATGCAGGACAAGGTGCAGTAGTGTTGGAGGTTGTTCCGCCACCACGCCTCCAAAATGCTGATTGTGACACACCTCTCTCCTCCACCCCCTCCTCTTCTTCTTCCTCCATGGCCTCTTCCTCGGAACCAGCGGTGCTCCGTAGGCGTTCAAGGGGCTACGCAAGTACGCAGGCCAAAAGATGCCATGCGGTGCTTGAGCTGGTGTGCTTGGGGGACAGGAGCCACACTGGGGCAGAGGTTCTGTCAGCTCTGCAGGGGCAGGTTCAGAGGTGGTTGACGCCACGCCAACTTAAGGCAGGAATGGTGGTTTGCGACAATGGCACCAACCTCCTCTCTGCCCTCCGACAGGGACAAATGACCCATGTGCCCTGTTTGGCTCACGTCCTTAACTTGGTGGTGCAGCGGTTCTTGGGCAGGTACCCGGGCTTACAGGATGTCCTGAGGCAGGCCAGGAAAGTCTGTGTGCATTTCCGCCGGTCATATAATGCCAGTGCTCGGCTGACGGACCTCCAAAAGGAGTTTAACCTGCCCAAGAACCGCCTAATCTGTGACATGCCCACCAGGTGGAACTCAACGTTGGCCATGCTGCAGCGGCTGCACACGCAGCAGAGGGTCATCAATGAGTACCTGTGCGACTATGGCACCAGGACAGGGTCAGGGGAGCTTGGTTTTTTTTCCCCACGCCAGTGGGCCATGATCAGGGATGCATGCACTGTCCTGTCACCATTCGAGGAGGCCACGAGGATGGTGAGCAGTGACAGTGCATGCATCAGTGACACTGTCCCCCTTGTCCACCTGTTGGAGCACACGCTGCGTGGAATAATGGACAGGGCACTTGAGGCAGAACAGAGGCAGGAAGAGGAGGACTTCCTTAGCTCTCAAGGCCCCCTTTATCCAGACAGTGTTCCTGCGTGCCCGCCGATCACACAGGAAGAGGACGAGGAGGAAGAGGAGGAGGAGGAAGATTGTGTCAGTATGGAGGTGGAGCCTGGCACTCAGCATCAGCAGCAGTCTTTAAGGGATCAGTCCCAAGAAACACATGGACTTGTACGTGGCTGGGAGGAGGTGGCTGCGGACCATGTCGTTCTTAGTGACCCAGAGGACTCCGGACCGAATGCCTCAGCAAACCTACGCTGCATGGCCTCCCTGATCCTGCAAAGCCTGCGTAAGGATCCTCGTATTCGTGGTATCAAGGAGAAGGACCAATACTGGCTGGCAACCCTCCTTGATCCACGTTACAAGGGTAAGGTTGCGGACCTTATCTTGCCATCGCAGAGGGAGCAGAGGATGAAACATCTTCGGGAGGCCTTGCAGAAAGGTCTGTGCAACGCGTTCCCAGAGACTGGGAGGTTACAAACTCCTGTTTCTGGACAACGTGTTGCTGAGGCTTCGGTCAGTCAAAGAAGGAGCGGTGGAGAAGGTGGCCGTCTGACCGATGCGTTCAGACAATTTTTTGGTCCGCAGCCCCAAGGTATGATCGGTTCCAGCAACCATCGCCAGCGTCTGTTTTACATGGTGCAGGAATACCTAGGGGCAAGATCAGACTTGGACACCTTTCCCACCGAAAATCCTCTGGGTTACTGGGTCTTGAGGATGGATCACTGGCCAGAGCTTGCACAGTATGCAATTGAGCTACTGGCCTGTCCTGCATCCAGCGTTCTTTCGGAACGCACATTCAGTGCTGCTGGAGGCGTGGTAACCGATCACAGGGTGCGTCTGTCCACCGACTCGGTCGATCGGCTGACCTTCATAAAAATGAATGAGTCTTGGATCACCACCAGCTACCAAGCACCTGATGCTGATGTAACCGAATAATTTTTTTTGAAATCTCAGATCCCTTCAAAGACTGCCTATGCTGATGCTGAGTGACTAT
Organism: Aquarana catesbeiana; assembly: GCF_042186555.1. Taxonomy (NCBI): domain Eukaryota; kingdom Metazoa; phylum Chordata; class Amphibia; order Anura; family Ranidae; genus Aquarana; species Aquarana catesbeiana. The sequence continues at coordinate 938,407,472 of NC_133324.1, forward strand.
CCCTGAGTAATTATCCTCTTCCTCCTCAATCATCACGCTGATAGCTTGTAAGAACATTTTTGGTTCTGGGCGCCACCACCAGTGCCTAAGGCACAATTTTTTCAGCCCCTGTTTAACAGGGGCGTGTAATTACAATTTTTGATGTAATACTTTGCAGCAGGGCTCGTTCCTGCATTCCAACTAGAGTGTCTGTGAGGGGTTGCAGTGTTGTGGCACCAGCACCAGTGTCTAGGGCCCAATTTTTCTGCCCCTGTCTAACAGGGGCGTGTAATTACAATTTTTGATGCAATACTTTGCAGCAGGGCTCGTTCCTGCGTTCCAACTAGAGTGTCTGTGAGGGGTTGCAGTGTTGTGGCACCAGCACCAGTGCCTAAGGCCCAATTTTTCTGCCCCTGTCTAACAGGGGCGTGTAATTACAATTTTTGATGCAATACTTTGCAGCAGGGCTCGTTCCTGCGTTCCAACTAGAGTGTCTGTGAGGGGTTGCAGTGTTGTGGCACCAGCACCAGTGCCTAAGGCCCAATTTTTCTGCCCCTGTCTAACAGGGGCGTGTAATTACAATTTTTGATGCAATACTTTGCAGCAGGGCTCGTTCCTGCGTTCCAACTAGAGTGTCTGTGAGGGGTTGCAGTGTTGTGGCACCAGCACCAGTGCCTAAGGCCCAATTTTTCTGCCCCTGTCTAACAGGGGCGTGTAATTACAATTTTTGAAGCAATAATTTGCAGCAGGGCTCGTTCCTGCGTTCCAACTAGAGTGTCTGTGAGGGGTTGCAGTGTTGTGGCACCAGCACCAGTGCCTAAGGCCTAATTTTTCAGCTCCTGTTCAACAGGGGCATGTAATTACAATTCTTGATCTAATATTTCACAGCAGGGCCCTGTGAGGGCTTACAGTGTTGTGGCCACAGCAACACCTAAGGCCCAAATTTCTGCTGAGTATATAGGGCAGGACCCTACTTTCAAACATCTAACTTACAAACGACTCCTACTTGCAAACGGAAGGAGACAACAGGAAGTGAGATGAAATCTACCCCTAGGAAGGGAAATTCTCTCCTGTAAGAGTTAATATGGGAAAACAATTTCTCCTTTCCACTGATGCTTTCCAATCCTTGTTCCACAAAAAAACCCAAATTTTCAAAAAACATTTTTCATTGGGACAAAAAAGTGAGGTGAAATCTTCTGAAGAGGAGGAAAGACAGCAAAACAAATGTCACAGGGGTGATAACCCTTCCCTATGTTTTCCAAAAAGCTTAGAAAAGATTTTTTGGCTGGAGCTAAACACGTTAAAAATGTTCAAAATTACAAACAGATTCTACTTAACAACAAACCTACAGTCCCTGTCTTGTTTGCACCGCCTGTATACTGCTGTTCAGAGTATATAGGGCCTGGTGGCCCCACACCTTTCCTTATTTTAATTTGGGTGCGGGGTTCCCCTTAATATCCATACAAGACCCAAAGGGCCTGGTAATGGACTGGGGGGTACCCATGCCGTTTGTCTCACTGATTTTCATCCATATTGCCATGACCCGACATGACATTAAACCCGCAAGCAGTTTTAAATGAGATTTTTTCCTTTAAAAATGACATTTGGTGCAGGGACTGTTCTAAACATGGGAAACACGCGTCACTTTACAGGCATACTATAGACACCCCCCAGGTACGATATTTAAAGGAATATTTCACTTTTTTTTTTTACTTTAAGCATCATTAAAATCACTGCTCCCGAAAAAACGGCCGTTTTTAAAAGTTTTTTTTGCATTGATACATGTCCCCTGGGGTAGGACCCGGGTCCCCAAACCCTTTTTAGGACAATACCATGCAAATTAGCCTTTAAAATGAGCACTTTTGATTTCGAACGTTCGAGTCCCATAGACGTCAATGGGGTTCTAACGTTCGTGCGAACTTTCGGTCCGTTCGCGGGTTCTGGTGCGAACCGAACCGGGGGGTGTTCGGCTCATCCCTAGCCCTCAGCTACTTAAGAGCTGTCAAGCTAGCACCACGTCAGCTACATAAGAGCTGTCAAGCTAGCACCACGTCAAGCCATCTCCTGTGGTTTTTAACATTTTGACACTTTCTTTTTTTGAAATGGTAGGGGTAAATTTGTACCCTATTACCATTTCACACAGAGGGAGGCCGGGATCTGAGGGTCCCCTTGTTAAAGGGGGCTTCAGATCCTGATAAGCCCCCCACCCACAGACCCCCACAACCACCAGGCAAGGGTTGTGGGGATGAGGCCCTTGTCCCCATCAACATGGGGACATCCTCCCCATGTTGAGGGCATGTGGCCTGGTATGGTTCAGGGGGGGGGGCGCTCTCTCGTCCCCCCCTCTTTTCCTGGGGCCTGCCAGGTTGCATGCTTGGATAAGGGTCTGGTGTGGATTTTTGGGGGAACCCCATGCCATTTTTTTTATTTTGGCACGGAGTTCCCCTTAAGATCCATACCAGATCTGAAGGGTCTGGTATGGATTTTTGGGGGGAACCCTACGCCATTTTTTTTAAATTTTTCTGCAGAGTTCCCCTTAATATCCATACCAGACCTGATGGGGCTGGTAATGGAATTCTGGGGGACCCCCACGCATTTTTTAAAAAACCGACAATTCATTATTAGCGCTAGTACTTTTAAATGACTTTTTTTTCCTTTAGAAATGTAATTTTGCTCTCAGACTGTTATAAACACGGGAAACATGCGCTACTTTACAGGCATACTATAGACACCCCCCAGGTACGAAATTTAAAGGAATATTTCACTTTTATTGTTTCACTTTAAGCGTTAATAAAATCACTGCTCCTGAAAAAATAGCTGTTGTTAAAATTTGATACATGTCCCCTCGGTCTGGACCCGGGTCCCCAAACACTTTTTATTACAATAACTTGCATATTAACCTTTAAAATTAGCACTTTTGATTTTTCATGTTCGTATCCCATAGACTTTAACGGTGTTGCGTGTTCGAACAAATTTTTTGCCTGTTCGCATGTTCTGGATGCGAACCGAACAGGGGGGTGTTCGGCCCATCCCTATTTATCAACAGGTGAGTCACTGTGGAGAGATAGGAGCTGGCAATTAGCCGACAGCTGAGCGGCCAGCTCAAAGAAGGAAGGGCGAAGCCCAGCCCTGACAAATCCAAAAAGGACAATCCAGGAACAAATGTTCAATGGTAGTTCAATCTGCGATAGGCAGGAAATAGGAAGACCCGTCACCAGCACCCAACAGTACAGCCGCTTACCCCATGTAGTAGACCCTCATCACAAAGGTCACATCAGCATATATAAAGTAAACTTAGGTAAGAAGGAAGCCCATCAATCTTCATACACTCAGTGGCAGCAGACCGGATAGTGGATGCAGTAAACCTGGATATATAGTCATCACATATCTGTGCCACTTCTCTTTTCTTGGTGAGCGGGATTGTCCTCTCAGATTTCCTCAGACCAGACCTTCTACAGGGGACATCACTTCCTCCCCCGGGAAACACACAATGTGCACAGCGCCACCAGAGGATGGAGGACTGACTGACCTTAACAGACTGCACTAGGTAGGTTAGTCAGTCCTCCATCCTCTGGGGGCACTGTGCACATTGTGTGTTCCCGGGGGAGGAAGTGATGTCCCCTGTAGAAGATCTGGTCTGAGGAAATCTGAAACTATACAAGGAAGAAAAGAACATTCCTGAGAGGACAATCCCACTCACAAATAAAAGAGAAGTGGCACAGATATGCTGGAGTGTAATTTTGAACAAGGGGAGTTATATCCAGGTTTACTGCATCCACTATCTGATTTGCTGCCACTAAGTGTAAGAAGATTGATGGGCTTCCTTCTTACCTGAGTTTAGTTTATATATGCTAATGTGACCTTTGTGATGTGGGTCCACTACATGGGGTAAGCGGCTGTATTGTTGGGGGCTGGTGACGGGTCTTCCTATTCCCTGGCTATCGCAGATTGAACTACCATTGAACATTTGTTCCTGGATTGTCCTTTTTGGATTATGATTTAAGCGCTGCACCTTTACCATATATACGTTTTATTGACTTTCTTCAATATTGTGCTGGCTGCTGATATTTTATTGAATCAATTGTTATCAAAAATCCTTAGCGCAACATATTTTATAAATTTTTATGCTTTGTCAACAATTGCTTTGGCTGTCATATTTTACATTTTCTGTTTTGGAATTTAAGTTTAGGGATGAATGTCCCCAGCGGACACACACACAGCAATACATTCCTTTCAGAGGATCTAATCCTTCCCTACTCTATCCAAAACATCAATGGTTTTGCATTACTATACACATTAATAAACATATTATTTTCTATTGTAAAATATAAAAAAACTGTACTCAGATTAACTGCTTGTGGACCCACCTTCATACATACTGTATACTGTGACGGAGCGTCTTGTATAGGCACGGTACGTACCTGTATGTTGCAGCTTTAGCACATGGCCAGTCTAGTGAGGAAAAAAGGGTCAGCAAGCTTGAGACCCCCAATTAAAGCATTGCAGGCCAAATGCTCTTATCTTGTGGGGTAGGTGGGGTGGGGTGGGGTAAATTGTCAGGGGGGGAGTGAAACCTTTCCCTCTTGCAAAATAATCTTTTTCCTATGTGGTTAAGGGCCTCATCCTCACTTTCCTAGACCAGTGGAGGTGGGGGTCTTTAGGGCGGACTTATCTAAATCTAGGAACCCCCTTTAGAGCCCTTCTATGTGAAAAAGTATGTGGTGCATAGTATACTGTATCTTACTCATTTACAAAATAAATATATAAATAAAAAATAAATAATTAGTAAATAAAAACACAGAAATTATAGAAAAGATCTTTTAATATTAACAAAAAAGGGAAAAAGAAACCCCAAGTCTTCCACAAGGGAGCCTGGAGTAGGGGGATGATAGATTGTCACACACAACCCAAAATAGAAATTACGTTTAAAAAGGATCAATACATCTTTTTTTAATATTTAAATGACAATTGTCCTTATTAAACATTGATCCGTATTATGACTATTTCGCTTCTAAAATATTGAGCCTAATGGAACGGCAAGTTTCACAAAAGTCCAGTGTTTCTTCAGGATCCACTAACTCTCTATATTAAAAAGATGGGTACAATATTTACAATGAAAAAATAATATTTGTTTGTGTCTGAGGGAACTCCCATTTCCTGCTGAGGATCTGTCAGTGACTGTGTGTGCAATCTCCATCCACCTGTGGATCCATCCATCCTGCGGACTTCTCCTTGATATTCCTTACTACTTTGGACTGTATGGACTAATTCTTATTAATTCATTTTGGGAATATTTTGTTGTTCCCCCCCTGTTATTGATTCCTTATGGTTCACCTTATAGCTGGCAGTGAGCGCTGACTCACACACTACCTGCCAGTTCTGTGTGATATATTGCTAGATGAGATACAAGTATCACACATTTAGTGTCAATAGATGTAGATTTGTTATATTCAAACATACCACATATGGAAAGGTCAAACATGGTTAAAACATTTTTATATGAGAGAAGTATGGACCAACTTAGATATAATCAATTTATTGTGCACCCTTTTAGTTTATTTTGATGCACAATGCATCTGTTTTTGCGGGCTCCAACTACTTCCAGGTGCAGGGGGTAGCAATGGGGGCCAAGTGTGCCCCATCATATGCCAACCTGTACCTGGGGGGAGGGAGAATTGACTGTTTTCAAATGATGACCTGTCTATGTATTTTTGCCACATTGAATAGTGGCTAAGGTACAGCGATGACATTTTGTTTTTTTGGGCTGGTTCAGTGGATCTTTTTGATTAAATTTGGCAAACTCAATAGAAACTCCTTTATTCTACATTTTACCTTGGTATACTATTTGAAACAAATCTCATTGTTGGATTTGACAATATGCAAAAAACCTGATAACAGCATAGCTACCAAACTGTTCTGCAAACCCACAGCCACCAACACGATGTTTCACTGTCAACGGTGATAAAGAACCACCCTTAAACACCACACAATTTATTACTACTTTCAATAGACAATATGAAACAATACAAGCCATCTTTAATAAACATTTACACATCTTTACAGACCACCTTAACTTAAAAGAACTAGTGGATCCTTGTCCCAAAATTACATTTAAGCGTAACAAATCCATATTCATGATATGGTTACAGCTAGCCACTTCATCTCCGGTAGGGTTGCCAACTGCCAGTGAATTTACTGACAGTTTGTAAAAATCAGTGATTTTTTTTACAACTGCCAGTAAATATCAGGAGCTGATAATTTCATGCTGTGTTGACTTTTTAAGTGTAAAGCAAACAAATTACTTAGTTATAGGTATTGTCAGTGTTTCCATATCATGTGTATACTGTTTTAATATTCACTGTGTTAGTTTTCAATAGGAGTTCTATAATTTCTCAGATTTTAAGTAAAAAAAATGTGCTCCGCCAGTAAATTTCCCATGTTTTGTCAGTAAAAATTGCTGCGGGAGGTTGGCAACCCTGATCTCTGGTGGTAAATCAGATCCCTGTTAACATTTACCTAAGGGTACATTTCCATGTGGCGACTGTGCATATTGCAAAAACTGTATATGGATCGTCAACCACTACAAATATTACCCAATGGGGAAAATTTTACTCCACGTCATTTAGTATCATGCCAAACTATTGGCGTGATATATCTCATGACATATAATTAACCACTTGACCATTGGGCACGTAAACTCCCTTCCAACCAGACCAATTTTCAGCTTTTGGTGCTCTCACATTTTGAATGACATTCATTCAAGCAACACTGTACCCATATGAAATTTGGGTCCTTTTTTTCACACAAATAGATCTTTAATTTGGTGGTATTTAATTACCGCTGTTTTTTTGCGCTATAAAAGAAAAAATACTGAAAATTCTGTAAAAAAAAATTAATTTTTCTTTGTTTTCTGTTATAAAATTTTGCAAACTAGTGATTTTTCTTCAAAAATTTGAGCGAAAATTTGCCAATCTCTGAAAATTGATCACACCTGAAGTACTGGCGGCCTATCTCATTTCTTGAGACCCTAACAAGCCAGGAAAGTACAAATACCCCCCAAATGACCCCCTTTTGGAAAGTAGACATTCCATTGTATTTAGTAAGAGACATGGTGAATTTTTTGAAGTTGTAATTTTTTTCCCACAATTCTTTGCAAAATAAAGATTTTTTTCCCACAAAATTGTCATATTACCAGGTTATTTCTCACACACAGCATATGCATACCACAAATTACACCCCAAAATACATTCTGCTACTCTTCCTGAGTATGATGATACCACATGCGTAAGACTTTTACACAGCCTGGCCACATACAGAGGCCCAACATGCAGGGAGCATCTTCAGGCATTCTAGGAGCATAAATTACACATCTAATTTCCTGACTACCTCTTGCACTTTTGAAGGCCCTGGAGCACCAGGACAATGGAAACACCCAAAAAATGACCCCATTTTGGAAAGAAAACACCCAACGTATAATCTATGAGACATATCAAGTCTTTTTTTTATAAGGGACAGCTTTTAATTAAACGTGAGTATTGCAGCCTAACTTGTTTAATTTTTTTTTTTCAAATATATTTTATTAGTTTTGACAAGGAATAGATTACATACATTGTCATCAGGAAGGGTATACAATCTCGGCAATAATAACAACCATTACTACAAAAGAGAAAAGGGGAAAAGATATTTCTAAAAGAGAAGAGGGTTGCTAGAGGTGAGAAGAGGAAGGGAGAAGGATGTTTGTGGAAATTGAGAGAAGGAAGAGGGGAACCGAATAAGGACATCTGGTGATTGTCCCCCTTCAGTATCCCCAGACAAAACCCTGAATAAAATAGTAAATAGTAATAATAATCCACATGTAGATCTTTTAGTTATATTGGTTCTAACAAATAACATTCTTAAGTATAATGTAGACATCTAAACAGTATCAAAAGGAGAGTTCTCTTTGAGATAAGTCTTAAAAAGATGGATAGGTATGGTTAATCATGGAGAGGTTTTGTGCTTGAAATTAGACCCTTTTCGGTAAATGAGAAGGAAGGTAAATTTAAGTACCGTATATACTCGAGTATAAGTCGAATTTTTCAGCACCTTTTTTTGTGCTGAAAGTGCCCCCCTCGACTTATACTCGAGTCAAGCACTTTTCTGCAGCAAAAAATTTTATTTTCCGAACCGAATTTGGGGCCCCGTATCTCAGCACTAGATACGAGATACGGGGTCCCAAAATCGGTTCGGAAAATGTCATTCTATGCTGCAGAAAAGTGCTTGACATTTTCTGAACCGACTTTGGGGCCCCATATCTCAGGGCCACTTGGTACTAGGAACCCCAGATTTGGTGTGCAAACCCAGTGGTGCTGGTTCCATAACATATCCAAAGCTGGGGTTCCTAGCATCAAGTGGCCCTGAGTTACAGGGCCCCAAATCCGGTTCAGAAAATGTAATTCTCTGCTGCAAAAAAGTGCTTGACATTTTCTGAACTGACTTTTGGGGCCCTGTATCTCGGGGCCACTTGGAGCTAGAAACCCCAGCTTTGGAAATGTTATGGTGCTAGTTCCACTGGGTTAGCACACCAAATTGGGGTTCTTAGCACTAAGTGACCCCGAGATACGGGGCCCCAAATTCGGTCAACTGTGTCCATCTGCAGCAATGTCATTTCAGGACCCTTTGGGTTCAGAGACCCCAAATTTTGGCTGCAGCTAGGGGGCATCTAGGAACCCTTAACTACCGAGTATGAAGTTTTGGGAACCTATGGCTGCAAATGGGCACAGTGAGGCATGCAAATGGGAACAGTGATGCTGCAAATTGGCATTGTTGACCCTCTTTTCCACTTACAGTAGCTGTGCATTTTTCACCCTCGTCTTATACTCGGGTCAATACGTTTTTCCCATTTTATTTGTGGTAAATTAGGGCCTCGACTTATACTCGGAACGACTTATACTCGAGTATATACAGTATTAACAAAGAATATATGCAACTAAGTGCACATGAGGGACGCCCCTTTGGATTTTATAGGCAGCATATGAGTAAAGGAGAGTAGATAGTGGTAAAAGGCACATATAATGCCAACTTTATTGATATACAAATATAAATAGAATTTTCTAAAAGACAGAACAAGCATACAAAAAGTTTTATACAAAGAACGTTAATATACGATTACTGGATTGTGAACCATACAAAACATAAATGTGTGATAACACCCGATGCCATACGCCCAGGAAACCAACCCAGTCGGGGTGGGTAGGATGGGGGTAGGTGGCTAGAAAATGTATCCCAGATACATTGGGATACATTTTCTAGCCACCTACCCCCATCCTACCCACCCCGACTGGGTTGGTTTCCTGGGCGTATGGCATCGGGTGTTATCACACATTTATGTTTTGTATGGTTCACAATCCAGTAATCGTATATTAACGTTCTTTGTATAAAACTTTTTGTATGCTTGTTCTGTCTTTTAGAAAATTCTATTTATATTTGTATATCAATAAAGTTGGCATTATATGTGCCTTTTACCACTATCTACTCTCCTTTACTCATATGCTGCCTATAAAATCCAAAGGGGCGTCCCTCATGTGCACTTAGTTGCATATATTCTTTGTTAATACTTTTTAGGATGATGGCAGTCCCTGCACACCGACATATCTCATCCCTTTATAAATCTTTCCGAGTATATACAGTAGGTTTTTTTCTGAAGATATCAGACAGCATTCAATAAAGGATTACCATCTTTTGTTATTTTTTGAATTTGTTATTGGACCATGAATGTAGGATCATTATATCCAATTTTGCTTGACAGAGCAGGGTTTTGAGATTTCTTATTGTTTAGCATAATATTTGCTAATCGGGAGGCTATTATCTTAGACGGGATTTTGGAATCTATGTTTAGCAATGAAATTGAACGGTATGACCCTGGGTTCTTTGGGTCCTTTCCTTTTTTGGCAATCAGTTTTATGTTTGCTTGATGTCCTGTCAGAAGGTATGGTCCCCCATCTCATATTGAATTGTAGACTGCTAGTAGAGAAGGGGTAATTGTCTCTTTTAGTACTTTATAAAATTCGGGTGTGTACCCATCAGGACCTGGGGCTTTTCCATTTGTCAGGCCGTTAATGGAAACCATGATTTCCTCTTTAGTGATTGGGGTGTTTAAAGTTTTTAATAGATTTGGGTTTATCCGGGGGAGGAACGTTGAGTCTAACCATTTGGTCGCTTCGGTGGGATCTATCGATTCTTGGGCATAGAGGTTGGTATAGAATGTTTCTAATGTTTTATTAATTTCCTTGGGAGATGTGGAAAGAGTACCATCGGGATTGTGCAGGGCATTGATATGGGTGGGAAGGTATGTACCCTTGGTAAATCTAGCCAATAGCTTCCCTGCCTTATTTCCGTATTTGTGGTATTGTAGTTGAGTATGTGTCATTTTCACATGTTCTAGATTATTTGCCCAGGTACAGTTAGATTCATATATATTTGGACAAAGTTTCATACTTTTGGCTCTGTATGCTACCAGAATAAAATTAAAATGAAACAATCCAAATGAATTTGAAGTGCAGACTTTCAGCTTCAATTCAATTACGATTTTCTGGGGTGTTCTGCTCATTAAGTCGCATTTGGGCAGTTCGTATTCTGTCGCTGGCCTCTATATATTGTTTTTGGGTGGTTTTCCTATAGGCCGATACAAAGGATATAATCCTGCCATGCATGAATAATTTGCCTGCCTCCCAGAACAAATTTGGGTTATCTTCATGTGAGCTATCTTTGTGGACATATTACGACCAGGCTTTGTATAACATTTTTTATGAAACTGTCATTTTGGTTTAAGTGTGCCGGGAAGCGCCATTGTCTATAGACTGGGCGGGTCCGGAGATTATCTTGGGTGACCGAGAAAGGGGAATGGTCTGAAATGACCATGTCATGGATAAATGAATCTCTAACATTGTGGAGGGGGGTGCAGAGGAAGTTGTCAAGTCTGGCAAAAGAGTTATGGGATGGAGACAAGAAGGTGAACTCTTTATCCAGGGGATGGTGTATTCTCCATGTATCTATCAATTGAAGGGCATTCACCATGTGGTAGAAGTGGGTGAACTGGTCCCGTGTAGTAGATCTTGGTCTACAGTGGGGATTAGACCTATCTTCATTATTGTTAATGACTGAATTGAAATCACCCCTATGAGGTGGGGAAAGCTGGTCTTGTTACCTAGTTGGGATGTTAGGTCGATAAAGTAGGATTTGTCCGGAGAATTAGGGGCATAGATATTAGTTAGCCTTACTTCTCTTGTCGGGAATTTGAGGTGAATTGAAACTAACCTGCCATCCTCATCTTTGTCGATGGACACTAAATCGTATGTTAATTTTTTGTGTAAAAGTATAATTGTACCTGCCTTGTGACCCTTGGATGCTGAACCTATCACCTTTCCTACCCATAGCCTGTTCATTCGGAAGAAGTTGCTTTCCGCCAGGTATGTCTCCTGGAGCAATACTATGTCTGATTTTAATCTTTTTAGATGTCTTAGGATCTTCATTCTTTTTGTCAAGGAACGCAGCCCCTTAACATTCCAGGATGTTATTTGTAGAGTATTGATGGGTCAGGCAAGAGGAAAATAGTGTATGAGGTCGTATGTGGAGTTTATCTGTGTTAAATGACCAATGATGACAGATTAACACTGAGAAACAAATAATTTTGAGACTTCACTTTTTTCCGTATGCATTTTCACCACCGGTTGAACCGCTAGCCCGCAGGCCAGAAAGAAGTAAGAGTGAGATTGGGCGCGACCCCACTGATGAAGTGGTATATTAATAAGCAGTGGACGTCCGCGTTTCCTTGGCTTGTGAATTCCCTTAGTGGGTAGAACTGTCAGGGCTGGGCTCAGCCCTTCCTTCGCTGAACTGGCCACTCAGCTGTTGGTAATTGCCAGCTCCCATCTCTCTCCACAGTTACCCAGCTGTTGTTGATTCTGCTCGTCAGTCCTGCCTACGTAAGGCCGTCCAGCTCACTTGATCTCTGCCTTCGCCTTTGTCAACATCACAGAGACTTTCTCCTGTGTTTCTGTTGAAGACTTGCTCAGCTGACGTTCCTTCTGGCTCCTGATCCTGCTTGCTGTATTACTACGTTTATCTCTGGCTCTCTGACATTTGCTTGGCTGACTACCAGATCCGGTTACTGAACTCTGGCTTGTTTGACTATGCTTACTCTGTTTACATAATTATTATTAAACAAGTGTGATTTAACTATACTTCTGTCCCGGTCTGATTCATGGTTCCTGATAGTAGGCGAAGGCAATGAATTCAGAAGATACAGTCAATCCACTTGTTGGTAATATTTTTTCCAGATAGGATGAGCAGGATCACTACATGGATCAGTTTGCCATAGCGTTACAAATGCTCCTGAGTCGCATGGCTCACCTGGAAACTCTCACTGTGGCTGCTCCAGTACAACCTGAGTTGCAGGCCATCCATGCTGCTGCGCTAGTCTCTGTGCAGGCACACGCCTCGAGTATTACCTCTATAAGAGGTATGTTTGGTTCCGCTCCACTACCCCAGCGATTTAGGGGTGATCCAGTTCAATGCATAGGGTTTCTCAACCAGGTTGAGATATACTTTGAGATGCTGCCCCAGGCGTTTCCCATGGACAGAAGCAAAGTAGGTTTCGTGATATCTTTGCTTTCTGAGAGAGCCTTGGCCCGGCCAAATCCTCTATGGAAGACACAAAAACCTGTTGTCTTGAGTTACCCTAAGTTTGTGGCCTCCTTTAAAACGGTATTTGACATTCCTGCATGCTCCACTTTTGCTGCCAAGTGCCTCATGTCCATCAAACAGAGTACGAGAACTGTTGCCGACTACGCCATTGAATTACGTACTCTGGCAGCAGAGGTTGCTTGGAACAATGAGGCCCTCGTGGCTGCTTTTTCTCATGGTCTCTCGGATTCCATCAAGGATGAGATAGCAGCCCAAGATATAGCGAATGAGCTGGAGAAGTTGATTATGTTTGTCCTCCTCATTGACTCCAGACTCAGAGAAAGACTCTCTTTTAAGGAGCGCTTGCGGAAGCCTCCACTTGCCATTGAGGCTCTTGATGGGAGACCTCTACAGCCTGCCCATGTGACTCATGAGACGGTTCCATTGTCCATGTCCGTAGGGGCTTCTCACCATGAGATAATCCAATTCCAAGTTATTTCCTCACCTAGGTTTCCGCTGGTTATTGGTTATCCTTGGTTACAGAGGCACAACCCCTCTTTTGATTGGCTCCATGCTGTGGGACATGCTTCCAGAAGGTAGCCAAGGTCCTGTGCACCTCTTCACTCTCCTCCCTGCCGGAGGAGTACCGCAATTTTAGCGATGACTTTGACAAAGGTCAAGCCGGTAATTTACCTCCACACCGGTCTTATGATTGCGCAATTGACCTTCAACCTGGTGGCATACCCCCTCATGGCCGGGCTTACCCTTTGTCGGTCTTGGAGGATAAGGCCATGAAGGAGTATGTTGCAGACGCACTTTCTCGAGGTTTCATCCGCAAATCTTTGTGAAGAAGAGGAGCCATGAACTGAGACCTTGCATAGATTATAGGGGTCTCAATCGTTTCAGGATTAAGAATGCCTACCCGATTCCATTGATTACGGAGTTATTTGACCGCCTCAAAAGAGCAGCGGTTTTCACGAAGCTTGATTTGAGAGGGGCTTACAATCTCCTGCAGATTAAGGAGGGCGACGAGTGGAAAACTGCGTTTAATACCAGAACAGGCCATTATGAGTATCTTGTAATGCCTTTTGGCCTTTGTAACTCCCCGGCAGTTTTCCAGAAATTTATTAACGATGTCCTCCGAGATTTGTTGCAGTTATGTCTGGTGGTTTATCTCGATGATATCCTCATATTTTCCAAGTCCCTGGCGATCCACCACATAGATGTCTGTCGTGTGCTTTAGAAACGAAGAGAAAACAATCTCTATTGTAAACTGGAGAAGTGCGAGTTCCATCGTGAACAGGTTAAATTCCTGGGCTATGTCATTTCCACTGCTGGTTTTTCGATGAACCCAGAGAAACTTTAGGCAGTCTTACAGTGGCCCCGACCTGTGGGTTTACGTCCTCTGCACCGTTTCCTGTGCATTGCCAACTATTATTGGAAGTTTATTCGTAACTTATCGTCTCTGGTCAAGCCCCTGACTGATATGACCAGAAAGGACAGTAACCCACAGAGTTGGTCTCCGGAGTCCATTAACCACCTCAATAGAGGGCACTTTCACCCCCTTCCTGCCCAGGCCATTTTTCAGCTTTCAGCACTGTCGCACTTTGAATGACAATTGCGCGGTCATGCGACACTGCACCCTAATGAAATTTTTATAATTTTTTTCCCACAAATAGAGCTTTCTTTTGGTGGTATTTCATTCCTTCTGCGTTTTTTATTTTTTGCACTTTAAACAAAAAAATGCGACAATTTTGAAAAAAAAAACACAATATTTTGTGCGTTTTGCTATAATAAATATCCCCATTTTTTTTTTAAGCTAATATTTTTCTCATAGGTATTCTTCTACATATTTTTGGTAAAAAAAAAAATCGCAATAAGCATATATTGATTGGTTTGCGCAAAAGTTATAGCGTCTACAATATAGGGGATAGATTATAGCATTTTTATCATTTTTTTTTTTTACTAGTCATGGTGGTGATCTGCGATTGTTATCGGGACAGCAATATTGCGGCAGACACATCGGACACTTTTGACACATTTTTGGGACCAGTGACAATCATACAGCAATCAATGCTATAAAAATGCAAAATGCAATGATTAATGTATAAATGTCACTGGGAGGGAAAGGGTTAACACTAAGGGGTGATCAAGGGGTTAACTGTGTTCCCTAGGTGTGTTCTAACTGTGGGAGGGGTGGGACTGACTAGGAGAGATGACAGATCGGTGTTTATAATCAGTATGAACACACGATCAGTCTCCTCTCCCCTGAGAGAACCAGGTTCTGTGTGTTTATGAGCGATCGCGGGTGCCAGGAGGTCATCACGCCCGCCGGGGGCACTCGTATCGGCTCCGCATCAAGGCAGCATATAACGGCAACATTCTATTAACAAAGGACCTTAACATATTTTGAATTAAATGTGCTTACTCATAAATGAGCTTTGGGTTAAATACGAGTTTGACCCCAACACAGCCTGTTGGCTGTTCAGCAAATGGATGAACAAAATGGGCAGATTTGACCAGATTGCCCACCTGCAGTATTACTGCGGCAGGTTGGCTCCTTTGGGCAAAACGGCGTTACCTTACGTCCCTTTGCCTTTTGGCCACTAGGGGAGGCGTGCGCCACCAGAGGCACACGCGCGCCCCCCCCCCCCCCCAATGGCCAAAAGGCAAAGCGATGTAAGGTAACGTCGTTTTGAACAGGTGAGTCAACCTGCCGCAGTAAAACTGCAGCGGCTGGTCCGGAAGAGGTTAAAGAGCATTAAAAACAATATAAAGACATAAAAATGTCTGATATGATCATACAATACATAGACAGGTGCAGACTGATTAGATTTCATAGACCTCTTAGATCTCACGTTGTAATAGGGATGGTGTCAGTTTTTTTTCTTTTAATATAAAAACCTTCCTTTAAAAAATGATGTCCCACAATGACAGTCATGTTGTCCAGAGATGTAGATCTACATTTACATCATTCACAATGAATTGATCTACCCCTCCCCCCCGATTCTCCCATTGCAAATGACAGCACCTCTGTGCAGCTGGAATGTAAGTACAGTGCCAGGGAACCTGGATGATGTCATTGACCAAATATGGTTATGTCCATATATGGTTACTGAAGAGATGTGGGATCCCAGACAGATTTTTACAAGCTTGCTCGGATTTGTCATTTAGTGGCGGTAGTGATTCTGCGACTAACTGATTGCTTACTGACTTGATCAGTTGGAGATCTGGACAGGTGGCAATCTGGCCAAATCTGCCCATTTTGTTCATCCATTTGCTGAACAGCCAACAGGCTGTGTTTGGGTCAAACTCGTATTTAACCCAAAGCTCATCTCTATTTATGAGTGGGTACATTTAGTTCAAAATATGTTGAGGTCCTTTGTTAATGGAATGTTGCTGTTATATGCTGTCTTGAAGATAAGTCTATAATTGACAGTGAGTACCTGGAACCTATTTTTTTTGTGTTGGTACCAGATTGTTATATACAAACTTCCTTCTTGGATTGTATGGAGAAAATGAATATTCCCTTATAGCAGCAGCTTTTAAGGAAATTTATATAAGGAGAAAATGTGTTTTTATCCCATAAAGAAAATATTATTTAAAACGAAGTAAACAAACTTACTGTAAACATGCTCTCATCAAGTTTAATTAGTATTAGAGAAATATTTTAGAATGCACCAAGCAAAATGTACTTGTTAATATAGCCATCTACATGCAATATATTTGAAGCAACCCTGTCAAAAATACTTTACAAACAGTTTATAAAAGAATATATTTAATGGAAGGTTCTGGAATGCAGTGAGTGAAATCTTCTCTCTCTTGAAGATATGGGTGGCGCTGGTGTCCTACTTTAGGATCATTTGGAAACTATGCTGCCCTCTGATCACAGTGGTTCCTCCCTGCTAAGTGATTACTTTGTTCTGTAGTAGGCCAGTGGTAGGAACCATTACACCAAGCAGGGGACAAGGTCTGCAACAATTCCACAGTGTTGGATACCAGTGGTGTCCAAAGCTCTTCAAGAAAGCAAGATATTATACTAACTGCCCATTGGAAGAGTAAGTATTAATAATTAAACTTTAAACTTTAACAGTATTCATTCTCTTCCTAATACATTAGTAAAATACTACAATTTACAATGATATAGATATAACTATAATGTATAGCTCTATATATTAAAGATAATATTTTTATTTCCAAGAGTCATCATACATAAAAAAAAAAAAAAATGATTATTCTTTATTTTCAAGCAAACCTGTTTTTGTATTCAGGTCAGGCTTGAACAGAATTATGTAGCATTTTGGGAAAAATATACAGCCAAGAAGTACAACACTTGATGCCAATATAGCAAAAATCTCCACAGACACCATGTCTTTCCCTTTACTGCTCAGATAAGCCGGGATCATGGCAATCCAGACACTACAGAACACCAGCACGCTGAAGGTGATGTACTTGGCCTCATTAAAACTATCCGGCAAAGTTTTGGCTAAAAAAGCTATAATGAAACTCAAAGCTGCCAGAAGCCCCATATAGCCGAGGACAGAGTAGAAGCCGATAACTGAACCCTCATTACACTGAATGATGATCTTTCCCTGATAAGAGTGAGTGTCTTTATCCTGGAATGGAGGACAAATGGATAACCAAGAAACACAGATTATTACTTGAAGCAGTGAAAACATGGAAATGATAAAATTGGGCAGCTTGGTTCCCATCCATTTCCTCCAGGGACTCCCAGGTTTGGTGGCTTTAAAAGCAATACACACCATGATACTTTTGGCAAGTAGAGAAGAGACAGCAACTGAGAAGATTACACCAAAAGAGGTCACACGCAGCATGCAGGTTACATCTACTGGACGTCCGAGGAACAAGAAGACACAGAGGAAGCTCAACATGATGGAGAACAGGAGAAGATAGCTCAGGTTCCGGTTATTAGCTTTAACAATGGGGGTGTCCTGGTAATGTATAAATATCCCCAATATTAAACCAGTCAGAAGACAACAGAGGATGGAGACAGATGAAAATACTGCAACAATTGTATCATCAGTGTAGGAAAGAAATTCCAACAATTTAGGAACACATCGATCCTTCTTCTCATTTGGCCATTCATCATCAGGACATTTCATGCAGTTTTCACTGTCTGAAGGAAGGAAAATACAAACACAATGAGCATCTGTGCCAAAGTTTCTGAGTAAAAAAATGATCCTTGTCTTACAGCTAGCAGCTGGATTTTCATCAGTGCATTGTGGGAGAGTCAAATAAAATATACTAATGCCCTTATATTGTAGAAATGTACCATATTTATCGGCGTATAACACGCACACGCACACAAGTTTAAGAGGAAAAAAAACTTTTAGGAGGGAAGTTTAAGGAAAAAAACTTACATTAAAATGCCCATCAATGCAGCCTTATCTGTCCATCTGCAGCCTTTTCAGTGTCAGTGCAGCCTTGCCCCAGTGCAGCCTTGTCAGTGCAGCCTTGCCCCAGTGCAGCCTTGCCCCAGTGCAGCCTTGCCCCAGTGCAGCCTTGCCCCAGTGCAGCTTTGGCAGTGCAGGTTTGCCCCAGTCCAGCCATGCCAGTGCAGCTTTGTGATAGATTAGATTCAAATATGGCGCAGAGACTGCAGGGATTCGTCGGAGCCGGGATACACATACCCGAGTGTTCTCGGCTCTTTTCGGCACCGCTCACAGTCACGCCCAGTCCCACCCTATGATGGACATAACACAGATCCAGGGGCGGGACTGGGCGTGACGGCGGCGCCGAAAAGAGCCGAGAACACTCGGGTATGTGTATCTCGGCTCCGACGAATCCCTGCAGTCTCGGCGCCATATTTGAATCTACCCACGGCTGTGTATGTCGGCGGCGATCGCAGCAATTGCCGCGATCGCTCCGATAACACAAAATCGGCGGGGATCGGCCTATAACATGCACCCACGATTTTTCCCTGATTTTCACGGGAAAAAAGTGCGTGTTATATGCCGATAAACATGGTATTTCAAATTAGATAGCTAGACAGATAGGTAGACAGACAGATACAGTAAGCAGATAGATAGATTTTGTAAACACGCACAAAAACAAGTGAACAAGTGAAGTGGGAGGGCTAACGTCATGCAGGAACATTGGTACTGCCTCATTGGCTGGAATTTCAGGAACCGGCATTGCTGCACAGCCATTGACTGCCTTTCAGCAATGCAGCGGAGCTGAGGCTGAGCCGGGTTGTGCGCTATGATGTGAGGTGATGGGCAATGTGGATGACAGGTCTCCTCCCCGGCCAGCCAACCCCAATGGCCGCCCAACCCCCCCTCTTCACTGGCCATTAGCCGTTCTACTTTATATCATGGGGTCCGGTCAGAAACATTTTCTGCCAGCGGAGGTCACCGGCACAGTGGTGACAGTCGTTCACTGGCACAGTGGTGTAGTGGGTAGCACTATCACCTAGCAGTTAAAAGGGTCGCTGGTTCAAATCCCAACCACGACACTACCTGCCTGAAGTTTGCATGTTCTCCCCTCCCACACTCCAAAGACATGCTGATAGGTTCATTGACTTCTGTCCAAAAAAATGGCCCTAGTATATGAATGTGAGTTGGGGAACTTGGATTGTGGGCTTCTTGAGGGTATGAGTGTGCAATGTATGTGTGGAGCACTGTGTAAATTGACACCACTATCTGGGTACCTTAAATATTTAATATAATAGATGAGCATCTTAATGAGACACAATGTGTAGGGACAATTGTAGTCACACACCCACACTTAATCAGGATGGACTGGTGTCTTTATTCAACCTTACTACTAACTATGTAGGTCCGAGTGTCATATTGGTGCTATGACTCCACATGATATCCTCCACATCGCAGCCTCCCATGCACATCACTGCACCCCCCCCCCATGCACATACCTTTAGGGCTCACACACATCACACTTTGTACTTTTTTTCTTTCAACTTCATTGAAATGTCAAAATACAGTTTAGCTGCGGTGCATAGAAACAGTATGCATTTTACACCGCACTGCTCAGCACTTAGGGGTGCTGTTGCAGAGTGAACAGGACACATATTGCTCTTGCAGAGACCTGTGTTTTGCTAGTGCAGAAATCACAGACCCCCTTTTACATCAGTGTCCTCAGTCCCTCCCTTCACTTCACATCACCCCCATTTTATATCACAGGTTGCCTCATCACAACCCCCCCATCACAGACCCCCAACACAGACTGACCTGACCCATCATAGACCCCCCATCACAGACTGTCCTGACCCACCACAGCCCCCAAATCACAGACCCCCACCATCACAGACTGACCACCCAAATCACAGACCCCCATTACTGACTGCCCCCCATTACAGACTGACCCATCACACACTGACCCCCCCAATCACAGACCCCCAAATCACAGAATGACCCCCCAATCACAAACTGACCCCTCATCACAGACAGACCCCCCCATCACAGACTGACCCCATCACAGACCCCATCACAGACTGACCCACCCAATCACAGACCCTCATCACAGACTGACCCCCCCAATCACAGACCCTCATCACAGACTGACCCCCCCATCACAGTCCTCTCTTGATATCAAACCCCCTGTCCTTTTCATAACAGCACAGCACTGCCCCCTCCCCACAAAGCCCTATCTTATTCACACAAAACATGAAGTGTGGCCGCTTTGGACAAAGGGCAGGACTTTTCACGTTAAAGGTGGGCGATTGATTGCTGTGTCCGCTCTGCTGCCTAGCAACCAATTCCCCACTTCTTATTTTAAAAAGTCCCGCCCATTGTCCAGAGCGGCTTCATGTTTTGTGTGACTAAGACAGGCAGTGTGGGGAGGAGTCAGTGCAGCAATATTAAGGAAGAGATGGACCTGCCACGCCTGCCATGCTGTGAACATAGTGGGATTGGCAGAGGCAGGCAGGCGGCTGAGCCGGCGACAGGGAGAGGACACACAGGAAACTACTTGGTGAGGGATGCGGTTCGGGCAGAATGGCTACTGGGGCCGGACCGGGGTCCACCATTTAGTGACGTCTGTCTTATAGGCAGTACAGCGGTGCTCAAATTAAAGGCCGTGTGAGCCACACAGCCATTACTTTGACAGGCTGTCCTCTGAACCATCGGCCCACCGGGAAACTCCCAGTAGTCCCGATGGCCGGTATATGCCTGGATAGATTGCATACGTTTTGAGTTTTTACTTGTTTCTTTGTTCTATAGTTACAAAGTGGCATAAAAATAGGATTGTTTGCCTTGTCTGTATAGACTGCTTTCCTTCAAGGACTGCTGATAAGTTAGATAGCAAGATGCCAAAAGCATTTTCTTCTGCATATAGTTAGACTCTTATATGTAAAGACCGCTCATGACAAGTGGTAAAATACTAAAAAGGATGTTGATGCTCTATAGATATGTGGAAAATAAAAATAGGAAAAAATGCACAGAAAATTTGGTATAGGCAGAAAATGGACAGAAAATGATAAATACTGGGATTTTATTTAATATATGAATTTAATGTGTGAACAAGGAAATAAAAAAAGTTCCAAGTGCAAGGACAGCTGACCACTGGATGCCTGCTCCGTCGCTTGACAGTTCTTAAATAGGTAAGGGGTGGGGCCATGCAAAGGCAGTGAAGTCACAAGGGGTGGGGTCATCATGTGACATCACCAGGTGGCCCCACCCCTTTCCTATTTAAGAACTGTCAAATGGTGGAGCAGGCATTTGGGGGTCAGAACTTTTTTTTTTCTTTTTTTGGGTCCGGCAGTGCGGTGGGCATCATGATTGATGATGGATCTAGAATGGGAATGTTTTTTTTTTATTTTTTTACATTTTTGTACCCCCATACTCATCCCCCTGGTGGGGGGCAGAATCTGGGGCCCCCCTCATTAAGGGGGCCTCCAGATTCCAATAAGACCCCTGCAGCACACCCCCACAACCACCAGCAAGGATTTTGGGGAAGAGGCCCATGTCCCCATCAACATGGGGACAAGGTGCTTTGGGAGTAGAGCCCCCCTGCCCCAAAGCACCCCCTCATGTTGAGGACATGTGGCTTGATATGGTTCAGGAGATGGAGAGTTTGCTCTTCCCCCCTTTCCTGGACTGCCAGGCTGCATGCTTAGATAAGGGTCTGGTATAGATTTTGGGAAGACCCCACGCCTTTTTTTCTTAAATTTGGAATGGGATTGCCCTTAAGATCCATACTAGACCTGAAGGGCCTGGTATGGATCGAGGGGACCCCCACACAGTTTTTTAAACTTTTTTCAATTGCCGGCAATGTTTTTTATTCCATTCAGCTGTCAGCGAGGAAGCCCGTTGACAGCTGATGACTCATCCATTGTTAAGGATGCGGTGACACTCCTTAACAACCAGCTATTCACTGTGCCCTGATTGGGCATCAGGGATTAGACTGCACTATGCAGCGCGCAGTGCATTGTGGGGCACTCTGCAAGCAAACATCCTGCCGAGCGCCCTGCAAATTCTGGTGTTTGCCTAACAGGCAAACCTTTGCTTGGCCCGAACTGTTCACCCAACTCTAGCTGACATTTTACCTCAGGGTGCTGGTTCCTAAGCATTGTGTGCATGGACGGTTGCAGAAAATAGGTGCCGGTCACTTTTAGGCTGAATAATATTGAGTTTATTGCTCACTATGGCAATATGTAGGGAGAGAGTATTAGGGCACAGGACACCCTAGGACAATAGGCAAACAGACTAACAGACTCCAAAGACAGAAACAGACAGGTAGACAGCAATACAGAACAAGGGCCCTGGGGGTGCATCCAATGTTCTGTACCTACGTAGTAACAGCTGTCTCTTATAGCAACCAAAAAAAAAACCACAGCACCATGTATAGATTCTTTAGATGAGTCTGATTGGCAGAGAGAAGTATGCACATTCATAACCTAGATTTACTGTAGTTCATCATACTAATGCTAAAGGTAACATTGCCACCTACTGACAAAAGGGAGGAATCACAGCAACACCAGGCTTAGGAGAAAACCCAAAGGATCACAAAAACTACAAATCAGGCAGGTTAACTACAACCTAGTGCAGCTACATTTGCTTGTAGTCCCTGTTTAAGACAAGGGGTCTACATAACTATGCACAGACCATACCTGTGGGATCCCATTGGAAGCTGGAAACCATGGTAGTAGACACCTCTACACATGTGTGGTTTGTTTTGTTCCGAATTTAAATTCAAACACATTTTTTGTTATTTGGAATTTTGGATGTATCCGAATTGCTGAATTAAAATAGAAAAGTGAATTTAAATGAATCCGAAATAATAAAACAAGATTTCAGACAAAATTTGAATTGTTTTTGAATCGAATTTGAATAGTTTTCTAATCAAATTCAAATTACCGGAACGAATAAAATAGCATAGAAAATAAAGCAAAAGAAAAGAAAATATGATAGAATAGAAAAAAATGTAATAGCAAATGAAAGAATAGAATATAATAGAGTAAATCAGAACAGAATCGAAAATAAAAGAATAAAAAGGGATAGAACAGAAAATAAAAGACTAGAATAGAAAATAAAGGAATAGAATACAATAAAAAACATACAGGAAAAAAAATAAAATAAAAAAAATATAACCATCTTATGAAATTTGAATTTCAAATAGAATACATTTGAGGGAAAAGAATAGAATAGAAAAAAAATAATAAATTAGAATAGAAAAAAAGAATAGAAAAAAATGGAAACAATAACAACCCTCCAAAAAACGAATAGAATAAATTCAAATTTGAATAGAATAGAAAATAATAGAATTGAAAAGAATAGAATAGGAATGTAACTATGTAAAATAAAAGAATTGAATAGAATTAAAATAACAATAGAATAGAATAGAACCATTTCCCACAATTTGAACCATTTTCCAAAATTCAACTTTCAAATCGAATAAATTTGAATTTGAATAGAATAGAAAAGAATGGAATAGAATAAAATAAAAAATAATAGATAAAAAAATAAAATAGAATATAAAAGAGTAGAATAGAATAAAAAAGGACTAAAATAGAATAAATATAACAATATAACAGGTTTCCAAATTTTGAATTTTGAATATAATAAATTTGAATTTGAATAAGAAGAAACAAATAGAATAGAAAACAAAAGAATAGAATAGAATAGAAAAAACAATAGAATATGATGGAGTAGAAAGGATACATAGTAACCATCTGTACAAAACACACCCCAGCACCCCATCATCACCCGATGCTATCTATGTATACCACGCCGCCTCGGCTCCCGTGGTGTGGTCTTTGTCTCTGGCCCGCTGTGTGCCGTTTGCCTCGTGTCGCATTCGTTGCCGGGGTTGGTGAGTGTGCTTGGCCAACTTCAAATATTACTTTTCCATTCCTCTCTATTTAGAGTGTGATTTATTACATTTGTATACTTTACAGGTATTTGTCGCATCTGCTCCTGATGAGTGGAGAGAAATCATCCACGAAACGCGTTGAGCTATACTTGATGCTACAGAAATATTCATTACGCTCTGATGATGTTATCAATATGAATCTAGTACATTTGTATTTATACCATGCGATACCAATATAGATGCCGGGCATACCGCTTCCGGCAGTCGCAGGTCATATTGCTGTTATACACTCCATCTATTGATTATTACGTATTTATTCTGATGTGTTTATTTATATACCCTTGTATTATCATGTTTCTGCCTTGTGCCTACATGTATATATATGAAATTACTCCTTTACTACATTTGTTATGAATTAAACACATACCCTTACCTCCGCAGTTCAACTGCTTCATTTAAAGTCCCAATTTTCCTCTTTTGCAGCACATAGTAACCATCTTCCAAAAATCAAATTTCAAATAGAATAAATTTGATTTCCAACGGAATTTGAATGGAATTTGATGCATACTTGAATGCAATTTGAATGGAATTCAAATCAATTAGAATTGTCCAAATTTGGTCCAATTGAGTTCAATTTCATCGAATTTGGAAAATTAAAATCAATTTGAATTCAATTAAACAAAAGAAATAAATAAAAGAAAGGGATAGAATAGAAAATAAAATAATAGAATAAAAAAAGAAGATAACCATCTTCTAAAATTTGAATTTCAAATAGAATAAATTTGAGAGGAAAGAATAGAATAGAAAAAAAAATAGATTAGAATAGAAAAAAAGAATAGAAAAGAATAAAATAGAAACAATATAACGTTCCTCCGAAAAACAATCATTGGATAGAAGAAATTCAAGTTTGAATAGAATAGAAAATAATAGAATAGAAAATAATAGAATAGAAAATAAATTAATTGTTTCCTCCAAAAAACTAATTTTGAACAGAATACATTCAAATTTGAATAGAATAGAAAAGACTAGAATAGAAAATAATAGAATAAAAAATAAAACAAATTGAATAGAATTGAAAAAACAATACAGTAGAATATAATATAACCATTTCCCATAATATGAACCATATTCGGATTTCAAATAGAATAAATTTTAATTTGAATAGAAAAGAATAGAATAGTATAAAATAGAAAAGAGTAGATAGGAAAATAAAATAATAGAATAAAAAAGTGGAGAGTAGATTAAAAAGGAATAAAATAGAATAGAAAAAATATAACATAACCGTTTTCCAAATTTTGAATTTCAAATAGAATAAATTTGAACAAGAAGAAAATAATAGAATGGAAAAACAAATAGTATAGAATAGAAAAAAACATTAAAATATAATGGAATAGAAAGGATATACAGTAACAATCTTCTTTGAATCAATTTGAATTTTCCAAATTTGGTCGAATTGAGTTCAATTCCATCAAATTCTGAAAATTCTAATCAATTTGAATTAAAATAAACAAAACAGATTCCAAAAACGAATTAAACAAATACAACAAATTTAACAAGTTTTTGTAAATAACGAACCAAAACAAAATCATGCTTCCGTCATATACCACTTCCTCCCAGTCTGGATACAGATGTCTGATAATCCAACCGCTCATAAGCGCAAAACAAGGCGACACTTGTTTCACTGCTAACATGGACTGTTTTATTATCACACATGGACACAACATGTTAAAAATAACTCAGAGACTCTTCCCCCCCACCCTTGGAAAAGAGGGCGGGTTAAACTGTCCAAAGACAATGGACACACAGGTCAGGTGTGTTCAAACTTCTCTTCAGTAAACAGTCTTATCAGCAGGGGGCTGCTGGAGGAATTCCCCCTCCCTCTACAGGGACGCCCATCCCAAATGATCACAGCAAAGAGTCCACAACAGAATGAGACAACATACATTATATACATATATACACTGAGTTCCCCTAGTACAGTTCAGACTGGATTTCTCATTCACCTCACAAAGAGTATTTTTCTCTTGAAAATCCAGGGCCCATAATCAAAAGGCAAGAGCCTTGCATTCAGTCCTCTCCAACAGCCTCTGTCCCAGCTAGGTCTGTCACAACTTGCAACTGTAATTGCAGGGAAAGGTGGCTCTACAAAGTATTGACTCAGGGCGGCTGAATACAAATGTACCCACACTTTTCAGATATTTATTTGTAAAAAAAATTGAAAACCATTAAATCACTTTCCTTCCAATTCACAATCATGTGCCACTTTGTATTGGTCTTTTACATAAAATCACAATGAAATAAATGTACGTTTTTGGTTGTGATTAAAGTGAAATATCCGCGCTAACCCTATAGTGAACATGCATATACCTATATTTGTATATACTGTATCTATATATAAACAATATAGGTATAAAAAATACTGTGACACAAATTGTGGTGTATGTGTTAATAAAAAACACAAAAAGAATGGTGCTGCAACAATAAAAACCTAAATATTCGGCTCGTGGATATGTGTAAAAAGTACAATTGCGCAACCAAAATATATTATAAATTATAAATGTTTAACAATCACATACAAATTGAGATAAAACACAGCTGATGCTACAAAATGAATAACAATACTGGGAAAGTCGAAGCCTCTTATAGAGAAACGCATCGGGTGGAGCTACAGGACCAGACGTCATCATGTACCAGCTGGCTGGCTTGAGCCGCAGCTGCTAGTTTATATCGATACACATATACATATCGATACACTGTTTTTTTCTTGTTGGATGTCAGTGGTTCATTATTACCATTCTACTGGAAAATGTTGTAATATGTTCACTGTTGATTTGTTCAATGGTCGATTTGTCCAAGCCATCTCAATTTTAATATAACAGCTGAAGACCCTTTGATGTGTTGGTCTTATGCAAGTCTACCTAGGGGTGTGAGGTATGGGCAGTTAACCTAATTGAACATTTCAAAGGGTACATTGTTTAAAGGACCATAGAAGAAGTATTTATTGATGATCATTAGACTTGAGGGGGTAACAATGGGATCAAGGAGTGTTTTGGGTTGGCCTAGCGGAGGCTCCCTCCTGTGGGGCTAATATATCAGGGGGGCTTTTTGATATGCAAGAATACAGATTAGGAATGTAGGTATTCCAAGGGCTCAAAAGGGTGTTCAGGTGGTATCTGTTAATCTAATTACACATATCTAAGGGGACTTGTTGATGTTGATATGCGGGAGTGCAAATTGGGGTGGTTCATGGCTGTTCATGGCTGGGGGTTGTTGTCTGTCTGATAGACTAAAGCTTTTCAAAGTCCTAAATTGAAACGGCCAAATTGCTCAGCCATTCAGTGTCTACTGGATATAACACGGCATTCAGTCTATAGTTTGAAGTTAGGCTTGTCTGTGTATGGCTGGGAACACACAGGTCTAGGAACATGGGTCTCTGAATTATATCTACTCTGATTTTTTGTCATCTGTGGACTTTGGACTCTCTCTGGAAGAATTGGGTTGCTGCGTAAGAGTACTCACTAACGATACTACATCTACCCACTCTACATCATAACTACTATACCACAATATAATCGATCACTACAGAAAACAGAAGCCTTTTTTAAATACTGCACCATGAAGTTTTCCTTCTGCCTTGCATAAACACGCTCCACGAGTGATCTCACCCTATTGAGGGTTCCATGGAACAGGATTACCATAATAGCCGGTGAAGTGTCTTTGGAGGAGAGGTTTACATATCAAGTGATTGGATGAATACACCGCCCTGAGCCGATGGTTTCCTCCTGCATATGCCTTTATGATCTTTATAACCTGAGATCCTACAGATCTGGTAAGCGGCCATCTGGTCTTTAATTACTTCCTTGGCTGTTCTTATGGTTGTCCCCATTGAAAAGTGAAGAGAGTATTTATTACACCACCCAGAGTACCCTACCCCATATGAACTATGTAATAATGACAACTTCTACATAGTCCAAAAGCAGCTTACTAACAAGTGCAAATTTTACCAGAAACGTTGGAGATCTCTCCTTCTGGACATGGGACACACTCATAGCAACATTCATGAATTGAAGATCCAAACATTTTTCTGCTGCCAGGTAAACAGGGATCTGAGCATCGAGATACCGGAACCTAAAAATCAAATATTTTTATTATTTTGTAGAGGTCCATCAGGTGCAATGAAGCTACATTATACAAACTAAGAACAACAGCATATATAAATTCAACACTTCATATACCTGATATGTGCCGGCTGTACCATGTTCTTGTATGAGAAAGTGCCCGGTTCTCTTTGTCTTTGTATTGCTTTCTTTATGTGAAATCCCTGGTGTCACTGCTAGTCCCTCTGCTTTCCTATTAAAAACTGACCACACTAAGGAGGAGAACACACAGTGGTCAGTTCTCTAGCTGTGCTGGAAACTCCTCCAATGACCAGACTTGTCCTTGCATGCCTCTCCTTGCACAGCCACTCACTGGGAAGACCAGTGCATTGATGTTTCTCCACCCTCACCACCCTATGCAGCTGGAAACATATGTGAGTATTAATGAAAAAGGGAACAAAGGTATTTATAATGATTTTTATTTTCATACACAAATGTTTACCATTCATTTTTATTTAAACTACAAAGGGAGAGATTCGAGTCAGTTAGGAAGTTGTACTTTAATTCTTATTGCTAGCTCTTGGGCCATCAGCTCCTTTTTGTTTTGTTTTCCTTATGATAGGGTTTTTTTGTTGTTAATTATATTTTGTGGGTGCTTCAAAGTCACTTTTAGCTGCTGTCCTATCTATAGTGAACCTTCTTTTTCATGTTTTGGTGTAAAGCTTCCCTAAAAATAAATGGGCAATTGTTTCATGAAGTTGGTATTTTGGGGATCATTTTGGGGGTATATTTGAACTCTTTTTAAAGGGGGTACTATTATGGGGTTTTCTGTAAATGTGTGGCATATTGGTTTATTTTGTGGTTTGTTAGAGCCTTGTTCAATATTTTTATTAATTCAAAGTAAGACACTGTTCTCAGAGTACAAGAAGTATAACATAACGTCTTAGAGTACAGGACAATCACATATCAAGACGTTGTCAATTACAATAGTCAGATGGCATGGGAAGGCATGCTAGCTGGTATACTAAATTGTGAGCCAAAATTAAGACAGTAGTGCAGGGTTAATGACTAATGGTATACATTAAATAGTAATGCCTGCTAGGCATTGAGAGTCCACACTCACAGGATGTCTGAGGAACCACATAAAGTGGTTGTACAGTTAAAAGGTCTTTAATCTTAATGCATTCTCTGCTATGGTAAAAAACCTTTTACATTCAGCTCACCCCACAACCTCCCCTAAATACTCACCTGAGCCCGATCTCGGTCCACTACTGTTTAGAGCAGGTCCTCTCCTGGGTCTCCCAGGCTTGGCTAACAGCAGCAGGAACCATTGGCTTCTGCTGCTGTCAGTCTAAACCTGTAAGCAGAGAGCAGGGGGTGGGGCTGAGCTAGGTTGTTGTGTGTCTGAATAGATGCAATCAGCCCAGATGGGGAGTGAATCCACATGAGTGACACTCAGCAGGAGGAAACAGAAGCTCCGGCAGAGGACCTGACAATACAAGGATTGGGCTGCTCTATGCAAAACCATTGCACAGAGCAGGTAAGTATAACATGTTTGTTATTTTATTGAAAAAAAAAAATGAAGGTTTACAATTGCTTTAACAGGTGAAGTGTAGAGAAGAAATTGGAGTGGAAGGGTGAGTTACAAAGGGTCCACAGAGGATACAGGCTATTAGCCAGGCAAGAAAGAGGGCTAAGGGCTTTTTCTATTTTTTATTTTGTGTTAATAGGGCGTTTTTAAAGTCTGTGGTTCTTTAAGTGCAGCATTTCCTGCTTACTGACCATCTGTTCTTGGATCTACCTTTTGAAAGAAAAAAAGTGTAAGAACAATGTACACCGAAACCACCTCATGTTATATCACTCACAGGGCCCTCTCCCTTATTTACATAGATTAAAAAAGGTTAGGTATACACCAGTTAGGCCTTATTCCTGAATAAAACTATATGACTGCTGGTCGCTTTAACTCTTTAACTACTGTATCTTCTGCAGTATCTTTATTGTTGTTGTAAAGTTCCAGGCCGTGGTCTTTGTCTCTGGTAATTTTAGGCCTGCCCATGCTACTTAAAACTTTTCGGCTGTTGGACAATTTAACACTATTGTGACATCTGCTGTCTCTTAATTCTTGTAGTATCTTACCTTTACATAGGGGGTTGTTATGATGTCAGAAATATAGCAATGTAGGAATTGCTCCAAGGACTGATTGGCCCCATTAGACTGTGGATGATACACAGAGGAGAAAGCAAGCTGAATTCCCAACTGTGCACAAAAGGCTCCCCAGAACCAAGACATAAACTGACTACCCCTGTCTGAGACAATCACCTTGGGTAGCCCATGTAAGCAAAAGATCTCCTGACCAAAAATAGAAGCCAGTTCCTTAGAAGTGGCCAACTTCTTAAGTGGAATACAATGGAACATTTTCGAGAAGCGGTCAACCACCATAAGGATAACTTTGTTGCCCTGGGAAATGGTTAACTTCACAATGAAATCCATAGACAGGTGGGTCCAGGGCCTTTCTCCATTGGGTATGGGTTGTAGGGGGCCCACTGGAAGGTGTCGTGGAGTCTTACTCTGAGCAAACACGGAACAGACAACTACGAAGGCGGTTACATCAGCACATAGACTAGGCCATCAGAATTGTTGATAAATGGCCCAAAAGGGTTGATTCTTCCCAGGGTGGCCAGCAGCCTCAGAAGAATGGTAAGTCTGGAGCACGGCAGTACGGAGACTCTCTGGTACAAAGCAGCGGTCACAAGTTTTCTCAGGAGGAACATGGACCTAAGCAGCAAGAATTTTGTCACCCAAAGGAGAAGTGAGACTGGTGCGAACCATAGCCAGAATACGATCAGGAAGAATCACAGGAACTGAAACCGACTCCATCTTGGAAGTAGAGGAAAACTGTTGTGACAAAGCGTCAGCCCTTACATTCTTAGTACCGGGTAAGAATGAGACAATGTAGTTGAAACTAGACAAGAAAATCGTGCCCTTCTGGGAGAGAGGCATTTAGCCTCAAACAAGAATGTGAGATTCTTGTGGACAGTAAGAATGAGTACCTTTGAGGATATGTCTCCATTCTTTCAGGTCTAAAATGATCGCTAACAGCTCTCTGTCACCAATCTCATAATTGCATTCCGCAGGTGACAATGAAAAAGTCGCCACAAGGATGCCTAGCGCTCTCAGAGGTAGGTCGTTGAGACAGAAGGGTGCCAACTCCAGTCTCAGAAGAATCAACCTCAAGGATAAAAGGTAACATAGAACCAGGATGCGCCAACACAGGAGCAGAAACAATGGCAGCCTTGAGACTCTCAAAGGCCTTAACGGACTCCGGAGAACAACTCTATGGGTTACCGTCCTTTCTGGTCATATCAGTCAGGGGCTTGAGCAGAGACGAGAAGTTACGAATAAACTTCCGGTAATAGTTGGCAAAGCCAAGAAAATGCTGCAGAGGACGTAAACCCACGGTAGGGGCCACTGTAGGACTGCTGAAGGTTTCTCTGGGTCCATCGAAAAACCAGCAGTGGAAATGACATAACCCAGGAATTTAACCTGTTCACGATGGAATTTGCACTTCTCCAATTTACAATAGATATTGTTCTCTCTTATTTTCTGAAGCACATGACAGACATCTCATATTTTCCAAGTCCTGGCTCTCCAGGGACTTGGAAAATATGAGGATATCGTTGAGATAAACCACCACACATAACTGCAACAAATCTCGGAGGACATCGTTTAATAAATTCCTGGAAAACTGCCGGGGCGTTACAAAGGCCAAAAGGCCTTATAAGGTACTCACAATGGCCTGTTCTGGTATTAAACGCAGTTTTCCACTCCTTAATCCTCACAAGATTTTATGCCCCTCTCAAATCAAGCTTTGTGAAAACCGTTGCTCCCTTAAGGCAGTCAAATAACTCCGTAATCAATGGAATCAGATAGGAATTCTTAATTGTGAAACGATTGAGACCCCTATAATCAATACAAGGTCTCAGTTCATCACTCTTCTTCTTCACAAAGAAGAAACCAGCACCAGCAACAGCAGGAGATTAGGATTTGCGGATAAAACCTCGAGAAAGTATGTCTGCAATGTACTTCTCCATGGCCTTATCCTCCAAGACAAAGGGTAAACCAGGTTGAAGGTAAATTGTGCAATCATATGACCAGTGTGGAGGAAAACTACCGGCTTGACCTTTGTCAAAGACATCGCTGAAATCGCAGTACTCCTCTGGCAGGGAGGAGAGTGAAGAGGTTCACAGGACCTTGGCTACCTTCTGGAAGCATGTCTTACTGCATTGTGGAGACCAGGAGAGAACCTCAGCATGGAGCCAATCAAAAGAGGGGTTGTGCCTCAGTAACCAAGGATAACCAATAACCAGCAGAAACTTAGGTGAGGGAATAACTTGGAATTGGATTATCTCATGGTGAAGAGCCCCTACAGTCATGGACAATGGAACAGTCTCATGAGTCACATGGGCAGGCTGTAGAGGTCTCCCGTCAAGAGCCTCAATGGCAAGTGGAGTGTCACGCAACTGCAGCGGAATCGAGTGCTTTGATACAGCAGCATCAATGAACAGGCCTGCAGCCCCAGAGTCGATTAGAGCCTGTATCTCGATGGAGGACTCAGCCCAAGAAAGGGTAACTGAAACCAGGGGCTTATCCTGCTGGATAACTGGGGATGAAACAACGCCACCTAAAGTCTGTCCGTGACAGGACCTCGAGGTCCAGGCGTTCCCTGGACGGGTAGGAGAAGACTTCAAATAGTGACCTGCCTGGCCACAATAAAGGCACAATCTCTCCCTTCTCCTAAGGGTTCCCTCATCTGCAGAGAGACGCATGAAGCCCAAGTGCATGGGTTCATCATTCATCTTCACAGACCGTCTCGGTACCAGGAGGCATGGGAGGGGAGGGAGGCAAGGGTGGGACTGCGAAGATCGCAAACAAATGTACAGGAGGCTTCTGCAAGCACTCCTTAAAAGGAAGTCCTTCTCTGAGTCTGGAGTCAATAAGGATGGCAAATGTGATCAACTTCTCCAGCTCAGTGGGTATATCTCGGGCTGCTATCTCATCCTTGATGGTATCCGAAAGACCATGAAAAAAAAGCAGCCACGAGGGCCTCATTGTTCCTCTGCTGCCAGAGTACGGAATTCAATGGCGTAGTCGGCAACAGTTTGCACACTCTGTTTGAAGGACCTGGTGGTAGAGCCCGGAAGGCATGGAGCGGCCTCTCGTATACCTCTGACTCAGGAACCCTGGTAGAGCAGACAGGGGCTTGAAAGTATAAAGGGGCACAGGTGCCTGACTGGTTAGCTGATGTAGAGGGCTGGATACTGTAGACAGCAGGGAGGTGTACTGTAGTCCAGCAACAGGATACAACAGCAGACTGGATGTGGCAGACAGCAGGAAGGTGTATTGTAGTCCAGCAACAGGATAAAACAGCAGACCGGATGCGGCAGACAGCAGGGAGGTGTATTGTAGTCCAGCAACATGATACAACAGCAGACTGGATGCGGCAGACAGCAGGGAGGTGTATTGTAGTCCAGCAACAGGATACAACAGCAGACTGGATGTGGCAGACAGCAGGGAGGTGTATTGTAGTCTAGCAACAGGATTCAACAGCAGACTGGATGGTGAAGACAGGCCGGGTCAAACACAGGCAGGCAGATCAGGTACAGGAACGGTATCCAAAAGAGTAGTCAAAGTCCAATCTGGGATCAGAGGCGGGCAGCAAGCAGGGAGGTCAGGAACAAGCCAAGTCAGATACAGACCAGGTAAATAGAGTAACAGATAGCAGGCATCTCAGGAAACGCTGTCGACAGGACAGCAAGGCTTCAGCCCCCTTTAAATAGCGCATCTGGGGCCAAGTGCTGTGCGTGTGTCCGTGTGCGCCCATGCGCCGCTATTTGCGCTATTGCACATGCGCATGCGCCTATCGGCCCTTCTGTGCACAGGTATTCTCCTGACACCCAGATTGCTGGCATGTCTGATGGAATGCTTTTCCTGACATTGCCCCCCTCCCAATGGGCAGCCCCCAGATGCCCAACTGGGCCATCTTACTTGGGTGAGATCTCTTAAAAGCCAAGATCACTCTTTTAGCGTGGATATTAGTCTCTGGTTCCCAAGAGTTTTCCTCTGGACCATATCCCTTCCATTTTACCAGGTACTGGACTTGATTACGTCTCTTCCTACAGTCCAGGATGGATTCGACTTCAAATTCCTTATCAACATTGATGAGCATAGGTTCAGGAGGACCGGTATTCCGTGGTTAGTGAAGGGGTCAGGAACTGCAGGTTTGAGTAGAGCCACATGGAAAATTGGGTGTATTCAAAATGATTCCCGTAGTTTAAATTCGTAGGCCACGTTATTGATTTTTCTTGTCACTGGGAAGGGATCCACAAACTTAGGACCCAGTTTTTTAGATGGACATGCTAGTTTCAGATTCAAGGTAGACAGCCAGATTTGATCTCCGGGTTCCAGATTAAGATCCCCTCTCCTCTTTTTGTCACACACCTCCTTGTTATGTTCCTGAGTTCTTGCCATTGTCTCTTGGAGTAATTTATTATTTGTGCTGAAGAAATTCAAGGTTTCTTGGTACAGTGCATTCTGGAATGTTGTTGGACATAAAGTGGTAAAAACTGTAGTTCGCAAAAAATGGTGACTGCTTGGTGGCAGAGTGGACAGAGTTATTATAAGCGAACTCAGCAAGAGGTAATAGGGGTGCCCAATCGTCCTGAGAGAAACATGAAAAGCATCGTAAATACTGCTCAAGAGTTTGATTCGTTTGTTCGGTCTGACCGTTACTCTCTGGATGGTAAGCAGAGAAGAAGGAGAGGTCAATTTTCAGGGATTCACATAATGCTCTCCAGAATTTGGAAGTAAATTGTACCCCCCGATCAGATACAATGTTTGCAGGTACACCGTGGAGTCTTACTATTTCTTTAATGAAGATCTTTGCGGTTTCGGAGGCAGAGGGAGTACTTTTCATAGGCAGAAAGTGAGCCATCTTGGAAAATCTGTAGACTACCATGAAGATGGTAGTGCAATCTTCTGATGGTGGCAATTCAACAATAAAATCCATGGAAATAATCCTCCATGGCCTTTCCGGAATGGGGAGAGGTTTCAGCAACCCCCAAGCTTTGGTTTTGCTGCCCTTATTCTGAATGCAGGTAATGCATGAGTCCACATAACTTCTACAATCCTTCAGTAGCTGAGGCCACCAGAAAGACCGCTGGAGAAGTTCGGAAGTTTTGTGTACACCAAAGTGACCAGCCAGCTTGTGGTCATGACAAGACTTGAGGACAGCAACCCGTGACTGCTGAGGTACAAAAATGTTGTCCTTATACCATAATAAGTCATCTCTGGACTGTAGAATGACGTCTGTCGGATAAGGAGCCCTTGAAGAAGCCTGCTTAATTTGGGAAAGTAGGTCACCTTGCAGCATGAGGAAGTTTCCTGGAGCTAGGATGGTATCTGAAGATGAAGAAGCCTCAGGTTCGCTGAACATCCGAGAAAGAGCATCCGGTTTGGTATTTTTTGACCCTGGCCTGTAGGTAATGTGGAATGAGAACCTGGTAAAGAAGAGTGCCCATCTGGCCTGACATGGTTGGCGGTTTTCAGGTATTCGAGGTTCTTGTAGTCTGTGTAGACAAGAATAGGATGAGCCGCTCCCTCCAAGAGGTAGCGCCACTCCTCGAGTGCGGCCTTAATTGCGAGTAGTTCCCTGTCCCTGACATCATAGTTTTCAGCTTCAGATAGCTTGTGAGAGAAGAACGCAACCAGATGCAACAGAGTCTTGGGTCCTTGTCTCTGCTAAAGTACCTCTCCAACTGCCATCTCAGAGGCGTCTACCTCCAGGATGTAAGGTAACGCTGGATCAGGGTGCTTCAGGACAGAGGCTGAAATGAACTTGTCTTTTAGGGTGGCGAAGAGGGGTTGAGCCTCAGGAGACCAATGGAACGGGGTGCCTTGCCTAATCAATTTTGTGAAGGGGGAAATAATGATAGAGGTTCCCCTGATAAATTTGCAATTAAAATTTGCAAATCCCACAAAACGCTGAATTCCTTTTTTGTCCATGGGGGCTGGCCAGTCCAAGATTGCAGAGACCTTCTAAGGGTCCATCTTGACACCCTCTACAGAGATAATTAATCCCAGGAACTGAATACTTTGACGTTCAAACTCACACTTTTCAGGTTTTGCCTACAAGCCGTGTTGACGAAGCTGAGTTAGTACCCTTCTGAAGGCAGAGAAGAGGAGAAAATCAAGTTGTCATCCAGAGAGATTATGATGAACAGGTCAAGGTAGTCTCTAAAAATATAATTTACAAAATGCTGAAAAGTGGCAGGAGCATTGCACAGACCGAAAGGCATTACCAGATATTCAAAGTGTCCAAAGCGGGTGCGGAAGGCAGTCTTCCATTCAACCCCTGCTCCGCTTCGAAAGATCCAGTTTGGTGAACACAACTGCGGCTCAGAGTCTCTGAAATAGTTCATGTACCAAAGGAAGAGGGTACCGGTTTTTAATTGTGATCTTATTAAGATCCCGATAATCTACTCAGGGGCGTAGTGAGTGGTGTTTTTTTTCCATGAAGAAAATTCCTGCTCCCGCTGGGGAGGTGGAAGGGCCTATGAACCCCTTCTCTAGGTTGTCATCAATGTAGGTTTTAAGAGTTCCTAGTTCCAGTTCTGGGACAGATTCTTCCAAAAGGGATTTCTGCCCCGGGAAGGAGTTCGATGGGGCAATCATAGGGCCTGTGTGGAGGAAGCGTCTCTGCCCCCTTTTTGCTGAACACATCCAGAAAACTGTGGTATACTTCTGGGACAGACTGGCGGGTTTCAGCATCATTTTCCAGACTCAGCAATGAGGATGGAACATCGGTAACTCTCTGTAGGCATTGCTGGCGGCAATTGATTCTTCCAGTGGTCCTGTCAATTTGTGGATTGTGAGCCCTCAGCCAAGGCATGCCCAGTATGATGGGGAACAAAGGGGATTCAATAATGTCTAAACAGAGTAGTTTCTGATGGTTTCTGGCAATGATGGTGTGCAAGGGAACCGTTTCTTGCGTTACAGTCCCAGATTTAATAGCCGATCCATCGGCTAGGTGTACGGACAGTCCTTTCACTTTAGGTCGTAGGGGGACTTGGAGGTTGTGGGCAAAAGACAAGTCCATAAACCCGCTGCAAGCTCCGGAGTCAATTATGGAGGTAGCTTGGTTATTCCCTCCTGGAAGCTGTAGAGAAATGGAAATAGCCAAATGAGTTGCATTGTCTAACACAACAGGTGAGACAGTAGAGGAGAGGGTAGTATGCTTACAGGACTTTGTGGGGCAGGTCCTCAAATAATGTCCAGGTTCCCCGCAATAGAGGCAGATATTGTTGGCCCGCCAGTGTTGACGTTCTTCAGGGGTAAGAGGACGGAGCAAGCCCAAATGCATCAGCTCAGAAGTATCGGTAGAGGAGTGAACAGGAGGATTGGGTACATGTGGTAACATCCATACTTGACGAGAGGGACCAGCTGTTCGCTCTGCTCTTCGTTCTCTCAAGCGCCTGTCTATTTGGATGGACAGATTAATGAGAGCTTCAAGTGTTGCCTGGATGCCAACCCGGGCCAACTCATCCTTTAATGGTTCAGAAAGACCCATGCAGAACTGGTATCGCAGGGCGGTGTCGTTCCAGTTCATGTCGGAACTCCAACGCCTGAACTCAGATGCATAGTCCTCAGCCGCCCTATGAACCTGCTGAAGTGAAAACAATGCTGCTTCTGCAGTAGGTGCTTGTTGCGGATCCTCGTAGAGCAGGGCCATGGCTTGGAAGAAGGTATTCAGGTGGTTAAGACAGGCATCCTTCTGCTCAAAGAGGCGATGGGCCCATGTTAATAAGGAGATGACAAAGCCCACCTTGGTGGATTTAAGGGAAAAAGTTCTGGGTTGTAGAGCAAAAAAAGTTCACAGGCATTACGGAAGGCCCTGTACTTGCTGCGATCCCAAGAGAACCTCTCTGGTGTGGGGTCCTTGGGCTCAGGTGGAATCATAACCACCGAGGGTGCAGTGGATGTTCCAGATAATACAAGAGCCATGGTAGATAAAGCTTGGACTTATCCCTCCAGTCGGGTGTAGCCCTCTTGCAAGTCCTTGACGGCCTAAATAAGCCCAGCTAGATGACAGCATAAGTCCTCCATAAGAGAGGCTCCCTGCGCAGGCTCGGACATGGCTGTCCGGTACTGTCACGTACCTGGTGGTAGAGCCTGGAATGCAAGGAGTGGCCTCTTGTATACCTCTGATTCAGGAACCCCTGGTAGAGCAGACAGGGGCTCGAAAGTACAATGGGACACAAGTGCCTGACTGGTCAGCTGATGTAGAGGGCTGGATACTTTAGACAGCAGGGAGGTTTACTGTAGTCCAGAAAGGGGATACAACAGAAGGCTGGATGCGGCAGACAGCAGGGAGGTGTACTGTAGTCCAGCAACAGGATACAACAGCAGACTGGATGCGGCAGACAGCAGGGAGGTGTATGGTAGTCCAGCAACAGCAGACTGGATAGTGAAGACAGGCCGGGTCAAACACAGGTGGGCAGATAAGGTACAGGAACGGTATCCAAAAGAGTAGTCAAAGTCCAAGCCGGGATCGGAGGCGGGCAGCAAGCAGGGAGGTCAGGAACAAGCCAAGTCAGATACGGATCAGGTAAATAGAGTAACGGATAGCAGGGGTCTCAGGAAACGCTGTAGACCGGACAGCAA
Organism: Aquarana catesbeiana; assembly: GCF_042186555.1. Taxonomy (NCBI): domain Eukaryota; kingdom Metazoa; phylum Chordata; class Amphibia; order Anura; family Ranidae; genus Aquarana; species Aquarana catesbeiana. Next base: position 938,446,219 of record NC_133324.1, read on the forward strand.
GGCAGCAAGGCTTCAGCCCCCTTTAAATAGCACATCTGGCGCCAAGTTCTGTGCGCATGCACGGCCCCGGGTGGCGCCCGTGCGCCGCTATTTGCGCTACTGCGCATGCGCTTATCGGCCCTTCTGCGCACAGGTATTCTCCTGACACCCAGATTGCTGGGATGTCTGCTGAAATGCTTTTCCTGACATACATGAGGCACTTGGCAGCAGAAGCGGAGTGTGCGGGAATGTCAAATGCCCATTTAAAAGAAGCCACAAACTCAGGGTAATTCAAAACAACAGGTTTTTGCGTCTCCCATAGAGGGTTTGCGCAGGCCAAGGCTCTCTCAGAAAGCAAAGATATCACAAAACCTACTTTGCTTCTGTCCATGGGAAACACCTGGGGCAGCATCTCAAATTATATCTCAATCTGGTTGAGAAACCCTCTGCATTGCACCAGATCACCCCCAAATCACTGGGGAAGTGGAGCGGAACCAGACATACCTCTTATATAGGTAATACTCGAGGTGGGTGCATGCACAGAGACTGGAGCAGCAGCAGGGACGACTTGCAACACAGGTTGTACCGGAGCAGACACAGTGGGAGATTCCAGGTGGGCCGTGCGACGAGGAGCATTTGTAATGCTATGGCAAACTGATCCATGCGGTGATCCTGCTCATCCAATCTGGAAAAATATTACCAACAAGTGTATTGACTAGATAGATAAAATCCCTACAGCCAGTAGAATCCCGGTAATTTATTATTTACCGAAGATACACAAGGACAGCAAAAATCCCCCTGGAAGACCCATTAAAAGCGGGATTGAGTCACTAACATCAAGACTGGGCGAATATATAGATCTCCACCTGCAGCCTTTGGTGAAGAATACGCAGGCTTATCTCAAAGACACCAAACACACCTTACAATTATTAAAAGAATGTGTAGGGGGCATGGATGTGACTATGACCACAGATGATGTGGCTCCCCTTTACACCATTATCGATCATGAGGGAGCCATGGATGCTGTAAGATGGGCCCTGGACAATGGTGAAGGTACTATGGAGGTTAATATGCGCAACTTTATCCTAAAATGTTTGGAGTTTTGCCTGCAACAGAATTTTTTCTGGTACAATAACACATTCTATTTACAAGCAAGAGGCATGGTTATGGGCACTAAATTCGCCCCTAGTGTGGCAAATTTGTATTTGGCCAATTGGGAAGCCGAAGGGTTCCTAGGTGAGGGATATGAAAACATCTTGTTATACAAGAGGTTTATAGATGACGTTTTGATCATCTGGAAGGGCGATATGGAATCTCTGATGGAAATGCTGCGATCTATGAATGATAACAATCGCAATATTTCCCTGACCTGGGATGTCAGTAGGGATAGAGTACACTTTCTGGATTTGGAGATCAGCAACACTGTAAGAGGTTTTGTAACCAAATCATTCTTTAACCGCTTCCCGACCGGCTCACGACGATATACGTCGGCAGAATGGCACGGCTGGGCAAAAGGACGTACCTGTACGTCCTTTTGAATGCCCCACTGTGCCATTGCGGATACCCGCGATCGCCTCACGAAGAGGACGAACGGGGAGATGCTGATGTAAACAGCATCTCCCCGTTCTGCCTAGTGGCAAGTGTCACTGATCACTGCTCCCTGTCATCGGGAGCAGTGATCAGCGTAGTGACACATACAGCCCCTCCCCCCCTACAGTTAGAAAACACTCACCTAGTACTGATTAACCCCTCCCCGCCCCTAGTGGTTAACCTCTTCACTGCCAGTGTCATTTACACAGTAATCAGTGCATTTTTAATCGCAATGATCGCTGTATAAATGACAATGGTCCCAAAAATGTGTCAAAAATGTCCCCTGCCAGCACTGGGAAAGCGATTTTTCACAGTTAAATGCAAATAATGTGATGCAGTCCCTCCCTGAGGAAGACTTTATCCTTACAATAAGTTGAAACACGTTGGAAATCTGCTATCAGGACGCCATCACACCTACCGGGGGTGGTACTTGTAACTAGCAGTAGGATGCATCATATGTTTCCATATATCTGATGTTTTTATAATTATTCTTAACTAGATCAATGTGTATGTTCATGTATATCCTATTCGTTTTTGTATCAATAAACTTCTTTTTAACTATAATTCAACACTGCCAATTTCTGCATTGCCCTTAAAATCCCATTTTGAGGTACACATCTACATCCAAAAAGGCTTTGATAGGCATCACCTATCTGTACACTTTAGGGATGTGCACAACCAAAGTACAGCTGGTATGCGTTTTTGGGGCATTGAGGCATCTAAACGCCATTGTAAGGGCTCCAATTATGTTAGGGACATCAGCAAACGTGAATCTTGGTGCATACACCAATTGCGTTCACTAGCACCTGGGGTATTGAACAAAGATTTTGATTTAAAATGCTTTTTAAGCAATTATTAATGTATTTTAAGCAACAATTGACCCTGCGTTTATTTAACTGTAAAAAAACACACATTCCGCTCATTTTTCTGCAATGAGATCAAACAGATCGAAGATTACACATATATACACAAGCTCCTATCACTGTATCCTAGTTTTACGGCTCTGATATAAAATTTTTCACTCTTTGATATATTGCAGACATTTGCTAAAATCATTTAAGTTCATTTTTTTCCTCATTAATGTACCCCATATTGACAGAAAAACACAGAATTGTTGACATTTTTGCAGATTTATTAAAAAAGAAAAACTGAAATATCACATGGTCCTAAGTATTCAGACCCTTTGCTTGATCCTGTACTCTCAGGAAATTCCTACCGATTGTATCTTCTTTGGAGCTGTCTGTGCATTTAAGGGGTCTCACTCCGCTTTTTGATTTTGGGGTTTCCTTTCCATTACCCCCGGCAATTCATTCTACGCACCATTATTAGGGTAAGCTATATGGATAAGTTTAGTTTATTTTACTTGGACACCCCGCTTGAACGCGGATCCGCATGGTGGATGTGTGGACCTGCGTCCACGCTGTGGTCGTCACTTCCAGATGTTTTTTTTCATTAGCAGTGGGATACCAGCCCATTGGGTGTTTTTTCTTTCTTTGTTTCAGATACCCCCTTTTGGTTCTTATTCTATCCAGGTTCCCTTGAGATAGTGTTTCCCCTGTTGAGCTTCACTCCTCTGGGGTCACACAGGGGGACCAGTGTGGACAAGGCGGGCCAGTAACACGCCCAACTTCCCATGGATGTTCTGGGCGTTTTGTACGCACTCGGGACTTTGGCAGTGAGTCTCTTTGATTGAATATGCTAGGGTATGTATTTTCATTTTTATTTTTATTTTACTTTTTATGTTTTTTGTTGTCCGATTATACAGAATTGTCTAGGATTCAAACAATATGTTTAATGCACATGATCTCTAATTATTTCAAATTTACATTTCATTATGTAGTGTGATTCCTCTTACAAGTTGCCCCTGATGAAGGGATTATATAGGTAGTCCCGAAACGCGTAGGCCCAAGGTGGAAGATAGCACGAATATACATTCGAATTCTACATCAGCATATTCATATCCTTATTCATTTTATTGTTTATGTAGTGAATTGTATTAGACTTTTCCTATTTTGTATATTTATATCTTTGTATATTTGTATCAATAAAATTATTTTTTACTACTTTGTTGCCTTCAAAGTCCCACCAATTTTTTGATGGGTTTTCTCTCTTTCTCTTGATATCAGGGATGTTGGCAACCCATATGACCTACTTGGATGGTATTCCCCTTTTTATAGTTGACATTTTTGCAGATTTATTAAAAAAGAAAAACTGAAATATCACATGGTCCTAAGTATTCAGACCCTTTGCTGTGACACTCATATATTTAACTCAGGTGCTGTCCATTTCTTCTGATCATCCTTGAGATGGTTCTACACCTTCATTTGAGTCCAGCTGTGTTTGATTATACTGATTGGACTTGATTAGGAAAGCCACACACCTGTCTATATAAGACCTTACAACTCACAGTGCATGTCAGAGCAAATGAGAATCATGAGGTCAAAGGAACTGCCTGAAGAGCTCAGAGACAGAATTGTGGCAAGGCACAGATCTGGCCAAGGTTCGGAAAAAACTTCTGCTGCACTTAAGGTTCCTAAGAGCACAGTGGCCTCAATAATCCTTAAATGAAAGGCGTTTGGGACGACCAAAACCCTTCCTAGAGCTGGCCGTCTTGCCAAACTGAGCTATCGGGAGAGAAGAGCCTTGGTAAGAGAGGTAAAGAAGAACCCAAAGATCACTGTGGCTGAGCTCCAGAGATGCAGTCGGGAGATGGGAGAAAGTTGTAGAAAGTCAATCATCACTGCAGCCCTCCACCAGTCGGGGCTTTATGGCAGAGTGGCCCGACGGAAGCCTCTCCTCAGTGCAAGACACATTAAAGCCCGCATGGAGTTTGCTAAAAAACGCCTGAAGGACTCCAAGATGGTGATAAATAAGATTCTTTGGTCTGATGAGACCAAGATAGAACTTTTTGGCCTTAATTCTAAGCGGTATGTGTGGAGAAAACCAGGCACTGCTCATCACCTGTCCAATACAGTCCCAACAGTGAAGCATGGTGGTGGCAGCATCATGCTGTGGGAGTGTTTTTCAGCTGCAGGGACAGGATGACTGGTTGCAATTGAAGGAAAGATGAATGCGGCCAAGTACAGGGATATCCTGGACGAAAACATTCTCCAGAGTGCTCAGGACCTCAGACTGGGCCGAAGGTTTACTTCCAACAAGACAATGACCCTAAGCACACAGCTAAAATAACGGAGTGGCTTCACAACAACTCTGACTGTTCTTGAATGGCCCAGCCAGAGCCCTGACTTTAACCCAATTGAGCATCTCTGGAGAGACCTAAAAATGGCTGTCCACTAACATTTACCATCCAACCTGACAGAACTGGAGAGGATCTGCAAGGAGGAATGGCAGAGGATCCCCAAATCCAGGTGTGAAAAATTTGTTGCATCTTTCCCAAAATGACTCATGGCTGTATTAGATCAAAAGGGGGCTTCTACTAAATACTGAGCAAAGGGTCTGAATACTTAGGACCATGTGATATTTCAGTTTTTCTTTTTTAATAAATCTGCAAAAATGTCAACAATTCTGTGTTTTTCTGTCAATATGGGGTGCTGTGTGCATATTAATGAGGAAAAAAATGAACTTAAATGATTTTAGCAAATGGCTGCAATATAACAAAGAGTGAAAAATGTAAGGGGGTCTGAATACTTTCCGTCCCCACTGTATATTTAATTAAAAAAATCTTAACGTTTTAATTTTCTTTTTATTATAAAATAACATTGCATGTCATACATATATATATTTTATATTTCATCCAAATGCTTGTAGTGGTATCTCTATGAAATTTAGTGCCTCTATAGAATTTTATATATATATATATATATATATATATATATATATATATATATATGTACCTATACACACGCATGTATACATAGATTGTTGCTACCACATTAGGATGTTGATTTTAAATATATCCATAGTACACACTATTATTAAGTGACACTATATATAATCAACATGGTATTAGGGATATACTTAGAAGTCATCCATTACACATGAGATTTGATTGTGGATATTTACTGTTAGATTGCCTTGTCATAGGTCATACAGTAGCACTGGTATATTTTGTATGTTTGGGATAATATGTGCTAAACATCGGTCTCCGTCCTGCACAAACATTACATTGGCTGTTTTTATATTTCTATATATGTGGATATTTCCTTTTGGGCTATGAATTGGACTTTATTAACTCGTTCCCCATATATACAGCTGTAAATCCTAGTTTCGCAGATGCTTGCGCCGTTCAAAACACTGAGCAATAACACATGGAGCCTGGCACTAGAGTGTCTGCAAATCCACGGCAAAATGGCCGCGATGACTATATTTAGGCTGCAGAGTGTCCATCCAATCAAATCTCCCTGATGAAGACACGTGACCCTGTGTCGAACACGCGTAGGGGAAGGGCCAGGATGGAGCACGGAGCCTTTCATTCCACTGAGATGCGATGCACAGCTTATCCCTCCTGACAGGCAAACTTTGAGGCAAACTTTGGAGAATGTTATCAGATTGGTGCACTCACGCACCTTGCAAATGTGAGTACCCTAATGTAGGGAGCTTTTATCCTAATAAATATTTATAAACGATATCACACTATCCAGTTTTTCTTTTCCTTTATTACTAACTATGGAGTTGCTGCTGTAAACTGTATATCTGGATTCCATCACTGAGCCGTGGGATGGCTCATAAGCGTGTTTAGATTCAGTCTCACAGCTGAGTCTCACGCTCTGAGGTGAGCGGCTGTCCCCGGGGGGTCACTGGATGGCACTTGAGCATGGAATTCTGAGCACTAAGCACTAAAATTAATTCACGCACGTTAGATTTTTTATTAACTGTTTTTATGGACTTTATGTGCATTTCTTTCATATATTGGATTTTTTTTTTTTTTTTTTTCATGGTAAATTTCAGACTATATAAATTAATTTTTCATCCATTATATAGACAGGTAGTAGTTCAGTAATCGCTACTCTCATTCTAATGGTATACATCTAGTGTATTATTTACACATTGCACTTTAAAATCACTTTTTTTTATATATATCCTTTGTGCCTTGCTGTGGCTGGATAAGCCGCTTATGCGGTATTTTCAGTATACCTCATATGCATTAATAATCTCCAGATTGATATTTTCACCTTAGCGCAGCGTATCTTTGTATACAAGTGGATTGACTGCATCTTCTGAATTCATGGCCTTCGCCTACTGTCAGAAACCACAAATCACATTGAGACAGAAGTACAATTAAATCACACTTGTTTAATAATAATAAAAAAAAGGTAAACAGGGTAAATGTAGTAAAAACATAGCCAGAGTTGAGAAACCATAACGGATAGTCAGACAAGCCAAAACGTCAGGGAGCCAGAGATGAGCATAGTAGAACAGCAAGCAGGATCTGGAGCCAGAAGGAATGTCAGCCAAGCAAGTCTTTAACAGGAACACAGGAGAGCGTCTAGAGATGTGACCAAGGCGAAGGCAGAGATCATTTGGGCTGGACGAGCAGGATATCATCAACAGGTGAGTCACTGTGGAGAGATAGGAGCTGGCAATTAGCCGACAGCTGAGCGGCCAGCTTAGAGAAGGAAGGGCTGAACCCCAACCTGACACCATGCTCGCCTCTAGGATTTTTCCAAAGCCTCTCCCATCCTATGGAGCTTCCCAATCTGTCTGATTATCTCCTATTCTTTTAGCTTTTCAATGATCCCTGAAAACCCTCCTGTGACAGCCCATTCCCTTCAGGTCTGTCTCAACCCTGCTATTGCTCTTAAGTACCCATTACTCTTGGCTCACGGTAGACATTTGAACTGTGTGCAGGCACACATGCCCAAGTCAGCAGAGGAGAAGCTCCTTTAACAGGTTTCTCCATGAAACAAGTGGTCTGCGAGCCCAGTTGCTGTTTTAAAGAGTTGTTGAAAGGTTAAATGTTTCAGTACACGTGGCGGTGAGTCCATAGTGGGCGCAGGAGTGCCGCCCCCTCTCTCCTGCACCCATCAATCTTCAACAGATAGATTCATGCAATGCATGAATCTATCTATTGTCGCCGCTGCCGCCCACTATTCAGGTGTCTGGCCCCTTGTCGGGCACCGGGCATCTGAATTACAGCAAGGGGGTGTTTTTGGAAGTGCCTGATTAGAGCCGTCTGCTCTAATAGGCGTCCTGATTAGAGCCGTGGGCTCTAATAAGCTTCCAAATTGGTAAACAGTGGGCGCACTGATGTGCTTTTGCTGCTTACACAGTGCTGTGTTAGGGAATCAAATAAATCGCTTCCCTAACACTGACCCGCCTCTCAGCCAGTCAGGTGCACTGGGTCTGGTTACCTGTCACCTGATTGGCTGAAGCGACAGGCGCTGTGATGGGATGCCTATGGGGCACCCCATTATAGCAGAAGAGGACGGGAGAAGACATTGAGGACTCAGAGGGTGTGTGGAGGAATGCGCTGACCCGAGACAGGTAAGTGCCAGGCGGGGGGGGACACTGGCAGCATTTGATGGGGCAAATTGGCGGCAATTGACGGGGCAAATTGGCGGCAATTGATGGCACAGTGGTGGCACAGTGGTGGCGTTTGATGGGCACACTGGCTGCGTTTGATGGGCACACTGGCTGCGTTTGATGGGCACACTGGCTGCGTTTGATGGGCACAGTGGTGGCAATTGATGGGATCAGTAGCTGCATTTGATGGGCGCATTGAGGCTGCAATTGATTTTTTTTTTTTTTTTTTTTTTTTCAGTTTGCGTCCCCCCAAAAATTTTGAGCACCACCCACCACTCTTCAGTACCACTAGTTGGATGCATGCCCAGTTTTTGTTATAAGATGTGTTGAAATGTTTGAATGTACCTGTGCCTCATGTGATTGGATGTAAAGTTTACCCCACCCTTTGTCTTTTTGCCAACAAGGAGGGGGGTTGTCTCCAGAGATATATACTTGTGTCTGTTCTTCACTAAAAGTCTTATGCTTTTATTCACCCTACACTGGTGTCTCGACAAGTGACTGGGTGGGCTAAGGGATCTTGGATTGTGCTGGTACTGGGCAAGGGAAGCTTATACGGCAGACATACTCATCAGGAGTAGGGGGTCCTTCACACCTCCTCTTCAAAAAAGTCTATCCTGCCAACACCTAACAACCGTATTTTCCTTTTCTCCATCAGCTCATCCCCCACAGTTATTACCTTTTGTATCACTTGCCCCTCCCTTCTAGATTGTAAGCTCTAATGAGCAGAGCCCTCTGAATCCTCCTGCATCAAATTGTATTGTAACTGTACTGCCTGCCTTCATGTTGTAAAGCACTGCTGGTGCTATATAAATCCTGTGTAATAATATAAATGATAATAATACCGTAATACCTCAGCTGGCTGGATCATTTTTGCAATTTTTCCATTGCTTTTTTATTTTCCCTTACAGCTTTCAGAGTTTGTAACCGATCCCCCAAACCATATATTTTTCTGAATGCACATGAACAGTAGAATAATAATAAGAATAAGGTGCTACTAATTTTTAGGGCACAATGATATTTGCGCAAATGTTTATCAAAACAATATTTTGAGAGAGGAACAATCTCTCTCAGTTGGGGCAATCATTATAGAGCAGTCTCTCTCTGTTGGGATAATCATGTGGAGGAGTCTCTGAGAATGGTCCACTTGATTGCCCCCCAGAGGAACTGTGACAGAGAGCCTGCTCCTTCTCTATGTCCAGTAAACAGACCAAAGAGACTGCAGGAAGACAAGGAGCAGAGACTGTGCTGTCACTGCCACCACACACAGCGCTACCTGTGAAGTCTGGACCTTCTCTGGTGAGTGAGCACCATGCCACTGGGCAAGCCAAGCAAGCAGAGTAGCAGAGAGTCACAGAGAGGGCAACAACCTAAACACGCAAGTCCCGCTGTCTCCCCGGACATTACCACCAGCTTTCCCAGACTGCAGGCTCTGACTTCTTCTGTGTTGATGGCGGGCAGGGAGCAAAATCATACACAGGTGCACGCCGCCACCCCCCCCACTGGCGCCATCCAGGCAGTAGCACTAAGCCAGCTCAGAACTGCACATGCACATTTCATGGAGTTATCAGGATGGCCAGGGGGGGGCAATTGTCTCCTGGCCCAGTCTGCCCCTGCCCAGCATAAAGCTAACAGTTTTAATAAGTAGGAACAAGGACAACCTCAGTGAACTACTGGCCAATTTCTATCTGCCAGTAATAGCAGGGCCTAATACAGCTTGAATAATAACCATGTCTTGCTGCTAAAACTACCATAGATTATTATTATTTTTTTAAAATTAACTATGTAAGCTTGTCAGCGTATGCTGTCGCTAAGTTTGTCTTTGAAAATCATACTTTCCTGACACAGCATGACAGCATATACATATACGTAGGCTCCGCTCCCTGCCCTATCACAGGACCGGTTATAATATAAGATTAGATCTCCTCCCTGGCTGCGGGAATTCTCTTTTTCTTCACTGCTAACAGCCAGTTATGCTGCTGCTGAAAGAGCAGGATTTTTAATTTTTCCCTCACCTTGTCAGACACTTCTGACCAAGCCGCACAGGTTTGAGCCTCTCCTGTGTTGAAGCTCCCCGCTGTAAAGGCTGACATGAACGCCTATATGGGGGAGACATCACCCCGCAAGGATCCTGGAGAGGGGTCCAGGTATCTGGTCTAGGAGAGCCATCAGAAAACAACAAACAAATGTGCAGTGGGCTGCCCATTCTCAAAATGGCAGAATCACTACTTCTGGGATTAGCAGCCTCATTTGAGTGAAGCAAGATGGCGGAAATACAACTTCTGGTAAGCTGTACATCAGAATACAAGCTATAACTTCCGGGTGTAGCAAGATGGTGGCAGAGGTACTTCCGGTATCGGAAACAGCACGAGGAGCATCTCAGGAAGCCGCAGAAGGGGCTCACCCACCCCAGCACCTAAATAGCTTCAAGGTATGGGGGACAGTGCGCAACCTGTGGGGACACAAATGCATCAGCGTGAAGTTGTCAGGAGCCACAGGATTCGATCTGAGGATTCAGGTAGGAGACATGCAAATCAAAGTTTACATGCCAATGTTGGGACTAGTGACTGAGACAGTACTATATGTGAATTTCTGAGTCAAAGATAAGCTCTCCTAGGGACCAGCCACGTATCTTAAGGTGAGGGCAGGTAGGTATATGTGTCTGTATGACATCCTAAAAAAGAGTGCACATACTGACAGGCTGTAATCTGGTTCAGCCCTTATCAGCTACAACACTCCTATAAGAGCAAAGAGACACAGCAGCAACATGCCTCAAGCTCTGAGAGGTCGGCTACACACTCTAAAGCCTGCGAACAAAGCCAGCACAGAGTAGAATATGCACATCAGGAAGAAGAGTCTAGAGATGATCTCTGCGTAGGATGTGGATTAAAAGCTCTTACAGGGAAAATGTTATGTAAAGTTTGCCTATTAGAAGTGGCAATGGACAAAGAAGTCGAAAAGGCCGAAATGGTCCGAATAAACAAACAAACGGTCAAAGAGTCTCTACAAGACCTAACGACCAAAACTAGTCAGTCTGGGGAGAGTGGTGTGAGCCTGACAGCAGCCCAGAGGCCAAGAGATCCTTCCCCAGGGTCCAGTTCTGGAGAGGAATCCCAGCAAGAGGACACCATAAGTTTCAGATACTCCTCAGTACAGCCTTTAGTAAAGGCAGTTAGGGAAGCACTAGAGTGGGAAGAAGAAATAACGCAACCTACTAAAACTAGGAGGTATTACCCCCAGTTGAGAAAAACAAGCCTCTTGTTCCCTCTTATTGAAGAGGTGAAAGACATTATTAAAGAAATGTGGGAGAAGATGGACAGAAAAGCATCCCCAGTCAACAGATTTAATCGCATGTACCCGTTCAAAATGGAGGATATGCACTCCTTGTAAACACCACCTTTTTTAGATGCGGCAGTTATGAGACTCGCTCGCCAAGTAACCCTTCCCATGGACAATGCAGTGTCCTTTAAGGAGCCTTTAGACAGAAGGATGGATGTGGATATGAAAAGAGCCTACATAGCAGTAGGCAACGCATGTAGACCTGTCCTGGTGCTTACCTCTTTGGCCAAGGGTACTACGTCTTGGACGGAGAGCGTAGAAGCAGATCTGCAATCAGAAACAGATATGACCACAACCCTCAAATTATTGACCAACATTAAACTTTCAGGTGACTTTGTCGGCGAAGCAGCAATTGATGCCATGCGCTGCTCAGCCAGGGCCATGCAGTCATCAATAATGGTGAGGAGGGCGCTGTAGCTTAAACCGTGGACAGCAGATATATCAAAGATAAACTGGTGCCGCATTCCGTTTGATGTAACTACCCTGTTTGGTAATAAAATGGAGTCAGCGATTTCAAAAGTCACTGGAGGCAAGTCGGGTATGCTCCCGCAAGATATGAAACCAAAAACGAAGACGCTTCCAGGGGATGAAGCAGTATCCAAGTAAGGTGAGAGAATTCAGACCTTCCAGATCTCTTAAACAGTATAAAAAAGCTGGAAGAAGCAGGACACCATTGGAAATTCCTATCCCTACCCAAAACCCCCCATTTCTCTCCCACATGATTACCACACAATCAACAGAGAGCGCAGATAATATTCGAATATATCCAGACACTACTGCAGAAGGACGCAATAGAACCACCAGTACATGAGCAAATGCAAGGTTTCTATTCACCACTTTCTTGGTGCAGAAAAAGACAGGCGACTTAAGGCCAGTCCTGGATCTAAGAGACCTGAACAAATTAATCTCGGTCCAGAGCTTCAAGATGGAGTCATTGCAGTCCGTAGCGCACACTCTCAAAGGGCAACTGTATGTTGTCCCTTGACCTAAAAGATGCATACTTGCATGTTCCGGTGAATCCGCAGTTCCACAAGTATCTACGGTTTGCAGTATCAAATCAGCATTACCAATTTGTGTGCCTACAGTCTGGCCTGTCTACCTCGCACAGAACCTTCTTGAAAGTTCTGTTACCAATAATAGCTATTCTACGCAGACAAGGCCTACAAGCCTTTCACTACTTAGACGATATCCTGTTGACAGCGGAGATCCCGCAGATACTGCTAAACCATCATCAATTACTGATAGATAAGTTACAGGAGATCGGGTGGATTATCAATTGGTGGAAGAGCCAATTGGAACCGTCACAAAGGCTATTATTCTTGGGTGCAGTCCTCGACACCCACAGAAACACTATGGAGCTGCCCAAGGAAAAGATGGCAGCACTCCTGACCAAAGTAGAAGAGATATCGAAGATGACCTATCAGCATCACGTTGCCTCAGTCTCCTGGGAACATTAGCTGCGATAATCCCAATGGTCAGGTGGGCTCATTGGAGAATGAGGATATTCCAGAAAGGTTTCCTCGATCAGTCCAACAAAGGATTCGAATAACCTCAAAGATGAGAAAGTCCCTAGAATGGTGGAAAGATCCGGCAAATCTTCACAAACACCATCAACTAGTACCAGACCCCCCGCAAGTGATAACATCAGATGCCTCAGCAGGGGGATGGGGTGCACACTACAAGGGGCTATTAGCCCAAGACAGGTGGAGACACAGACAGAAAGAGGTCTCCACTGTGATAGTGTTGAGGGCAGCCCTCTGCCCATTGAAGGCATTTCACACACAGATTCAGGGAACAAGCGCGGTCGTCCAGATGGACAACAGGACAGCAGTCATGTATGTGAGAAGACGGGCAGGACACAAAGTTAGTCGCTACTCGCCGAAGTAACACCAATAATGGAGTGGGCACAACAACATCTAGCCCATCTTTCAGCGGTCTATACCCCAGCCCCTCAAAACTTTATTGCGGACACCTTGAACAGGATAACCCTAGATACCAACGAATGGTCCCTGAACCAGTCTTCCATTGGATATGCAGACACTGGGGCTGCCCAGACCTGGATCTGATGGCAACCACAGCCAACACAAAGTGCAGGCAGTTTTTGTCCAGGGCAAGGTTCCAAGAAGCAGAAGCAACAGATGCCCTCAATACCAGATGGGTTTGCAAACTAGCTTATGTGTTCCCTCCAATTGCACTAATCTTCAGGTTACTCAAAAGAATAAAAATGCACTCAGGCATGGTGATAGCAATAATTCCAATGTGGTCATGCAGACCGTGGTTTCCATTGTTGCAGTCTTTAACGGTGGAACCTCCAATACCCCTTCCGAACATACCGAACCTACTACAACAAGGCTAGAAGAAGCAGGGTGTTCGGCAGCTGTAGTGAAAACATTGTTAAAGGCAAGAACAACCACCACTAACCAGACCTACTCCCGAATATGGGAAAAATTCATATCCTTTGCGGAAGACCAAGAGTTCGATCCTCGGGCATCATCAGAACCCCAGGTTCTGAGCTTCCTCCAAACAAGTCTGGACAAAGGCTTCAGTGTCGGTACACTCAGAGTACAAATCTCAGCTCTGACAGCATTGTCAGGAGTGAGGTGGGCATCACGGTGCCTAATCCATTCGTTTTTAAAAGCAAGTGCGAAAATTTGTTCCGCAGAACGATCATATGTCCCTCCATGGGATCGCCAAATAGTTTTGGACTTTTTGTCTCAAAGCCCCTTCGAGTCAGGGCAGACTACATCTCTATGGAACATATCTCTAAAAACAGTATTTCTTACCGCAATCACCTCAGGAAGGAGGGTATCAGATATACAAGCCTTAGGCTATAAGCCACCATACTGTTGCCACCTCACAGACAGGGTAATATTAAGAACACTACTGCACTACAGACCTAAAATCAATACCCCATTCCATAGGAATCAAGAAGTAGTACTAACCTTTCAGGCAGAGACGTCAGACATACCACACAATCTGGAAGTCAGGTCCATCTTAAAGACCTACACAGAAATGACAGCATCATTCAGGAAGGCAGAAAATCTGTTCATCATCACAGAAGGGAGCAGAAAAGGGCGAGCAGCGTCTGCAAGGACACTGGCTTTGTGGCTAGTACAGGTCATACGGAGAGCTTATACCGCAAAAAAACCTTTATCCCCCAGCAGAGCTTAGGGCTCATTCCAGGGGGATGGCGGCCTCATGGGCGAATTTCCGAGGGGTTACCCCTAAACTAATCTGCAGGGCCGTGACTTGTGCAACCTTCAATACCTTTCTAAACCACTATAAAATGGAACCTGCGGCTTTAACCACAGTACAGTTTGGCCGCTCGGTGTTGGAGCAATTGACATAAAATAAAACTATATAAATGTGTATATAGAATAAATAGTACACCATTACCCACCCATCTGTCTGGTAATTTTGTACATCCCATACGTATATGCTGTCATGCTGTGTCAGGAATGAGGAAAATTTTATACTTACCTAACGGTAATTTTCCTTTCCTCATGCAAGAATGACAGCATATAGGGGTCCCTCCTGTAAAAAAAAAAAAAAAAAAAAAAAGAAAGAAAGAAAAGAAAGGCCTTGCAGTGATACTAAATTATGAAAATACTGCAGCCAGGGAGGAGACCTAATCTTATAGTATAACCGGTCCTGTGACAGGGCAGGGGCAGAGCCTACCCATACGTATATGCTGCCATGCTTGCATCAGGAAAGGAAAATTACCGTTAGGTAAGTATAAAATTTTCCTCAGTTCTGTAATGCCGTGTACACACGACCGGTCTTTTCGACTGACTCAACCCTGAAGGGCTTTGACTGAGTTCCGACGGAGTTCCAACGAAACAGACTTGCCTACACACGATCACACCAAAGTCCGACTGATTCGAACATGATGACGTATGACCGCTCTAGAATAAGGAAGTTCATAGCCAGTAGCCAATAGATGCCCTAGCGTCGGTTTTCGTCCGTCGAACTAGCATACAGGCGAACAGATTTTCATACACAGAATTTGTGTATTTTCAATATTGTTCTTGAAGCCACTCCCCAATCTCTACAGCAAGTCTTAAACATATACTGACAAAAGGCTGCTGGGATCCCTGACTTTTTAAGGGAAACTGGCACATAAGAAACCCCCCCAATATTGGCCCTTTCTTTGCCGCCTGGCCACAGTTCAAAAGCCATAAAGTGCATTCTTGGTGACAGGTTGATATAGCGGTGAAGTGCACCATGTTGGAACAGGAAACATAAAAGTAGTATCATTCATACTTTTTTTTTTACTTTTTTTTATCTCTAATCAGGAGTGCACTGTATGCATTAACCATCTGGTAATTTTAGGCAGGATACATGAAAAAAAAATAACTTCACTTAAGTAGCTTTCTGCTGCTCTAACCAGCAATTACAATGACAACCCAGACTTGCTTAGTAACACAACAGCTGCTGCAGTGTCTGTTGTCAAAAATGGAGAAGTGTAATTCAGAAATACAATGCAATATTATTGTTTCTTTGTATTATATTTGTTTAATTTTGATGTGTTTTTCTTTTTTTTATAAAAAAGTGTTCCTTTTTAACACTTGACCCATAGTTAACCCTTACCAGCCCTAAACTACATACCCTTCATCCCCTATTATCCTTCTATTATTTTCTGATGGTTTTTCAATTTCTATTTTTTAATTCACTAATAAACTTTTTCAATGTCTGCTTGTTTTTTTTGTTAAGCTTTTTTTGTGTTACATTAAAAATTAGTAAAATTAAAAGAAAAATCCTAAATCTTCTTTGTACCAGAATTGTAATTTTAGTATCTTAACAAAAGGAATAAGTTAGAATAAAAGGTATACTTTTTATTCGCAGTAGTACTAGATAAAAAATAAATAACAATAATAAAAGAAGGAAAAAGGGGTGTTTAGCAGTAGAATATCAATAAATTAACTAAACATTTATCCCTAAAACAATGAAGTTAGTTTATTAACCACTCCAGCCCCAGAAAAATGACCTAGAGCATTTTTTGCAATACGGCACTGCGTAGTTTTAACTGACAATTGTGCAGTCATGCGACGTTGTACCCAAACAAAATTGATGTCCTTTTTTTTCCCACAAATAGAGCTTTCTTTTGGTGGTATTTTAACACCTCTGTGGTTTTTATTTTTTGCGCTATAAACAAAGACTGACAATTTTGGAAAAAAACAATATTTTTTACTTTTTGCTATAATAAATATCCCCAAAAGATATATAAAACAAACAAATTTCTTCCTCAGTTTAGGACGATATTTATTCTTTTACATATTTTTGGTAAAAAAAAATGCAATAGGCGCAAAAGTTATAGCGTCTACAAAATAGGGGATAGATTTATGGCATTTTTATTATTATTTTTTTTTACTACTAATGGCAGTGATCAGCGATTTTTTTTGGGACTTCGACATTGCAGCGGACAGATCGGACACTTTTGACACTATTTTGGGACCATTGACATTTATATAGCGATCAGAGCTAAAAATAGCCACTGATTACTGTATAAATGTCACTGGCAGGGAAGAGGTTAACATTAGAGGGCGATCAAGGGGTTAACTGTGTTCCCTAGGTGTGTTCTAACTGTAGAAGGGATGGGCTCAGTAGAACATGACAAAGATCATTGTTCCCGATGACTGGGAACACAAGATCTCTGTCATGTCACTAGGCAGAACAGGGAAATGCCTTGTTTACAGGCACTTCCCCGTTCTGCCTCTCCTCACCGTGAATGCGGGCCACCGGCAGACATTGTGTCTGTGGGATCCGCGGGTGCACTCCTGTGGAGAGCACGCCCACCGACAGGAATGCGCGTGCCCGCTGCCTGGCTTCAATGGAGGGATGTACGGGTACGCCCATTTACCCAGCCATGCCATTGTGCCGACATACATCATCATGCAGTGGTCGAGAAGGGGTTAAAACTGGAGAGTGCAAAATCGGGTGCAACTGTGCATAGAAACCAATCAGCTTCCAGTTTGTTTTTGTTTTTTTTGTCAAAGCTTATTTGAACAAGCTGAAGTTAGAAGCTGATTGGTTACCATGTACAGCTGCACCAGATTTTGCTTTCTCCAGTTTTAGTAAATCATCCCAATTCATGTATTATTTTGTTCTCTGAAATAATGCAAAGTTATCACAGAATAAACAGGCCCACAGAAGAAATAATGACATTGCTTTGGTTCATAAGAAGTAGTGATGAGCTGAACTGCTCTGGGTTCTGTTAGGCAGGGTGATCCTTAAGGCTGGGTTGACACCTATAAGAATTGGATGCGGATTTTTCTGCATACAATTTGCATGGTAGGAGATTGTGACCGGCTCTCTATGGAGCTGGTTCACATATCTTTGCTGCAGCTCCGATGCGATTTGCACAGGGGTCCTGTGCGTCTTTTGGCCCATTTCAGGTCCAAATTCAGCCCAAAAATTCAGGCTGAAATTGGACCTGAAACGGTGAACAGGGACGCACCGGACCCCTGCTGTGAGCCGCATGCAGCAATAGTGTGAACCCAGCCGAAAAGAGTTTGGATTCCAAACCCAAACCCCATTAAAAACAATGAGAGATAGATCTGTCAAATTAAAAATACCCATTTTCTTGTCTAGTAGATACAGGGGGGGTGTAAAAATTTAAAAAAACATGGGGTTACACTGCCCTGAAGAACATTTACCAATGCAAAAAAAAGTGATGTATCTCTGAAATACAGAAAGTGCTACAGCACAATAACTGTCATAAACAGTTATTGAAAAAAAAAAAAAAAAACCTCCCAAGAGTCTTCCATGTATTTTGGACACTTTTGGTGGACTTTGTGCGCTGTTTTATATATATATAAAAAAAAAAGAAACTGGCAAAGAATGTAATTTGCTGCCAATTTACACTGTTTTTTTGTTTTTTCTCTACAGCAAGAATGAAAAAAGTGTATTACCCCGCCCTTCCCCCATACATATCAAACCTTTTGAGTCTGGTACAGGTTTTAAAAATACCATGTGAGGTCCCACTAAAAATTTATTCCACACCCTTAACCTCCTTGGCGGTATTCCCAAGTGTGGCTCGGGGTGAAATTTCAGTACCAATAGCAGTAACCCTGAGCCACACTTGGGATTGCATCGCTGGATCCTGGAAGAGGTGACTTACCTTGTCCCCATGATCCCGCAATGTACTCCCGCTGTGTCTGGCGGCCAGATCTTCCGCCCAATTCTCTGTGTGTTCCGGCTTCCCTTCCCTGCGAGCGTCGCGATACAGGGGGGTGGAACCGGCGGAAAATTCAAAATGTATAAATCAGAACACACACAATACATTGTAATCTTATGCCCCCCCAGTGCTTTGTCCATTGCCCTTGCCTGCAGTTTTACTGTTCTTTCTGTCTGGAAACTGGAGAACGACCATAGCATCCAAACAGTGTGCCTCTACATCAATAGCAGTTTGTGACCTGCTGGAAAACAGCGATAGCGATACAGAATCACTTGCAGAATTGAGTTATAGCGATTTGTGGGGAAATTCGTCATCAGACACAGAAAGTGATTTCAGCAAAGATCCTGCAACTGAGCTCAGTGATGTGCGGACTTGGTGCTCTATTGACTGCGGTACGAATCATGCAGTGCCCCCAAGATTCCCATATACTGGAGCACCAAGTATGCAAGTGAATGTTGAAGATGACAACCCCTTGGCATACCTACAACTATTTTTGACCGATGAGGTTATTGAAAAAATTGTTATGGAGACAAACCGGTACCAAGAGAAACAAGCTGCTACGCATCAGAAGATTTTTAAGAAGTAGAAAGTGGGAACCAGTGACCAAAGATGACATTTGGAAATTTCTGGGTCAAATAACTCTTCAGGGAGTGGTGGGGAAACCCCTGCAAAAGTGGTATTGGACAACCAATAAATTACTCGCCACTCCCTTCTTTGGCGCGGTCATGTCAGAGTACAAAGTTTCCCTGGTAATGACATATTTGCACTTTGAAAACAATGAAGAATTTGATGAAACTACTCATCCAGCACCAAAACTCAAGAAAATTTGGGAAGTATATCAAATGATTCTGAAGAATTTCCAACTGAGCTATATGCCAGATAAAGACATCAGCATAGATGAAAGTCTAATGGCCTACAAGGAAAGGCTCAGCTGGATACAATACATGGCATCAAGAAGAGCATGATTTAGCGTAAAATCCATCATGTTATGCGAATCGACAACTGGTTACATTTGTAATTCAGTCCTATACACTGGCAAAGGAACAAAATTCAACCCAAAATACAGCAAATATGGAATGGCAACATCTTCCCTTCTTTCACGTATTGAGCCATTGCTAAATCAGGCCTATTGTGTAACTACAGACAACTTTAACACATCTCTTGAACTTTATGAGTTCCTTCTGCTGAACAAAATGGTTGCCTATGGGCTAACCGGCGTGACTTCCGCCAATCTTTGGCAATAAAGCTCAAGACTGGAGAAATGGTTGCCTAGCAGAAAGGCAAAATGGCACTGTGGTGACGTGACAAAAAAGATGTCTGTCTAATGAGTACAATCCATAATACCTCTGTTGTCAATGTATGCACAAAAGGTGGGAAAGACATCATGAAGCCACAAGCAGTGATAGATTACAATAACACCATGGGAGGTGTTGACAGAGCCGACCAAGCAATGACAGTCTATCCAGCAATGAGAAAACAAAAAAGTACTTCAGGCCTCTTCTTGAGCAATGCTTGTGGAATGCCTATATTCTGCTCAAGAAAAAGAGTGATGAGCCTGTGGTTCATGCTGACTTTATTTGGAAAGTTGCTGAAGTGATCTTTCTGAACTACCAAACACCAATGGCTGTGAATAAAGCTGGACTTCGTGCTGCTGGTGTTGTCAACCCGAAACGCCTGACTGGTCGTCATTTCATGGACTACATCCCGCCAACCGAGAAAAAGTCAGCACCCACAAGGATGTGCATGGTTTGTTGCTTGAAGCAAGATGAAAGTGGAAAGAAAATCCGAAAGAAAACCTGGTTCCATTGTCTTGATTGTGACGTCGGACATGTGCGGTCCCATGTTTCAAAATGTATCATACACAGGATGTTTATTGAACCAGTATGACTAGTAATATTGCACCCTTGTTTGGACAAATTTCAGTGTTTTTGATTTGATTATATTATTGACTAAAATGTATTGAATAAAATGTATTATTATTATATCATTATTTGTTATTATTTATAGTTATTTATTATATTATAATTTATAATTTTCTGTTTCAAACTTTATCATCCCCGGTATGTCTAATAAGACTCTTGTTTGGACAGTTTTAAGTGACTTATTCCTAAGAATTACAGGCCTACAATATAAAATGCCAAATTTCCATGCAAAACAATGTACTGCTTTCAGCATCAAAAATCAGACATAATCATATCCCCAGGGAGGTAAATCTGGGCATTTAGCTTGGCTGGCTAGGAAAAAGGCAGGGGGGGGCATGAGGAAAGTGCCTTGCTAGGGGGAACCTTTCAGACAAAGCACCTTGTCTCCATGTTGATAAAGACAAGGGCCTCTTCACTTCAACCCTTGCCTAGTGGTTGTGGGAGTCTGCAGGTAGGAGGTTTATCGGAATCTGGAAGCCCCATTTAAAATTCAGGGGGCCTCCAGATACTTCCCCCCATGTGAATGAGTATGGGGTACATCATACCCCTACTGATTTACAACAAAAATAAATTAACTTAGAAATAGACACCCAGACATTTGACAATTTCTTAATAAAAATAAAATAAAAAACTCCCCAAAAATGTCCCTTGTTGTATATCAGTCACAATGTCCACCACCAAATGATATGCAATGACCTGGCTGAGCTGCCATCAGCTTTTTAAGGGAAGAGGCAGTGATAGAGGTGACATCATTGACCAAATACAGCCTACCTCACTGCCAAGCTTCCATGTTATGGCTTCAGTATTAATTTGAAATTGCTGATCTTCCGAAGCCCAGGATGTAAAATTTCCCACATCATTATAAATCACAGTGATATTATCCTTATATATCAAATTTGTTATTTTGTAGTGATTAACAAATTCTCCGTATTCATTAAAAAAAGGTGCTGGCTCATTTAAGCCAAACGCATATTTAATTCCTTTTAAATAGTGACACAACTTCAACATGAAAATAGAAAGAGAAAAGTGTGTTAAATAAGGAATAGAAATTTGTCAAATAAAAATGTATTTAAGTCCAACTCACTCCTGATATCCCCCCTCTGGTCCCACCCTCCACTTGGGTTGAACCTAAATTCCGCAGAGAGGAGTGTCATGTAAAGACTTGGTGCTGAACTCATCTGCATTCTCCTTTCAGTCAAGGGCAGGTATGTCTTGCCACCCTGGGCTCACGGTAAATTAGCTAAATGATGCTTCTAGTCATTAAAGCCAGAATAAAAATATAATTTCCAGTGACCAGGTGAGACTTTGCAGGACAGGAAGGATATCATCTGGAGATGCTTTTTTTGAGGGATGGAATTTTGTGATTTGCATCCAGTCTGATATCGGCCTTTAGATCAGAGGGTCCAGTCATTAATTGCTCATCTTGCAAGATGCACTTTCCTGACCAGTGAATCTAATCTTTACCCTAGGTTCACATCTATGCAGCTGATGAGTCATTGGTTGTTAAGGACATTACTCCTGGCTTCCCGGCCCGCTGCTTAACAACCAGCTATTCTTCACACAGAATTCTAATCGGTCGATCATTTTTCGAATCCGAATTCTAGTCATTCTGAAAATGTGCAATTCATTTGAAAAAAAAAATAAACAGAACAAATTTTAACATTTCAATTAAATTTGTTACTATTTGTTACTATTTCATTCGGAGATTGGGATACATCCCAATCTCTGAATAACCCAAAATTTGTCCGAATTTGTATTCAGACCAGAATGAATAGCAGGTGTCTAATTTCCACTGATCATCTAGGTCAGTGTTTTTCAACTCCTGTCCTCAAGGCGCACCAACAGGTCATGTTTTCAGGATTTTCCTCAGATGAAATGACTGTGGTAATTACTAAGGCAGTGAAACTAATAAAATCACCTGTGCAAAAAAATAAAAAAAGCCTGAAAACATGACCTGTTGGGGCGCCTTGAGGTCTGGTGTTGTGAAACACTGATCTAGGTAATGTCATTGAGCAACAAATGCCCCCAGTTGGCGGTGAGTGAAAATTGCTCTGTTGGGACTTGTTTACATTTTTAGCTGCCAATGTCATTCCTGGGAAAAGCTATTCTCGGAGGATTGCTTTTCATAGACACTTGACAGGTGACTGAGAGGTGATATGCTGCCTCCTCACTGCCTGTTTTAACCTCCCTGGCGGTATAATTATGTCAGATTTTTGTGTCTCAAAGCGGTACGGTACATTGTTTTGCATGGAAATTTGTAGTTTTATATTGTAGGCCTGTAATTCTTAGGAATAACTCACTTAAATCTGTCCAAACAAGAGTCTAGTAGACATCCCAGGTATGATAATGTTTGAAACACAAAATCATAAATTATATTATAATAAAAGCCTAGAAATAATTATAACAAATAATAATATAATAATAATAAAATGTATTCAATAATGTAATCAAATCAAAAACACAGAAATTTGCTCAGTTGCAGAATTGTTGCTGTTGTTACTTTCAGTGTCTGATGACGAATTTCCCTACTAATCACTATCGCTCAATTCTGCAAGTGATTCTAATTTACTATCGCTGTTTTCTAGCTGGTCTAAAACTGCTTTTGAAGTACAGGGACACTTTTTTGGATGCCATGGACATTCTCAAGTTTCCAGGCAGAAATTAACAGTATATATAATATAAAACTGCATGCAGGGCACTGGACAAAGCATTAGGGACAAAAGGGATGTGAAATGATTTGATACAGTAATGTAATCTGTAAGATTACAGTGTAGTGTATGTATTATGCTTTTTGCACTTTTTAAATCTGGCGCCGGGTTCCGCCCGTGCGTTGCGACACTCGCAGAGGAGGACACAGCGGGGGGGGGACATCGCGGGGGGGGGACAACACAGGATCCTGGGGACAAGGTAAGTAACTTTGCCTGGATCCTGCGATGCAATCCTGAGTGTGGCTCGGGGTTACCGCTTTTGATAATAAAAATTCACCCCGAGCCACACTCGGAATTACCGCTAGGGAGGTTAAAGGAGAAGTATGGCCAAAGTTATTTTGGCCATATTTCTCATGTGGGTCACAGGACTGCACTTTGTTCTGCACTCCTGTGACTCAGATTCAGCAGACAGCGGGCTAAAGGCTGATGTCAGCTGACACCACAGAGCCCGTCCATGCTCTGGACAGATCCCAACAATATGGTTAGGATCTGCCTAGATGCCTAATCAGCAGCTGGTTCAGACTTTCATTGTGCCACTGACAGACTGAGCCAGCCGCTTCCATTCCCTCCACAGCCCGACACTCCAGTGAGCACTGGAGGGAATAGCAGAGAGCCGGTGACTGACAGTCATCACTCTGCTCACTGAAGACCAAGAACTGAGTGATCAGCAGTCATGTGAGAGGTAGTGGAGGACAGCTGCAGGATCTGACCACATAGGTAAGTATATATATATATATTTTTTTTTTAAACCACAATTCTCTTTTAACCCTTAAAAGCCTTCAGCACTGCACTGTATGCATTACACATGGTTGCAGGGTGGTGTTGGTTGGAGGGTGGCAGTAAAATCCCTGTTTGTGTAGCTCCCTTATTGCAAATGTAAATGAGCCCTTACATTGATTGGTGGCATATACTTTTATCAGGTTAGAAAAAAAAACTTTACAGTAACATGAGGGAGGGCATGGTTAGAAGGAAAGTTCACTTTTCACTTTAGTGAGATTTATTGTGAAACACCCACAATGTTAGGGCTCATTCACACTACTGGTTAGAGGGTGGTAAAACCATGCAGTTAAGCAGAGTTTTTACTGCCCCACCTGCTACCCCTTTGTATAGGCAGTGGCTGAGGGGTGGCTGCAGTCATGATGCTTTGCTTCACAGCCGGAATTATACACCCCGTTGCCTTTGCCAGGTGCTAGCGCCCACCAAACACAACCCAGTCAAGTAAATGGGTGGCGCTCTGTAGCTTCTTCCTCTCGCTCTGGAACTGCCTAAAGTCAAAATCTGGTGGCAGGGGAAGAGGGAGAGGTTGCAGCATGGACAGATGATGATTGGCTATGACTTAGTAAATGATTCCATAGATTCCTCCCTATGCTGGCCGAGGCACTAGAATTACATCGTCTTGTATCTGACTAATGTTCTGAAAGATAGGAGAAACCCTGCTGTGTGTACATAGGGGGGCTGACAGTGCTGATAGTATCAGCAGCCGGGTCTCCCTGCAGTCATCATGACAAGAAGGAGACCCGGACTCTAAACTGTGAATCTCTTCCCAAGGCACCCAAGATGGCTGCTAATGGGGTGCTATGGGGGTGATAGGGGAAATTTTGGGGGTGCACCAACCTGACACCACCCCTGATTAAAGGGTCAATTGGTTGTGTTTGTCCATCAGGCCAAACTATATTTTTTTAGAGAAGGGCGGGGGTTTGGATATTTAGTATTTTACTGGATTATTTTTTAGGCTACATTTCAAATGATCACCAATACCAGAAAAGTATATATTTTTTTTAATTTTAAGAAAGTCCTTGAAAAGGCTGTATACTGTACCTTATGTCTGTAATAATGAGGATGCTTATTATACAATTTTCCTTTATAGAACAGATTGATATCATGCAGTGCTTTGGCCATAGCTTCTACCGCATAATAAATTCGTGGAGAGAGTCCTTGATCCAGAATATTAAATAAATTTAGATACTTTTCTTCTCGCAGAGATCCATTAAAGCTAAGTAGACATAATATGGTATTGTTTCTATTTTCTTTGTTTTCAGACATACACTTTGCAATTGATAAAAAATACATGGAATCTGATGAATTATTTAAGGTATAAGTCTTGTCAATTCTATCAAAAAAATGTTCTTTATTTGGAATGAATAAAGGGTATAAATCCAGAACCAAGCTACCATTTAAGAATTTGTATAAATGATATCCTGTAGAGATGAGATATCTCAGAGGAGGAACAATAAATGTTTTATCGTAAATGGTATTATTATGAAAGAAAAAATTATCAAGTAATTCATTACTGATAAAGGATCCACATAATACAATTACTTTAGCACTGGAGTTTTTGATAACAAAAATAACATTATTTATAATTTGTTCTACATTAATGTTATCATACGAACTAGACGAAAATGAAACTGAATATTCAACACAAATACCATTACTTTTCATGTACTTTATTAATATCTCCTTATCATTGTCTCCGGCATCATCTTGTGATGCAAATATTCCAACCCACGTCCAACTAAAATGTTTCAACAACTTAATAACAGCCATATAATGAACATGGTCATTCTGAACTGTCCGGAATACACGAGGATAGAGAAGCCTATTTGTTAGAGAATAGTCCGTAGCCCCATAACTGATCTTCAAAACAGAAAAACAGTCATTATTTTCAATGTTTGTGGACAATATTCGGAAATATTTCTAAAAGGTAAAATGAATTGGGAAATCTGACTAAAGTATGGACATATAATTGTTTATATTTATTAAATATTTTTGTTATATTAACCATTTGACCTCCGGATGATTTACCACCCTTCATGACCAGTCCATTTTTTGCTATACAGCACTGTGTTACTTTAACTGCGTGGTCATACAATGCTGTCTATAAATTAAATTTATGTCATTTTTTTCCCCACAAATAGAGCTTTCTTTTGGTGGTATTTGATCACCACTAGTTTTTTTATTTTTTGCACTATAAACAAAAAAGGCCAAAATTTTTTGCAAAAAAAAAATAAAAAAACAATATTTTTTACTTTCTCCTATAAAACATATCCAATAAAAAAATTAAAAAAAACAATTTTCTTCATGAATTTAGGCCAATATGTTTTCTGCTACATATTTTTGGTAAAAATAAATCCCAATAAGCGTATATTGATTTGTTTGGGAAAAAGTTATAGCTTCTACAACCTGTTGTATATACTGGAATTCTAATTAATTATTTTTTTTATACTTGTAATGGTGGTGATCAGGGACTTATAGCAGGACTACGATATTGTGGTGGACAATTTGACACTTTTGACACTTGAACCAGTGACACTAATGCAGTGATAAAAATATACACTGTCACTGTACTAACGACAATGGCTGGGAAGGTGTTAAATATCTAGGGCGATCAAAGGGTTAAATGTGTACCTAGCCAGTGTGTACAGTGTGTTTTTATTAAGGGATGTGCAGGATTTTTTACTCTGCTTTTCAGGGAAACAAAATCCACCACATCCCTACAGATAGAACAGAGCTCTGCATTGTTTACATATGTAGAGCTCTGTCCTGTGTCTCTCCTCGCTGATCAGCGGATGTCGGTGGACACCCATTGGCTGGCACCCGCTGATTGGGATCTGCTGTGACTAATCACAGCAGAAGCAGTGCGCCAGCAGCATGTGCAAGTGTTCCCTATGTGGAAGTGCAGATCACATAAATACACAGTATCTCACAAAAGTGAGTACACCCGTCACATTTTTGTAAATATTTTATTATATCTTTTCATGTGACAACACTGAAGAAATGACACTTTGCTACAATGTAAAGTAGTGAGTGTACAGCTTGTATAACCGTGTAAATTCGCTGTCCCTTCAAAATAACTCAACACACAGCCAATTAATGTCTAAACTGCTGGCAACAAAATTGAGTACACCCTAAGTGAAAATGTCCAAATTGGGCCCAAAGTGTCAATATTTTGTGTGGCCACCATTATTTTCCAGCACTGCCTTAACGCTCTTGGGCATGGAGTTCACCAGAGATTCACAGGTTGCCACTAGAAAGAGAGAAGAAGAGAGAGAGGAAGAGAAAGAGAAAGAGGGAGATAAAGGGAGAAAGAGGGAGAGAGATAAAGAGGGAGTTAGAGAGAAAGAGAAGAAAGATGTGGGTGTGGCTTGAGTGTGGGCGTGTTTTGTGTATTTTAAAATGTATTTGAACCATCGACATGGACAGCCATTCACAGGACTCTTTTACTTAACCCAACGATGCTCTACAATACATAGCTCTACCAGAACAATAAAAAGTGAACATATTTACATATGTGAACAGAAAAAGATTTCAATAGAAGGCGGTGGAGAGTCATATCCATTTGTTGATGCGATTTTCTTCATATTAAGGTGAGAGTTCTGTGAGACTAGAATTTGAAGAGACAACTCATGAAATTTTTCATGGACATCACTTTGTTTTACTTACTTTTTCTTTTGCCAACCACTTTATTTATATATCAGATACACCACTCTATGAAATTTGTTCTCTTTTTTCTCCTATAAGAGCTGAATGTTCCCCCTTTTTTCTGCATTTATGCAATTTATTCACCTGATTCGGGACTTTGATCATACTTGGACACATATTTGTGTTTAACACTTATGCAACAATTTAATTTTTTATATATTTTTGTTTTTTTTTCCTTGAGGAGATATTATTTTTGTGCACTTCCATTTTGCACTTTATCTATTCCTAGTGGAATACTTTGTGTGTTTTTACAGTGATTATATTGTTTCTGTGCGAGATGACTTTATTCATATACAGTCAGGTCCATAAATATTGGGACATCAACACAATTCTAATCTTTTTGGCTCTATACACCACCACAATGTATTTGTAAAACAAACAAGATGTGCTTTAACTGCAGACTTTCGGCTTTAATTTGAGGGTATTTACATCAAAATCAGGTGTAGGAATTACAACAGTTTGTATATGTGCCTCCCACTTTTTAAGGGACCAAAAGTAATGGGACAATTGGCTGCTCAGCTGTTCCATGGCCAGGTGTGTGTTATTCCATCATTATCCCATTTACAAGGAGCAGATAAAAGGTCCAGAGTTCATTTCAAATGTGCTATTTGCATTTGGAATCTATTGCTGTCCACTCTCAATATGAGATCCAAAGAGTTGTCACCATCAGTGAAGCAAGCCATCATTAGGCTGAAAAAACAAAACAAACCCATCAGAGAGATAGCAAAAACATTAGGTGTGGCCAAATCAACTGTTTGGAACATGCTTAAAAAGAAAGAACGCACCGGTGAGCTCAGCAACACCAAAAGACCCGGAAGACCACGGAAAACAACTGTGGTGGATGACCGAAGAATTCTTTCCCTAGTGAAGAAAACACCCTTCACAACCGTTGGCCAGATCAAGAACACTCTCCAGGAGGTAGGTGTATATGTGTCAAAGTCAACAATCAAGAGAAGACTTCACCAGAGTGAATACAGAGGGTTCACCACAAGATGTAAACCATTGGTGAGCCTCATAAACAGGAAGGCCAGATTAGAGTTTGCCAAACAACCTCTAAAAAAGCCTTCACAGTTCTTGAACAACATCCTATGGACAGATGAGACCAAGATCAACTTGTACCAGAGTGATGGGAAGAGAAGAGTATGGAGAAGGAAAGGAACTGCTCATGACCCAAAGCATACCGCCTCATCAGTGAAGCATGGTGGTAGTGCCATGGCGTGGGCATGTATGGCTTCCAATTGAACTGGTTCTCTTGTATTTATTGATGTGACTGCTGACAAAAGCAGCAGGATGAATTCTGAAGTGTTTCAGGCAATATTATCTGCTCGTATTCAGCAAAATGCTTTAGAACTCATTGGATGGCGCTTCACAATGCAGATGGAAAATGACCCGAAGCATACTGCAAAAGCAACCAAAGAGTTTAAGGCAAAGAAGTAGAATGTTATGCAATGGCCAAGTCAATCACCTGACCTGAATCCGATTGAGCATGCATTTCACTTGCTAAAGACAAAACTGAAGGGAAAATGCCCCAAGAACAAGCAGGAACTGAAGACAGTTGCAGTAGAGGCCTGGCAGAGCATCACCAGGGATGAAACCCAGCGTCTGGTGATGTCTATGCATTCCAGACTTCAGGCTGTAATTGACTGCAAAGGACTTGCAACCAAGTATTAAAAAGTGAAAGTTTGATGGATGATTGTTAATCTGTCCCATTACTTTTGGTCCCTTAAAAAGTGGGAGGCACATATACAAACTGTTGTAATTCCTACACTGTTCCCCTGATTTGGATGTAAATACCCTCAAATTAAAGCTGAAAGTCTGCAGTTAAAGCACATCTTGTTTGTTTCATTTCAAATCCATTGTGGTGGTGTATAGAGTCAAAAAGATTAGAATTGTGTTGATGTCCCAATATTTATGGACCTGACTGTATGTATTTTTTTGTGTTTTGTGAACACTAATATGTTTTGCTGCAGTTTCACTTTTTATTATCACTTGTTTTTGGTCATTAGACACATTTTTAGTTACTCAAAGTAGCGCAAGGGACACTTTTACATACACACAACATATTTACAATGCTTCCCCCTACTGGATGGAGAGTAGTATAGCACACTAATACATAACACTCCTTCCCTCTAGACCTTAAAGTCTTTGAGATAACTGGGAGGGTGAATATTTCTGGGATGCCTAAGGACCACTGTTTGAGACAGTTCCCTGGGACTCTCGGTTGCAATTCTTCTCCTTGTGCTGTGTCAGAGGGACTGAGAGAAACTGGCTCTGCAACAACATTTCCTGGAGGAATAGCACCTGTATCAACCAATGGTTCACCATGATCTGGCATCACTGTAATTCCAGTACCACTAGAACCAGCAACAGTCTCAATTTCACGATTTCTTTCTCAGATCTGATAAACATGCTTTTGTAATATTCTACCATCAGTAATTTGTATGACAAAGGTCCTGTAGCCACAAGCACCTTTTTCCGGTATCCAACGAGGCCCAGAAGCATAGTTTCTGACATATAGAGAAAATAATGAAAGAAACTGCGCTAAAAACCAAGTACAAAAATAAAATACAGTGAAAAGCAGCAATCCTCACAAAAACATCAATTGTAAAAAAGCATAAAAAAATAAGAGGTTGCGCTAATGCTAGTGGAACACAATAAATAATTTACAGTGAAGAAAAAATTCATATGGGAATTATAAATAAATCAATGTGCAGAACTTTAGTAGTAAAGAAAAAGAGTCCATAAATTAAAACCTCAATTGAGTGTTATAAAAAGTCCAAAGAAAAAACCATCAATGAAGTGTTGTAAAGCGTCCAAATCACCAACAGAAAATAAAAATAAAAGTAAAAAAAATCCAAGTGGTAAGCAATGAAGATCAGTGACAACGAGGAAGGGTCCACCACCAGGTATTGAAGGGGTTACTCCTTACCAGAAGGCCATGACCCCCCACTACAGAGGATCACAGCAAGCAGAGATCTTTTAAAGCCA
The DNA here is from genome assembly GCF_042186555.1 of Aquarana catesbeiana. Taxonomy (NCBI): domain Eukaryota; kingdom Metazoa; phylum Chordata; class Amphibia; order Anura; family Ranidae; genus Aquarana; species Aquarana catesbeiana. Next base: position 938,476,884 of record NC_133324.1, read on the forward strand.
GAATGGGGATTAGCAGCGGTGTCCACCAGGGGTCATCTCGTCAGCAGCCACTCCAACAACCCAGGGCATTGATACCATAAAATAAAAAGGGGCTCACATAGTGTAAAACCACTTTACATTTTATTAAAATAGATAAAAAACAGATATACACTTACAAAGCGTCAGATGGATAAACAGCCTTAAGTCCGGCTCCGTGGCCACCGGAGCTCGGACAAACCCGTCCTACTGGGAAGCAACTCGCTTGGGGGTGACGTCAGCGTGTCGTCTGGCTCCGCCCTACGCGTTTCGTGACATCATCACGTCTTCCAGGGCCCCTTCTGGTAAGGAGTAACCCCTTCAATACCTGGTGGTGGACCCTTCCTCGTTGTCACTGATCTTCATTGCTTACCACTTGGATTTTTTTTACTTTTATTTTTATTTTCTGTTGGTGATTTGGACGCTTTACAACACTTCATTGATGGTTTTTTCTTTGGACTTTTTATAACACTCAATTGAGGTTTTAATTTATGGACTTTTTTTCTTTACTACTAAAGTTCTGCACATTGATTTATTTATAATTCCCATATGAATTTTTTCTTCACTGTAAATTATTTATTGTGTTCCACTAGCATTAGCGCAACCTCTTATTTTTTTATAGTTTCTGACATAGACAGCACTGCCAGGCTCAAACACTATCACAGAAACATAAGTATCCTTTTTAAAATGCAGTTCTTGATTTTTTTGTAACTCCGATGTCAGATCAGAGTGAAAACGATCCAAACATGTTTTTAGACAACGGTTCATTAGGAGCTCTGCTGGGCTACAACCAGTGCTTGAGCATGGTGTCACATGTTGTTGCAGAAGGAAATTTGCAAGTCTCTGATTCCAATCTCCTTGAACAATTCTCTTCAATGAGTCTTTGGTGGTCTGAACCATTCGTTCAGCTTGACCATTTGATGACGGGTGAAATGGTGCAATCGTAACTTGTCAAATAAGATTGCTTGCAATAAAGTTTTTGAATTCTGAGGAGGTAAATCACGTTCCATTATCAGACACAATTTTATCTGGCAAACCCATGTGTAGCAAACAGCCTTCTTAAAACTCTTATGACAGTGGCTGGGGTGGGGAATGTAACTGATACAACTTCCAGCCATTTTGAGAAGGAATCGGCAACTAAAAAAACATCTGTCCTTGAAAAGGATCTGCAAAATCTATATGCAACTGTGATCAAGGTGATCTAGTCACTTCCCAGGGATGTACTGAGGCTTTGGGCGGAGCATGACTGGTGGATTGACATGGTACACAGTTCTGTACCCACTTGTCACAAATGTCACAACTACCCCAAAGCAGGTGGTCAGACACTGTAGCTAGCTACTGTGTGCTTGACCTATAGCAGCCCCCTTTCCCTTAAGGCAAACAGGCCTACCGGTACTTGGTTGCCCCCGGGATTTATACTCAATGCTATAGTGCCACCATGCCAGGGCAGATGCGAACAGAGCAGACAGACAGACTACTTGCAGTTAGCAGTCCAGGTAAAAGGCAGGCTGAGTTCAGGGAATAGTCCAATATCCGATCCAGTTCATACACAGGGAAATCCAGACTAGCAAAGCAGGGCAGGCAAATGGGAGGCTTGAACAGGAACAATGCAGGTAACTGTCTATCACAAGCAAGGGATTGAGTGTTCGGTTTGCTTATAACAGGTGACTGACCATATCAATCACCTAGCAGGTGGACACAAACAGGGAGAATGCAACAGCCAACACCTGGGTGCTGGCATGAGGAGCAGGAGCACAAAAGTGCTCCTGACACCACTTCTCAATAACGTTCACCATTTTAGGCCACCAAACATAACTTCTTGCCAATGCTTTCAAGTGGACTATTCCAGGATGTCCTTCCTGGAGAGCATGCAGTACTTGAGCTTGTCCTGCCTTTGAAATTACCACTCCGTTTCTCCATAATATGCAACCTTTTTAGGCAGACAGTTTATGTTGGCGCACTAAAAATGGTTTTAACTACTCTTCAACTTTTGATTTGGGCCATCCCCTCCACACCTATTTGAGCACACGGGCCAGCACTGGATCTTTAGCAGTCATACCAGCAATGTCTCTAGCATGTAATGGAGGGTTTGGAATTGATTCCAAACTGAGAAACTTAGGCACAGGAAGGACAAGGAAATCGCTAGAAAACAAAGGCGACCGGCTCAACCCATCAGCATGAGTGATATTCTTGCCAGGATGATATTCGAATCCCAGACATAGGCATTCAGCATGAGTGACCATCTGAGCATTCGTGGGAAAAGAATTTGATGAGTGGGAGTACTTCTGGTGAACAGACCCAGCAAAGGCTTATGGCCTGTTACAATGGTAAACTTCCGCCTATACAAAAAGTCATGAAACTTTTTTACCCCAGACACAATAGCTAAAGCCTCCTTGTCAATTTGTCAGCTCGCTTATTCAGGGGACCCAATATTGCAGACCCCCTCTCTGTCCCAGACCACAGCGTGGAGTGACCCATGGGACCCCCAAATGAAGCCTAAAATGCAGGCCCAGAACACCATTACCCTGTAACCTCAATTGCCATCCTCTCCTCCCCACTTCTTGCTGCCGCAGGCAGTGGTGGACCTCCACCATCAGATGCACCTGTCAGGAAACTTAGTAGACCAGACTGTGGACTGCACAGAGATAACCCAAAACGCATGTAAGTGAATACTAATATTTATTAAAATAGGTAATAAATCAGAAAATACAAACAGTGCACAACCAACCCAACAAACCCACCAACAACAACATATACAGCAAGGGGCAGTACCGGAATCACAGATGTCAGCCAGGCCAGGGTCATACACGGCAGGTCAGCAGGACAAGGGATATACCAGAAGCATAAATGTTAGCCAAGCCAAGGTCATACACAGGAAGATCAGTAAATGAGGGACAGGGAACCAACAGGACAGAGAGGGGATGTATCAGGCTGAAGGGTACAGGAACACAGAAGGGACCGGGTCAGGATAAGCTCGGGAACAAGGTCAGATGCAGGCTCAGGATTGGTAAACAGGCAAACAAGGTCAGGGCTCAAGGAGAGAGATACCAAGGCAAGCATGTGAGTGCTTGCCGGGTATTTATGGGACTGACAATAATTGTCTTCATGTAACACCTGAGCGCACAGAGTGTTGTCTGCTCCATACTGCCAGGATCCATCCGCTGGTGGACGTCAGTACTGCGGCCAAAAGATGAAATAACACCAGCAGGGAAAGATTCCCCTGACAGTTCCAAACTGCCAGGAGACACCTGCTGGTGGACCCCAGTACTGCACGCCAAATGATATATCTTACCAGCGGACGGACCCTTTCCTGACAGTACCCCCCTCAAAGGAGCGGCCTCCGGACGCTCCAACTAGAAGTGATTGTCCAAAGTTAATGGCCTCACACTGAACAGATGAGGGTAAGTCGGACTGGGCATCTGGTACTTCAAACCGGACTGTGGGCACATCGAGCTGGGCAGCAGGCTCCGGGTCATCGAGCTGGGCAGCAGGCTCTGGAGCATTAGGCCGAACAGCGAGCACCGTAAGGGCAGGCCGGATCACAGGCACCGGCTCAGCAAGCTGGGTAACGGGCCCCAGGCCCGGTGGGCTGGGTAACGGGCCCCGGGTCAGCGAGCTGGACACCGGACACTGGTTCGGCAAGCCGAATAACGGGTACTGGCTTAACAGGCAGAGTGACGGACTTCGGTTTAGCAGACTGGGTAACGGGCACCGAAACTTCAGGCTGAGACACGGGCACCGAAACTTCAGGCTGAGACACCAATATCACCACATCAGGCTGGAAGGCAGGTAATAGGATATCAGGCTGGAAGATGGGCACGTCAGACCGGAAAGTAGGCTCATCAGGCTGAACAGCGGGCACATCAGGCTGAACAGCGGGCACATCAGGCTGAACAGCGGGCACCGAGACATCAGACCGGGCAGCAGGTACTGGAACTTCAGGCTGGATAGCAGAGACAGACGCTGGCACATCAGGCAGAACAGCAGATACTGGCACAACAGGCTGAACAACAGGTACATTGGACTGGACAGTAGTCACTGGAGCATCAGACTGGAACATGGACACTGGGATTTCAGGCTGAGCAGCAGGCACTGGGACCTCAAACTGGGCAGCGGGCACAGGCACTGGCACAACAGGCTGAGTAGCAGACACTGGCACATCAGGCTGGGCAGCAGACAGGAACACATCAGATCGGAAAGTGGACACATCAGGCTGGAAAGCGGACTGGAAAGCCGGCACCGAGACATCAGACCAGGCAGTAGGTACTGGAACTTCAGACTGGGCAGCAGACACAGGCGCTGACACATAGGGCAGAACAGCAGGTGCTGGCATAACAGGCTGAACAATAGGTACATCGGACTGGACAGTAGTCACTGAAGCATCAGACTGGAACATGGGCACTGGGATGTCAGACTGGAACATGGGCACTGGGATGTCAGGCTGAGCAGCAGGCACTGGGACCTCAAACTGGGCAGCGGACAGGAACACATCAGGCTGGGCAGCAGACAGGAACACATCAGGCTGGGCAGCAGACAGGAAAACATCAGGCTGGGCAGCAGACAGAAGATCGTCAGACTGGGAAGCAGGCACATCAGACTGGAACACTGGCAGCAAAACTTTAGGCTGGAACATGGACACAAGGTCATCAGACTGGGTAGCAGACACTGGGACGTCAGACTGGGTAGCAGACACTGGGACGTCAGACTGGGTAGCAGACACTGGGACGTCAGACTGGGTAGCAGACACTGGGACGTCAGACTGGGTAGCAGACACTGGGACGTCAGACTGGGTAGCAGACACTGGGACGTCAGACTAGGTAGCAGAGACATCAAGCTGGAAGGCAGGCATCGAGACATCCGGCTGGAAGGGAAGCACATCAGACTGGAAAACAGGAACATCAGATTGGGGCACAGGGACTTTAGGAGGAGACACTGGCTGGATAGCAGGCAGAGGTTTGGCAGAATCAGGTGGGTTATCAGGTTTAGCTGGCACGCAAGCAGACTGGAGTGGGTTGGTTGGTGTGGAAGCAAGTTGGGTTACTGGCAGGATCGTGTGGGTAGGAAAGAACTTTTGTTTCTTCTTTGGTTTAGCCAGCGCAGCCTTGTAGGTAATTGCAGGGCTGTAAGGAAGGGATGTAACTGGGCAAAAGGAAGACCAGGGAACAGTGGCTGGAGGAGGGGTTTGTGGGATTGTTACAGGTGGAAGAGAAGAGGCAGGTGGATTGAAAGCAGGATAGGTGCAGTGAGTAGAGACTGGGTAATAGTACTTAGTGGGAATCTGTGTATACTGGACTGTAGCTGAGGTTGCTATGGGCGACTGGGAGAAAGATTCTTGGGAAGGTAGGTGACTAATGGCAGGGCTGGATTGCTGTGGCTTAGCTAAATGCAGGAGATCTGACCATGCTTGCAACACAGGTTGAACAAAAGTTGGTTCACATACAGCCTGTCTAATCAGAGATTGTACTGAACAAATGCAATCAGATAAAACCTGCTGGGAACAAGCGGAATAATGTTCATCAAAAAAAGCTGGATCATCCTCTAACAACCATACCAGGGATTCAACCTGGTCACAATTGAAAGGAGGGGAGAAATCGTCACTACCTTCGGGAAAGCATGACAAGGCTGGCTTTGCACATAATTGGATCAAAGGCTGAACATCCTCAAATAACATATGACCCTGATCTACTAGAAAATGGGCTGATCGGATCGTTTCCAGCAGTTGGTCACTGGTCCAATCTTTAAGAGTCTGGCGGCAATATTCGTTATCCTCTGCCGCCAGCAGAGAATAATAGACCATTTCATTAAAGTCCATTTTTTGCACGCCCACTGTACCAGGATAGTTTCTCAGTGCAGCCACGTCTGGTCAGGGATGGCCTTGGTATACTGTCAGGAGACTTAGTAGACCAGAGTGTGTGGACTGCACAGAGATAACCCAAAACGCATGTAAGTGAATAATAATATTTATTAAAATAGGTGATAAAATCAGAAAATACAAACAGTGCACAACCAACACAACAAACCCACCAACAACAATATATACAGCAAGGGGCAGTACCGGAATCACAGATGTCAGCCAAGCCAAGGTCATACACAGGAAGATCAGTAAATGAGGGACAGGGAACCAACAGGACAGAGAGGGGATGGATCAGGCTGAAGGGTACAGGAACACAGAAGGGACCGGGTCAGGATAAGCTCGGGAACAAGGTCAGATGCAGGCTCAGGATCGGTAAACAGGCAAACAAGGTCAGGGCTCAAGGAGAGAGATACCAAGGCAAGCATGTGAGGGCTTGCTGGGTATTTATGGGACTGACAGTAATTGTCTTCATGTAACACCTGAGCGCACGGAGTGTTGTCTGCTCCATACTGCCAGGATCCATCCGCTGGTGGACGTCAGTACTGCGACCAAAAGATGAAACACCAGCAGGGAAAGATTCCCCTGACAGTTCCAAACTGCCAGGAGACACCTGCTGGTGGACCCCAGTACTGCATGCCAAATGATATATCTTACCAGCGGACAGACCCTTTCCTGACAGCACCCCTCCAGGCAATCATATCTCCAAGCCATACTGACCAAAGAGGGCTTTAAACAACTTATTGAGGATGTTAAATCCACTTGTCGTGCAGAGATTCAAACACTGCATGCTACATTCTAACACTTAACAGATAGAGTGGAGATGGCAGAGGAGGAGATACAAGAAACCAAACTGGCAGTGCATCGCACTTAACTGCAAGGAGCAGACCATCACATACTGCTGAGAGATATACAGCACCATGTTGAGGACCTGGACAACCGCGGGCGCAGGAACAATATCCGAGTTAGGGGCCTGCCTGAATCGGAAGGCCCAGAAGACCTGCAAATCACCCTGCAAACCCTATTCAACAACCTTCTGGGAGAACCCCAGGACAAACACATTGAAATGGATAGAGCACACCGTGCCCTGCACCCTAAAAGGTCCTGCCTCCAATCCCTGTGATGTAATTTGCAGAGTTCACTCCTACCCCCTGAAAGATGATATCATAAGGCCTGCTCAATCCGCAAAGCAGTCTTTGACAACATACCGGTACAGCAATACCTGGACCTCTCTTGGATTACCCTACAAAAGCGCAGGCTCCTCCAACCCCTTCTCCACTCGCTGCAGGAAGAAGACATAGTCTACCACTGGGGATTCCCTTTCAGCCTCACAGCAAGACGACAGGGACAATCTGCCATGCTACACTATCCGGAAGACCTAGAAACTTTCTGTGATACTCTGGGGATTCCAGTCCCCCAAAAACAGGACCTCATGGCTACCCCACTGCGCTGCCCACAGTATGGCAGAAGGTCCCACCAGCTAAACGCTCCCATGGTCCAGACAGTCCCTGTAAAGCTGCCAAACCAAAAAATGGCTGACTAAAGCAGGGCCTCCCTATCTGTCACACCAGCGTATGACTTCCTCCTAGTTGACATCCCTGGCCCACCCTACAGCCTTATACAAGGCCCCCTTGGGTCCCTGTTTTACCCTTGTTTAGTTTACTAGGCGCATATCGATAGAGATTTGAGAGTGGTTACCCTTCCGATTACTAGACCCCCCTTGGTTTACCCCCTAGAGTTCCTTTGATATTTTATTGTTGACTTTTGATAACTTTCACTGCGGTTCTCTGTGTAGCCCTGGCCTGTTTCCTACTGTTGGCCAGGAGGACATATAGGAACTTAGTTAGCCCTGTATCCCACAGGCTGCACAGAGCTTATTAGCAATGTGTGTTTTGCCTACTGTATGTAGTATTGATCTAACCCTTTCTTTTTTCCCCGTTTCTGTTTTTCTCTCTGTTTCTCCTCAACTGGCTCACCCTATGCTCCTAGCAACCATCCAGATCCTCTCCTGGAGATGGCGCACTCCCGGCCTCTACACCACAGCATTCCACCAGATGGACCAGATAAGTGATTTTATGTTTGCATATATCCAGCACCATGGCTAAGGTTATGTCATTAAATGTTCATGGCCTAAACTCCAACAGGAAAAGACATCTGGCGCTTAGGGAGTTCAGGCAATCACAGGCAGATATCATCCTGATTCAGGAGACCCACTTTAACAAGGGGGACTCCTTCATGTTAGCTTCCAGACATTACCCTCAGGTCTATCAGGCGTTTAACCCCTGATAAGGCCGGTGTAGCTATTCTTTTTAAACATGGATCCAATGGATGGCCAATGGCAAGCAGCAATCAAGAGTAGTCAAATCACACACTAGCACAGGAACAAGGGGGGACTGAAGATAATCCATCAATTTGGCAGTGTCTGGGCTGGGCTTATATAGGGAAGTTTGAGGTCACTTCCTGTGCACCTCCTAGGGATTTTCCCACCTTTTCCCATCAGGTTGATGTCATTTTCTGTGCGCCTCCTGAGTATTTTCCCGCCTTTTTCCATCAGGTTGAGGTCACTTCCTGGGCATTTTCCTGCCCTCTTCCATCAAGTCTTCTGCGCAAATGCAGGGTGGCGGCCTGAGGTGTCTTTGGCACATGCTCAGTTGGCACAGATTTCCTCTTGTGGAAATGCATCATTGTTGCATGCGTAGTAAGCCGTGGACTCTTACACCTTCTTTCCTTTCAATCTTTTCTTTAATGTTCTCTCTCACATTCCATAGGCTCTCACCTAGCCAATGGCAAATTTCAATTATTATCCAACTCATGGTATGATTTAGCAATGATCCTGCACCAATTACTGCCACAATGTCTGTACTGGCTTGACTGCTGAGGAAAAATGGGCCTAGGTCCCAATTAATGTATCCCAATGGGATCAAATCCCTCACCCTTGCCCTTTTACCCCATTGAATAAAACACTTACAACCATTGGGTTGGAAAGGGCAAGGCCACAGCTTTATTAAAATACCAACATGTAACATGTAAACACATTTAACCAGTGCCAGTCACAGTCATACTGTGAGCACTCAAATCCAAAAGGGGGAAGTGGGGCCTGTCCTTACCATAAGTGCTGGACAGACAGCCTACTTCCAATTTTCCATCAAGGGCATAGCCCATTACAGCAACTTTAAATGCTGGCAAGGTCAAGAAACCACAGCAAGCTGTGACATACTGTAACAGAGGAAAAAAGGGGTGGGATGGTGGGAAGCTCTTCCATCCGATTCTTCTGAAAGACCCAGAATTCCCTGGGGCACACGTTCCCTGAGCCAAGGCCAATCCCACCCCCATGTTTCTAACAATCATTACACCTGGCCATGCCCCCATCAGTCAAGGCTCTCTTTCCCTAGGGAGGGGGCTCAAGAGGCCTTAAATATCCCTGTTCTAACACTGCCTGGAACTTACTGTGTTTTGTCTATGTTCTTTTACCTGCTGAGATAACTAATAAAACTGTTATTTGAAAAAAAAATTCTTAGATCCAATAAAACTCAGTGACACAGCTCTTTTCTGCACAGCTTCCAGGAAAAACTCTAACCTGTCAGCATACGAGTCCCATGAGGATGGATTAGCCACATCAAGTTCCTCCATGTGTCCCAGAGAAGCCACGCTGAAGATATTTATAGATGTGTCTCTAAAACACAAGTTCTGACTCTTCACTCAAGCTGATTACCTGTGCTTCTGCAATGTCCATTCACTGAAATCCCATCCTCGTCACCAGTTTTGTGTACTTTAAAATGTATTTGAACCATCGACATGGACAGGCATTCACAGGACTCTTTTACTTAATCCAACACAGACATACAGAAACCAAAGATGCTCTAAAATACATAGCTCTACCAGAACAATAAAAAAAACATATTTACAATGCTTCCCCCTACTGGATGGAGAGCAGTATAACACACTAATACATAACAGCGTGGATACAGGGGGCCTCATGAACTCCTATTGCCCGGGGCCCCATGAGTTGTCACTCCACCCTTGTGGGCCTTTGCTAAAAAACTGACTGTCATATCTTCTAACAGTGATTCAGCTGGAGTCAGCAATGAAGTGTGTGCAGGAGGAGAGTCAAGGAGACTGTATATAAACAGTGTGTAGTCCCTGAAGCTGCTGCCTAATATTTGTTGCTGAAGTGGACATCCCATGACCTCCTATCCCCATCGAACTTGTTAACACTCAATAAATAACAAAAAAAGGATCACAGACTGTTCTGACTCTGGAGTGCCTGTGGGGGTTGATGTGCCTGGGTGTGCAGGAGTGAGGGATCCAGTTCATCTGTAGCTCCTTAGAGGGTGCGCTACATAAGATAAAAGTTTATATGGAGCAGGGAGGAGTTCCATGCACAAAAAAAAATATTCTTCACAATAATTTCAGTTGAATTTGAAAACGTTTTCTTTTTGTTTCATTGTAGCTACGTTTTATTTGAATTTTGCACTTGATGGTCTTGAGGGCAAAGATGAAAGACCTACCTGTGTATATCCATAAATTCCCAATATTTGTGCCATTGGAATTGTTGTAACTGAGTATTGATCTCCAATAAATCCCACCAGTTCTGCTTCTCCAGAACATGAGTAATTAGGGACTGCCTTCTGTAGCCCAGATAAAATGGTTAGAACATCCTTTACAGCCAAACATGGATGTAAACATGAATCTATCACGTGAAATCCCAGTGTAATATTGGGGAAAATTTCTGGATTCTGGTTAACATTGTGGATAGCAGAAATAAAAGCCAAAACATTTATAGGTGTTTGTTCTGGACTGTAAAGGCAAAAATATTTATGGCAGAGGAGAGAACATTTAGAAATTACCATTACAATTATTTTGATCTTACATTTAGTAACTTTAAATGGACCTCTTCTGCACTAGGGATGAACTTCGAGTTTGAGTCGAACTCATGTTCGACTCGAACATCGGCTGTTCGCCAGTTTGCCGAACAGCGAACAATTTGGGGTGTTCGCAGCAAATTCGAATGCCGCGGAACACCCTTTAAAAGTCTATGGGAGAAATCAAAAGTGCTAATTTTAAAGGCTTATATGCATGGTATTGTCAAAAAAGTGTTTGAGGACCTGGGTCCTGCCTCAGGGGACATGGATCAATGCAAAAAAAAGTTTTTAAAACGGCCGTTTTTTCGGGAGCAGTGATTTTATTAATGCTTAAAGTGAAACAATAAAAGTGTAATATACCTTTAAATTTCGTACCTGGGGGGTGTCTATAGTATTCCTGTAAAGGGGCGCATGTTTCCCGTGTTTAGAACAGTCTGACAGCAAAATGACATTTTAAAGGAAAAAAAAAGTCATTTAAAACTACTCGCGGCTATTAATTGCCGGTCCGACAATACACATAAATGTTAATTGATAAAAACAGCATGGGAATTCCCCACAGGGGAACCCCGAACCAAATTAAAAAAAAAAAAAAGACGTGGGGGTCCCCCTAAATTCCATACCAGGCCCTTCAGGCCTGGTATGGATGTTAAGGGGAACCCCGGCCAAAATTTTTAAAAAAATCCATACCAGACCCTTATCTGACCATGCAACCCGGCAGGCTGCAGGAAAAGAGGGGGGACGAGAGAGCGCCCCCCCCTCCTGAACCGTACCAGGCCACATGCCCTCAACATTGGGAGGGTGCTTTGGGGTAGCCCCCCAAAACACCTTGTCCCCATGTTGATGGGGACAAGGGCCTCATCCCCACAACCCTTGCCCGGTAGTTGTGGGGGTCTGCGGGTGGGGGCTTATCGGAATCTGGAAGCCCCCTTTAACAAGGGGACCCCTAGATCCCAGCCCTCCCCCCTGTGTGAAATGGTAAGGGGGTACAAAAGTACCCCTGCCATTTCACAAAAAAACTGTCAAAAATGTTAAAAATGACGAGACAGTTTTTGATAATTCCTTTATTTAAATGCTTCTTTCGTCTTTATTCTATCTTCTATCTTCCTTCGGTTTCTTCCTCCACCTTCTTCTTCTGGTTCTTCCTCCGATGTTCTCGTCCGGCATCTCCTCCGCGGCGTCTTATCTTCTTCTCCTCGGGCCGCTCCGCATCCATGATGGCATGGAGGGAGGCTCCCGCTGTGTGACGCTTCTGTCTTCATCGTCTTGTCTTCATCGTCTTGTCTTCATCGTCTTGTCTTCATCTTTTTTTCGGGCCACTCTGCATCCATGATGGCATGGAGGGAGGCTCCCGCTGTGTGACGCTTCTCCTCTTCTGACGGTTCTTAAATAACGGGGGCGTGGTCACCCGGTGACCCTGCCCCCCTCTGACGCACGGGGACTTGATGGGGACTTCCCTGTGGCATTCTCTGTGACGTCAGAAGGGGCGGGGTTACATAACGGCTGATCCCACCCCCCTCTGACGTCACGGGGAATGCCACAGGGAAGTCTCTGTCAAGTCCCCGTGCGTCAGAGGGGGGCGGGGTCGCCGGGTGGCCCCGCCCCCCCATTATTTAAGAACTGTCAGAAAAGGAGAAGCGTCACACAGCGGGAGCCTCCCTCCATGTCATCATGGATGTGGAACGGCCCGAATAGAAGATGAAGAGAAGAGGATGAAGACAAAAAGACAAAGAAAAAGATGAAGAGAGAAGCGTCACACAGCCGAAGCCTCCCTCCATGCCATCATGGATGCGGAGCGGCCCGAGGAGAAGAAGATAAGAAGACGCCATGGAGGAAGATGCCAGACGAGAACACAGGAGGAAGAACCAGAAGAAGAAAATGGAGGAAGAAACCGAAGGAAGATAGAAGAAAGAAGAAGCATTCAAATAAAGGAATTGTCAAAAACTGTCGCTTGTCATTTTTAACATTTTTGACAGTTTTTTTGTGAAATGGTAGGGGTACTTTTGTACCCCCTTACCATTTCACACAGGGGGGAGGGCCGGGATCTGGGGGTCCCCTTGTTAAAGGGGGCTTCCAGATTCCAATAAGCCCCCCGCCCGCAGACCCCCACAACCACCGGGCAAGGGTTGTGGGGATGAGGCCCTTGTCCCCATCAACATGGGGACAAGGTGTTTTGGGGGCCTACCTCAAAGCACCCTCCCAATGTTGAGGGCATGTGGCCTGGTACAGTTCAGGAGGGGGGGCGCTCTCTCATCCCCCACTCTTTTTCTGCGGTCTGCCAGGTTGTGTGCTCGGATAAGGGTCTGGTATGGATTTTTGGGGGATCCCATGGCGTTTTTTTTAAATTTTGGCACGGGGTTCCCCTTAAAATCCATACCAGACCTGAAGGGTCTGGTATGGATTTTAAGGGGGGACCCAACGCCATTTTTAAAAAAAAAATTTGCCCGGGGTTCCCCTTGATATACGTACCAGACCTGAAGGGCCTGGATGGAATTTAGGGGGACCCCCACGTCATTTTTTTTTTTTTTAATTTTGGTTCGGGGTTCCCCTGTGGGGAATTCTCATGCCGTTTTTATCAATGAACTTTTATGTGTATTGTCGGACCGGCAATTCATTAATAGCCGCGAGTAGTTTTAAAAGGGTTGTAAAGGTAAATTTTTTTTTTTTTTTTTTTAAAACAAACATGTCATACTTACCTTCACTGTGCAGCTCGTTCTGCACAGAGTGGCCCCGAACCTGCTCTTCTGGGGTCCCTCGGTGGCTGTTTCAGCTCCTCCCCGCAAGAACAGACCACCTTAATGCGAGCTCCCTCGCATGGTGGTTAGTTATTGCGGGCGCGCTCCCGTAATACAGCCAGGGGCTATAGCAGCTCACTGTATCACTCGGCCCCGCCCCCCGGCGCGTCATTGGATGTGATTGACAGCAGCGCGAGCCAATGGCTGCGCTGCTTTCAATCCATCCACTGTAGCCAATCAGCGACCAGGCTGAGCTGCAATAGAGATGACGGGAGCGAGCAGCGGAGATTCGAGGTGTCAGGTAAGAAAAAATGGGGGGGCTGGGGGCGGCGGTATTGTCAAAAGTTTTTTCACCTTAATGCATTTAATGCATTAAGGTGAAAAAATTTTTACCTTTACAACCCCTTTAAATGACATTTTTTCCTTTGAAATGTCAATTTTCTTGTCAGACTGTTCTAAACACGGGAAACATGCGCACCTTTACAGGCATACTATAGACACCCCCCAGGTACGAAATTTAAAGGGATATTACACTTTTATTGTTTCACTTTAAGCATTATTAAAATCACTGCTCCCGAAAAACGGCCATTTTTAAAACTTTTTTTTGCATTGATCCTTGTCCCCTGGGGCAGGACCCAGGTCCCCAAACACTTTTTATGACAATAACTTGCATATAAGCCTTTAAAATTAGCACTTTTGATTATTCATGTTCGTGTCCCATAGACTTTAACGGTGTTCGCGTGTTCAAACAAATTTTTTGCCTGTTCGCAAGTTCTGGTGCGAACCGAACAGGTGGGTGTTCGGCTCATCCCTATTCTGCACCCCTGACAAGACAGGTACTTACCAAGGGGTAAGTACCGCTATCGCCGCTATTTGAGCTCTGTTTCGTTCTTCCAAATGTGAGTTTGTTTTTATTATCTTAATAAACTAGTGTTTTAAAACGTTATTACGCTATGTGAGTTTTGTTTGCTCCTTGCATGGCATATGAAACTACACGTTTGGCTTATGCTGGATTACCTATGGGAGAGGAAGCCGTGCGGACCCCCCCTTTTTCTTTCCACCATCTGTTGATGACATCTGACAAGAAGCATTTCCCAGAACCAGTGGTTATCATGCTTTTTTGACTCGTCTGGCGTACGCCATTTCAGGTAAATTTTTTCCGGTAAGCCTCCTCTACTCCTGGTGTTGGCCCCGGCACTGATGTACAATCTATGCACACTTGTGGTTTCCCTTCTGCCCACTTGCCAGATTTGGTGCGACTTTGGTGCGACTTCTGCCCACTCGCCAGATTTGGTGTGACTAAAATTCTGTGAATACCATCTGGCCATGCATCACCCCCTTTGAACTCTGTTGATGTTTTCTTCACTATTTTTCTACACATTTTTTATGGACTTTTAAAGTTTGTTTTTTATGTTTGGTGTCTGGCTCACGGAACCAGCACGGGTTTCTACTAATCACTGGCACATCTGATGATTAAGCATTATTGTGTATTTACTTTATATGTGATCAACACTGATTAATTATTTGACACTATCCATTTTATGATCATACATTTTTTGGTAGTATTCACTATTTTTATATGTCTTTATTAGGGATGAGCTTCGAGTTCGAGTCGAACTCATGTTCGACTCGAACATTGGCTGTTCACAAGTTCACCGAACAGCGAACAATTTGGGGTGTTCGCGGCAAATTCGAATGCTGCGGAACACCCTTTAAAAGTCTATGGGAGAAATCAAAAGTGCTAATTTTAAAGGCTAATATGCAAGTTATTGTCATAAAAAGTGTTTGGGGACCCAGGTCCTGCCCCAGGGGACATGGATCAATGCAAAAAAAAGTTTTAAAAACGGCCGTTTTTTCAGGAGCAGTGATTTTAATAATGCTTAAAGTCGAACAATAAAAGTGTAATATCCCTTTAAATGTCGTACCTGGGGGGTGTCTATAGTATGCCTGTAAAGGGGCGCATGTTTCCTGTGTTTAGAACAGTCTGACAGCAAAATGACATTTTGAAGGAAAAAACTCATTTAAAACTACCCGCGGCTATTGCATTGCCGACAATACACATAGAAGTTCATTGATAAAAACGGCATGGGAATTCCCCAAAGGGGAACCCCGAACCAAAATTTAAAAAAAAAAATGACGTGGGAGTCCCCCTAAATTCCATACCAGGCCCTTCAAGTCTGATATGGATATTAAGGGGAACCCCTGCCAAAATTAAAAAAAAAAAATGACGTGGGGTTCCCCCTAAATTCCATACCAGACCCTTCAGGTCTGGTATGGATTTTAAGGGGAACCCCGCGCCAAAAAAAAAAAAACGGCGTGGGGTCCCCCCAAAAATCCATACCAGACCCTTATCCGAGCACGCAACCTGGCAGGCCGCAGGAAAAGAGGGGGGGACGAGAGTGCACCCCCCCTTCTGAACCGTACCAGGCCACATGCCCTCAACATTGGGAGGGTGCTTTGGGGTAGCCCCCCAAAACACCTTGTCCCCATGTTGATGAGGACAAGGGCCTCATCCCCACAACCCTGGCCGGTGGTTGTGGGGGTCTGCGGGCGGGGGGCTTATCGGAATCTGGAAGCCCCCTTTAACAAGGGGACCCCCAGATCCTGCCCCCCCCCTGTGTGAAATGGTAAGGGGGTACAAAAGTACCCCTACCATTTCACTAAAAAACTGTCAAAAATTTTAAAAATGACAAGAGGCAGTTTTTGACAATTCCTTTATTTAAATACTTCTTCTTTCTTCTATCTTCCTTCATCTTCTGGTTCTTCTGGCTCTTCTGGTTCTTCCTCCGGCGTTCTCATCCAGCATCTCCTCCGCGGCATCTTCTATCTTCTTCTCCTCGGGCCGCTCCGCACCCATGGCATGGGGGGAGGCTCCCGCTCTTCTCTTCTTCTTCATCTTCTTCTCTTCTTCTCTTCTTCTTTTCTTCTCTTCTTCATTTTCTTCTCCGGGCCGCTCCGCACCCATGCTGGCATGGAGGGAGGCTCCCGCTGTGTGACGGCGCTCCTCGTCTGACAGTTCTTAAATAACGGGGGCGGGGCCACCCGGTGACCCCGCCCCCCTCTGACGCACGGTGACTTGACGGGACTTCCCTGTGACATCACGGGGAATGCCACAGGGAAGTCCCGTCATGTCCCGTGCGTCAGAGGGGGGCGGGGTCACCGGGTGGCCCCGACCCTGTTATTTAAGAACTGTCAGACGAGGAGCGCCGTCACACAGCGGGAGCCTCCCTCCATGCCAGCATGGGTGCGGAGCGGCCCGGAGAAGAAAATGAAGAAGAGGAGAAGAAGAAGAGAAGAAAAGAAGAAGAGAAGAAGATGAAGAGAAGAGCGGGAGCCTCCCCCCCATGCCATGGGTGCGGAGCGGCCCGAGGAGAAGATAGAAGACGCCGCGGAGGAGATGCTGGACGAGAACGCCGGAGGAAGAGCCAGAAGAGCCAGAAGAGCCAGAAGAGCCAGAAGAGCCAGGAAGATAGAAGAAAGAAGAAGTATTTAAATAAAGGAATTGTCAAAAACTGTCTCTTGTCATTTTTAACATTTTTGACAGTTTTTTTTAGTGAAATGGTAGGGGTACTTTTGTACCCCCTTACCATTTCACACGGGGGGGGGCCGGGATCTGGGGGTCCCCTTGTTAAAGGGGGCTTCCAGATTCCGATAAGCCCCCCGCCCGCAGACCCCCACAACCACCGGCCAGGGTTGTGGGGATGAGGCCCTTGTCCTCATCAACATGGGGACAAGGTGTTTTGGGGGGCTACCCCAAAGCACCCTCTCAATGTTGAGGGCATGTGGCCTGGTACGGTTCAGAAGGGGGGGGCGCACTCTCGTGCCCCCCTCTTTTCCTGCGGCCTGCCAGGTTGCGTGCTCGGATAAGGGTCTGGTATGGAATTTAGGGGGAACCCCACATCATTTTTTTTTTTTTTTTTTATTTTGGTTTGGGGTTCCCCTTTGGGGAATTCCCATGCCGTTTTTATCAATGAACTTCTATGTGTATTGTCGGCAATGCAATAGCCGCGGGTAGTTTTAAATGAGTTTTTTCCTTCAAAATGTCATTTTGCTGTCAGACTGTTCTAAACACAGGAAACATGCGCCCCTTTACAGGCATACTATAGACACCCCCAGGTACGAAATTTAAAGGGATATTACACTTTTATTGTTTGACTTTAAGCATTATTAAAATCACTGCTCCTGAAAAAACGGCCGTTTTTAAAACTTTTTTTTGCATTGATCCATGTCCCCTGGGGCAGGACCCAGGTCCCCAAACACTTTTTATGACAATAACTTGCATATTAGCCCTTAAAATTAGCACTTTTGATTATTCATGTTCGTGTCCCATAGACTTTAACAGTGTTCGCGTGTTCGAACGAACTTTTTTCCTGTTCGCATGTTCTGGTGCGAACCGAACAGGGGGGTGTTCGGCTCATCCCTAGTCTTTATTGTAATACACACGGCTGTGGATGTGATATAAAACCCCTTATGGTTGCCTGTCAGCTCAGGGTCCCCTATAATCCCCCCCTTTCACCACACAGCCAGGTGTACAGGACAACACTACAAATTTTTCCCAATTAGTTTATTTTTATATGTCTTTTCCCCGAAGATTAGTTGCAGTACATGGTGGACCAAACAAATCTCTATGCAGAGAAATTTATTACATCCAACCCTAATTCATCTTACGCCCGTATGTTCCATTGGCTACGTCTCACACTAGACGAGTTAAATTGTTTTTGGGCCTTATATTCAATATGGGGCTTACAAAGAAGAACAAACTGCATGCCTACTGGTCCACCCACCACATCCACCACATTCCAATATATTCTGCTGTCATGTCCATGACACGTTATGACATGATTATGTGTTTCCTATATTTTAACAACAGTTGGCAGTGCCTTCCACAAGATCATCCCAACCACGACAAGCTGTACAATTTTACAAAACACATGCACAGGAAATGATGAGCTCTGGAGGTGCGCATGCGCGGGACTCCAGAGGAGACGCTCTAATCGAGAGCTCCGCACCGCTCCGGCCCTTCTCCTCCCCCAGAGCTCTCAGATCGAGCGGAACCGGCACCAAATCTTCCCCTGGGCTCACCGAACCTCCCCAGCCCACTACTATATGCCGTCAACTGATCTTTAATCAGGCGGCCCCTGACCCATCCAAGATGGTGACCGCAGCTTCTCAGAGGGACAGCATGGAAGTCACAGATCACACTTCCCCCACCCAGCAGCGCGCTGACATGCTGGCAACAACTGTAAGTCACAGCATCGCTCAAGGGATCCCCCCTGCTAGCACAGACTCCCTCCTCAACAGGACCCTGGGTGATATTATCCATCCTCCTCTAGGCCTAGCAGGGCCCATCCATCCCCCAGCCTCACAGCAGCCCCAGACCCAGGACATGCAGCTCTTGGTACAGAGCTTTTCAGATATGCTGGCAGCAGGTCTAGCTCAGAATACCACTCAGATTACAGCCGTTATTAGGGCTGATCTACAAAATTTGGGCTCTCGTATAGATGCAATTGAGCAAGTGGTGGATAACACTGCTGCACGCACCAGCCAGAACACGGCCTGTATTCAGTCTCTACAAGACCAGCTAGATACTGCTTTATCCAAAATAGACGATTTGGAAAACAGAAATAGACGTTACAATTTCCGTATACGTGGGATACCCGAAACAGTAACGGATATACCGAATACAGTCCAATTATTCATCAAAGATCTCATTCCAGACATCCAAAATCAGACTTGAACTGGACAGAGCACACAGAGCCCTCCAGCTTCCCTGCCAAGATGGCCTCCCGAGGGACATCGTGGTCAAGCCCCATTTTTATGGCGTGAAGGAGGACGTTTTAAGAAGATCCCGCAACATTGATAACCTGTCATTTCAAGGGCATAAGATTCAAATCTTTGCTGACATCTCGCCAGCCACGGTTCAAAAACGAAGAGCGCTCAAGCCATTGTTGGTAATACTCGCCCAAAACTCCATCAAATATCGCTGGTCGTTCCCTTTTTGCCTTCAATTCCATTTCAAAGATGTTCCCTACCACTTCTCCAACTTCCAGGACGGGGAGCACTTGCTCCTGCAACTAGGCCTGATCTCACAAACTCTGGCTCCCCTGCAGGAAACACCTACCCCGGGTTCTTCCAAGAGACCCCCCCCCGGGTAGCCCCCTTACTCCACTGTGGAACAAGCAGCTACCAAAGCGGCTACGGGACTCTCGCTCCACAAGATGAACGTTCCTCCTCATGCCTGGAATGGAATTTCTTCTTCCAAACTACCTGTTGGACTGAGGACCTCGTGTTTTCTTCAGAGTAGGGGCATCCCTACGTTAAACTAACCGCTGCAATCTTTTCAAGCCAGCCTATGCCCACAGCTAGGCCCCCCTAGCCCTTTTAATGGCTATTGGGGATCCCTTTCTGGGCTACATTGTATCCTCCTGATGAGGAGATCTACTTTACGGCATGTCACAGTAGACAATATAATGGCTACCCTGGTGAAGATAAAAAAGGAAAGAATATATTTTTTTTCTTTTAGATTTTTTCCCCTTTTTTGTCTTTTTTACCCCCCCCCCCCTTCAGTGACTATCCCCCCCTCTTTTTCTTTGCATTATTGATCTCGGTTCCCTATTTTATACCTTATTTCCTACAACTAACTTGCAATTTAGTTTACACTCCCTCCTGGTGACCGATACCACATTTTCTTGCATTGGGGGATTCAGACGGCCGGAGCGGCCCTGCATACCACCCTCTCTGTTGTGACTCGAGGGGACTCAGTGCCCCTCTGGTGACATCGGGTAGACAACCCAATTTGAGGTTGCCCTCTTCCCTTTTTCTCCGGGCTCCCCCGTTTAGGGGAATCCAGACCAGGACTAGTAATACTAGTCCGAGTCTTAATTACTTCCTTTATACACTATTTCCTAGTTTTGATCTCATTAACTGTTGGTTTTGCACTTAATGTTTGCGGTATTATTATGCCTGATTAATCTACTTGTCCTACATTCTTCTCTTTCCCTTCTTCTCTCCCCCTTTCCTTTCTCCTCCCCTCCCTCTCTTTCCCACTCTCTCCAGGAATCCTCACGGAGCACGCCTACCTACCAAACCCTCAGGAAGAATGACGAATCTATTCCTCTTCGAGCCAACGCCCATTCCCGGGTGGTGCTGGTAAGCTCCCTTTGCCTCATATCGCTCCACACTTCTTACACCCATGGCTGACCCGTCTACCCAGGCACATTCGTTTAAAAATAGCTTCGCATAATGTCCAGGGACTCAATTCCCCCTCTAAATGCCGCAAGGCATTTCAGAGCTACCACTCTAGGGGCCTCGATGTTGTCCTACTCCAGGAAACCCATTTCCCAGCCAGTTATAACCCCACCTTCCTACACCGTACATTCCCGACTTTTTTTCTGGCGAATGCTGACACCAAAAAAAGGGGTGTCGCCATTCTCCTATCTAAAAATACTCCCTTTGTACTCACACTCACGATCAAAGACCCAGAGGGCAGGTACATTTTAATAAAAGGAACTATAGGGGGGATTCTGTACTCTATCATCTCCTATTACGCTCCTACTCAAAGACAGGCACCTTTCTTCACTTCTATGCTGTCGACTCTAGCCCCTCACTTGGAAGGCAGGGTGATCATGGGCGGTGACTCTAACATCGGTTTTGATCAACTGCTGGACAAGTCCTCCCAGGGGAGATCTCGACTTAAAAATCCACCCACTCAAAGCCTCAAAATTGCCCGCCTCCTACATGATATGGGCCTGATAGACGTCTGGAGGGAATTAAACCCCATGGCAAACGACTATACCCACTTCTCGGCACCTCATAATACCTACGCCCGAATTGATCATATATTCCTCCCAAATT
Organism: Aquarana catesbeiana; assembly: GCF_042186555.1. Taxonomy (NCBI): domain Eukaryota; kingdom Metazoa; phylum Chordata; class Amphibia; order Anura; family Ranidae; genus Aquarana; species Aquarana catesbeiana. Next base: position 938,498,198 of record NC_133324.1, read on the forward strand.
CAGATATCATACAGCATCCCATGCCTCCATATAGGAATTCCCATGGTCAGATCACTCCTTAGTGACACTTAAACTCTCCTGCTCCCTTTCACCCCCTGGGCCTCCACAGTGGCGCATAAGTAAATCTCTACTATCTAACCCCGTCCACTGCATAATTTTAGAAAAAGAAATCAGGGAATTCTTCCGTCTTAATGATACAGGAGACATCTCTCCTAGTGTGCTCTGGGGAGCACACAAGGCTGTCCTTAGAGGGAAAATGATCCAAATGGCGTCTCAACTCAAAAAGGAAAGGAAAGCGGATATTTTGCAAATGGAAAGGGAATTCCATTCCCTCAGTAAATCCCATAAAGCTCATCCTTCTTCCACAACCCTGACCAAGCTAGAAGCCTCCCGAGTAGCGCTTAATCTGGCCCTTACATCTAATGCAGACAAGCATCTGACCTGGCTCAGTGGCAGATTCTATATCCAAGCAAATAAAATAGGTCCCCAGTTGGCTGCTAAACTATCCCCCAAAATTAAAACCTTCTCTCTGCCCCAGATCAGATCCCAGTCGGGAACTCTTACCCAAAATCCTCAAAAGATCTTGGAAACCTTCCAGGCTTTTTATTCTAAGCTATACTCAGCCCCCGACCCTACCAACTCAGACTCTATTGATTCCTTCCTGAATAGCCTCGATATTCCTACACTTTCGGACTCCCATAGGTCCATTATGGAATCCCCCTTCAGGGTAGAGGAAATTCTTGAAGTTATAAAGGACCTCAAAACAGAATCAGCCCCAGGCCCTGACAGCTTCTCCGCACATTATTATAAAGCTTTTCCGATTGCCCTCTCTCCTTATCTGGCCCGCCTCTTTAATTCCCCCTGGAACCGTCAGCCAACTTGGCATACATATCAGTAATCCCCAAACCGGGTAAGGACCCCAGTGACGTATGCAACTGCAGACCAATCTTGTTGATTAATAATGATTTAAAAATTATGACGAAAATTCTGGCTAATAGACTGGCGTCCTTCATTGCTAACTATATCCACAAGGACCAGGTGGGGTTTATCCCCGGTAGACAGGGGCCGGACCAGATTAGGAGAGTGGTAGACTTAATTTCCCTCATGCAATCGTCATGGGATGGGGGGGCCTTCTCACCCAGGATTTGTCCTTTCGATAGATCTCCAAAAGGCCTTCGACACGGTCACCTGGCCATACCTCTTCACTGTATTGCGGAAATTGGTTTTTGGCCCGGACTTCATTACCACCATATCCTCCCTTTATTCCTCCCCTAAAGCACGTATTAAAATACAAGGCCACCTTTCCGAAGAATTCTCTATACTGCAGGGGACTAGACAAGGCTGCCCTCTCTCGCCAATTCTATTCGCAATAGCGATAGAAACCTTGGCTCTGGCCATAAGACAAAACCCTAACATCCATGGAGTGCAATGTGGTCAAAAGACTCATAAATGCGCCCTCTTCGCCGATGACGTTCTCCTGTTTGTCACCTCCCCCCTCCTTTCCACTCCCAACATTCTTCAACTACTTAACTCGTTTGGCTGCATATCGGGACTTCAGGTTAACATGGCCAAATCTATGGCTCTGAATATTTCCACCCCCCATGAACTGGTGGAGAGGCTCAAGACCCATTTCCCCTTCACCTGGAGCGACTCCTCCCTACCCTACTTAGGTGTTTTTTTATCAGCGAAAATAGAACGGCTCTACCACCACAATTACCCCCCGATGATCAAGAAACTATCCGATGATCTCACGTATTGGGCCCAATATAAAATGTCCTGGTTAGGTAGAATAAATTCGGTCAAAATGACATTACTTCCTAAGATCCTGTATCTCTTTCGCTCTCTACCCATTCCCATCCGAAAACACACACTAGACAAACTTCAGGCTTCAATTACCAGATTTATCTGGGGGGGGAAGGGACACCGCTTTTCCAAACAGGTGCTATACCGACCTAAGAAAAAAGGGGGCCTAGGTCTCCCTAATTTATGGTGGTATTATCAAGCTGCACAGCTCTGCCAATTTTCAGCTATTTATTCTAAAGGCCCTAGGCCTGATTGGGTTGATATTGAACGCCAGGCCACTCCTAACCATACTCTGGACTTTCTGGTTTGGAGACCACAAAAGGATAGACCACCGATTCTCTCCCCCTCCTTGTCTCATTCAATGGCCCTGTGTGACACACTTTACAAGACACATTACCTCACTTCCACATGGTTGCCCCTGGCACACATTTTCCACAACCCACAATTCCAACCGGGTATGAACATCGAGGCCTTTAGGTGGTGGCTCGACAAGGGCCTATACAGAATAGGACAATTCTTCATTAACTCCAGTCCCATTTCACTTAAATACTGCATCTCTAAATTGGAGATACCAGCTTCAGAGACTTTCCGCTATTACCAATTATCACACTTTTTACGTGAGATTTGGAAAAGCTCATCAGCCCCACTATCGGTTACTCCCTACGAATTCTGGTGCTCCTCAGCCATGGGTGTAAGGGGTGGAATTTCCCTAATATACTCTGCACTAGCGGAGCCCCGGGAGAAAGTGAATTATATGTTGCAATGGGAGCGGGATCTGCAACTCGACTGGGACATGGATACCTGGCATACTTGTGTCTCCCGTTCCTTTAAGGGCATGCTTAGTTCCTCCCTGATGGAGGCGGATCTTAAAGTCATGACCAGGTGGTATCTGGTACCCACCCGAATTACTAAATTTTATCCACATTCTTCGCCCTTCTGTTTCAGAGGTTGTGGCCATATAGGTTCCCTACTTCACACATTTTGGGAATGTCCCAAAATTAGAGGGTTTTGGAATGGAATTTTTCATCTCATCTGCAAAACCACAGGCTATGCAGTCCAACAAAGCCCCACCATAGCTCTACTAAATTCCAACATCCCGAAAGTACCTAAATTGTCTCGATCTCTGATTCATTTCATTCTGCTTGGGGCCAAGATTACGCTAGCTCATGCCTGGAAAAAACCTTCGGTTTCCCTTTGCCAGGCCAAACAGAAAATTTCATGGATTATGACACAGGAGAAGGTCTCGAGCAGAATTTTAGACGCCTCTGATAAATTCAGACTTATTTGGGAGCCCTGGGCTCGTTTCCTGGGTCTACCACCTCTTACCTGAATCTGTATAAGGTCTAGGTAACCCTCAGGTTCCGGTCGGCTCCAGGCCCTCCTCTTTCTCCGCGAGGATTCCTGCTCCTAACCTTCTACTACCCTTTCCTTTCTCCCCCCACTTTACCCCTCTGTTCTTCCTCCTTCTTTCCCTATCCTCCTATCTTCTTTCTAAAATCCTACTAAGTATGATGTGCAAAGGTTGAGAATAACGTACCTTGCAGAACTCGCCTGTACTGTTAATTTTTCCTTTGACTACAAATTAAGGATGTACAGTTTAAGAATGGAAAAAGTCACAACATAGTGATTTAGCATGTACCTTCTCTAATTTTTTGGGGATAGCCCCCTGTGTAAGTGATATTATCTCTTACGTTAATGTTGGGCTCACATTTTGCTTTTTTGTTACGATAGAGTTCTTGTTTGTTCAATGATGGGCGGTCCGTGAGTTCAGGATGGGTCCAGTGAAGGCCTTTTTGATCCCCCAGTGCTCCTCTCGACTGGTCTGCGTACAGCAGGTTCCCATTTGGGGTGCGTGGCCGACCCTTGAGGAGCCCTGGCACCTGCGAGCCTTGGTCTCCCTATCCTGACCTCCAGCGGCCATTCTCTAGGAGTTAGAGTACTTAATGATGCCCTTGAGTTTATAAGTGTTTACACTTTTATTTTGAAGTTGAATCTGTGGAAGGTACATGTATATCTTGATTCTAATGTAATTTACATTGCTGTGTTATCTCATTTGGTCTCTGCCATCTTGATATTTTTGTACTGTTGTTTATATTTCAATAAACAGTATTTAAAATGAAAAAAAAAAAAAGAAATGATGAGCTCTTCCCTTGTGGAGCCCTTTTCGGTTCCACAGAGAGAAGAGACAACAGCTACTGTGCAAAAAAGCATCAGCATTGGCTGCTCCATAAGGGGCACAGGGGTGCTGCCCCCCTAATTTCCATGCGCCTGGCCCCTAATCTCCATGCTGGGCGCCGGATGCATGGATTTATTTATTTTATTTCTTTTAGAAGCACATGATTAGAGCCAGAGGCTCTAATTGGCTTCAAAAAGATTGGGCTCAGGGCACAGTGCACCCACTTGTAACATCCTGCTTGTCTTCCTGCTTCTCCTCCCAGCCAATCAGGAAGCGGGTCTTAAGACTGGGTTGGCTGGGAGGAGAAGCAACTGGATTGGCCAGGAGGAGAAGCCAGGGAAGGTGCCGAAGCCGCCCGCAACCTGGATGGGGTAAGTGCAGGGCTGGCTGGCGGGGGGGTTGTTTTGCCGCCCCTCCACCAAATAATGGATCACCAGCCACCACTAGTTAGCATCAATCTCAGATAGCATCAGTTTGCCTGCCACATATTCCCTAATAAATTTCAACTCCCTGATCTCCCCGCATTTAACCCTTTTCCTGCCCTGTCAGAATATCATTAGTACAGTGTATAGCGTTTGTGTCAGAGTCAATCCCCGATAGCATCAGATTGCCTGCCACATATTCATTATAACATTTAACCCTTTGATTGCCAGACACACACACTATAAGCCTCCATTACTAGTATAGTGTCTGAATGGATCAATATCTTTGATCAGATCAGAATGATACCAGTGTCCCCAATAGTTTAGTGTCCCCAAAAACGCAGCATTAGCAGGATCAGCCCAACACCTGCTAGCACCTGCATTTAGCCCTCCACCCCCCCTAACAAGTGCAGTGTTAGTAGATCACTATCACTTCTGATACACACAACCACAGATCAGGCCTGATCTCTGCTAGCACTAGCAGGTAAATTTTATTTGTAGAGGTTCAAACAGTCCCTGACAGCCAAGTCCTTTTTTTACCTGTGAGTCGCACTAGGTACCTGTAAATTTAGTGGTCAAAATGCCCAATGAAAGGTAGGCCTACAGGATATTGAGCATAAGAGCCCATTCACACAGGGAAGACTTGTCAGGCGACCTAGTCGCCTGACAAGTCGCCTCACGTTCTGTGCTATGGAGCCGTTCTAAGGGGAGCGACGCAAGTCGCTCCGACTTAGAAAAAGGTTCCTGTACGACTTCGGGGGCGACTTGGGGCGACTTGCATAGACTTCTATACAGAAGTCGTTTTGCAAGTCGCCCGGGCAGTCGTGTGCAGGTCGCCTCAGTGAGGCGACCTGCAAGTCGTGTTGCCCCTGTGTGAATGGGGTCTAACAGATGAGAGCGATTGGGATTCCTCGCTGTCAGAATCAGGCTCAGTATATGAACCTGTACTCCCCTCCTCCCGCCGCCTTCCACAGTTTTCTCGGGCTCTCCTGTTTCACCGGGGAACCTAAGAATGCAGCCGGTGGTCCTGCCAGCTGACCATAGAGCCGATCGAAGACCGGAATGGCGCCAATCATCTTTATGGCCTAAGAAACCGGAAGCTATGACCATTTCATCACTTCAATGTCACCGGATATAAACAGCACCATTTTTGAATTGGGAAAGCATCTGTGCACACCAATCTTGATGTGGTCAGATGCTTTAAGGGCAAATGAGAGATCTACAGTCTAATAGACGCTGACATTTTTCATAAAAAAGTATCACAGGGTATATTTACATTCCCTGTTATCACAATAAAAGTGATCAAAAACCATAAAAATGCTAAATAAAAAGTAAAAAAAAAAAAAAAAATTAAAACTTCCTTGTCACGCTGTGCTCGTTCAGAGACAAACGCAAGCATCGGTCTTGTGTTGTACGTAAATAACACCATGCATGTGAGGTATCACCATGAACTTCAGATCGAGGGCAGTAATTCTAGCACTAGAACTCTTCTGTAAAGGCTTTTAAAGGCTTTTAAAAATGTACGTAGTTTGTCTCAGCTGCAAAGACGTGCCCAATTTTAAAGCATGCCATGTTTGGTATCTATTTACTCAGCGTATGATTATTTTAATATATTTTACAAAATCGATTGGCAATATATTCTGTTTTTGTGCATTGAAAAGGCTTTGTCTTCAAGTGGAAGTGATGTGTGGCATTTATGCCAGGACAGTTCAAACACCCCCCAATTAACCTTTTTTGGAAAGTAGACACTCCAAGGTATTTGCTGAGAGGCATGTTGAGTCCATGGAATAGTTTATTTTTTGTCACAAGTTTCCGGAAAATGACATTCTTCTTCTTTTTTTTTTTTTACACAAAGTTGTCACTTTAATGATTCAGCTCTCCCACCTGCCATTAGTATATGTGGAATTACACCCCAAAATGCAATCTGTTACTTCACCTGAGTATGGGGATACCACATGTCAGAGACTTTTTGTCAGTATAGCTGCGTACAGGACCCCAAAATCCAATAAGCACCTTCAGGCTTTTAAAGGGAGTTAATTCCTCATTATACTTCCTGACTACCTATCACAATTTTAGAGGTCAAGATAGCACAACCCCTGACCCCTTTTTCGGAAAGTAGACACCCCAAGCTATTTTCTGAGAGGCATGTTGAGCCCATGGAATATTTTATTTTTTGCCACAAGATTCTGGAAAATTACAGAAAAAAGTTGTCCGTTAAATCGGCCTCTGAAACTGTGATAGGTAGTGAGGAAGTGAAATGAGTAATTTACACCCTTTGAAATCCTGAAGGATGTGATTGGTTTTCGGCACCTGTACACAGCTAGGGTCCAAAAAACTCTCACACATGTGGTATCCCCATACTCAGGAGAAGCAGAAGAATGTATTATGTGGTGTAATTCCACATAAACTCATGGCATGTCTCAGCAATATATCATTTAACTGACAACTTTGTGTAGAAAAAAAAAGAAAACTTTTTTTTTTATGTCATTTTCCAGAAACTTGAGGCAAAAGATAAATTATTCCATGGGCTCAACATGCCTCTCAGCAAATAGCTTGGGTTGTCTACTTTACAAAAAGCAGTCATTTTGGGGGGGTTTGCGCTATCTTGGCATTTCAGGACCTCCAGATCTGTGATAGGTAGTGAGGAAGTGAAATGAGCAAACTTCACCCTTTGAAATCCTAAAGGCAGTGATTAGGTTTTTGGCACCTGTACACAGATGGATCCAAGAAACTCTCACACATGTGGTATCCCCATACTCAGGAGAAACAGAAGAATGTATTGTGGGGTGTAATTTCACATATACCCATGGCATATGTAAGCAATATATAATTTAGGTGACAACTTTGTGTAAAAGATAAAAAAAAAAATTCTGCTGTCATTTTGAAAAAGTTGTGACAAAAAATAAAATATTCCATGGGCTCAGCATGCCTCAGCAAATTCCTTGGGATGTCTACTTTCAAAAAAGGTGTAATTTGGGGGGTGGGGGGGGGGGTTGTACTGCCCTGGCATTTTAGCACCTCAAGAAACGTGATAGGCAGTCAAAGTAAAAGAGGAGGTAAGACATGTTGCTGAGTACATTTTGGCCTAAATGTATGACAGCATTTGAGTTTATTGGATATTTTTATAACAAAAAGTAGAAAATATTGTTTTTTTTTTTTTTTTGGTCTTTTTTGATTTATATCACAAAAAATAAAAATCCTAGTGGTGATCAAATACGACCAAAAGAAAGCTCTATTTGTGGGAAAAAGGGACATCATTTTGTAATAAGTTTGGATACAGCGTTACATGACCACGCAATTACCAATTAACGTAGTACAGTGCATAATGGCAATTAATGCTCTGGTCAGGAAGGGGTAAAACCTTCTGGAGGTCAAGTGGCTAATGCTTTCTCTGGGGAAGAAGCTGTCAACAAATATAGTATTAATATTGTTGAAGATGGGTTCCAGCAGAAGGTGTGACAGTTTCTTATTATAGGTGTTAGGGAAACCATCAGGGCCCAGGGTTTTTTTCCTTTGGGAAGTTCTGAAATCATGGAAGCCAGTTCTAGAGAGGTGAATGGGCATTTTATATCCTGAAAAATCTCTTGGGATAGACTAAGATAATCAACTTCCTGTAGATAACGTTATATGAGGGTGCGTTTTTGATGTTCACTTTGAGGATGCAGAGGGGAGTTAAAGCGGAGTTCCACCCATACAAAATTCAGCAGCTAAATTTCCATTTTTGAGTGGAACTCTGCTTTAAGATTATACAGAGACTAATAAAAAGACTAAAACTCCCGTGAGTGGTGTCCGTGATGGAGTTGTTGTGTATCATCAGCTTATGCATATGGTGCAGACTTTTCTGCAAAGTGTGTGCTAAAAGGCGGCCACATTTGTTTCCATGCTCAAACATTTATGAGCATAGTACCTTAGCTTATTTCTGGCTTTATGATCAAGACAATTGGAGGGCCTAGACCATAACTCCTGTAGCTTGGAATGCTTTAGTGTCTATGCTCAATTATTTTTTATTTCCTTTAGGAGACCATCAATTTCCTGTAGTTTAAGCTTCTTAATCTAGAACCATGTGCTATCAGTACTCCTCGGATACTTGCCGTATGTCCCTCCCATACAAACTGCATGGAGACCTTGCTGATGATGTTCAATTCTAAATAAGATTTAAGGGAGGATTCCAGATCTGCTAGGTCAGTACTATTGTCTAAAAGGTTTTCATTGAGCAGCCAGGTCCAGTCTTTGCGGCCAATATCAGTAATTGAAAAAGTGACATGCAATGCAGGTAATACTGATCAACAACAATAAGGTCTAGTCTAGAGTAGGAGTCATGTACACTAGAATAATAGCTGTAGTCCTTATTGAAGGAGTGTTTAGCTCCTCAGCAATCCACCAGATATAGGGTAGCAAGCATTTTCTTAAAGTATTTGAGAGCATTAAAAGAAAAGGAAGTTTCCCCAGAGGATGTATCCAATAGGGGGTCTGGAAGTAAATGAAATTCCCCCCTAAATATTAAGAGACCTTCCTGGAACTCAGTCAACCTCCTCAGGGTACTAGACAAAAAAGTTAATGGAACGAGTATTAGGGGCATAAATATTGACTATGGTAAAAAATCTTGCCTTGGACAGTGCCCAGTCATCATACTCGGTGAGTTGTGATAACTGAACAAAGTGACAGGTTTTATGAATAAAAATTGCTACTCCCTTGGCTTTAGATATAGGGGATGTGCAAAGGTACCATTTTGTAAATACAGACTGTGGAAGTTTAGGTGTAGATTTGCCCGTGAAGTGGTTCTCATGAACCAGCACAATGTGTGGGGCAAGATGGCGGAGTTAATGCCACGCTTTACAAAATTTTTGAGGCAAACGCAGTCCGCGGATATTAGTTACCATGTGTCTGTGGGTTCAAGACTAAATTAATGAGTGATTCAGGAGACCCCTTAACACAAAGCAAGAAGGTATGTTGAAAACCATTGGAGTTTAGTTACATTCTCATGTACTAAAAACAACCCATAGAAAAAAACCCTCATGGGGACCAGATAAACAAAGCATACAGTTCCAATGAAAATAAGAAGAAAATAAGAAATAAACGGATCCTGTTCCCTTAACCACTTCAATGCCATGCACTTTCACCTCTTCCTGCCCAGGACAATTTTTAGCTTTCAGCGCTGTCGCACTTTGAATGACAATTGCGCAGTCATGCAACACTGTACCCAAATTTAATTTTTTATAATTTTCTTCCCACAAATAGAGCTTTCTTTTGATGGTATTTGATCACCTCTGGGGTTTTTATTTTTTGCTAAACAAACTAGGAAAATAAAAAGTTTTTCTCACTTTTTGTCATAAAATGTTGTTTTCCCCTTCACTGATGGGCACTAATGAGGCGGCACTGATGGGCACTGATGAGGTGGCACTAATGAGCCACGCATGTGACTTATCTACTATCCTGCCCATGTAATCTGCAATATGTGGGGAGGACCACCAGACAGCTAGGGGTTAGACTTGGAGAACACGTCAATAGAATTAAGAAAGGCTATAAACATCATGGCCTTTCAAACCATTTTAGGCTATTCCACAATAGGGACCCCAGCTTACTGACCTTCTGTGGAATTGATAAAGTTGAGGGGCATTTGCGAGGCTCTGATCTTAAGAGAGCCATTTCACAGAATGAAACCCATTGGATCCACCGGCTTCGTACTTTACATCATTATGGGCTTTGTTGAGCTAGACCTAAATTGCTTCCTATCGAATTGGTAATTTGAAAATATATTGTCATAATTCTACTTGTTAGATATCTGTTTTATACTGTTGATTGGAGTATATTCTAGATTGGGGAGTAAGGAGGTGGTCATACCTTCCCCCTAATATGTTGTTGCATCGTTATGTAATCAATTTTAATCACTACATTCTAAGTTGAATAGAAATGGATAGGAAAGTGTTTTTTAATTTTTTACTTTTTGTTTTTGAGTTTTGATTCTTGTATTTATTTCCATATTTATAATTCTTTTAATTTTTTAATTTTTATTTTTAATAATTTTTTTCATTTTTTCATTTTATTTTCATTTATTTTTCATTTTCCTTTTTTTTTTTTTTTTTTTTATCGATTTAGATTTTTTCACTATCAATCCATTTATCCGGTAATAGTTTTGCCAAATACTCCTATCCAACTAATATGTATATTGTTATTTTAATCAAACAAATTTGATGCGAGATGTATTTTATTCATGTGAGACTTAGGAGTCCACATGCATTTTTTTAGTTTTTATGTATACTAAATCATATGCTGTTTACCTTTTTTTTTTTTTTTTTTTTTTTTTTCATAAAGTTTTTTGGATTGCAACAGGATATGATGATTCAGGACATGTGGTGGCGTTTGTTTCCCACTAGCCTTGATTGGCTGTCACTTATCCCATACATCCTATATATTTCATAGCCGTAAGTTGGATGTTAAGTCCTTTGATGGCGCCCTGGGGGAGGGGCGAAACGCGTCAACAAAACATCCGGCTTCCGCCTAACCAAGTGACGTTTTCTTCCTGGCTCCGTGGAACGCACGCTATTAGCAGTGATCGCGGAAGCTCTCTGACATGCCTGATTGCAACCGAGGATTTTGTGAGTAGCGCCTTGCAGCGCAAGTGATCCTATAGCTCCGCAATACTTCACCATATTGCTTCTTTCTTTATTTTTGGGTGGACATCTGCAAGCTTGTAGCCTGTCCGATTTGAACATCAGCCATTTCACATACATATCCACGCCAGAGGTACCGCTTTTTAAACACCTATGGGGATTGACTGACAGCACAGGCTGAAGAGTCGTTGTCTGCTTTCCGGCAAAGCTGTCTATAAAGAGCTTTGGGACTAGCCCAGCTGGTGGTATTTACTTTGGGACTATTTGCAAGCAGTTATTATTTCAACTGTGCTAGCCCAGTTGGTGGTATTTTTTGGGGATTATTTTGAAAGCGTATATCATTTCTATCGTGGTAATATATATTCATTTCTCACTTTTTCAGCAATTGGGTAGCACCAACGGCATATATATTTTTTTTGCAATTTGCACTTCACTTATATGGCATTCTGGCAATTAGCAGCTAATTTGTGTATTGCACCCACTATATTCCATCATTTACTTTTCATGGTATTTGTGTTTTAGCAACAATTGCGTATATTAATATTCTTTGTAAATTGCACTAGATACCTAGTATATTGGCAATTATCAGTTGATTTGTGTATTGCATTTACTATCATCATCATTCACATTTATTTATCATTGCACGCAGCACTTTATATTTAGTCTATTTATGGTGTGGTTTATTTTATCAGCGCTGTATTCGTTTGTTTTTTATTTTTCAAGTATTAGTACTTTTTTTTACAGCAGGGATAATATTTATTTGATCTATTTGTCGCCAGCGCTGCTTCTTTCACATAGTATTTGGCACTGATAAGGTGGCACTGATGGGCACCGATGAGGAGGCACTGATATGTAGATTTGTATGGGCACAGATATGCAGCACTTATGGGCACCAATAGGCGGCACTGATATGCAGCACTGATGGGCACTGACAGGGGGCACTGTTGGGCACTGACAGGCAGCTGTGATGGGCACTGACAGGTGGCACTGACAGGTGGCACTGATGGGCAGCACCGATGATGAGGTACTGATGTGTTACTGACAGGTGTTACTGCTGGGCACCGATTGGCACTGTAATGGGCACTGTTGTGGGCTCTGATTGGCACTGTGGTGGGCACTGGCAGTCTTTTATGGGGACACTGCTGAGCACTTATTGGCATTTGATTGGCACATCTGAGGGGGCTGTGCTGATAATCAGCACAGACCCCCCCCTCTGACAGGGAGAGCCGTCGATCGGCTCTCCCTGTCAGCGCAAACCGAAGAATACCGTTTACCGACACTTCCTTGTTCATGCAGTGATCAACTGTGATTGGTCACAGCTGATCATGTGGTAAGAAGCCTCTGACAGAGGCTTCTTTTCACGATCAGATGCGGGGTGTCAGACTGACACGAGCGCGCACCGGCATGTTATCCTGCTGGACGTCATATGTCAGGATAACAGAACCACTTCCCAGCCGTCATTCTGTTATAGGCCGGGCGGGAAGTGGTTAAAGCATGTTATACAGCACAGTGCTTGTGCTGTGTAACTTGCCCCCCTGTATCACCTAACATACCTGGCTGATCCTGCCTGGCTATACCCTCCCCCTTTAAACTGACCACGGTATATCATGGCTGCTGAGCACTGACACTGCGGTTAATTTACGTGCCTCCGTCATCCAAAGCCCTGCTCTCTCCCCTTCTTCGTCCACCTCTGTCCTCCTCCCCACTCCCCTCCCTGCCTGTCTGCTCTGTCCACTCCACGAACCTCCCCTCCTGATGCAATCAAATCTATACTATGATCATGCCATCACCTCTGTTATATAACACTATGTGCTCCTGTGCCTGTGCTGTATAAAAAAGATGCAGATTATACCATATATCACAGCGGCTCCCGGCGCTCACATGACTTCTTGGATCTCTCTCCTCTCATCCCCTCCTCCCTGGAGAAAGCCTAGGAGTCACGTGAGTGCCGGGAGCCGCTCTGATATACAGTATAATCTGCATCTTTTTTTATACAACAGACACAGGTGCACATAGTGTTATATAACAGGGAAGATGGCAAGATCATATTATAGTGGGTTAACAACCACTTCAACTAAGCGGAGACTAGGCATAAGGAAAACAAAAATCGCATCCAGTATCCTTTCTACTGTATTCCACAGTAAGGTTGCCACATAATGGAGACATTCCTATTGGGGTAAAGTAATTGGAGTAAGACATAGTACAGCTAATGCAACCAACTTGGTAAAAAATAGTAGTTGATTTGTAAAATAAATAAACATGAATAGGAGGGAGATTAAGTGAATCTATAGACGGTTGACTATGACAATAGGTAGTACCAGGGATTCCAGTACAGAGGCGAAGCAGTAGATGGGGAGCAGGGGGGAGGCAAGAGGTGGAAAGGCACCTAGCAAGTGAAAGTAGTAGCGTAGGCAGAGAAGAACTAGCCAGCAAACATTACTCTCACTGCTCTCCCCTTCCACAGTCCTCTTAAGAAATATACACCTCTGAAGTCAATTGAGCAATGTTATTCTGACAAACCTTAATATGTAAATATGTAAAGTACTGGAGAACCTCCAGTACTGGGTAGACATGTGCACACTGAAATATTTATTTTCAGAATTTAGTTTTCGTCCGAAAAATGAAATTATTTAGTTTCTTCCGAAATTCATTTTTATTCATTTTGTTTCGTTAAAATGCATTCGTCTGAAAATCAGAATTAAGGTCGAATCTGTCATTGAAGGCTTATGGTGTCTGTCGAAAGTTCTAAGAAGATTCGACGAAGCAGCTAAACTGTACGACGCCCCAATCCTCCATTTCCGTTCGAATGCTCCACCCACAAGCTATAGTAGAATTCTAATGTTGTATGACTAGTAATTATTATTACTAGTCAACTAACATTAGAATTCTTCTATAGCCTATGGGCGGAGCATTTGACCATAAATGTCCGCTTGCGGCAATCGTATGTTTTTAGCTGCTTCGTCGAATCTTCATGTCTCTATAATGTCAAATCTTTTCTCTCTATGTCGAATAATCTTGGACTAAAAGAGTTAGGTTAGGCATTCAACCGCAGGTTCGATAGACACAACCGATAGACAAAACCGCTCGTGTGTACGCGGCATAAAACTAAAACAATTGCATAAGACTAAAATGGGACTAAAACTAAAATGCCATTTTAGTCCTAAGACTTATGCCACGTACACACGGTCGGACTTTCTGACGGGAAATGTTGGATGTGAGCTTGTTGTCGGAAAGTCCGACCGTGTGTATGCTCCATCGAACATCCACCAACAAATATTTGAAAACAGGTTCTCAAAAACTTGTTGTCGGAAAGTCCGATTGTGTGTACACAAGTCCGTCGCACAAAAGTTCACGCATGCTCGGAATCAAGCAGAAGAGCAACACTGGCTATTGAACTTCGTTTTTCTCGGCTCGTCGTACGTCTTGTATGTCACCTCGTTCCCACGCTTGTAATTGTTGGCCAACATTTGTGTGACTGTGTGTATGCAAGACAAGTTTGAGCCAACAACCTTCGAACAAAAATCCATGGTTTTGTTGGCGGAAAGTCCGATCGTGTGTACGAGACATAAGACTAAAACTAAATAGAAATTTGCTGCCAAAATGACCACTGTAGTGTACCATCATTGGTGTCAGTGGAAGGAATAGTGTCTCATCATTGGTGTCAGTGGCATTAATGGTGCACCATCATTGGTATTAATGGGAGGCATAGTCCCCATCACTCGTGTCACTGGCAGGAATAGTGCCCCATCATTGGCGCCAGTGGGAGGAATAGTGCCCCATCGTTGGTGTCAGTGGCAGCAATAGTGCCCCATCATTGATGTAAATGGGGGAATAGTTCCCCATTGGTGCCAGTGGGAGGAATAGTGCCCCATCATTGGTGCCAGTGGGAGGAATAGTGCCCCATCGTTGGTGCCAGTGGGAGCAATAGTGCCCCATCGTTGGTGTCAGTGGGAGCAATAGTACCCCATCATTGGTGTCAATGGGAGGAATAGTTCCCCATAATTGATGTCAGTGGGAGGAATAGTGCTCCCCATCATTGATGTCAGTGGGAGGAATAGTGCCCGATTATTGATATCAGTAGGAAGAATAGTGTCCCATCTTTGGTATCAATAGGAACCATAGTGTCCCATTGCTGGTGCAAGTGGCAGGAATTATTCCACTGTGGCCCCAAGGGCCAGATAAAATCAAGCAAAGGGCCGCATCTGGCCCCGGGGCCGCAGTTTGGAGGCCACTGATCTATACTATGCCACTGTATTTTTTTTTTTTTTAAATACTTGAAGTACCTTATTCCTGCAGCACTGTTATATGGTCACATGACAAGTGGCAATCACCCGAATCCATAGAATTTGCAGCAAGGTGCACATGGAAGGGCAACACACATCACAAGCAAACAAAACACTTTTTGTTTGTTTGTGATGTGCGTTGTCCTTGTTTGTTTGTAATGGTCACATGATCTTTCTTTGGCAACTGCAGGGAAAGATCCTTGGGAGAGGCTTCTATTAATCTGCTGATGTATGTTCTCCACAGTATGAGTCTGTGTCTGAGCAGCCCTGATTGGCGCTGTGCCAGTCACATGACTAGAAAAAAAAAGTTTAACCACTTAAGGACCAAGCCTATTTTTCACACTTGGTGTTTACAAGTTAAAATATTTTTTTTTTACTAGAAAATTACTTGGAACCCCCAAAAATTATGTATGTATGTATGTATGTATGTATTATTTTTTTCAGACAACCTAGAGAATAAAATGGCTGTCATTGCAATACTTTATGTCACACCATATTTGTGCAGCGGTCTTACAAGCGCAATATTTTTGGGAAAAAATAAAAAATGTTTAATCAAAAAATAATATTGTGTAAGATAATGTTATGCCGAGTAAATTGATACCCAACATGTCATGATTCAAAACTGCACACGCATGTGGAATGGCGACAAACTTAAACCCTTAAAAATCTCCATAGGCGACGCTTAAAAATTTCTACAGGTTACCAGTTTTGCGGTACAGAGGAGGTCTAGTGCTAGAATTATTGCTCTCACTCTAATGCCCCGTACACACGGTCGGACTTTGTTCGGACATTCCGACAACAAAATCCTAGGATTTTTTCCGACGGATGTTGGCTCAAACTTGTCTTGCATACACACGGTCACACAAAGTTGTCGGAAAATCCGATCATTCTGAACGCGGTGACGTAAAACACGTACGTCGGGACTATAAACGGGGCAGTGGCCAATAGCTTTCATCACTTTATTTATTCTGAGCATGCGTGGCACTTTGTCCGTCGGATTTGTGTACACACGATCGGAATTTCCGACAATGGATTTTGTTGTCGGAAAATTTTATAGCCTGCTCTCAAACTTTGTGTGTCGGAAAATCCGATGGAAAATGTGTGATGGAGCCTACACACAGTCAGAATTTCTGACCACAAGGTCCTATCACACATATTCCGTGGGAAAATCCGACCGTGTGTACGGGGCATAACAATCGTGGCGATACCTCACATGTGTGGTTTGAACACCGTTTTCATATGCTGGCACGACTTAGGTATGCGTTCGCTTCTGCGCGCGAACTTGGCGGGACAGGGTGCATTAAAAAAAAATGTTTTATTATTATTTATTTAACTTTTTATTTTTACACTGTCCTTCAAAAAAATAATTTTTGGGTCACTTTTATTTCTATTACAAGGGATTAGGGATGAGCCGAACACCCCCCTGTTCGGTTCGCACCAGAACATGCGAACAGGAAAAAAGTTCGTTCGAACATGCGAACACCGTTAAAGTCTATGGGACACGAACATGAATAATCAAAAGTGCTAATTTTCAAGGCTTATATGCAAGTTATTGTCATAAAAAGTGTTTGGGGACCTGGGTCCTGCCCCAGGGGACATGGATCAATGCAAAAAAAAGTTTTAAAAACGGCCGTTTTTTCAGGAGCAGTGATTTTAATAATGCTTAAAGTCAAACAATAAAAGTGTAATATCCCTTTAAATTTCGTACCTGGGGGGTGTCTATAGTGTGCCTGTAAAGGGGCGCATGTTTCCTGTGTTTAGAACAGTCTGACAGCAAAATGACATTTTGAAGGAAAAAACTCATTTAAAACTACCCGCGGCTATTGCATTGCCGACAATACACATAGAAGTTCATTGATAAAAACGGCATGGGAATTCCCCAAAGGGGAACCCCGAACCAAAATTAAAAAAAAAAAATGACGTGGGGGTCCCCCTAAATTCCATACCAGGCCCTTCAGGTCTGGTATGGATATTAAGGGGAACCCCGGCCAAAATTTAAAAAAAAAAAATGACGTGGGGTTCCCCCTAAATTCCATACCAGACCCTTCAGGTCTGGTATGGATTTTAAGGGGAACCCCGCGCCAAAAAAAAAAAAAAAAACGGCGTGGGGTCCCCCCAAAAATCCATACCAGACCCTTATCCGAGCACGCAACCTGGCAGGCCGCAGGAAAAGAGGGGGGGACAAGAGTGCGGCCCCCCCTCCCTCCTGAACCGTACCAGGCCACATGCCCTCAACATTGGGAGGGTGCTTTGGGGTAGCCCCCCAAAACACCTTGTCCCCATGTTGATGAGGACAAGGGCCTCATCCCCACAACCCTGGCCGGTGGTTGTGGGGGTCTGCGGGCGGGGGGCTTATTGGAATCTGGAAGCCCCCTTTAACAAGGTGACCCCCAGATCCCGGCCCCCCCCCCTGTGTGAAATGGTAAGGGGGTACATAAGTACCCCTACCATTTCACGAAAAAAGTGTCAAAAATGTTAAAAATGACAAGAGACAGTTTTTGACAATTCCTTTATTTAAATGCTTCTTCTTTCTTCTATCTTGCTTCATCTTCTGGTTCTTCTGGCTCTTCTGGTTCTTCTGGTTCTTCTGGTTCTTCCTCCAGCGTTCTCGTCCAGCATCTCCTCCGCGGCGTCTTCTGTCTTCTTCTCCTCGGGCCGCTCCGCACCCATGGCATGGGGGGGAGGCTCCCGCTCTTCTCTTCTTCTCTTCTTCTTTTCTTCTTTTCTTCTTTTCTTCTCTTCTTCTCTTCTTCTTCATTTTCTTCTCCGGGCCGCTCCGCAATCCATGCTGACATGGAGGGAGGCTCCCGCTGTGTGACGGCGCTCCTCGTCTGACAGTTCTTAAATAACGGGGGGGCGGGGCCACCCGGTGACCCCGCCCCCCTCTGACGCACGGTGAATTGACGGGACTTCCCTGTGGCATTCCCCGTGACGTCACAGGGAAGTCCCGTCAATTCACCGTGCGTCAGAGGGGGGCGGGGTCACCGGGTGGCCCCGCCCCCCCCGTTATTTAAGAACTGTCAGACGAGGAGCGCCGTCACACAGCGGGAGCCTCCCTCCATGTCAGCATGGATTGCGGAGCGGCCCGGAGAAGAAAATGAAGAAGAAGAGAAGAAGAGAAGAAAAGAAGAAAAGAAGAAAAGAAGAAGAGAAGAAGAGAAGAGCGGGAGCCTCCCCCCCATGCCATGGGTGCGGAGCGGCCCGAGGAGAAGAAGACAGAAGACGCCGCGGAGGAGATGCTGGACGAGAACGCCGGAGGAAGAACCAGAAGAACCAGAAGAGCCAGAAGAACCAGAAGATGAAGCAAGATAGAAGAAAGAAGAAGCATTTAAATAAAGGAATTGTCAAAAACTGTCTCTTGTCATTTTTAACATTTTTGACACTTTTTTCGTGAAATGGTAGGGGTACTTATGTACCCCCTTACCATTTCACACAGGGGGGGGCCGGGATCTGGGGGTCACCTTGTTAAAGGGGGCTTCCAGATTCCGATAAGCCCCCCGCCCGCAGACCCCCACAACCACCGGCCAGGGTTGTGGGGATGAGGCCCTTGTCCTCATCAACATGGGGACAAGGTGTTTTGGGGGGCTACCCCAAAGCACCCTCCCAATGTTGAGGGCATGTGGCCTGGTACGGTTCAGGAGGGAGGGGGGGCCGCACTCTTGTCCCCCCCTCTTTTCCTGCGGCCTGCCAGGTTGCGTGCTCGGATAAGGGTCTGGTATGGATTTTTGGGGGGACCCCACGCCGTTTTTTTTTTTTTTTTTGGCGCGGGGTTCCCCTTAAAATCCATACTAGACCTGAAGGGTCTGGTATGGAATTTAGGGGGAACCCCACGTCATTTTTTTTTTTAAATTTTGGCCGGGGTTCCCCTTAATATCCATACCAGACCTGAAGGGCCTGGTATGGAATTTAGGGGGACCCCCAAGTCATTTTTTTTTTTTAATTTTGGTTCGGGGTTCCCCTTTGGGGAATTCCCATGCCGTTTTTATCAATGAACTTCTATGTGTATTGTCGGCAATGCAATAGCCGCGGGTAGTTTTAAATGAGTTTTTTCCTTCAAAATGTCATTTTGCTGTCAGACTGTTCTAAACACAGGAAACATGCGCCCCTTTACAGGCACACTATAGACACCCCCCAGGTACGAAATTTAAAGGGATATTACACTTTTATTGATTGACTTTAAGTATTATTAAAATCACTGCTCCTGAAAAAACGGCCGTTTTTAAAACTTTTTTTTGCATTGATCCATGTCCCCTGGGGCAGGACCCAGGTCCCCAAACACTTTTTATGACAATAACTTGCATATTAGCCTTTAAAATTAGCACTTTTGATTTCTCCCATAGACTTTTAAAGGGTGTTCCGCGGCATTCGAATTTGCCGCGAACACCCCAAATTGTTCGCTGTTCGGTGAACTTGCGAACAGCCAATGTTCGAGTCGAACATGAGTTCGACTCGAACTCGAAGCTCATCCCTACAAGGGATGTAAACATCCCTTGTAATAGAAAAAAAGCATGACAGGGCCTCCTAAATGTGAGATCTGGGGTCAAAAAGACCTCAGATCTCATAATTGCATGTAAATGCAATAAAAAAAAAATTTAAAAAAAAGGCTTTAAAAAAAACAAAAAAAACAAATTCCCCTTAAAGACCATTGGGCAGAAGTGACGTTTGAGGTCGCTTGCATCATCCAATGATATGGAGCCGAGTGGGGACCATCTTTCCCTCACTCAGATCCTTGTCTCAGAGGGGAAAGGACCCAATCAGTTCCGCCTCTATCGACAGTCCCGCTCCCCGATAAAAGTGATCTTGTGGTGAATCCGCCACGGAGACAACTTTTATCAGAAAGAAGACTGTCCGCCAATTAAGAATATACCAGGGTTATGGCAGCTATCCGCTGCTATAACCCCGGTATTCTACGACAAAGTACCGACATATATATTTATAAATCACAAATATTCTAAAAAATCTTTTGCAGCTCCCAATAAATCTTTATTGAACGTCAAATGCAGGGGTGTTGCTAGGTGGCAAAAAAAACAGGGCTTCGAAGTCCGAGCCCAGCACCGGGGGGGGGGTTGGGGGGGTAGTACCTACCTGACGCGCGCTCACCTACTGGACACTGGCCTGCACTGACCTACCTGACATACACTGATCTACCTGACATACACTGACCTACAATGACCTGCCTGACACACACTGACCTACTCTTACCTACCTGACATACACTGACCTACTCTTACCTACCTGACATACACTGACCTACACTGACCTATCTGCAGGGCCGGTGCTACCACTAGGCAAACTAAGCAGCCGCCTAGGGCGCACTGCTGCCTAGGGCGCTAGGCCACTGGTGTTCCTACACTCTTCTCTCTGCAGCAAGCAACTAAGTCTCAGCATCAGCAGGCAGCCACCGTTCCGTTCGCACATGTCAGAGGCGCAGCGCCGGCGGAGGACTGTGTCCCGACTTCCGAATGAATGGAAGCAAGGAAACATTCATTGATGGGCGCTGGTGAGGCTGTTTTGATGGGCGCTGGTGAGGCTGCTTTGATGGGCGCTGGTGAGGCTGCATTGATGGGCGCTGGTGAGGCTGCATTGATGGGCGCTGGTGAGGCTGCATTGATGGGCGCTGGTGAGGCTGCATTGATGGGCGCTGGTGAGGCTGCATTAATGGGCGCTGGTGAGGCTGCATTTGATGGGCGCTGGTGAGGCTGCATTTGATGGGCGCTGGTGAGGCTGCATTTGATGGGCGCTGGTGAGGCTGCATTTGATGGGCGCTGGTGAGGCTGCATTTGATGGGCGCTGGTGAGGCTGCATTTGATGGGCGCTGGTGAGGGTGCATTTGATGGGCGCTGGTGAGGGTGAATTTGATGGGCACTAGTAGGCTGCATTGATGGGTGATGGCAGGCTGCATTTGATGGGTACTGGTGGGCTGCATTTGACAGGCACATCATTAGAAAGGTGGGGTATACATGGGCAGGGCAAAGGGGATGGAGTCAGGGGTGGAGCCAAGGGGGGGTGGCAAAATGAGGTTTCGCCTAGGGTGTCAAAATTCCTTGCACCAGCCCTGCCTATCTGACACACACTGACCTACCTGACCAGACTTCAGGTGTCCTCCTGCAGCTCAGCGGCGCACCCATCACACAGAGTAGACTGCAGGCAGCCAGAGCCATAATGAGGAGAGGAAAGCCACCCACCCGAGTGTCGAGTGGGGTCAGGATCTTTTCACAGTGGCGCAACGGCTGCATTGTAATTCCCACCATCTGGAGCCTGCAGGGCCTATGATGGACGTCACACGTCCCGCGGTCCACGCATTGGACCAGTGGGATGTCCATCAGCACTGCAGGCTCCAGAAGGCGGGACCTGTTATTACACTCGGCCGCGCTTGAGTCAGATCGGTCCCTGCTTGGCGGTGGTGCTCGGGGCAAATAATAGAACCCACCTGAGACCCGGGGCTTTTTGGGGACCCACTCAGGGCTTCAGTCAACCGTCAACCCCCCCCCCACACCCACACTTTTTGTGCATTAATATGGTGTAGTCAGAGTCAAAGATGATTGATACATTCAAGGTTCTTTTTCGTTTTACTTTAAAGGTTATAGCCATTACATTTGATATACCGTATTTATCGGCGTATAACATGCACTTTTTTTCCCCTTAAAATCATGGGAAAGTCGTGGGTGCGTGTTATACGCTGATCCCCGCTAATTGTGAGCTATCGGCGGTGATCGCCGCCGACATTCACATAGCGAGTAGTTTTAAATATGGCGCTGCAGAGTTCGGAGGGACTCGGCGGTGCTGAACGAGCGCCGCCGAGATCAGAGCCGAGATACACACAGTCGAGTGTATTCGGCTCTTTCCGGCGCCGCTCACAGTCACGCCCAGTCCCGCCATTGGACCTGTGTTATGTCCATCATAGGGCGGGACTAGGCGGACTGTGAGCGGCGCCGGAAAGAGCCGAATACACTCGACTATGTGTATCTCGGCGGCGTTCGTTCAGTTCCGCCGGCGCCGAGTCCCTCCGAACTCCGCGGCGCCATATTTAAAACTACTAGTATGTGTATGTCGGCGGCGGTGGCAGGTGGTAGGTATGGACACTGGGGACAAGGCTACACTGGGGACAAGGCTGCACTGGGGACAAGGCTGCACTGGGGCAAAGCTGCACTGACACTAACAAGGCTGCAGATGAACACTGATGAGGCTGCATTGATGGGCATTTTAATGTAAGTTTCTTTTCCTTAAACTTCCCTCCTAAAAGTTTTTTTCCTTAAAATTCTCTCCTAAACTTGGGGTGCGTGTTATACGCCGGCGCGTGTTATAAGCCGATAAATACTACTTAATACTGATTTTTGTGAGTTTCTTAGTGATCTAACCAAGCTGTTCTGATGGTGTGAAGATCAGGGGAGATATTAAACCTCTAATGTCTCCATAAAGAGTACCTGTCACCTGCCCAATGCTATCACATGGGGGATTAATAACCCTTTGTTATGGCAATTATACAAGTTATGCAAGTATACAACTATAAATAAATAAAAACATAAATAAATAAAAGAAAAAAGTTTTTTTAAAAATATAATAAAATATGTTAAATAATAAAACAAAATTGCTGTAACGTCTGTTGCCCTGCAAACGCACACCCAGGGTGCGCACGGGTATATAAACCACAGTTGAACCACATGTGTGAGGTGTCACTGTGAACATCAGAGGGAGCACAATAATTTTAGCACAAGAGCTTCTAGTTAATTCTAAACTGATGAGCTGTAAAGGCTTTTAAAGCATCATCTATGAATATTTTTGGGTACTATAGTTTTTTCAATATCACAGGCACACGCAATTTTAAGATGTGGCATGTTTGGTATCTATTTATGCAACGCAACCTCATCTTTTCTATTTTACAAAAAATGGGTATTATATTGTGTTTTTGCAATACAATTTGTTTTATTACATTTATTCCTTAAAAATTTGCAACTATCATCTTTTTATTTTACATGGCCTCTGCTTTCAGAAAATATGTAATGTTCTGGGAGTTAAAAGTTTTTGTGAAGGCGGAAGGTTTTTTATCTTAAGGCATTCTATGCCCTATGATATAAAGTGTTCTGTTTGCAGCAGCCCCCCTCACCCCTCTAATACTTACCTGAGCCCCATCTCTATCCAGGGATGTTGCAGCAGTGTCTCAGCTGCCCAGGACTCCCCTCCTCATTGGCTGAGACAGCAGCACAGCCCCATTGGCACCCACTGCTGTTAATTAAAGTCAGCCAATGAGAAGAGAAATGGGTGGAGCCGGGTCACGGCTCCGTGTCTGAATGGACACATGGAGCTGTGATTCAGCTCGGGTGCTCCAATAGCAAGCTACTTGCTATGGGGGCACCCAACAGGAGGGAGGGGCCAGGAGCACCGAAGAGGGACCCCAGAAGAGGAGGACCCGGCCGCTCTGTGCAAAACCACTGTACAGGGAAGGTAAGTATAACATGTTTGTTAGTAACTAGGAGAAAACAAGACTTTACAATCACACTTAAAGACCGAGCCACTTTTTCAGACTCAGTGTTTACAAGTTAAAACCAATTTTTTTTGCTAGAAAATTACTTAGAATCCGCAAATATTATACATTTTTTTTCTAACACCCTAGAGCATAAAATGGCGGTCATTGCAATACTTTTTGTCACACCGTATTTGCGCAGCGGTCTTACAAGCGCACTTTTTTTGGAAAAATTCACTTTTTTGAATAAAAAAATAAGACAACAGTAAAGTTAGCCCAATTTTTTTTATATTGTGAAAGATAATGTTATGCCGAGTAAATTGATACCCAACATGTCACGCTTCAAAATTGCGCACGCTCGTGGAACTTTTACCCTTAAAAATCTCCATAGGAGACATTAAAAAAATTCTACAGGTTGCATGTTTTGAGTTACAGAGGAGATCTAGGGCTAGAATTATTGCTCTCGCTCTAATGATCGCGGCGATACCTCACATGTGTGGTTTGACCACCGTTTTCATATGCAGGCACCACTAATATATGCGTTCGCTTCTGCGTGCTAGCTCATCGGGACGGGGCGCCTTAAATTTTTTTATTTTCTTATTTATTTTACTTGATTTTATTTATTTTTACACTGTTTTAAAAAAAAATGGGTCATTTTTATTCCTATTACAAGGAATGTAAACATCCCTTGTAATATAAAAAAGCATGACAGGTCCTCTTAAATATAAGATCTGGGGTCAAAAAGTCCTCAGATCTCATATTTGGACTTAAATGCAATAAAAGAAAAAAAAAAAATGTCATTTGAAAAAATGACAACAAAAAAATGTGCCTTTAAGACGTATGGGTGGAAGTGACGTTTTGACGTCGCTTCCGCCCTGCTATGGAGACGGGTGGGGGCCATATTCCCCTCACTCATCTCCATACCCAGCCACGGATAGGTCCTGATTGCCTCCGCCACTGCCGACGACTCCAGTAAGCGGCAGAGGGTGCAGGAGAGCGGCTGGAGGGGGGGTGGCCCCTCTCCTGCCACCGATAACGGGGATCTCGTGGCAAATCCACTGCAGAGACCACCATTATTAACAGAACCGCTCACTGAAAAGATGGATACCTTGGTTATGGCAGCAGCTGCTGCCGTTACCGAGATATCCATCTTCAAAGTCCGACGTATATGTACAGGAGCCGGTCGGCAAGGGGTTAAGTGATTTTATTGCCAAAATGAAGCTTTTTATATGTGTGCAAAAAATCAAAAAAATTTCTGTGGTGCCGAACCGGTAAAACCTTTTTCTGTGGAAGGAGACAGAGACAAGCCTTCAAATTAGGAAAGTCAAAATTCTTGAGCCTCATATTGTCCCAGGTTTCTGATCAATGAATAACTGAAAATGGAGGATCAGCATTTAGGCCAGGAAACTAATATTTGTAGAAGGAGAGGTCACCAATGACAGTCCAATACTTCCACAATACAGGTTTCTAAACACGTCATTAAAGGCAACTCCTATTTTTACATTTTCACAGAATCCCTTTAATTTCTAATCACTGGATTAGAAAATGAGAATGTCATCAATTACATTCACACAAAAAATAGAATGAAGGACAAAGAAAAATGTAAACTATACTGTAAAATGCAACTTACAGTTCACAGAAAAGTGTCCTGGTATTGTTTTCTATACTTGTGTCATGTATAGTAGATGTGGCTATTGTGAACACTCCTCCAATGATAAGATCACCCTCCTGATAGAAATCAATCTCAAATTCTCTCATTCCAAACTGGACCTTAAAGATCGGTTCTGAGCACTGAGTCTTGTATATAAAAAATGTCATCCTCAGAACAATCCAGAAGAGCCAGCTTTTATAGGAATTAGAGGAAGATAAGGTTTTGATCTTCATATACATAGAAAATAAAACAATCTCTGCCATTCTGAATATCACAGTCAGACTGTGTACATAATTCTGTGACATGATGCTGAACATTAATTAGTGACATTCCCACAGTAAGTTAGTGACAATGTAATCATCTCTCCTCTCCTATCTCTTTTTATGTATTTCAATTTCTCATTGTACTGAATATGTTTCTTTATTCTCCTTCTACTTTGAGCTGTTTTGCTTGCTGAACTTTCCATAAATACATCATTTTAAATCTGCTTTATTTTATTTCATTGTTCTTTTTTTTTTTTTTTGCAATACATATAAAAAATATTATTTATTAGCATAAACACACAATGATCCTTATCAAATTTTTCTCTCACATCTTTACACCCCCTATGGACCAGAGCAGTTCTTACATTTATATCCATTTATATCCATAGAATAAATATATATATATATATACACACACACACACACACACACACACACACACACACACACACACACACACACACACACACAGTATCTCACAAAAGTGAGTACACCCCGCACATTTTTGTAAATATTTTATTATATCTTTTCATGTGACAACCCTGAAGAAATGACACTTTGCTACAATGTAAAGTAGTGAGTGTACAGCTGTCCCCTCAAAATATCTCAACACACAGTCATTAATGTCTAAACCGCTGGCAACAAAAGTGAGTACACCCCGAAGTGAAAATGTCCAAATTGGGCCCAAAGTGTCAATATTTTGTGTGGCCACCGTTTTTTTCCAGCACTGCCTTAACCCTCTTGGGCATGGAGTTCACCAGAGCTTCACGGGTTTCCACTGGAGTCCTCTTCCACTCCTCCATGACGACATCATGGAGCTGGTGGATGTTAGAGACCTTGCACTCCTTCACCTTCCGTTTGAGGATGCCCCACAGATGCTTAATAGGGTTTAGGTCTGGAGACATGCTTGGCCAGTCTATCACCTTTACCCTCAGCTTCTTTAGCAAGGCAGTGGTCATCTTGGAGGTGTATTTGGGGTCTTTATGTTGGAATACTGTACTGCGGCCCAGTCTCCGAAGGGAGGGGATCATGCTCTGCTTCAGTATGTCACAGTACATGTTGGCATTCATGGTTCCCTCAATGAACTGTAGCTCCCCAGTGCTGGCAGCACTCATGCAGCCCCAGACCATGACACTCCCACCACCATGCTTGGCTGTAGGCAAGACACACTTGTCTTTGTACTCCTCACCTGGTTGCCACCACACACGCTTGACACCATCTAAACCAAATAAGTTTATCTCATCAGACCATAGGACATGGTTCCAGTAATCTATGTCCTTAGTCTGCTTGTCTTCAGCAAACTGTTTGCAGGCTTTCCTGTGCATCATCTTTAGAAGAGGCTTCCTTCTGGGAAGACAGCCATGCAGACCAATTTGATGCAGCGTGCAGCATATGGTCTGAGCACTAACAGGCTGACCACCCCACTCCTTCAACCTCTGCAGCAATGCTGGCAGCACTCATACATCTATTACCCGAATACAATCTCTGGGTATGACGCTGAGCACGTGTACTCAACTTCTTTGGTCAACCATGGCGAAGCCTGTTCTGAGTGGAACCTGTCCTGTTAAACTGCTGTATAGTCTTGGCCACTGTGCTGCAGCTCAGTTTCTTGGCAATCTTCTTATAGCCTAGGCCATCTTTATGTAGAGCAACAATTCTTTTTTTCAGATCTTCAGAGAGTTGTTTGCCATGAGGTGCCATGTTGAACTTCCAGTGACCAGTATGTGAGAGTGATAACACCAAATTTAACACACCTGCTACCCATTCACACCTGAGATCTTGTAACACTAACTAGTCACATGACACAGGGGAGGGAAAATGGCTAATTGGGCCCAATTTGTAAATTTTCACTTAGGGGTGTACTGACTTTTGTTGCCAGCGGTTTAGACATTAATGGCTGTGTGTTGAGTTATTTTGAGGGGACAGCAAATTTACACTGTTATACAAGCTATACACTCACTACTTTACATTGTAGCAAAGTGTCATTTCTTCAGTGTTGTCACATGAAAAGATATAATAAAATATTTACAAAAATGTGAGGGGTGTACTAACTTTTGTGAGATATTGAATATATATATATATATACATACATACATACATACATACATACATACATACATACATACACATATATATATATATATATACATATTAGCACAATACAAATAAAGGTCACTGCCCCCACCTATAACTGGTCTTCACAGCAAGGAGCACTGGAAGGGCAAACGCATGTAAAATAAAACCAAAATGAATACATGTTCTTCCACCGTGGAGACTCTTCAAAGTTAGAGTTAGGGTCTGCAGGATACAGGGTGCCTTTCAAAAGCAGGGTGCCAGTTTATGCATGTATTTGCAAATGCGTGCAACTAAACCCCTGTTTTTAACGCATACTGTTAGGCAGGTTAATTTGGTTGGTCGCAGGCTGGTTGATAGGTTGAGCTTGGAAATTCTTTGGTTTTATTTTGTATATATTAGCACAAACAATGCTTTCTTTCAGGCATATTGTCTTGAAAAAAAATATTTTTTATCTTTATTCAATCGATAAACCAAAATACATAACAAATTTACTCGCATTTGTTTAAACAATGTTGGTTGAAAATATTTCTTGTTATCATGAAAGTAAAAGTATACATTTTAAGCTATATTTTTACTATACAACTATGATTCTGGTATAAAGAATTTGAGGGTTACTTCCAAATTAAATAAACACTTTTTTTTCTAATTTTGTACTTTTTTTTTCAAATACAGTGCTAAGATACAAAAGTAAAATGCTTGCCCCTGAACGGTGTCTTTTTTTTTACAGCAACAGCTTCTATAGCTGCTCTATTTACACAGAAACTCCTCGCTGTCATTTTGGCAGCTGGTAATTGCCATCAAGTGCAGGGGCGGACTGACCATTCGGGCTTTTGGGCAGTGCCCGAGGATTTGGGGTCAGCAGGGAGCCCCATTCCTGGCAACACGCAGAACGGAGCTTGAGTCCTAGAGCCGAGTGCTGGAACAAATTCCGCTCCACTTATTGACCTCCCAGAGGCTCACTACTCTGTGCACCTTCCTGCATCTCCTCCGGGGACCGACGCCATAATAGTCAGCTTTAGTGACTTGTGACAGGCAGGTGGAAAGAAATGCAGTGTGCCGAGAGAGCCTAGGCTCCTCCTCCACTATGATGTTACATCCAGGACAGGAGGAGGAGCCTAGATGGAGGACCATCTGTCCGGAAAGAGCCACACTGATCTGAGGTCTGTAATGGGAAGTTTACATTCAGCAGATTTACATTTGGGTGATTTACACTAGAGGGATTATATTGAAGGCATTACAGTGGGGGGATGTATGCTGGAGGTCAATTTAAACTGGGGGGATTTGCATGGGGGGTATGCTGAGTCGGATTTACACTAGCGGATACACTGTGGGCAGTACACTGCAGGGAGTACACTGGTTGGATTTACATTAGAGAAGATTTCACTACGGAAGTACACTGGGCTGATTTACACAAGGGATTTACACTGAAGGGAGTACACTGGAGGGATTACACCGTGGGGAGTACTTTGGAGGATTTACACGGGGTGAGTACATAAGGGGAGTAAACTGGGGGGATTTACACTAGAGGGATTACATTGCGGGAAGTACACTGAGGGGGATTATAATGTGGAGAGTACACTGCAGAGAGTACACTGGGGAAATTAACCTGGGGGGAGTAGACTATAGGGGTACACTGGGGGGATTACACTGGGAGGATCACACTGCGGGGAGTACATTGGGGTATTTACACTGGGGGGAGTACACAGGGGGGATTACAATGCAGGGAGTATACTGGGGGGATTATACTTCGGGGAGTACACTGTGGGGAGTACACTGAGGGGATTACATTGAGAGGATTACACTAGGGGGATTACACTGAGGGAATTACAGTGGGAGGTTTTCAGAGGGGGAATTACACTAGGGGTTTTTTTCTTTTTTACTTGGAAAAGAACAACTTTATTTAGAAAAAGCACAATTTACAATGCATTCAGTTACATTCGTCAATAAAGGTATTTGTCCTCATATCGTACACTGTAATTTTTCCCAATATTCAACAATCCATGCCACAGTTTAACATTTGAAACATTTGTCATTTACATTTAGGCTTTTAGGATCTTGATGCTATTGAGTTATTGTACATTTTTCTATATTTCTTAATTATTGGGGTGGTAGTTTTACCATTCTGGGGTTTAATGTGATTTATCTGCATCTTTTGGGGTTATTCAACACAAGTTTCACCGTCTTCCAACCATTTGTCCCATACTTTAGAATATTTGTGGGCACATCCCCTGTGAGTATATATCAGCTTTTTATAAGGCAGTGTATCATTGACATCTTTTTCCATTGCTGTATTGTGGGGGGCTGAGTCTGCATCCAAACTTTGGCTATTACTTTGCGGGCTGTAAACAGAGTCTCATGTATAAATGTAGTTTGATATTTGTCTATTTCTACGTCAGGTAACAGTCCCAACAAACACAATTTGGGGTCCAGTACTACAGGGGATCCCATATTGTCATGTAAGAAGTGAACTATCTGAGTCCAGAATGTCTGTATATTTGGACAGCTCCAGATTAGATGATAGAACGTGCCAGGGGCGGCCCTACACAGAAGGCACACCAGGTTAAATGTATGTTGAAATTTTGTCATTTTCAGCAGTGTAAGGTAGACTATGTAGGATGTATAGTTGTGTCAGTGTATCTGATATTTTGGGGGATACTGCCTTGGTTCCTTCCAATATTTCATCCCAGTCCTCCTCTGCTATTGGTCCTGTGTCTTGCTCCCAAGCCATTTTAATCTTCTGTGCAATTGCTATCGTTTTCTAGTGTCTAAGAGCGTAATACAGGTTTGAGATAAGTTTAGAGGGATCCTCACTCATTATTATACCCAGCAAAATTAGGTAATTGGGTTCTTAATGCATGGCTAAGCTGTAGGTATTGGAACACTAAGTGTTTAGGAAGATTGAATTCCTCTTTAGGAGTTTGAAACTATTTCAGTCTGGAGTTAGCTATTATTTGGTTTAGATATAGTATCCCATGTATAGCCCACATTGTTGGGTCTGGAATTAATTATACTTTGGGTAAATGGATATTAATCCATAGCGGAGTGTGGGAGTGTATTTTCCCTGTGTTCTGTTTTTTCAGAGCAATTTCCCATATCCTCTGATGATGAAGTAACATTCCCATGTTGTATCTCAATGTGTTTGTATTTATTTGCTTCCCTCGCATGATAGCTTGTGGGGGGGTATATGCCGGGTGTCCGGGTATGTTGCATATTAGGGATCTATATTGCTGCATTTCAGATGTGTTGAAATGGTACATGTGTGAAAGGTGAGCTGCTATATAATAGTCTTGCAAGTCGGGAAGGGAGACGCCCCCTATGTCTGTAGGGTTCTTTAGAATGTACCATACCATTTTGTGTCTACTATTCCCCCAGAAAATTGAGTATAGAATGGCTTCCATTTGCTTAAAGATTTTTAGGGGGGTGTACAGGGGGAATGCCATACCATGTAGAGAATTTTAGGTAGCAAAATCATTTTTATTATGTTTATGCGTCCCATTACTCCCAAGGCCAGTCTGGACCATGTCTGAGTTTTAGTCTTAATCATTTCAAATATTTGTGTAACATTCAGGGGTGTGTAGTCAGCCAGAGACCTGGTGACCTAGCTACTCTAGCCAATGGGAGAGATGGGATCGTTTCTGGGGGGGGGGATGTCAATGGGAAGAATTTGGGACTTGTCCCAATTTATACGTAGTCCCAAATAGGGATGAGCTTTATGTTCGGGTCGAACATGAATTCGACTCGAACATTGGCTGTTCGCCTGTTCGCCGAATAGCGAACAATTTGGGGTGTTCGCGGCAAATTCAAAAGCCACGGATCACCCTTTAAAAGTCTATGGGAGAAATCAAAAGTGCTAATTTTAAAGGTTAATATGCAAGTTATTGTCATAAAAAGTGTTTGTGAACCTGGGTCCTGCCCTAGGGGACATGTATCAATGCAAAAAAAAGTTTTAAAAATGGGCGTTTTTTCGGGTGCAGTGATTTTAACCTCCCCGGCGGTATGATTCTTTCGGATTTTAGGTGCTGAAAGCGGTACAATTATTTTGCATGGAAATTTGGCATTTTATATTGTAGGTCTGTAAATCTTAACAATAACGCACTTAAATCTGTCCAAACCAGAGTCTAGCAGATATCCCGGGTATGATAAAGTTTGAAACACAAAAACATAAGTTATAATATAATAAATAAAAATAAATAATTAAAAAAATAAAAATAAAAAGTAATAAAATAAATTTCCCCACGATTCACTATCGCTCAATTCTGCAAGTGTTTTAATTTACTATCGCTGTTTTCTAGCTGGTCTAAAGCCACTTTTGACGTAAAGGGACACTTTTTGGTTGCTATGGACAATCTCCAGTTTCCAGGCAGAAAGAACTGTGTATATCATGTAAAACTGCATGCAGGGCATGGGCCAAAGCACTGGGGACAAAAGGGATGTGAAATAATTTCATACAGTACTGTAATCTGTAAGATTACAGTACTGTATGTGTTATGATTTTTACTTTTTTTTAAATTTGCCGCCAGGCTCCGCCCCCGTGCGTCGCGACGCTCGCAGGGAACGGAGCCTGGCACAGAGAGGCTTCGGAGGAGGACACAGCCCGCGGACACTGCGGGGGACATCGCAGGATCCCGGGGACAAGGTAAGTAAGGAGGCACCAGGATCCTGCAATGTAATCCCGAGTGTGGCTCGGGGTTACCGCTAATGGTGCTGAATTTTAACCCCGAGCCACACTCGGGAAAACCTCCAGGGAGGCTACTAATGCTTAAAGTGAAACAATAAAAGTGAAATATTCCTTTAAATTTCGTACCTGGGGGGTGTTAATAGTATGCCTGTAAAGTGGCGTATGTTTCCCGTGTTTACAACAGTCCCTGCACAAAATGACATTTCTAAAGGAAAAAAAGTAATTGAAAAGTACTCGCGGCTATAATAAATTTTCTGTTCCAGCAATACACAAAAAAGTAATTGAAAAAAATGGCATGGTATTCCCCCACAGTCCATTACCAGGCCCTTTGGGTCTGGTATGAATATTAAGGGGAACCCCAAACCAAAATTAAAAAAAAAATTGTGTGGGGTCCCCCAAATTCCATACTAGGCCCTTCAGGTCTGGTATGGATATTAAGGGGTACCCCGTGCCAACATTTAAAAAAAATGGCATGGGGGTCCCCCTCAAAATTCATACCAGACCCTACAGGTCTGGTATGGATTTTAAGGGGGAACCCTGCACCAATTTTCTTTTAAAAATGGCGTGGGGGTCCCCCCAAAAATCCATACCAGACCCTTATCCAAGCACGCAACCTGGCAGGCCACAGGAAAAGAGGGGGGATGAGAGAGCGCCCCCCCTCCTGAACCGTACCAGGCCACATGCCCTCAACATGGGGAGGGTGCTTTGGGGTAGCCCCCCAAAGCACCTTGTCCCCATGTTAATTGAGACAAGGGCCTCATCCCCACAACCCTTGCCTGGTGGTTGTGGGGGGCTGCAGGAGGGGGGCTTATTGGAATCTGGAAGCCCCCTTTAACAAGAAGACCTCCATATCCCAGCCTCCCCCTGTGTGAAATGGTAACGGGGTACAAATGTACCCCTACCATTTCACAAAAAAGTGTCAAAATGGTAAAAATGACAAGACACGGCTTGGGAAAAGTCTTTTATTAAAAAAATAAAAATGTCCCATGAAGTCTTCTTCTTCTTCTCTTGCTCCGCGGACAGACCAAAAAAAAAGGGATAGGGATGTCCCCATGCGTCAGAGGTGGCGGGGTCACCCGGGGACATCACCGCGTGGACCCGCTCTCAGTTATAAAAGAACTGTCACCTGTGAGGATGCGTCTTATGGCGGGTGCCTCCCATGGAGGTGGGTTGGTCGCTGCTTTTTTTTTTTCTTTTTCGGTCTGTCAGCGGAGCAAGAGAAGAAGAAGAAGACTTCATGGGACATTTTTATTTTTTTATTTTTTAATAAAGGACTTGTCCCAAGCCGTGTCTTGTCATTTTTACCATTTTTACACTTCTTTTGTGAAATGGTAGGGGTACATTCGTACCCCGTTACCATTTCACACAGGGGGGAGGCGGGGATCTGGGGGTCCCCTTGTTAAAGGGGGCTTCCAGATTCTGATAAGCCCCCACCCACAGACCCCCACAACCACCGGGCAAGAGTTGTGGGGATGAGGCCCTTGTCCCCATCAACATGGGGACAAGGTGCTTTGGGGGGGCTACCCCAAAGCACCCTCCCCATGTTGAGTGCATGTGGCCTGGTACGGTTCAGGAGGGGGGCACTCTCTCATCCTCCCTCTTTTCCTGCGGCCTGCCAGGTTGTGTGCTCAGATAAGGGTCTGGTATGGATTTTTGGAGGGACCTGCATGCCATTTTTTTAAATTTTGGCACGGGGTTCCCCTTAAAATCCATACCATATCTGAAGGGTCTAGTATGGATTTTAAGGGGTACCCTCACACCATTTTTTTTTTAATTTTGGCACGGGATTCCCCTTAATATCCATACCAGACCTGAAGGGCCTGGTATGGAATTTGGGGGGACCCCCACACAATTTTTTTTTAATTTTTGGTTTGGGTTCCCCTTAATATTCATACCAGACCCAAAGGGCCTGGTAATGGACTGTGGGGGAATCCCATGCCGTTTTTTTCAATGACTTTTATATGTATTGCCGGGACCAAAAATTCATTATAGCCGCGAGTACTTTTAAATGACTTTTTTTTCCTTTAGAAATGTCATTTTGTGCAGGGACTGTTGTAAACATGGGAAACATGCGCCACTTTACAGACATACTATAGACACCCCCAGGTACGCAATTTAAAGGAATATTTCACTTTTATTGTTTCACTTTAAGCATTATTAAAATCACTGCTCCCAAAAAAAAACAGATGTTTTTAAAACTTTTTTTTGCATTAAAACATATCCCCTGGGGCAGGATCCAGGTCCCCAAGCACTTTTTATGACAATAACGTGCATATTAACCTTTAAAATTAGCACTTTTGATTTCTCCCATAGACTTTTAAAGGGTGTTCCGTGACTTTCGAATTTGCCGCGAACACCCCAAATTGTTCGGTATTCGGCGAACAGGTGAACAGCCAATGTTCGAGTCTAACTCATGTTTGACCTGAACATAAAGCTCATCCCTATAAATAACTACGGGATAATGGTGTTGTGGTAACTTGACCAAAAAAATAAATAAACATAAAAATATTATTCTTGATATCACTAGAAAAAAAAAGCCTTTTTAAATACGTTTGGCAGAACTCCATTAGTATCACCAGCAAAGCAGCTTCATTATTATCCCATTAAAGAAGAAGAGAATGAGCACTGCATTTCGATCATTTCATAATTTGTCACATCATGAATGTTAATTCTCCATTAGGAACGCTAGTTTACAAGACCGACCGCTTCTGGCTCGTCCTTGCTTCTGAGCATGCGTGTTTGTACTTTAAACTTTTGTCCAACGGACTTGTGTACACACGCTCGGAAAATCTGACAACAGACAATTGTCCGCAGAAAATTTTAAAGCCTGCTATCCAACGTTTGTCTGCGGAAAATCCGACAACAATTGTCCGATGGAGCATACACATGGTCGGATTTTCCGCCAACAGCCTGTCATCACACATTCACATCACACAATCCGATCGTGTGTACGAGGCTTAACACTCACACTGACACTAAATATAAAACCTTTTTTCTACTTAAAACACACTGACACTAATACTGGCACTATAAAACGAGTGAAAATATAAAAAAAAACATAAATAGCATGTAAATGTAAGTCCACAGTAGCGCAAATCTTGAAATCAATCTTCAGTGTTCAAAAAATCAATATATCAAAGAATCAAAAAATAAATAAAATAAAAAAAAATGAAAATAAATAAAAATGTAAGTTGAAAGTAAAGTCCAATAAAATCTTCACCAAGAAAGTGCATGCTAGTGTATAGAACACTGTGATAATCAACTAGGAATAAATCACCAAAAAGTTCCACCACCGCTGTGTACCACATCTGACCCACACCCATAAGAGAGCAACTCACCGGATCATATGGCCCCCCATGTTCATGAGTGTGCAAATACACTTAATAACCAGTGTTGATTTTTCTTAGAGTAGGCCACTCCACTTCTCCACCCCACTTGCGGTATAAATTCTCATCTTTAGGTCCAGTATCTCACAAAAATGAGTACACCCCTCACATTTTTTGTAAATATTTTATTACATCTTTTAATGTGACAACACTGAAGAAATGACACTTTGCTACAATGTAGTGAGTGTACAGCTTGTATAACAGTGTAAATATGCTGTCCCCTCAAATAACTCAACACACAGTCATTAATGTCTAAACCACTGGCAACAAAAGTGAGTACACCCCAAGTGAAAATTTCCAAATTTGCCCAATTAGCCATTTTCCCTCCCTGGTGTCATGTAACTTGTTAGTGCTGCAAGGTCTCAGGTGTGAATGGGGAGTAGGTGTGTTAAATTTGGTGTTATCGCTCTCACTCTCTCATACTGGTCACTGGAAGTTCGACATGGCACCTCATGGCAAAGAACTCTATGAGGATCTGAAAAAAAAGAATTGTTGCTCTACATAAAGATGGCCTAGGCTATAAGAAGATTGCCAAGACCCTAAAACTGAGCTGCAGCATGGTGGCCAAGACCATACAGCAATCTAACAGGACAGGTTCCACTCAGAACAGGCCTCACCATGGCCGACCAAAGAATTTGAGTGCACGTGCTCAGCATTATATCCAGAGGCTGTCTTTGGGAAATAGAGGTATGAGTGCTGCCAGCATTGTGCAGAGGATGAAGGGGTGGGGGGTCAGTGCTCAGACCATATGCCGCACACTGCATCAAATTGGTCTGCATGGCTGTTGTCCCAGAAGGAAGCCTCTTCTAAAGATGATACACAAGAAAGCCTGCAAACTGTTTGCTGAAGGCAAGCAAACTAAGGACATGGATTCCTGGAACCATGTCCTGTGGTCTGATGAGACCAAGATAAACTTAAGTATGTCTTGCCTACAGTCAAGCATGGTGGTGGGAGTGTCATGATACTCGGCTGCATGAGTGCTGCCAGCACTGGGGAGCTACAGTTCATTGAGGGAACTATGAATGCCAACATGTACTGTGACATACTGAAGCAGAGCATGATCCCCTCCCTTCGGAGACTGGGCTGCAGGGCAGTATTCCAACATAACGACCCCAAACACCCCAAACACACCTCCAAGATGACCACTGCCTTGCACTGTCCCCTAGTTACAAACATCCGACTTACAAACAACTCCTACTTACAATTGGAGGGAGACAACAGGAAGTGAGAGGAAATCTACCCCTAGGAAGGGAAATTCACACCTGTAATGCCCTGTACACACGGTCGGACTTTGACGGAAAATGTGCGATCGAAGCTTGTTGTCGGAAATTTCGACCGTGTGTGGGCTCCATCGGACTTCTTCCATCGGAATTTCCGACACACAAAGTTTGAGAGCTGGCTATAAAATTTTCCGACAACAAAATCCGTTCGCATAAATTCTGACTGTGTGTGGACAATTCCGACGCACAAAGTGCCACAAAGTGCCACGCATGCTCAGAATAAATTAAAAGATGAAAGCTATTGGCTATTGCCCCATTTATAGTCCCGTCGTACGTGTTGTATGTCACCGCGTTCTTGACGTTAGGAAATTCCGACAACTTTGTGCGACCGTGTGTATGCAAGACAAGTTTGAGCCAACATCCGTCGGAAAAAATCCGATGGATTTTGTTGTCGGAATGTCCGACTGTATGTACAGGGCATAAGGTTATTATGGGGAATTATTATGTTTCCACAACAACCCAAAATTTTCAAAATCCAATTGTCATTAGGACAGAAAGTGAGGTGAAATCTTCTGAACAGTGGCACAGACAGCAAAACAAGCATTACAGGGGTGTTAACCCTTCCCTATGCTATCCAAAAAGCTTAAAAATTTTTTTTTTTTTGGCTGGAGCTACACTTAAAAAATTTACCTGTTCCGACTTACAAACAGATTCAACTTAAGAACAAACCTACAGACCCTATCTTGTTTGTAACC
The DNA here is from genome assembly GCF_042186555.1 of Aquarana catesbeiana. Lineage (NCBI taxonomy): Eukaryota > Metazoa > Chordata > Amphibia > Anura > Ranidae > Aquarana > Aquarana catesbeiana. The sequence goes on from NC_133324.1 coordinate 938,535,983, forward strand.
CGGGGACCGCCTGTACTCACTTTCGTGAGATACTCTATATAGAAAGAAATAGGAAGGGCCCCACTAGTGTAATATTGTCATCACTTAGTGATTTATTAAAAATGACTCGCAGTTCACTCACATAATCATCATCCTGCACCAGACATTGTACAATGTAATCCCACATTAGTGCAGCATAACGTTCCCCACTTGTCTCACTATATTGCCACTAACTGCCATTGACACCAACACCCACACTTATAACAACATTAATTTGTCAAGCTAGATCAAGACCTGATCTAGTTAATCTAGTTAATCTCTATTTTTTTTTAACAGACCTTTTTTTGTACAGACTTCTCCTCTAGAGAGAAGGACAAGATGCAATGGAGTTGATTTACTAAAGGTAAATAGACTGTGCCCTCTGCAAGTGCAGTTGCTTCAGAGCTTAGTGAATGAGGTAAAGCTTCACTTTGCAAAGAATACCCAATCACATGCAAGGAAAATGTAAAAAAACTGCATTTTTTCTTGCACATGATTGGATGATGGAAGTGAGCAGAGCCTCTACCCATTTACTAAGATCTGGAGCAACTGCTCTTTCAGAGTGCAACTGCAGAAAATCAACCCCATTGCATCTCTTCCACCTCACAGAGAACAAACAACACAGAGGCAGGCTACAGAGTGAATGGTGATAGCCAATCACAGGCTATCACAGCAATCATATGATCAAGAACTGGTTGACTGGTTTTTAAGGCACAGCTATGCCAGATTCTCTGTGCTCCAGATTTAGTAAATCCCTCCCCCCCCGGTGTTTAGCTTCCTTCTTATCAACATTCTTTATTTCCTGCACACCTGATGGTTCACACGCTGACGCCCTACACCCTGTGATACCTCCACTGCGCTTCTGAGTAAGTGAAAAAAGTATAATTTAAATAAGCTATAAGCTGCCACTTAATATGTAACAAATACGTGACTGAATTTAAACTTCTAGAGATAAGTGGAATAAATAGTAGCACTCAAATAAATAAAAAATGAAAAAATAAAAATGTGCTAATGAAAGCAATAATCAATCTAAATGAGCAGTAAAAGTATATATGTGTGAATATTGACAATAATACCCTCATTGAAAATCAGTCACAATATGAATGTGATCCGACAAAAAAAAAGTTATTGGTGAACACTGTGAGCAAACACATCCTATCACATAATGTTCAAAACAACACACCCTGTGGCAGATGTGAAAATGATAAATGAAGTCTTAACATAAAGTTCATGTCATGTGAATATATTCTAACAAAAAAAGTTATTGGTGAACACTGTGAGCAAACACATCATATCACATAATAATCAAAACAACACACCCTGTGACAGATGTGAAAATAATGAATAAAGTGTTGACATAAAGTTCATAAATTATGAATATTCCGATGAATGGTCTGAAAAAATCTATAAATGAAAACTCTTGGTTGTTCTTTGTGATCTTCCACCACACCTCAGTGTTTGTGCTTCCATTCCCACTTAAAGATTTGCACTCACCAGCTACAATTGCCTCCCACTCTCGTGTTTGGCATAACTCGCATCAACCCACACTTATTGGGGGTTAAAATGTGATCTCCAGATTCCAAACGTGATCTTCAAATAGCGAGCGTAAATGCAACAAATCCTTTTCCTCAAGAAGTGATTGCTCCACATGAAAGTGAAAAAATGCCCCAAATAGTGTGATAAAGTACAGCAAATTTATTAAAAATTCAAACCATCACACACCATTTCACTCACATGTGTGAAAACCAAAGCAGGCCAAAAAAACACTCCAAAGGAAATTGTAACATAAACTCCATGCACTGGTAAAGCGATCTATAGTGGTCACAGTGGACCCAGGATAGTGTGTCGGCTGTGCAGTCTCACCCACTCCTAGTCTCAAGCCTCCCCCATTTGATGCAGTGTGTCACGTCACAACATCTTGCCTCACGCTTCAGATGCTTGCCGTATAGCCACGCCCCAACATGTTTCGTCGCAACCGACTTATTCATGGGATTGGCAGTACGGCATAATGCTTCTCCCTTTATTTTTCTTAGACTCCCCAAGTGGGTGGAGACAAAGCAACTAGCTTCTGCTCACTTCCTGTGTCACCATCTCCACACTACACCGCCTTTTACAGCCTATTATTGCAGTGATGTTTTAATAAAAGTTCAAAGTAGTGATGAGCAAGTACACAACTTGGTAAATAATATTATTATAGTTAATCATATGATCAACACACGTGAGTGAGTTTAACATCTCTAAAAAATACACCCATAAAACATGACTAGGGATGAGCCGAACACCCCCTGGTTCGGTTCGCACCAGAACCTGCGAACGAACCGAAAGTTCGCACGAACGTTAGAACCCCATTGACGTCTATGGGACTCGAACGTTCAAAATCAAAAGTGCTCATTTTAAAGGCTAATTTGCATGGTATTGTCCTAAAAAGGGTTTGGGGACCCGGGTCCTACCCCAGGGGACATGTATCAATGCAAAAAAAACTTTTAAAAACGGCCGTTTTTTCGGGAGCAGTGATTTTAATGATGCTTAAAGTAAAAAAAAAAAAAAAAGTGAAATATTCCTTTAAATATCGTACCTGGGGGGTGTCTATAGAATGCCTGTAAAGTGGGGCGTGTTTCCCGTGTTTAGAACAGTCCCTGCACCAAATGTCATTTTTAAAGGAAAAAATCTCATTTAACCTCCCTGGCGGTATGATTATTTCGGATTTTAGGTGCTGAAAGCGGTACAATTATTTTGCATGGAAATTTGGCGTTTTATATTGTAGGTCTGTAAATCTTAACAATAACACACTTAAATCTGTCCAAACCAGAGTCTAGTAGATATCCCGGGTATGATAAAGTTTGAAACACAAAAACATAAATTATAATATAATAAATAAAAATAAATAATTAAAAAAAATTAAAAAAAATAGTAATAAAATAAATTTCCCCACAATTCACTATCGCTCAATTCTGCAAGTGTTCTAATTTACTATCGCTGTTTTCTAGCTGGTCTAAAGCCACTTTTGACGTAAAGGGACACTTTTTGGTTGCTATGGACAATCTCCAGTTTCCAGGCAGAAAGAACAGTGTATATCATGTAAAACTGCATGCAGGGCATGGGCCAGAGCACTGGGGACAAAAGGGATGTGAAATCATTTCATACAGTACTGTAATCTGTAAGATTACAGTACTGTATGTGTTATGATTTTGACATTTTTTTGAATTTGCCGCCAGGCTCCGCCCCCGTGCGTCGTGCCGCTCGCAGGGAACGGAGCCTGGCACGGAGAAGCTTCGGAGGAGGACGGAGCCCTCGGACACTGCGGGGGACATTGCAGGATCCCGGGGACAAGGTAAGTAACGCCGCCCCAGGATCCTGCAATGCGATCCCGAGTGTGGCTCGGGGTTACCGCTAATGGTCCTGAATTTTAACCCCGAGCCACACTCGGGAAAACCGCCAGGGAGGCTACAACTGCTTGCGGGTTTAATGTAATGTCGGGTCCTGGCAATATGGATGAAAATCAGTGAGACAAACACCATGGGTACCCCCCAGTCCATTACCAGGCCCTTTGGGTCTTGTATGGATATTAAGGGGAACCCCACACCCAAATTAAAATAAGGAAAGGTGTGGGGCCATCAGGCCCTATATACTCTGAACAGCAGTATACAGGCGGTGCAAACAAGACAGGGACTGTAGGTTTGTTGTTAAGTAGAATCTGTTTGTCATTTTGAACGGGTACATTTTTAACGTGTTTAGCTCCAGCCAAAAAATCTTTTTTAAGCTTTTTGGAAAACATAGGGAAGGGTTATCACCCCTGTGACATTTGTTCTGCTGTCTTTCCTCCTCTTTAGAAGATTTCACCTCACTTTTTGTCCCAATGACAAATGCTTTTTGAGAATTTGGGTTTTTTTGTGGAACAAGGATTGGAAAGCATCAGTGGAAAGGAGAAATGTTTTTCCCATATTAACTCTTACAGGAGAGAATTTCCCTTCCTAGGGGTAGATTTCATCTCACTTCCTGTTGTCTCCTTCCGTTTGCAAGTAGGAGTCATTTGTAAGTTAGATGTTTGAAAGTAGGGGCCTGCCCCATATACTCAGCAGAAATTTGGGCCTTAGGTGTTGTTGTGGCCACAATACTGTAAGCCCTCACAGGGCCCTGCTGTGAAATATTAGATCAAGATTTGTAATTACATGCCTCCTGTTGAACAGGGGCAGAAAAACTGGGCCTTTGGTGGTGGTGGTGGTGCTGGTGCCACAACACTGTAAGTCCTCACTCGCTCTTGGTGGGTGCAGAAATGGGCCCTGCTGTGAAATATTAGATCAAGAATTGTAATTACATGCCCATGTTGAACAGGGGCAGAAAAATTGGGCCTTTGGTGGTGGTGGTGGTGCTGGTGCCACAACACTGCAACCCCTCACAGACACTCTAGTTGGAACGCAGAAACGAGCCCTGCTGCAAAGTATTGCATCAAAAATTGTAATTACACGCCCCTGTTAAACAGGGGCAGAAAAATTGGGCCTTAGGCACTGGTGCTGGTGCCACAACACTGCAACTCCTCACAGACACTCTAGTTGGAACGCAGGAACGAGCCCTGCTGCAAAGTATTGCATCAAAAATTGTAATTACACGCCCCTGTTAAACAGGGGCAGAAAAATTGGGCCTTAGGCACCGGTGGTGGCGCCCAGAACCAAAAATGTTCTTACAAGCTATCAGCGTGATGATTGAGGAGGAAGAGGATAATTACTCAGGGATAGTCACTCAGCATCAGCATAGGCAGTCTTTGAAGGGATCTGAGATTTCAAAAAAAATTATTCGGTTACATCAGCATCAGGTGCTTGGTAGCTGGTGGTGATCCAAGACTGATTCATTTTTATGAATGTCAGTCGATGGACCGAGTCGGTGGACAGACGCACCCTGTGATCGGTTACCACGCCTCCAGCAGCACTGAATGTGCGTTCCGAAAGAACGCTGGATGCAGGACAGGCCAGTAGCTCAATTGCATACTGTGCAAGCTCTGGCCAGTGATCCATCCTCAAGACCCAGTAACCCAGAGGATTTTCGGTGGGAAAGTTGTCCAAGTCTGATCTTGCCCCTAGGTATTCCTGCACCATGTAAAACAGACGCTGGCGATGGTTGCTGGAACCGATCATACCTTGGGGCTGCGGACCAAAAAATTGTCTGAACGCATCGGTCAGACAGCCACATTCTCCACCGCTCCTTCTTTGACTGACCGAAGCCTCAGCAACACGTTGTCCAGAAACAGGAGTTTGTAACCTCCCAGTCTCTGGGAACGCGTTGCACAGACCTTTCTGCAAGGCCTCCCGAAGATGTTTCATCCTCTGCTCCCTCTGCGATGGCAAGATAAGGTCCGCAACCTTACCCTTGTAACGTGGATCAAGGAGGGTTGCCAGCCAGTATTGGTCCTTCTCCTTGATACCACGAATACGAGGATCCTTACGCAGGCTTTGCAGGATCAGGGAGGCCATGCAGCGTAGGTTTGCTGAGGCATTCGGTCCGGAGTCCTCTGGGTCACTAAGGACGACATGGTCTGCAGCCACCTCCTCCCAGCCACGTACAAGTCCATGTGTTTCTTGGGGCTGATCCCTTAAAGACTGCTGCTGATGCTGAGTGCCAGGCTCCACCTCCATACTGACACAATCTTCCTTCTCCTCCTCCTCCTCCTCCTCCTCGTCCTCTTCCTGTGTGATCGGCGGGCACGCAGGAACACTGTCTGGATAAAGGGGGCCTTGAGAGCTAAGGAAATCCTCCTCTTCCTGCCTCTGTTCTGCCTCAAGTTCCCTGTCCATTATTCCACGCAGCGTGTGCTCCAACAGGTGGACAAGGGGGACAGTGTCACTGTTGCATGCACTGTCACTGCTCACCATCCTCGTGGCCTCCTCAAATGGTGACAGGACAGTGCATACATCCCTGATCATGGCCCACTGGCGTGGGGAAAAAAAAAACAAGCTCCCCTGACCCTGTCCTGGTGCCATAGTCACACAGGTACTCATTGATGGCCCTCTGCTGCGTGTGTAGCCACTGCAGCATGGCCAACATTGAGAGACTGCAGCGCCCTGAACACGTGGAGCTTTGGGGTGTGATGCAGTCAATGTGCTGTCCTTAGGCTGGCCCCTGGCCATCCTGCCTCGTTGGTGATGTGCCGCCTCCTCCTCCTCTTCCTCTCTTCTATCAGGCACCCACGTTGAGTCAGTGACCTCATCATCCCCTCCCTCCTCATCACTGGAGCAAACCTGGCAGTATGCTGCAGCAGGGGGAGCATGACTGCCAGCTTGCTGTCCTTCTTGGGAACCCCCTCTGTCCGTGCTCATGTTACTGCCTTCATCAAGCTCAGTATCATCATCAGAGCCTTCCAAACGCTGGGCATCCTCCTGGAGCATGTACCCAACACTGTGGTCAAACAGTTCGAGGGACTCCTCAGGAGGACATGGTGGGGCTAGGGAAGGAGTCACTGATGACATTGAGCCGAGGGAAGAGGCCGCTGCTTTGCCAGACAAAGTACCCTGGGCATGGGTGAGAGAGGATGAGGAGGATGAGGACGGCTTGGCCATCCACTCGACCAAGTCTTCCGCATGTTGAGGCTCAACACGGCCAGCTGCCGAAAAAAGGCCCAAGCATGTCCCATGGCCACGTACTGATGAGGCTGCACAGTCTCCACGACCAGCACTAGACACAGAGCCTGCTTGCCCTCTCTTATTGGCTTGTGACTGTCTGCCTCTCCTTCTTGGCCTTCCAGACATGCACTAAGCTGGAATATATATATATATATATATATATATATATATATATATAATGTACTGATACTGCAGCTAGCAAAATCAACTGCCTGCCTGTAGTATGAGAACAGCACCAACCTTCTACAGGTAGCTTTAGCTGAACACTGTGCAGAGCTCGCAAAAAACTAACTTGTAGGTTTAGCTGAACACTGTGAGGTGGATGCACCACACTAACTTGTAGTTTTAGCTGAACACTGTGAGCAGGACGCACTGCACTAACTTGTAGCTTTAGATGAACACTGTGCAGAGGTCTCACTACACCAACTTGTAGGTTTAGCTGAACACTGTGAGCAGGACGCACAGCACTAACTTGTAGTTTTAGCTGAACACTGTGAGCAGGACACACAGCACTAACTTGTAGTTTTAGCTGAACACTGTGAGCAGGATGCACTGCACTAACTTGTAGTTTTAGCTGAACACTGTGAGCAGGATGCACAGCACTAACTTGTAGTTTTAGCTGAACACTGTGAGCAGGATGCACAGCACTAACTTGTAGTTTTAGCTGAACACTGTGAGCAGGACGCACAGCACTAACTTGTAGTTTTAGCTGAACACTGTGAGCAGGACGCACTGCACTAACTTGTAGCTTTAGATGAACACTGTGCAGAGGTCTCACTACACCAACTTGTAGGTTTAGCTGAACACTGTGAGCAGGATGCACAGCACTAACTTGTAGCTTTAGCTGAACACTGTGAGCAGGACACACTGCACTAACTTGTAGCTTCAGATGAACACTGTGCAGAGGTCTCACTACACCAACTTGTAGGTTTAGCTGAACACTGTGAGCAGGACGCACAGCACTAACTTGTAGTTTTAGCTGAACACTGTGAGCAGGACGCACAGCACTAACTTGTAGTTTTAGCTGAACACTGTGAGCAGGACGCACAGCACTAACTTGTAGTTTTAGCTGAACACTGTGAGCAGGACGCACTGCACTAACTTGTAGCTTTAGATGAACACTGTGCAGAGGTCTCACTACACCAACTTGTAGGTTTAGCTGAACACTGTGAGCAGGACGCACAGCACTAACTTGTAGTTTTAGCTGAACACTGTGAGCAGGACGCACAGCACTAACTTGTAGTTTTAGCTGAACACTGAGAGCAGGACGCACAGCACTAACTTGTAGTTTTAGCTGAACACTGTGAGCAGGACGCACTGCACTAACTTGTAGGTTTAGATGAACACTGTGCAGAGGTCTCACTACACCAACTTGTAGGTTTAGCTGAACACTGTGAGCAGGACGCACTGCACTAACTGTAAATAGTCTAGCTGCCTGACTGTGGTACTAATAGGATCAAAAGAACACCAGTAATTTTCTTCAGGTAGCTGTAAATACTGTAACAAGACAAGCCTGCCTGTCAGTAGGAAGATAACAAGAATGGATCTAGCTAAACTAAATACAGTGTATATATATATATATATATGCAACACCTGGGATGCATATATATACACAATACACTGTAAGTGCAGCTAACTGACTGACTGTTCTGCCTAATCTATCTAACTCAAATCAAATGTCACTGTCTGTCTCTCTCTCTCTCTCAATCAACGCCGGAACACACACTACACAGGGCTGCCGTGCAGGCAGCCTTATATAGTGTGGGGCGTGTACTAAATCCCCTGAGCCATAATTGGCCAAAGCCTTCTTGGCTTTGGCCAATTACGGCTCTCTGTTCAGGCGGCGCTGTGATTGGCCAAGCATGCGGGTCATAGTGCATGCTTGGCCAATCATCAGCCAGCAATGCACTGCGATGCCGCAGTGAATTATGGGCCGTGACGCGCCACGCGAATTTGGCGCGAACGGCCCATATCGTTCGCAATTCGACGAACGGTCGAACAGCCGATGTTCGAGTCGAACATGGGTTCGACTCGAACACGAAGCTCATCCTTAAACATGACCAATGATTTAAAATATAAAAAAATATAAAAATATAAAAATCAGCAAAAAAAATATATATAGCAGAAAAAGTTAAAATTAGAGACTAGATGTTATTAGAACTACCTTTTAAATAACTGTGATCAGAGAATGACAGGTCCATGCAATATGCAGGACCCACATGGGAGAGCTCAAAGGGGAATGCATGTTTCCTTATGATTTTTTGCAGGATTGCTATTGGTTACAGCTACAGCTTCTCCTGCGTAGCAAAAAGCAGCTGATTGGAGGAATTTGGCAGTTTGCAAAGCCCGCGTTTCTGGAGGAGATAAAAGGGACAGTCCGGCCGTTACAAACAGACCCTGTGGAACCAGACCGGGACTCGGAAAGGATGAAGCGCCGCTCACCTAAGAGGAGGGAGAGCCTGCTCCGCCGCCTCATTGAGAAGGCCAAAGGTTCCGGAGGTGAGGAGTTGCTTCTGCAATGCCTGGAGGATGGTCATTCCGAGACTCCGCCTGGGCTGTCGGCTGTCACAGCCCAGAAAAAGATGGAGGAGCCAAAAGCAGGCATGCTCAGTCCCCGCCAGCAGCCAGAGAGAAGGAAGAAGAGACAGAGAATGGAGGCTTCTCCACAGCCCAAAGGAAAGGAGAGAGCTGGCAGCGTTCTTCCCAGGAATGCACCTCTATTGGAACAGAATACTGCTACTCAGCCTGCCGCTGCTGCGGCCAGAAGTGAGCAACTTAGGAGTCTGCCTGTTGGTGAGACACTCTCTGATGTCAATGTCACTGAATTTAATGTTCTTGTTAAATCCATATCTAGTATGTTACATAAACTTAAGGGGGCACACACAGTTGGTGCTTTTGTTGGGGAGGCTGAAGGAGCACAGTATTCTGGTGCTTTGCATGATACTAATACCAGTAATGATTTAAAAGGGGCACAGTTACATGGTGCTTTTTTACAGCAGGATGACACCACTTTTCAACATAATGAAATAGATGATATAAGTCCAATTTGGAATAATTTAACAGAGAACCCACTGGGTGAGAATTTTAAAAATAGTACAGGTATCATGGCTCGCAAGCTGGTTCAGGTTCGCAAATCTGTTATCCCCTCTGCACGCTCTGCTCATTCTATAGTTGTGGAGTCCTCTTTTAAGGTGCCTATGCCATGTGAAATATCACCGCTAGGTTTCCACTTAGCCACCTCTGTCAAAGAAAAAATTTGGGGGGGGTGAGTTTATTGATCTGCTTTCATTATTGCCAGCTTCCAAAGAATTTCTAGCTAAATCTGACAGGAAGTCAGAAGAGCGCACAGAAGAAGATAGACGGAGGGCTGTCCCCAAAACCTTTCAGAATTGGATGCAGGCTTTCTGCATTTATGCAGCTGTGTTGGGAGAACAATTTCCTGAGAAATGTTCAGGCCTTTTTCAGCATGTAGATATAGTTTCTGAAGCCTTCCGTCATTTTGGCGGTACAGCCTGGTTCACCTATGATGAGAATTTCAGGCAAAAATTAGCAGTTCACCCTGCCTTGCAATGGGGATGCAAGGATGTGGGTTTATGGTTGAATCTCATGCTACCACAGAAGCCGCAATTCACACCTCGAGCAGTGGCAAGCCCACCAAATGCCTTTCGTAAAGGCTTCTGTTTTGCCATTAATGAGGGGCAATGCAAATTATTATTAAACTGTAGGTATAGGCATGAGTGCTCTTACTGCAATGGGAACCATTCTAGTAGTAGATGTTTTCGGAAGTCATCAGCAGCTCCTCTCCCATCCTTTCCCCGTGATGCTGGTGGAAAAGGCCAGGATGCTGGTGAGCTTGCCAACAATGCTACCATGGTTAGATCATTACCCAGATCGCACGATGGCGCGGCTGCTAACTGATGGTTTCAAGGACGGTTTCTTGGTTCCTTGCTTCGCCGGGATGGGATGCACTTTGGTTAAAAATTAACGCTCTGCTATGTGTCACCCTGAAATTGTACAGGAAAAAATCTCTAAGGAAGTTGCAGAAGGAAGAGTAGCTGCCCCCTTTTCCTCGCCACCTTTTAAAAACTTCCGACTCTCCCCCTTGGGCATTGTTCCCAAAAGAGAACAGGGTAGTTTTTAGGCTCATTCACCATTTGTCATATCCAGAGGACGCTTCACTTAGCAATGAGGTTTCAGAGGTTATAGCTCCTGTTTCATATTCTTCCTTTGATGAAGCACTTGTGCTTTTACGGCGTTTTGGGCAAGGTGCACTGTTAGCAAAAGAAGACATCAAGTCTGCCTTTCACCTGCTACCTGTGCATCCACAAGGATTCAATTCCCTGGGTTTCCATTTTCAGGACCAATTTCATTTCGATAAATGTATGCCCATGGGTTTCTCGTTATCGTGTTTTTATTTTGAGCCCTTCTCAAAAATTTTACATTGGGTTCTGTCTGAATGTTCTCCTAATGGGGTATTCTACATTATTTAGACGATTTTTTGTTTGTGGGCCCAGCAGACTCCCTCCTGTGTCTGGAGTCGCTGAACTCATTTTTTCATATTTGTGATTCCTTCGGTATTCCCATTGCACATGAAAAGATGGTCCTTCCTGCATCCACTATAGAATTTTTGGGGATCACTATCAACTCATCCTTGATGGAGTTCAGATTGCCCGGGGATAAATTGCATCGTATGAGAATAATGATCTCGTTATTCTTGTCCAAGCGCAAAGTGTTGTTAAAAGAGGCCCAATCCCTACTGGGTCTGTTTGCATTCGCAGCTAGGGTTATTCCCATAGCTAGAATTTTTCCAGGCATTTTGCTTTGGCTATTAGGGGTTTTAAGAACCCTTGTTCTCATGTTTGCATCTCTAAAAGCGTCAAAGAAGACTTGGAAATTTGGGATTCTTTTCTTTGCAACTTCAATGGGTCCACCGTTTGGCAACAATCCTTTACAAATGATTTTCAGTTAAATTTCTTTACAGACACTGCGGGTTCATCCGGTTTTGGAGCTTTTCTGTATGGCCATTGGTGTGCCTCTAGATGGCACTCTAGTTGGTTGCAACAAGACATTTTACACAACATAGTCCTCCTTGAGTTGTTTCCGGTTATAGTTTCGATTGTGATCTGGAAAGAGCAGTTTATGAATCGTAGGATTATTGTAAATACGGATAACAAAGGTATACTCTTTGCTATCAATATGCTATCATCTAGATCAGAGCTAGTTATCAAATTTTTAAGTTTTTTAGTTGCGCTGCATGAGATTCAATATCTGGTTAAAAACCCGACATATACCTGGGATTGAAAATAACATAGCTGACGCTTTATCTCGTTTACAGTTCCAGAGATTCCGGGAATTGGCGCCATCAGCGGATCAGTGTGCAACCCCTTGCCCGGACTTCCTCTGGGGCTTGATCTGGGACTGATCTCTGCTCATCTTCAGAACTCAGTAGCACGTAAGACGTGGCTGGAATATAGTCTGGCCTTGTCAAAATGGTGTTCTTTTTGCTCTAGCAGGCTTATAGATGTCTTGGAGGTGAATGCGTATGTCTCCTTAGCTTTTGTGTCTTTTCTAATTAAGTCTGGCCTTAGTCCTGCCTCAATTAGCAAGGTGTTGGCTGGTGTTTCATTTTTTCTAAAATTTGCAGGCATGCCAGCCTTGTCCTCCTTCTTTCAGGTTAGCCAGGTCCTCAAGGGATTCAAGAATTCATGTCCTACTCAGGATTCCAGACGTCCTGTTTCAGTTAATTTATTAATCAAACTGCTCTCGATATTAGAAGAGATTTGTTTTACTGAATTTGAACCCTTGCTTTTCAGGGCAGCCTTTTCTGTTACCTTTTTTGGTGCCCTTAGAGTTGGAGAACTTACAGCTCAAAACAAATCATCTTCATCCTTCCTGCTGTTTTCTCATGTATGGAATCGGATTGCCATCATTTGTTTATCTGCCGGTCAAAAACTTTTGGTTTAGGCAATGGTCAGTGGATATCTCTGGGTAAATCTCCTAATCCATTGGTTTGCCTGGTGTCCCATACTGCCAGTTATATGTCAGTCAGGCCCTTCTCTGATAGTTCCTTTTTTATCCACCAGGACTTGTCCCCTTTGACCCGATACCAGTTTTCTACTGTGCTGTCCTCATGCCTTAAGCGCCTTAACCCCTCAGGTCTCAGATTCTCATTGCATTCATTTAGGATTGGGGCCGCCACCACAGCCAATTTGTTGGGATTCTCTCCCGGTCAAAAAAGGGTTGGTAGGTGGGCTAGTAGTAGATATAACATTTATGTCTGGCCTGAGTTATTAATTGTTTGATTTTTCTATTTTCAGATTTATCTAAATGCACAATCTGGATAGTAGGCCACTCCTACATTTTCTGGGCTGAAAAACAGGCTGCATCCAGGATTTATACAAACAATTTAGGTTTGGATAGTAATGACTTTACAGTTTTATGGTCTGGCATTAGGGGCCTAAGATGGTGTAATCTTAAAGCCCACTTAATTCACTTATCCACAGTTTGGCCCTCTCCTCTTTCTTCAAGTTGGAGCAAACAACATTGGTAAAGTTAGAACATGGGAGCTCCTTTGTGAAATGAAGCGGGATATTTATTCCATTAAACTTTTGTTCCCAAGTACCAATTTGGCCTTCCCTGAAATGATTCCTAGACCCCTTTGGTCCCCTTCGGGAAATTTATTTCATGTGGATAGGATTCGGAAAAGGCTGAATAGGACTATACACAAAAACTATACATAATTTTTTAGTGTCCTCGGGCAGTGTGTGTCATTCCGCCACTTGGAGCTGGAAGGTTTCATACCTGGGTTAATTATGAAGGATTTAGTTCACTTGTGGGACATAGGTCTGGACATATTCAATATGGGCCTGCAAAGTTTAATTGAAAGTGCCACAGTGTTGGGGGGACCTCAGCCAGCAGTTTCCCTCCTGGCCTCGGTCGGTGGGGAATAGTCGTCCAGCATTGTCTGGATGGACACAGTGTAAAATTTTGGGTTGATGTATTATAGCCAACATGGCTTTATAATTATTTGAAGTTGCGTTATTTCATTATCAGGTTACCCCTTGAACAACATTGTGGCCTAAATTTAATTTTCCAAAATAAATAAATTTGTTGAAAGAAAATAAATGGTTGTTGGTCTTTTATTGTAGTAATATCTCCTTTGTGCTAGCCCATGCAGGCGGACTTATAAGCAGCAGTGCGACATCTCCTGCCCACCAGCTTCATCCTAAAGTTCATCATTTAGGTATAGTACCCCATGCTTTCCCTAAGCATGATGGAAAATGCTCATAGAGTGCATAATAAATGGAAAAATTATGTGTATATGAAATATATATTAATAACATACCACAGGGACTGATGCTGTAGATAATATTGTAGATACTATTATTTGCACCCATTAAAAATTGCTGATAAAGCAGTTCAGGTCTAATTCAATGTTCATCCCTCTTGGAAATAAACTCTTCATCAAAAAGATCCATTGAGTCTCTCTCTGAGATAGATCCCTGACCCGATTAGATTCCCTCCAAGAGGGATGAACATGATCAATACCACAAAATTGCAGCAGGCTCGGGTCCTGATCATGTTTCTCTTGAAGTGAAGAGACACACTATGATGCTTGAACCCCTTCCTGATATTTGCCATATGTTCTGTAACTCGTATCTTTAAAAGTCTCTTAGTGCCACCTACATAAAATAGCCTGCAAGGGCACCATAAAATATAGACTACATAAGAGGAATTGCAAGTAAAAAATTCCCTTATTGCAAAAGATTCTTCATCCCTATTAGTGATTTCAGTTCTACCTCTGTTGCTGACCTTGGCAGTCCTGCAGCAGATGCATTTCCTACATGCATAAAAGCCTTTTAACCTCCCTGACGGTTTTCCCGAGTGTGGCTCGGGGTTAAATTTCAGCATCATTAGCGGTAACCCCGAGCCACACTCAGGATTACATTGCAGGATCCTGGTGCGGTGTTACTTACCTTGTCCTCAGGATCCTGTGGTGTCCCCCGCTGTGTCCGTGGGCTCTGTCCTCCTCCGAAGCCTCTGTGTGCCAGGCTCCGTTCCCTGCGAGCGTCGCGATGCACGAGGGTGGAGCCTGGCGGCAAATTAAAAAAATCTTACAGATTACAGTACTGTATGAAATTATTTCACATCCCTTTTGTCCCCAGTGCTTTGTCCAATGCCCTGCATGCAGTTTTATATTATATACACTGTTCTTTCTGCCTGGAAACATGAGATTGTCCATAGCAACCAAAAAGTGTCCCTTTACGTCAAAAGTGGCTTTAGACCAGCTAGAAAACAGCGATAGTAAATTAGAACACTTGCAGAATTGAGCGATAGTGAATCATGGAGAAATTTATTTTATTATTATTATATTATTTTTTTTTTAAATTATTTAAAAGACTCTTGGTGGACAGATTTAAGTGTGTTATTGTTAAGAATTACAGGCCTACAATATAAGGCGCCAAATTTCCATGCAAAATAATTGTACAGCTTTCAGCACCTAAAAAAACAAAATAATCATACCGCCAGGGAGGTTAAATCTATTTTAATGGCTTGTTCATGGAGTGGGTTTAGAATTTTTTTTACTACCCTATCCCCAATATTGGGGGCCCATCTGTAGATGAAGTTGGGTTGCTTCGGTAGAACCTCACCCAAATGTCTGTCCCTGCATAGAATGTGCCAGTGTTTTTTTTAAGATCAACTCAATCTCCTTATACTGGCAATGAAAATTCGTTATGATACCCCACTGATGTTGGTTATCCACTAATAAGTCATCCTTTTCCTTTAAGCACTGTTCTAGGGATTTCTGCTACCTCTTGAATAGTTTTGTCCAGAAAGCTCTCCTTATATCCCTTCTGAAGGAATCTTTCTTTGAGTACATGGGATTGTGCAATGTAATCATTTTGTTCTGTGCAGTTCCTGCGGACTTTGAGCATCTGGCCCTTCGGGATGTTTTTAATCCAGGCCAGTGATGGCCACTTCTGATGGACAGAAATTTATTACGGTCCGTTGATTTGAAATATACTTTAGTCCTCAAAGCATTCTTATCCATCTCAATAGTTAAATCCAGGAAATTAACAGATCGATCACTAATCACATACTCCAATTTGATGTTGTTGGGATTAGTGTTCAGATCCCCTAGAAACTGAATCACAGATTCTTCTGATCCCTCCCAGATGAACAGGAGGTCATCTATGAATCTCCGATAAAATTTGAGTTGAAGGATTCTTCTACCAAACACATATTTGTCCTTTCACTCGGCCATAAACAGGTTGGCGAGGCTGGGAGCATATTTAGCTCCCATAGCCACGCCAAACCTGCTGGGAGAAAAAAAGCCATCATACCAAAAGTAGTTATGGGTCCTGCAGAACTCCAATGCATGACCCAAAAAAACTTTCTGCGTGTGAGGGATATCATCCCTTTTACTGAGTGCCCAATTCAATGCTGGTGCCACATCCTGATGATGAATAATAGTGTATAAGGCGGCTACATCAGCCGTCACCAAATAAGTAGTAGAGGATGAGTGTATGGTCAGCTTTTCTAATGACCGTAATAAATCAGTGGTATCCTTTAAATATGCCTTTGTGGCCTTCACACTAGGCTGAAGGAAACGATCCAAAAATTCACCCACCCTCGCTGTGACCGACCCTATACTGTTAACAATAGTTTGTGTTGGTGGCACTTCCGCATTTCTATGAATTTTCAGCAACGTATAAATTACCAGGATTCTGCATGCGCTGGGAACCAAATATCTTTTTTCCTTAACCACTTGCTTACAGGGCACTTAAACCCCCCTCCTATCCAGACCAATTTTCAGCTTTCAGCGCTGACGCACTTTGAATGACAATTGCGCGGTCATACAACACTGTACCCATATGAAATTTTTATCATTTTTTCCCCACAAATAGAGCTTTCTTTTGGTGGTATTTCATCACCTCTGCAGTTTTACTTTTTGTAAAAAAAATTTAAAAAACTGAATTAAAAAAAAAAAAATTTTATTTTTTTATATTTTGTTATAAAAAATTTAAAACAGGTAATTTTTCTCCTTCATTGATGTACGCTGATGAGGCAGCAGTGATGGGCACTGATAGGCAGCAGTGATGGGCACTGATCAGTTACACTGATAGGCAGCACTGCTAGGTGGCACTGATTGGCGCTACTGGTGGGCATTGATAGGTGCACTTGTGGGCATTGATAGGTGGCACTTGTGGGCATTGATAGGTGGCACTTGTGGGCATTGATAGGTGGCACTTGTGGGCACTGTTAGGTGGCACTGTTAGGTGGCACTGTGGGCAGTGTTAGGTGGCACTATTAGGTGGCACTGATGAGGCAGATGTGTCTCTTCCACTTCGGGACCAATGTCCCTCACATCTGAGCAGGTGATCGGCTTTTTTTTCTACTCACGCTGTCAGCGTGAGTAGAAAAAAAAACGATTACCGAACTTTTGTTTACATCATGTGATCAGCTGTCATTGGCTGACAGCTGATCACATGGTAAGGGGCCAGGACTGGCCCCTTTCTTAGATCGGTGATCACCCGAGTCTCAGTGACTCAGTAATAACAGCGCACATGGGAGGCCGTCATATGACGGCCTCCTGGGAATTCAGGTCTGCTCTGTGGCTGTCATTCGGCCATAGCACGGATGCCAAGTGGTTAAGGTTCAGGGCTCCAATTCCATATCCCCACTCAATGAGTTAATCCAATTGCAAGTGGTAATCATTGATAGGATCAGATCCCAATTTCTTATAGGTGGAACTGTCTCCCAATAATTGCATAAGCTGATTATGATAGAATGCTGTATCCATAATTACCACCCCTCCACCCTTGTCGGCAGGGCGCACAATAATATCTTTCCTATCCTCAAGAGACTTAATTCCTTCTTTGATATATTCCAGATTGACTTAGCATGGGGTACTGTGCCTAAATGATGAGCTTTAGGATGAGGCTGGTTGGCAGGGGATGTCGCACCGCTGCTTATCAGTCCGCCTGCATTCTCTACTCACAGTTATCTAAAAGGTAGTTCTAATAACATCTAGTCTCTATTTTTTTACTTTTTCTGCTATATATATTTTTTTTTGCTGATTTTTACCGGTATATTTTTATATTTTTTTTATATTTTAAATCATTGGTCATGTTTTATGGGTGTATTTTTTTAGAGATATTAAACTCACTCATGTGTGTTGATCATATGATTAACTATAATAATATTATTTACCAAGTTGTGTACTTGCTCATCACTACTTTGAACTTTTATTAAAACATCACTGCAATAATAGGCTGTAAAAGGCGGTGTAGTGTGGAGATGGGGACACAGGAAGTGAGCAAGAGCTAGTTGCTTTGTCTCCGCCCACTTGGGGAGTCTAGGAAATAAAGGGAGAAGCATTATGCCGCACTGCCAATCCCATGAATAAGTCATTTACGATGAAACATGTCGGGGCGTGGCTATACGGCAAGCATCTGAAGCGTGACGCAAGACGTTGTGATGTGACACACTGCATCGAATGGTGGAGGCTTGAGACTAGGAGTGGGTGAGACTGCACAGGTGACACACTATCCTGGGTCCGCCGTGACCACTATAGATCGCTTTACCAGTGCATGGAGTTTACGTTACGATTTCCTTTGGAGTGTTTTTTTGGCCTGCTTTGGTTTTCACACATGTGAGTGCAATGGTGTGCAATGGTTTGAATTTTTAATAAATTTGCTGTACTTTTTCACACTATTTGAAGCATATTTTCATGTGGAGCAATCACTTCTTGAAGAAAAGGATTTGTTGCATTTACGCTCGCTATTTGGAGATCACATTTGGAATCTGGAGATCACATTTTAACCCCCAATAAGTGTGGGTTGAGGCGAGCTATGCCAAACACGAGAGTGGGAGGCAATTGTAGCTGCTGAGTGCAAATCTTTAAGTGGGAGTGGAAGCACAAACACTGAGGTGTGATGGAAGATCACAAAGAACAACCAAGAGTTTTCATTTATAGATTTTTTTCAGACCATTCATCGGAATATTCATAATTTATGAACTTTATGTCAACACTTTATTCATTATTTTCACATCTGTCACAGGGTGTGTTGTTTTTATTATTATGTGATAGGATGTGTTTGCTCACAGTGTTCACCAATAATTTTTTTGTCAGATCACATTCATATTGTGACTAGGGTTGTCCCGATACCGATACCAGTATCAGTATCGGCACCGATACCGAGCATTTGCCCAAGTACTTGTACTCGGGCAAATGCTCCCGATGCTTCCACCGATACCTTGATAGTCAGCAGTGATCGGCGCGTGGGGGAGTTACAAGCTTCTCCCCCAGCGGCTTTCAGCTGCTTAGTGACATACAGCGGAGATCTGTGCTTGTAACTCCCCCACACGCGATCACCGCTGACTGTCACTGCATCCTCCATGCCCCCTCCGTTCCGCTGTCCCCCTCCGCTGTCCTTCTTCGTTCCGCTGTCCCCCTCCGTTCCTCTGTCCTGCCATTCCGCTGTCCCCCTCCGTTCTGCTGTCCCTCTCTCTTCCTCTGTCCCTCTCCATTGTTCTGTCTCTCTCCATGTCCTCCTTTGTGAACGGACAGAGTCAGCTGACTCTGTCCATTCACATAACTGAAACATTGTAATCTCCTGTGATTACAATGTGTCAGTTTATGAATGGAGAGGAGCCGCTGTCTTCTCTCCATTCATTCTCAGTGCCGCTGAGGCTGCAGAGAAAGGGACTGTGGAATCTCTATCCTCTGTCTCTTTCTCTGTCTTAAGGGGGAGATTTCAGGGGTCTGATAAGACCCCTGATATCTCACCAAAGCCCCCCAACAGGGCTAATTAAAAAAAAAAAAACACATATTGCAATAAATAATAAGAAAGAAATATTATTGTAAAAAAATAATAAAAATGTAAATAAAAAAAAACACACAGACACCGTTCACCCCCTCCCCCCCCCCTGAAAAAAAGCAAAAAAAAAAAGCATTGTTATAAAATAAAAAAAAAACCACTGATGGTTGGTAGATCAGTCTTTTATTGACCGATCTCGTGCCCTTTCTTTGGGCGATAAATTAGGACATACCCTTGTTAAAATCTTTCTCCAGCTATTACCGTACACAGATGCCAATATTTGATAGTTGATATTTCCTTATATATTTTTTTTTTCTGGCATATTATTTTTCACCCATTGTTCTTTGTTGAAATGGAATACCTTCTGAATAAAAGTGTTAAATAATGCACTTACAGAATCTCTATAAGACTGGTTGAACTTTGCTTGACCATACTTAACAAAACATGGCATTTGTTTTTTTTTACCTCTAATATTCATATTTTTTGATTAAGGGTGGATGCAAACAGGTATGATTTTGCCGCCATATTGACATGACTGTGTATTGGTACCCTTCTCCTTTTTGACACCAGTGGCTGGTGTTTCTTTTTTGGTCGGGTGCGATTGACCCGACCGACCCCCGGTCAGTCAGGTTACCAGCCCGGCACTTACCCCATCGATTGCATGGACAGTGCTTCCCTCCGGCTGATGGGCGGTAGCTTCTCATGCATTACGGCAGCCGTGCGTCTCCTCCTCCCTCCTCCTCGGCCAATAGGATCGCTTCTTCTTTCAACCAATCAGAAAATGGGGTCTTAAGATTGGCTGGGAGGAGAATCTGTGTGACAATAGCAAATATTCTTTCACTATTGTCACACAACTGGGAGCCCACCCTTTTTTGAGCACACCTCTTTGAAGAATATGAGAGCCTCTGGCTCTAATCACGTGCTTAAAAAACCCAAAAACATTGGAATCCATGAGTGCAGCACCCCGCATGTAGATTAGGGGGCTAGAACCATGGATTGGGGGCAGAACCCCTGCACCTTGCATTATGGCCGCGGCTTCCCGTGCATCATGGTGGTCTTGCATCTCTTCCGTTCTCCTCCCTCCTCCATCAATAGGATCACTACTTCTTTCAGTCAATCTGGAAACAGGTCTCAAGATCCACTTCCTGATTGGCTGGGAGGATAATCAGTGTGACAATAGCGAATATTCATTCTCTATTGTCACATAACTGGGTGGACTTGGGGTGCAGTGCTCTGCGCCCAGAGCCCACCCTTTTTTGAAGCATATTAGAGCCTCTGGCTCTAATCACGTGCTTCAAAAAACAAACAAACTTTGGATTCCATGTGTCCGCCCCCTAATCTAAATGCGGGGCGCCAGACGCATGGATATTGGGGAAGTGCCCGTTCACCCTGCTTTATGGGCCAGCACTATTGGCCACTATATGGCTCTGTGTAGCATCCTAGACCCTTACTGCCTCTGCTGGCAGAGGATTCTGAGTGATGGCTGCAAAGAACCTAAATTGAACTGCACATGCACCCTACTTCTGGGTTGGTGACGCCGTGGAGATGTGCATTGTTTCTGTGTGGCAGCGCCATGACATCACCCATCCTGTGCAACGTGAGGGGTATATCTGAAGCAAGCCCCGGTGCTCAGCAGTGTCAGTGGGGTCCTTGACAGGCACTGGATGCGGTTGTAGCCTGATGGTTTTGTACTTTCTATAGAAATAGACTGATTGAGTTACATATCCTTTTCTATTGCTTTACCTTTTCAGTATACTACTGCAAGCTGCTTTACTCCCTTTGGAGATATTCCTGTGGATGGGACTCTCCAACTAAATGGCATCTCTATGCTTGGTTTCTTGCTTGGTCTGTGGGCAGGTCATATTAACAGGTATTTTACCTACATTCCTGAAATGTTTATAATTGTTAGCAGTGGCGGCTGTCCATTAGGGGCACAGGGGCCCCTAATCCATGCTCCCGACCCCTAATTTACATGCAGGGAACCAGACGCATGGATTTAATTTTTTTTTTAAAGAAAACATGATTAGAGCCTGAGGCTCTAATTGGCTTAAAAAATGGTGGGCTTGGGGCACAGAGCACTGCGCACAGTGCTCATCCAGTTGTGTGACAATAGCAAATTAATATTCTCTATTGTCTTCCTGATTCTCCTCCTAGCCAATCAGGAAGTGGGTCTTAAGACCCGACTGGCCAAGAGGAAAAGCAACTGTATTGGCTGGGAGCAGAAGCAGGAGGGAATCCGCCAAGGAGTAGACGCAGGGAGAAGCCGCCGAAGCTGCCCGCATCCTGGATGGGGTAAGTGAGGGGCTGGTGGGCGGATGGGTGAGTGACGGTGGGGGTTGTTCACCAATCAACTGAGCGAAGGGGGGGTTTGATCGATCAACCAAACCGAGTGGAGGGTTGGGTGGTTTGTTTCCCGCCCCCTCCCCCCCAAAAAAAATGGGTTACCAGCCACCACTGATTGTTAGGTTACTCTCACCATGAGTCACTTACCTATTCACATATGCAAAGAAATACTGATGCCCCGTACACACGGTCGGACTTTGTTCGAACATTCCGACAACAAAATCCTAGGATTTTTTCCGACGGATGTTGGCTCAAACTTGTCTTGCATACACACGGTCACACAAAGTTGTCGGAAAATCCGATCGTTCTGAACGCGGTGACGTAAAACACGTACGTCAGGACTATAAACGGGGCAGTAGCCAATAGCTTTCATCTCTTTATTTATTCTGAGCATGCGTGGCACTTTGTCCATCGGATTTGTGTACACACGATCGGAATTTCCGACAACGAATTTTGTTGTCAGAAAATTTTATATCCTGCTCTCAAACTTTGTGTGTCGGAAAATCCGATGGAAAATGTCCGATGGAGCCCACACACGGTCGGAATTTCCGACAACACGCTCCGATCGGACATTTTCCATCGGAAAATCCGACCGTGTGTACGGGGCATAAGAAGCCCAATGTAATTTACCTTCAATTTTCAGCTATCCTGTCTGCTTGATTATCTCTTCTGCGGCTAAATACATAACAGCTTTTACCCCGGCCTACTGGGAGGGACACCATCCCCCCCAACCCCACTGGTAGTTTGGATGCTAATCCTTGTTTGTACAATTCCTGTGGATTCAGTGTCAAATACAACTAATTGCTCACTTTGATAAGTCACTTCAACAATCTTTTGTGTTTTGAATGTTTTTATGGATTTTGCTACTCCTATATGATTAAGTTTTGTTTCAAGTGGCTAATCTACTACATGAATACAAACTGTGAATCTTGAATGTCCCATTTCTCTGTATATATACCTTTTATATTTAATTTACCATTTCCAGGTGTGGTAGCATACATACCCTGAGGAAACCTATCAAAGAGTGAAACATGTCAGGGATTGCTACACCATAATAAGCAACTGCAATGAATTCACTAGATGTACAGTATATCAAACAAGAATTATTTAGTATATTTATCTTTTAACCTGAAATACCTAATAAAATTGATTGCAATTTTGCATGTGACTATGACTTTAGTTATTGGCAACTGAAAAATCCCAGCTCTTATATAAGGGAATTCCCCACTGTCCTTTTCTGTTTATCAACATTGTTCAGATATGAGATAGAGAGGGATACAAAGTAACATTGCTTTTTTGGTATCTACTTTGTTTTAATTATCTGCAGAACAAAGGGATGATGCTTAGTTAAAGCAACCTGACAAGTAAAAAAAAAAAATATTTTTTTTTTAATAAAATGTGTCACTACTTAATTTGTATTGATTTTTTTTATACAGCTTATGGCGATACTTAGTGACTTAAATTGGGACTGCAATAGTGCAGCAGGCAATCTTACACTAACTGACACTGGTGGGAACTGACCAACTTACATCACCATTCTCTCTAAAACAGTGATCAGTGATAATATATACACTGTCACTGTACTAATGACACTGGCTGGGGAGAGGTTAACATCTAGAGCAATAAAGGGGTAAAATGTGTGCTTAACAATTTGTAATGTGTGCTGCTTTTTACTAAAGACTAAACCTGGAAGCAGGCGGCCAAGTACGGGTTACATCAATTTGCCTGCATTGCAGGTGAGCAGTTCGCTAGTGTTTAACTACTTACAGACCGGAAGTATTTACCCACTTCCTGACCAGGCCATTTTTTGTGATACGGCACTGCGTCTCTTTAACTGACAATTACGCAGTCGTGCGACGTTGTACACAAACAAAATTGATGTCCTTTTTTTCCCACAAATTGATATTTCTTTTGGTGGTATTTGATCACCTCTGCATTTTTTATTTTTTGCGCTATAAACAAAACAAGTAGTAGAAAAAGCTAACTCCGCGCCAATGGTGACAACGGCTATCCAGCCATCCATGTGAGCAGGCACATTCCTGCAAAAGCGCTAGTGACTCTCTTTTCAAATAAAGGGGTCATTGGTATCTGGTAAGCAGATATCCATTTTTACAAGGTGTATTTTCTTCTATCTTTTGGTGAAGGAACTTCTTTTCTATCAACAGCAAGGAACTGGCACATCTTGGAAGATATCACTTTATTTAGAATTCATTTTTTACTGTTAATTACCACTAGTACACTATTGTATTGTTACCATTGTGTTGGTTTCTGTGGATTAGTGTTCAATCTCACTGGTAATATGTATACAAATCTATGTTCTTTTTCTTTTAGTGCACAAGGTACACAATAAGCACAATTCACAATTGTTGCACTCTAATTATTCAATTTTTTTATTTTTTGAACAATCATTAGCACCCCCTATTTATATATTTATAAACAAAACAAGACCAACAATTTTCAAAAAGATATATATATATAAATATATTTAACTTTTTGCTATAATAAATACCCCCCCCCAAAAAAAAAAAAAAAAAACATTTCTTCATCAGTTTAGGCCAAAATATATTCTTCTACATATTTTTGGTAAAAAAAAAAAATGCAATAAGTGTATATTTATTGATTTGCTCAAAAGTTATAGTGTCTACAAAATAGGGGATATATTTATGGTATTTTTATTATTATTTTTTTTTTACTAGTAATGGCCATGATCAGCTTTTAGCAGGACTGCGACATTGCGGCGGACAGATTTTTTAAACTTTTTTGGGACCAGTGACATTTTTGCAGCGATCAGAGCTAAAAATAGCCACTGATTACTGTATAACTGTCACTGGCAGGGAAGGGTTTAACACTAGATGTTTCTAACTGTGGGGGGAGTGTGCTGACTGGAGGAAGAGAGAGATTGCTGTTCCTGATCACGAGGAACAGCAGATCTCTCTCTACTCCGTTGTCAGAACGGGGATCTGTCTGTTTACATACACAGATCCCTGTTCCGGCCACATGCATCGGTTCCGGTGTCATGCCATGGGGGTGCGTGCGCCCCCTATAGCTTCTTAAGGAGGCTGACGTACAATGACGACAATTTGCACAGCCGTGCCAACCTGCCGCAGTACAACCGTGGCGGCTGATCGGCAAGTAGTTAATATATAAAGATGCATACATTAGATGTGCATGACGAAAAAAAAATTGTTTAGTTTCAATTCGTTAACCACTTGACAACTGGGCACTTAAACCCCCTTCCTAACCAGACCAATTTTCAGCTTTTGGTGCTCTCACATTTTGAATGACAATTACTCAGTCATGCAACACTGTATCTTTATGAAATTTTTGTCCTTTTTTTCACACAAATAGAGCTTTCTTTTGGTGGTATTTAATCACTGCTGGGTTCTTTATTTTTTGCGCCGTAAAAGAAAAAAGACCGAAAAATCTGTAAAAAAATACATTTTTCTTCATTTCTGTTATAATATTTTGCAAATTAGTAATTTTTCTTCATATATTTTGGCCAAAATTTATACCGCTACATATCTTTGGTAAAAATAACCCAAATCGGTGGATATTATTTGGTCTTTTTGAAAGTTAGAGTCCAAAAGCTATGGTGCGAATATCTGAAAATTGATCACACCTGAATTACTGACGGCCTATCTAATTTCTTGAGACCCTAACATGCCAGAAAAGTACAAATACCCCCCAAATGACCCCTTTTTGGAAAGAAGACATTCCAAGGTATTTAGAAAGATGAATGGTGAGTTTTTTGAAGTTGTCATTTTTTCCCACAATTCTTTGCAAAATCAAGGTTTTTTTTTACTTTTTTTTTTTCCACAAAATTGTCATATTAGCAGGGTATTTCTCACAGACCGCATATGCATACCACAAATTACACCCCAAAACACATTCTGCTATTACTCCTGAGTACGACGATACCACATGTGTGAGACTTTTACACAGCGTGGCCACATACAGAGGCCCAACATGCAGGGGAGCACCTTCAGGCGTTCTGGAGCACCCAGGCCAATTCTGACATTTCTCTCCTACATGTAAAAATCATCATTTATTAGCTAGAAAATTACTTAGAACCCCAAAACATTATATATGTTTTTTTAAGCAAAGACCCTAGAGAATACAATGGCGGTCATTGCAACTTTTTATCTCGCACGGTATTTGCGCAGCAATTTTTTTAACGCTTTTTTTGGAAAAAAAACTGTTTTGTGCTTTACAAAAACCAAAACAGTAAAGTTAGCCCAATGTTTTTGCATAATGTGAAAGATGAAGTTATGCCGAGTAAATAGATACCCAACATGTCACCCTTCAAAATTGCACGCGCTTGTGGAATGGCGCCAAACTTTGCTACTCAAAAATCCCCATAGGCGACGCTTTAAAATTTTTTACTGGTTACATGTTTTGAGTTACAGAGGAGGTCTAGGGCCAAAATTATTGCTCTCGCTCTACTGATCGCAGCGATACATCACATGTGTGGTTTGAACACCGTTTTCATATGTGGGCGGGACTTACGTATGCGTTCGCTTCTGCATTGCGAGCACACAGGGACAGGGGCGCTTTAAAATTTTTTTTTTTTTTTTTTTTATTGTTCATTTTACTTTATTTATTTAAGTTTGATGCTTTTCTCCAAAAAAAAAAATTTTTGACCACTTTTATTCCTATTACAAGGAATATAAACATCCTTGTAATAGGAATATGACATGACAGGTCCTCTTTACAGTGAGATATGGGGTCAATAAGACCCCACATCTCACCTCTAGGCTGGGAAGCCTGAAATTAAAAAAAAAAAAAAAAAAAAAAGATCCTGGCTTCGATCGTAGCGGTAGAAGCACCGCAAGGCGGCGGGAAGGGGGGACGTCCCCTCTCGCCTCCCGTAAGAACGATCAAGCAGTGGAACAGCTGCTATGATCATTCTCATGGTGTAGGGAATCGCCGGCTGAAAAAGCTGATATCTGAATGATGCCTGTAGCTGCAACCATCATTCAGATATCTCCGCACAAAGTCAAGGACGTTGTATGACGGCCGGCGGGCGGGAAGTGGTTAAAACGCTTTTTTTTTTTTTTTTAACACAAAGTTGTCCATTTTATACAATATTTCTACCACATAACATGTACATGCCAAAAATGACACCCCAAAATAGATTCTCCTGCTCCTCCTGAGTACGGCGATACCCCATGTGTGAGACTTCCACAGCCTGGCCACATACAGAGGCCGAGTACAGCTGAGCATGGCTCAGCATGGCAGGGTATGGCGGGGTATTGCGGAGTATTGCGGAGTATGGCGGGGTATGGCAGAGTATGGCGGGGGGCATGGCGGAGTATGGCGGGGGGCATGGCAGAGTATGGCGGGGGGCATGGCAGAGTATGGCGGGGGGCATGGCAGAGTATGGCGGGGGGCATGGCAGAGTATGGCGGGGGGCATGGCAGAGTATGGCGGGGGGCATGGCAGAGTATGGCGGGGGGCATGGCAGAGTATGGCGGGGGGCATGGCAGAGTATGGCGGGGGCATTGCAGAGTATTGCACAGCATTGCAGAGTATTGTGGGGGCATTGCAGAGCATTGCACAGCATTGCAGAGTATTGTGGGGGCATTGCAGAGTATTGCACAGCATTGCAGAGTATTGCACAGCATTGCAGAGTATTGTGGGGGCATTGCACAGCATTGCAGAGTATTGTGGGGGTATTGCAGAGTATTGTGGGGGTATTGCAGAGTATTGCACAGCATTGCAGAGTATTGCACAGCATTGCAGAGTATTGTGGGGGTATTGCAGAGTATTGCACAGCATTGCATAGTAGTGAGGGATGGCTGAGCATGGATGGATGGATGTCTCTGTGCAGCGCTGTGGGCACTACACATACAGCCCACAGCGCTGCAGGCATCCATCCATCCCCCTCCCCGCTCACTGTGTACCGATCGGTACACAGGAGGGGAGGAGAGGAACCGGCGTCATCAGATGACGCCGGTCTGTTTACATGTGATCGCGCCGTCATTTGACGGCGCGATCACATGGTAAACGGCCGCGATCAGCGGCCATTTACTGGGATCCGTGATGCCCCGGGTCCCCTGGACCCGGCGGTCACGGATGTGTTCGGGTGCGCGCCCCAGGGGGCGCGCGAGAGGGGAATTCTGGGAGGACGTCATAGTACGTCCTCCCAGAGTTATCCAACCGCCCTGCAGCCGTCATTCGGCTATGGGCCGGTTGGTAAGTGGTTAATCTAGTTATTTAGTTTCGTTAAATTTGGTGGATTTGTTCAATTTGTAGTCGGAATTCGTATAAAGACATTTTATGTCTTTTTCTAATTTTCTTTGAATTTACCAGTTTTATTTTTTTTCAATTCAAAATGTTAAAATCAATACATTTTGAATTGTCAAATCGAAAACTTTAGTTTTTTTTTTTTTTTGATTCAAATGTGGCAAAGTGAACAGACAAAAGAAAACTCTTCATCAAATGATTACAATGACTCTTTAAATCACCTTTGATTTAACAAAAACAGCATTATTTTGAAATAGTACTCTAATAACACACACCGTCTTTGATTTCAAAAATATGTTTACAGTTAGAATTCTGCTGGCATTCGATATAAAATTTGATTAGAATTTCAATTTGAATTTTGGAAATTCGGACAAATTTATTTTAGTTTAGTTTAGTTTTCGGAGCATTCAGTGCATTTTGTGTAATTTAGGTATTCAGATATATCCGAATCTCTGAATAATGAAAAACAAACCGCACATGTCTAGCGTACATGTGCACTGGTGCTACCCCTTGAGTGTGCAGTGGCACAAACCCATGACCACTGTGTCTGGTGGACACATTGGATAGCAGCGCTCAGTACCCAGCTCCTGTGAGCAGCTGGGATGTCATGTGATCACGTGATTAGAATGTCAACAAAACGATCATAAATGGCTTCCATTCACCATTTATGACTGTTTTGCTTAGTATTGCGATACTGTGATTGGCCCACAGTTATCACATGGTACCTGGGCCAATATTTCTTGCTATTACCATAACTTATAAAAAAAAAAGCTCATATTCAGTGCTTGAAGAAATAAGCCTGAAGGAAATGGAATCCAGGGGATATGGTGTGCAGAACAGACAGGACCTATTGAAAAATAAAAATCTTTTGAAAGGACCCTCACACCAGCTTCAGTGTATGCAATGACACATACTGTGACACCACAGCAGACATGTGCACTGATGAAAAATTTGTTCGTTTTTGTTTTAATCCTTTAATTTTTTGGGGAGTTTTCGGGTCATTCGTTATGATCACAATTCATAAATTTGTAAAATTGAAAGTTCTTAAATTCGAAAATTCGAAAATTCATAAATTCAAAAATGAGAAAATCCGAAAATAAGAAAGAAAATCCCAAAATTTGAAAGAATAAATAACTAACTAATAATAACTAACTATTAAATTATAGGTATTGTAATTTCCTTTCAAATTTGGCTGTTACGATTTATCCAAAATAACGAATGCCACATCTAAACAAATGGAATGGAACAAATTATTAATAAATATTAATAATAATAATAGGGGGTACTTGTGGTTTATATGACAATTTAGCAGGGGATGACATGGAGGAGGAGGAGGGGGTAGAGCTGACAAATCTCACATCATCACCACTAGCTGTATGGAGATGTGGTGGAACAACAAGCTGCAGCACTGAGCCCTGTCCTGCATCCTTCTGAGTTGCAAGCAGAGTTACCCAGTGTGCTGTGGATGAAATATATCGTCCCTGACCATGCTTGCTGGACCACGTGTCAGCAGTAACGTGGACTTTGCGGCTGACTGCCTTGCCCATTGATGCCACAACATTGCCTTCCACATGATGGTACAGAGCTGGAATGTCCTTACGTGAAAAGAAATGGTGACTGGGAACCTGTCATTGTGGTACAGCACATTCTGCAAATTCACAGAGGGGGCAGAATCCACCAGATGGAAAAGCAGAAGTTGTAGAGCCAGCAGCTTTGACAAGCTTGCATTTAGACGCTGGGCAATAGTCTACAGCTGGTAGTGTGCTACTAGCAGATGAACTGCAAGGACCTGGGGCACCCTGTTTTATGCCATTATTCCTGGCAGTGGAGGCTGCTGAGAGGTCATAAGGTATAGCGGGGGCAGACTGAGGTGAGTAAGGAGGAGGAACAGAATTGTGTCCCTTTTGTGTGGCTTTCAGATGCTCTTTCAGATGCATACTATAGCACACTAAGGTGTTGATTTACTAAAGGCAAATAGACCGTGCACTTTGCAAAGTGCAGTTGTACTCTGCAAGTGCGGTAGCTCAAGAGCTTGATAAATAAGCTAAAGCTTCACTTTGCAAAGAATACCCAATCACGTGCAAGGAAAATAAAAAACAACCACATTTTTGTTTGCACATAATTAGATGATGGAAGTCAGCAGAGCTTCTGCTCATTTACTAAGATCTGGACTAGGGATGAGCCGAACACCCCACCGGTTCGGTTCGCACCAGAACCTGCGAACGGACCGAAAATTTGCACGAACGTTAGAACCCCATTGGCGTCTATGGGACTCGAATGTTCGAAATCAAAAGTGCTCATTTTAAAGGCTAATTTGCATGGTATTGTCCTAAAAAGGGTTTGGGGATCCGGGTACTGCCCAAGGGGACATGTATCAATGCAAAAAAAACTTTTAAAAACGGCCATTTTTTCAGGAGCACTGATTTTAATGATGCTTAAAGTAAAAAAAAAAAAAGTGAAATATTCCTTTAAATATCGTACCTGGGGGGTGTCTATAGTATGCCTGTAAAGTGGCGCGTGTTTCCCGTGTTTAGAACAGTCCCTGCACAAAATGTAATTTTTAAAGGAAAAAAAGTCATTTAAAACTGCTTGCGGCTTTAATGTAATGTCGGGTCCTGGCAATATGGATGAAAATAAGTGAGACAAACGGCATGGGTATTCCCCAGTCCATTACCAGGCCCTTTGGGTCTTGTATGAATATTAAGGGGAACCCCGCACCCAAATTAAAAAAGGAAAGGTGTGGGGCCCCCAGGCCCTATATACTCTGAACAGCAGTATACAGGCGGTGCAAACAAGACAGGGACTGTAGGTTTGTTGTTAAGTAGAATCTGTTTGTAATTTTGAACTGGTACATTTTTAACATGTTTAGCACCAGCCAAAAAATCTATTTTAAGCATAGGGACGGGTTATCACCCCTGTGACATTTGTTTTGCTGTCTGTGCTCCTCTTCAGAAGATTTCACCTCACTTTTTGTCCCAATGACAAATGTTTCTTGAAAATTTGTGTTTTTTTGTGAAACAAGGATTGATGATAAAGCATCAGTGGAAAGGAAAAAAGTTTTTCCCATATTAACTCTTACAGGAGAGAATTTCCCTTCCTAGGGGTAAATTTCATCTCACTTCCTGTTGTCTCCTTCCGTTTGCAAGTAGGAGTTGTTTTAAGTTGGATGTTTGAAAGTAGGGGCAGAAAAATTTGGCCTTTGGTGGTGGTGGTGTTGGTGGTGCTGGTGCCACAACACTGTAAGTCCTCACAGATACTCTTGGTGGGCGCAGAAACGGGCCCTGCTGTGAAATATTAGATCAAGAATTCTAATTACATGTCCCTGTTGAACTGGGGCTGAAAAATTGGGCCTTAGGCACTGGTGCTGGTGCCACAACACTGGAACCCCTCACAGATACTCTAGTTGGAGCGCAGGAACTAGCCTTGCTGCAAAGAATTGCATCAAAAATTGTAATTACACGCCCCTGTTAAACAGGGGCTTAAAAATTGGGCCTTAGGCACTGGTGGCGGGACTGGCAGTGAGACTGGCGGTGCCCAGTCTCACCCAGCTGGTGGCGGGACTGGCGGTGAGACTGGCGGTGCCCAGTCCCACCCAGCTAGCATCATGATCATTGAGGAGGAAGAGGATAATTACTCAGTATAACAGGATAGTCACTCAGCATCAGGCAGTCTTTGAAGGGATCTGAGATTTCAAAAAAATTTATTTGGTTACATCAGCATCAGGTGCTTGGTAGCTGGTGGTGATCCAAGACTGATTCATTTTTATGAAGGTCAGTCGATCAAACGAGTCGGTGGACAGACGCACCCTGCGATCGGTTACAAAGCCTCCAGCAGCACTGAATGTTCGTTCCAAAAGAACGCTGGATGCAGGACAGGCCAGTAGCTCAATTGCATACTGTGCAAGCTCTGGCCAGTGACCCATCCTCAAGACCCAGTAACCCAGAGGATTTTCGGTTGGAAAGGTGTCCAAGTCCGATCTTGCCCCTAGTTATTCCTGCACCATGTAAAACAGACGCTGGCAATGGTTGCTGGAGCGGATCATACCTTGGAGCTGCAGACTAAAAAACCTCCCAGTCTCTAGGAACGCTTTGCACAGCCCTTTCTGCAAGGCCTCCTGAAGGTGTTTTATCCTCTGCTCCCTCAGCGACTGCAAGATAAGGTCCGCAACCTTACCCTTGTAATGTGGATCAAGGAGGGTTGCCAGCCAGTATTGTTCCTTCTCCTTGATACCACTAATAAGAGGATCCGTCCGCAGGCTTTGCAGAATCAGGGAGGCCATGCAGCGTAGGCTTACTGAGGCATTCGATCCGGAGTCCTCTGGGTCACTAAGGACGACATGATCCGCAGCCACCTCCTCCCAGCCACGTACAAGTCCATGGGTTTCTTGGGACTATAAATGCTCCCTTAAACTGCTGCTGATGCTGAGTGCCAGGCTCCACCTCCATACTGACACAATCCTCCTCCTCCTCCTCCTCCTCCTCCTCCTCCTCTTCCTCTGTGATCGGCGAATATGCAGGAACACTGTCTAGATAAAGGGGGCCTTGTGAGCTAAGGAAGTCCTCCTCTTTCTGCCTCTGTTCTGCCTCAAGTGCCCTGTCCATTATTCCACGCAGCGTGTGCTCCAATAGGTGGACAAGGGGGACAGTGTCACTGATGCATGCACTGTCACTGCTCACCATCCTCGTGGCCTCCTCAAATGGGGACAGGACAGTGCATGCATCCCTGATCATGGCCCAATGGCGTGGGGAAAAAAAACAAGCTCCCCTGACCCTGTCCTGGTGCCATAGTTGCACAGGTACTCATTGATGGCCCTCTGCTGCATGTGCAGCCACTGCAGCATGGCCAACGTTGAGTTCCACCTGGTGGGCATGTCACAGATTAGGCGGTTCTTGAGCAGGTTAAATTCCTTTTGGAGGTCTGCCAGCCGAGCACTGGCATTATATGACCAGCGGAAATGCACACAGACTTTCCTGGCCTGCCTCAGGACATCCTGTAAGCCCGGGTACCTGCCCAAGAACCGCTGCACCACCAAGTTAAGGACGTGAGCCAAACAGGGCACATGGGTCATTTGTCCCTGTCAGAGGGCAGAGAGGAGGTTGGTGCCATTGTCGCAAACCACCATTCCTGCCTTAAGTTAGCGTGGCTTCAACCACCTCTGAACCTGCCCCTGCAGAGCTGACAGAACCTCTGCCCCAGTGTGGCTCCTGTCCCCCAAGCACACCAGCTCAAGCACCGCATGGCATCTTTTGGCATGCATACTTGCGTAGCCCCTTGAACGGCTATGGAGCACCGCTGGTTCCGAGGACAAAGCACAGGAAGAGGCCATGGAGGAAGAAGAAGAGGAGGGGGTGGAGGAGAGAGGTGTGTCAGAATCATTAGTAGTGGCATTTTGGAGGCGTGGTGGTGGAACAACCTCCAACATTACTGCACCTTGTCCTGCATCCTTCAATGCTGCCAGCAGAGTGACCCAATGCACCGTGAAACTTAGGTAACGTCCCCGTCCATGCCTGCTGGACCATGAGTCAGCGTTAATATGCACCTTACCGCTAACCGCCCTGTCCAGCGATCTGATGCACTCGTCTCAAAAAAGGCCCACACCAAAGAACTTTTGGAATAACGTGCAGAGACAGAACCCTGAGCATGGGTGAGAGAGGATGAGGAGGATGAGGACGGCTTGGTCATCCACTCGACCAAGTCTTCCGCATGTTGCGGCTCAACACGGCCAGCTGCCGGAAAAAAGGCCAAGCGTGTCCCACGGCCACATGCTGATGAGTATGCACCGTGTCCCCGACCAGCACTATTGCCTCTTGCCCCCACAGAGCCTGCTTGCCCTCTTTTATTGGCTTGTGACTGTCTGCCTCTCCATGTTGGCCTTCCAGACATACTAATGGCCTGCAGTGAGATGTAGCTGCACTAAGCTGGGATATATATATACTGACTGCATCTAGCAAAATCAGCTGCCTGCCTGTAGTATGAGAACACCACCAACCTTCTACAGGTGTAATAAAAAAGGGAAGTTTGGGACTTTATATGAAGAAATTGACTAGTGGAGGTATTTTTCCATTTTTACATACTCAGTCTTTGTGCACCTCTCGTGTATATATGATATGAAATATATTTTTTTATTATTAATATTTTTTTGTATGTAAACTCATGCTACCAAATAAATATGCTTATATTGTAACCTACCTCCACTACTCAATTTCTTCATATAAAGTCCCAAACTTCCCTTTTTTATTACATATCACAGGGATGGAGGCACCTTAGGGTGCTTCATCTAAAGTCCCGCGGGATGGAGGCACTCATGGTGCTTCATATAAAGTCCCAAACTCCCCCCATTTTCATAACCTTCTACAGGTAGCTTTAGCTGAACACTGTGCAGAGGTCGCACTACACTAACGTGTAAACAATGTAGGTGCCTGCGGTCGTGATAGGATCAGGAATACACCACCAACCTTCTACAGGTAGCTTTAGCTGAACATTGTGCAGAGGTCGCACTACACTATTGTGTAAATAATGTAGGTGCCTGCGATAGTGATAGGATCAGGAAAATGCCACCAACCTTCTACAGGTAGCTTTAGCTGAACACTGTGCAGAGGACGCACTATACTAACGTGTAAATAATGTAGCTGCCTGCGGTAGTGATAGGATCAGGAAAACACCCCCAACCTTCTACAGGTAGCTTTAGCTGAACACTGTGCAGAGGTCGCACTACACTAACGTGTAAATAATGTAGCTGCCTGCGGTAGTGATAGGATCAGGAAAACACCACCAACCTTCTACAGGTAGCTTTAGCTGAACACTGTGCAGAGGTTGCACTACACTAACATGTAAATAATGTAGCTGCCTGCGGTAGTGATAGGATCAGGAAAACAACACCAACCTTCTACAGGTAGCTTTAGCTGAACACTGTGCAGAAGTCGCACTACACTAACGTGTAAATAATGTAGCTGCCTGCAGTAGTGATTGGATCAGGAAAACAGCACCAACCTTCTACAGGTAGCTTTAGCTGAACACTGTGCAGAGGTCGCACTATACTAACGTGTAAATAATGTAGCTGCCTGCGATAGTGCTAGCATCAGGAAAACACCACAAACCTTCTACAGGTAGCTTTAGATGAACACTGTACAGAGGTCACACTACACTAACATGTAAATAATGTAGCTGCCTGTGGTAGTGATAGGATCAGGAAAACACCACCAACCTTCTACGGGTAGCTTTAGCTGAACACTGTGAGGAGGACGCACTACACTAACTTGTAGCTTTAGCTGAACACTGTGCAGAGGTCGCACTACACTAACTTGTAGCTTTAGCTGAACACTGTGCAGAGGTCGCACTACACTAACTTGTAGCTTTAGCTGAACACTGTGCAGAGGTCGCACTACACTAACTTGTAGCTTTAGCTGAACACTGTGAGGAGGACGCACTACACTAACTGTAAATAGTCTAGCTGCCTGACTGTGGTACTAATAGGATCAGAAGAACACCAGCAATTTTCTTCAGGTAGCTGTAAATACTGTAACAAGACAAGCCTGCCTGTCAGTAGGAAGATAACAGGAACGGATCTAGCTAAACTGAATACAGTGTGTATATATATATATATATATATATATATATATATATATATATATATATACACAACACCTGGGATGCATATATATATACACAATACACTGTAAGTGCAGCTAACTGACTGACTGTCCTGCCTAATCTATCTAACTTAAATCGTCTCTCTCTCTCTATCTATGAACGCTGGAACGCACTACACAGGGCCGCCGTGTAGGCAGCCTTATATAGTGTGGGGTGTGTACTAAACCCCCTGAGCCATAAATGGCCAAAGTCACCCTGCCTTTGGCCAATTACAGCTCTCTCTGCAGACGGTGCTGTGATTGGCCAAGCATGCGGGTCACAGTGCATGCTTGGCCAATCATCAGCCAGCAATGACGCGCCACACGAGTTTGGTGCGAACGGCCAATATCGTTCGCAATTCAGCGAACGATCGAACAGCCGATGTTCGAGTTGAACATGGGTTCGACTCGAACACGAAGCTCATCCCTAATCTGGACCAATTGCACTTGCAAAGTGCACAGTCTATTTGCCTTTGGTAAATCAACCCCTAACTCGCTAGTAGCACTGAGCCCTGTTCTATCTCTCTCCATGCCAATATCACACTACAAATGGCCACTAATAAAATAATACATTTAGAGTGTGGGGCGGGACGAAGAACAATGAGCCATAATTGGATAGGATTATCATTACCTTAACCTTCTTTTCTGTTATATACATTAGTGGTTTGAAGCCTACAGAAAGCTAATTACATTTTTGTTCATGAAGTGTTGATGAATACTATGGTGATTTTGCCTTTTTTGTATAAATACATATCTTTGCATCTACAGTGATGATCTGCGATCATACCTAAACATTTTGGTTTTTCGTTTTGCTATACAAAAAATTAACCAGGATATGAAAATTTTACCCAATATTACACTGAGATAGCATTTCACTGATTCATCCTTAGATGCCAGAGAGGCTGGAAGAAACGTTCTACAAATTTTATCTGGACCACAGAAGACAGTCCCTAATTACTCATGTTTTGTAAAAGCTAAACTTGTGGGTTTTATTGGAGATCATTTTTCAACTACAACAATTCCAAAGCACAAATACTGGGGCTCTATGGATATACACAGGTCGGTGCCTTAAGTATATTGAATATCCCAATAACATTTTTACTCCTATTTCCAAGATGATGCCATATAAACTGTAAATCCATATTGTAACATACACAGAAGATGATTTTTAAGGTGAACCACAGGTACATCATAATCATTTCCATTTTGTTTTAGTTTTTTTTTTGTTGTTGTTTCTCTTCTTCCCAACAAAGTATTCTAAACTCCAAACTAATCTAATCAGGCATTGGTGTTATAAAAAAAAAATCCGTTAAAGTATTAGAAGATAACACGCTATAATGACTTAATTTTTCTTCATATATAGTATAGACATGTGCATTTTGTTTTGTTACAAATTCATTTTGGGACAAAATTCATCATATTCGTTCATTCTGAAACATCCAAATTAACAAAAGACTCTTTAACGAATGCATACGAAAAGAAATTGTCAGAACGAAAGAACGAAAATCTGAAGGAACAAAAAACGATTCAACCTACGAGTTTAACAAATCGATTACATTTGGATAATCAATTAATTTTGTATTTTCATTTTTTTTTCGACTATTCGTTATCGCTGAATATAAAGAAATAACAACTGCATTTTTGTTCTTTAACCACTTCAGCCCCGGAAGATTTGGCTGCTCAATGACCAGACCATTTTTTGTGATTCAGTATTGCGTCGCTTTAACTGACAATTGCGTGGTCGTGCGACGTTGTACCCAAACAAAATTGACGTCCTTTTTTTCCCACAAATAGAGCTTTCTTTTGGTAGTATTTGATCATCTCTGCGTTTTTTATTTTTTGCGCTATAAACAAAAGAAGAGCGACAATTTTGAAAAAAACACAATTGAGGTTAATTTACTAAAACTGGAGATCGCAGATTCTGCCACAGCTGTGCATGGTAGCCAATCAAAATCTAACTTCAGCTTGTTCAATTAGGCTTTGACAATAAAACCTGAATGCTGATTGGTTTCTATGCAGAGCTGCACTAGATTTTGTATGCTCCAGCTTTAGTAAATCCCCCAACTATCCTTTACTTTTTGCTATAATAAATATCCCATTAAAAAAAAATAATAATTTTTTCCTCAGTTTAGGCCGATATGTATTCTTCTACATAATTTAAGTAAAAAAGTAATGGCGGTGATCAGAGAATTTTA
This sequence comes from Aquarana catesbeiana, assembly GCF_042186555.1. Taxonomy (NCBI): domain Eukaryota; kingdom Metazoa; phylum Chordata; class Amphibia; order Anura; family Ranidae; genus Aquarana; species Aquarana catesbeiana. Next base: position 938,573,848 of record NC_133324.1, read on the forward strand.
TCATGACTGCGATATGGCGGCGGACACATCGGACACTTTTGACTCATTATTGGGACCAGTGACAATTATACAGCGATCAGTGCTATAAAAATGGACTGATTACTGGCAGTAAAGGGGTTAACACTAGGGGGCGATCAAGGGGTTGACTGTGTTCCCTAGGTGTGTTCTAACTGTGGGGGGGATGGAACTGACTAGGAGAGATGACAGATCGGTGTTCAGAATCAGTATGAACACACGATCAGTCTCCTCTCCCCACACACAGAGATCCTGGTTCTCGCTCTGTCACGAGCGATAGCGTGTGCCCGGCGGTCATCGTGCCCACCTTGATGATTATAAAAGTGATTCCGCGCTACAGTGTAAAAAATGATAATAACAGATATCATTTTTTACACTGTAGCGCGGAATCACTTTTATAATCATTATTGTGAGTGGATTGTAAAACATTATAGGTTCTGCTGCAGGCAGTTACTGTCTATTTTGTGATTGCACATTTATGCACTATAGGCACTTTAGGATTTGATCACATTAATTTAAGTTTTCACTAATTTATTTTATCCACGTATTTAGCATAGTAGCGCGAGGGCTTTACATTTCCATCGTGCCCACCTGACACTCGCATCGGCTCCCCATCAAGATAGCATATAACACCAACATTCCATCAACACCCAAACCCAACCTGATTTGGGCAGGTGGGCAATCTGGACAAATCTGCCCATTTTCTACATCTATTTGCTGAACAGCCAACAGACTGGGTTTGAGTCGAACTCGTATTTAACCCAAAGCTCATCTCTATTTATGAGTAAGCACATTTAGTTCAAAATATGTTAAGGTCCTTTGTTAATGGAATGTTGCTGTTATATGCTGTCTTGAAAATAAGTCTCTAATTGACAATGAGTACCTGGAACCTATTTTTTTTTGTGTTGGTACCAGATTGTTAGATACAAACTTCCTTCTTGGATTGTATGGAGAAACTGAATATTCCCTTATAGCAGCAGCTTTTAAGGAAATGTATATAAGGAGAAAATGTGTTTTTATCCCATAAAGAAAATATTACTTAAAATTAAATAAACATATCAATTAAAATGTGAACTTACTGTAAACATGCTCTCATCAAGTTTAATTAGTATTAGAGAAATATTTTAGAATGCACCAGGCAAAATGTACTTGTTAATATAGCCATCTACATGCAATATATTTGAAGCAACCCTGTCAAAAATACTTTACAAACAGTTTATAAAAGAATATGTTTAATGGAAGGTTCTGGAATGCAGTGAGTGAAATCTTCTCTCTCTTGAACATATGGGTGGTGCTGGTGTCATACTTTAGGATCATTTGGAAACTATGCTGCCCTCTGATCACAGTGGTTCCTCTCTGCTAAGTGATTACTTTGTTCTGTAGTAGGCCAGTGGTAGGAACCATTACACCAAGCAGGGGACAAGTTCTGCAACAAATCCACAGTATTGGATACCAGTGGTGTTCAAAGCTCTTCAAGAAAGCAAAAAATTATACTAACTGCCCTTTGGAAGAGTAACTATTAATAATTAAACTTTAAACTTTAACAGTATTCCTTAAATAATTCATTAATTCATTCCTAATTCATTAGTAAAATATTACAATTTACAATGATATAGATATAACTATAATGTTAGCTCTATATATTAGATAATATTTTGAATTCCAAGGGTCATCATACATAAAAAATAATTATAATTATCCTTTATAATTAAACACCAGCATGCTGAAGGTGATGTACTTGGCCTCATTAAAACTGTCCGGCAATGTTTTGGCTAAAAAAGCTATAATGAAACTCACAGCTGCCAGAAGCCCCATATATCCGAGGACAGAATAGAAGCCGATAACCGAACCCTCATTACACTGAATGATGATCTTTCCCTGGTAATATTGAGTGTCTTTATCCTGGAATGGAGGAGAAATGGATAACCAAGAAACACAGATTATTACTTGAAGCAGTGAAAACATGCAAATGATAAAATTGGGCAGCTTGGCTCCCATCCATTTCCTCCAGGGACTCCCAGGTTTGGTGGCTTTAAAAGCAATAAACACCATGATACTTTTGGCAAGAAGAGAAGAGACAGCAACTGAGAAGATGACACCAAAAGAGGTCACACGCAGCATGCAGGTTACATCTACTGGACGTCCGAGGAACAAGAAGACACAGAGGAAGCTCAGCATGATGGAGACCAGGAGAAGATAGCTCAGGTTCCGGTTATTAGCTTTAACAACCGGGGTGTCCTGGTAACATATAAATATCCCCAATATTACAGTTTTTATCCATTGTTTTGGCTCATTTCTTGAAGCAGAAATGACATTCTCAAAAAAACATGGACAAATCTCCAAACCACTTGGCAATTGTTCACAACTGAATTGAATTTCTCATTCATTTCATCAAAATTACAAATGTCTCAGTACATGTCTCAATGTCTCAGTACATCTTTCAAATGATTAAGTACAAGTAGCCTACATTTAGCACAATTTCCAAGTGAATAGATCTTGTTGATCTAAACTGATTGTCAATTCTCAGTCTAATGGTTGTTCTCTCCAAAACGTGTCAGGGTCATTTCATTGTTTAAGTCATCACATGCGCAATAGTCTGTTCAATTGTCAAAATTATTCAGGAACATAATACCATGAATACCATATATGAATCTCTTGGAACATTTGATAAAATGATAACAGCAATTGATAGTCAGGTGCAACTAGAACTTGACTAACAAAGGAGGAGTCGGAGTTGGTCTCAGATGACCAATCAAACAGTATGTTTAGTTACCTGACAGGTGCTGTCCATGATTGTAAATGCTGCCAAACATGTATATATAGAGCTTGACCATGCAGGACCAGTACAATTTCTGAACATGGAGGCACCTGGCCAAGTAAATGAACAAGGGAAACTGCCTGCTCGAGGAAGAGGAAGAGGAGTAAGGATGAGTGGTGGTGGAATAGGGGGAAGAGGCAGAGGAGCACGAAGACACTATGCTGTCCCTGATGAAATTCCGGCCACAATTATAGATCATGTCATCAACCATGGCCTCACAATGGCGGAGGCAGGTCGCCGAGTGCAGCCTAATGTGCCTCGCTCTACAGTCTTCTCTATCATCCAAACCTTTCACAGGGAAAACAGGTATGTAGTCAGTCAATGATGGAATTATATAATGTATAGGACAGGACACTGTGCATAGAGCAACAAATATGTTTATTTACTCATTTACGTATTCATTTAGTGTGTGTGTGTGTGTGTGTGTGTGTGCGTGTGTGATAGGCCTACAGTATTACAGTATCTTACCTCAGTGGGATGTTACGTATGATACTAACAATGACAAGAAAAATATTGTAGAAAATAAGCTATGGAATAGTATGGAATAGTTTATTTTCTACAATATTGATGATACAGTTTACAGTAGTATTCCAGTCACTGTGCAGTAATGCATTGGAATTGTGGTAAAGTTACTGTAAGTAAAACAACAATACGATTACATTGGTAACTCATTTTCTACGGAATACATAAGGTATAAATTACGAATGGAGTGTTGTCCTTTGAATTGTATGTCTAGGATTGGACGACAACCTGGCACGGGTGGCCGAGGAAGACTTCTCAATGAACAACAAGAACAAGAGATCTGTAACATGGTGTTTGCAAATAATGCCATCACATTGAGACAGATCCGCACTGCAATCCTACAAGACAAAGCCATATTCCAAAATGTCACTCTATAAGCATCTCCACAATGGCCCGCATATTGAAGAAGCATCAGATGACAATGAAGCAAATTTACAGGGTACCATTTGAGAGGAAGTCTGACAGAGTGAAAGAGCTGCGGTACCAGTATGTACATGTAAGTCAGTCACTGGTTGTCCATCAAGATAACCTTTTTACGGGGGGGGGGGGGGCATGGCAACTGCGCAGCTGAATGGATGCTTAATTCCACAGCTCCGCTCCAGCTCCAGGAACCGAAGCTTTGGGGACAACACAGCGACCCTGCTCAACTCTAAAAACGAGCCTAAAAGCTCTGCTGATACCGCAAGATGACCCGCAGAAAAAAAGACAACGCTCAGCTGAAGAAATTACCGGATTTCTTTCAGCTGAAAGACCGCGATCCTCTCCAAGATGGCGCCGGCGCCATGAGAGATCCTCCTTCTCCCACATGCAGCGCGCGGTCTGCGATGTCCAGCCCGGGCTCACATGCAGGCTCCAAGCACAGCTCTCTAGGAGCCTCCACACCTATGTCCCGCAGCCCAGCAAAGTCTAAACCTCGGCTAGCAGAGGACACTCAGCAAGGCAGCATGACTCCGGACGCTATGGAGGACACGAGGGAGCTAGTGGACCCATTCACAGCATTCCCAACAACGGGTAAGCCTGTATCTGATACCACTTTAAAAGACATGCTTGTCTCCCTACACAGCTCTATGCACACAGACATGATGCAGTGTGTCCACAATTTTAAATCTGAACTAGGAGCTCTAGGGGGAAGAATTAATCACATAGAGGATAAAATGGGGGATTTTGCAGCATCCTACAACACTCTGATTGATGCCCATAACGACCACTCTGATGAGATCACATGGCTTAGGTCAAAGGTCGCTGACCTTGAAGACAGGTCAAGAAGGAACAACATTAAGATTAGGGGGGTCCCTGAAAATGTTTTTCCTCCAGAACTTCAGCAATATGCACAGGAATTAATCCAAACCTTCTTACCTAACATCCCAGAGAATGAAATCTACATAGATCGCATTCACAGACTCCCAAAACCATCACACCTCCCAGACAACATACCCAGAGATGTGCTGATGCGAGTACACTTTTATCAGACCAAGGAACAACTCATGTCTGCGTTCCGTAAAAACCAACAACCCCCAGAAAGATTTGCACATCTACAACTATTCGCAGACCTTTCACAATTTACCATGCAAAAAGCGAAAAGCCTTATTGCCGGTGACCAAAGCTCTCCGCAACCACGATATACCATATCGGTGGGGATACCCCATTAAAAAAAAACAGTTACCCATGATGGTAACACCACAGTAATTACAGATGTGGAGGAGGGACTCAAACTGCTCCGATCACTAGATATATTACCTGACCACACCTCAGCGGGCCCTTCACCCCCACTAAACTCAACACTCAGTACGAATGGCAAACGGTGTCCAGAAAGAGCAGCACCAAACGAAACAACTCAAAAGCACCCAAATACAAAACCTAATCCTACTTTATCGCATCAAGGTTCCTGATAAAGCCTGGAGCAAGTACCAAAGTTTCCCCCCTCCTGAGATATGGGCATTTGTTTTGCCCTCAGATGCAAGTTCAACTTCAACGTTATCCTGCAATACTTGTTTTTTTTTACAATTAACTTTTATTTTTTCCCCTACTTTGACCTCTCTCTCCCTCTACTGGTCTGAACTCCAAGTGGACATTCTCATCAATGTGAATCCAAGCAGCACAAATCAGCTCAACATCCGTCGACTCTTCAACACAAGATGGACTACTCCACTGGAACCAAGGTACCGCACGCATCTCTCCTATTATTACCTTAAATGGCGCTTAAAATAGTTTCATTTAATGTAAACGGCCTCAATCATCCGGCCAAAAGAGCCTCAGTATGGAAAGAAGCAATAAAACTCCAAGCAGATGTCTTATGCCTCCAAAAGACACACTTTGCCACTGGTAACACCCCACATTTTCAACACAAGCAATTTCCCCATGTGTTCCTTGCTTCAGCTCCTTCGAAACAAAAAGGGGTCCTTATCGCTATTAGAGACTCTGTGGCCTTTCACCTATTGGAAACATATGTAGACCCAGCCGGAAGATATCTAATACTTATAGGAGAACTTAATAACAAACCCTTTACCATCGCTAATCTATATGCTCCTAATTCTCACCAACTCCGTTTCCTTAGAAGACTCTACCGCAAAGTCTCTACTGTCCAAAAGGGATCTCTGGTTGTTTGTGGAGACCACAATATATCACCTGACTACTCTTTGGATACTACCTCCAAGGCCAAACGTCCTCCTCTCTCTCTTCAGCCTCTGTTACACTCAGAAAATATATATGATTTATGGCGATGCCAACATGCAAATGAGAGGGACTACACCTTTCATTCTGCTAGACATAATTCATATTCCGGAATAGATTTAATTATGGTAGATAAAATGTTATTGCAGGCAGTGTCCTCCTCCACCATACATGACATAACATGGTCTGACCATGCTCCTGTATCGATCACTGTGGTGGAGGGGCACACTCCAAGTCCGGCATATATTTGGAGAGCTAACACACGTATTCTTCAAATGCCACAGCATGTTAGAAATATAAGTAAAAATCTATCTGAATTTTTTTACGTCAATACTGGTTCGGTGTCTGATCCGGCAGTACTGTGGTGCGCCCATAAAGCGTTTGTTAGAGGGTTGATGCTTCAGATATGTGCAAGGGAGAAAAGGCAGAGGACGCAAAAGCTGAATTCACTAATTAATGATATCAAAGACCTGGAGACATCAAATAAACAAAACCCCAACCCTCATAATGCCCAAAAACTATTGCAACTGCGTTTGGATCTCAGACTCCTATTAATCGAAAGATATGACAAACACATACAATACCTTAAAATGTCTCACTATTCCTCGGGTAATCGTGCAGGCAAATTCTTAGCCCAGAGGCTCAAGACAGCTAGAACCAAATCTAAAATCCCTTTCCTGATACACCCTATCACTAAACACAACATTTACAATCCTAAAGAAATAGCAAACTCATTTCCTGAATACTACTCAACGCTACACAACTTGAAAACAGACCCTGACACTCCACAGCCAACAGAGGAGAACATCCAGGCTTTTCTGTCGCAAATCAATCTTTCTTCTCTATCCCAAACACAACTTGAGGCCCTCAATGCCCCCATAACGAAGTCTGAGATCCAAAAAGGGATACGCTCACTTCCCCTGGGTAAGTCTCCAGGCCCAGATGGCCTGCCAAATGGGTATTATAAGACATTCCAATCCATACTAGCCCCGACCTTACAGACGGTATAGTCTGCCGCAGTGTCCTCTGCCTCGTTTCCCCCAGAAATGCTTAGGGCATATGTGGTAACTATCCCAAAACCTGGTAAAGAGCCTACTTCTCCGGCCAATTTCAGGCGAATATCATTACTCAACACCGATGTTAAGCTTTATGCAAAAATATTGGCCCACAGACTACTTCCCATCCTCCCACTCCTTATAAAACCCGACCAATCTGGCTTCACGGCGGGAAGACAACCGTCCGATGCTACCAAAAGGGTCATTGACATAATACAGCATGCCCGGTCCTGTCGGACGCCTTCTCTGCTCCTCTCTTTGGACGCGGAGAAGGCGTTCGACAGGATATATTGGGGCTACATGAACCAAACGCTGCAAAAATATGGGTTCTCTGGCCCCATCCTATCTGCTGTACGAGCATTGTACTCTTCCCCCTGTGCACAAGTTTTCACTTCTAATTTGCTACCTGATACCTTTAATATATCAAATGGGACTAGGCAAGGCTGCCCCCTCTCCCCATCAATCTTCAACCTACTTATTGAACCCCTTGCAAAAAGGATCAGAACACATGCGGAAATCTCAGGCTTCTCTATACAAGGACAATCACATAACATAAATTTATTCGCAAACGACATTATCTTATTCCTCTCTCAACCTAAAATATCATTAACGCACACAATACCCTACATGAGTTTAGCAAAATCTCCTATTATAAAGTCAATTTTACAAAATCAATTATACTACATTTAGGAATAACTCCCTCCTTAAAATCCCAACTTCAGACATCCTTCCCCTATACACGGAGCAAGACGAGTATTACCTACTTAGGCCTCACATTGACCAAAAACCCACAGGATCTAGCAGAAACCAACTACTCATCTTTAATCACTAAACTCACCAAAGAAACGAATAGACTAGCCAAAATAGAACTAACTTGGTCGGGCCGTCTTGCCTCATTCAAAATGCTAATCCTGCCCCAAATACTATACATATTTCGAACATTAGCAGTCCCAATACACAACACACATATCAAAGCCTTAAACACTCTACTTTCTAGATATATTTGGCAATCCAAGAGACCAAGATGCACTAAAGTCCTCCTGGTCAAACATAGAATGGCGGGAGGTATGGGACTGGTAGACATTAGGGACTATTATCGTGCAGCAGTTCTCACACAACTCAAAGAGTGGTTTAACCCAGCATCTGATAACCTGTGGTGCGGAATTAAAAGAACTCTAATCCCTTCTAACAACCTGAAATGTTTCCTACTTTTAGATGTTTGGAAACCCCATCCATTACACGCTCTCCCACTCACTCTCCAAGCATCATTATCAGCGTGGAGAGACCTATGTAAAGCTCCAACTCCGCTATCCCAACTTCAGGAAATTCCTATACCCATAACAATCATTTCTCAAGCCATCCCCAATCTTAACATGGGAGAATGGCACAACAGAGGTATCAAACTTATCACGGATTTATACTCCAACAATTCCCTTATCCCCTTCACTGCACTGTGGGACCAATATAACCTCTGCCCTGCTGACCAATATAAACATAATCAAATAGTTCATCTTCTGCGCTCTATTAAATCATATCATTTATACCTACCTAAAGAAGCGTGGAAATATCTCACCTCAAAACCCACTCCTCCAAAAGGTATCTCTTTGTTCTACAATATTTTCCAAGGCAAACTAAATTTTATCAAATCTCAACCTTTCCAGAAATGGGAAACAGATCTAAACATGCACATCACAAACTCACAGTGGCAATATGCATTTAGATCACTTTATAAAGCTTCAAAATGTGTTAACCACTGGGAACTCTCCCAGAAAATTGCACTTCGCTGGTATCTTACACCTTACAGAATTTCAAAATTTGGAAATAATGGCTCTCCGCTATGTTGGAGAAAATGTGGCTCCATAGGTAACCTATTACATATGTTCTGGTCTTGCAAGCACCTAACTAGTTTTTGGAACTCTGTCTTCCGATCTATTTCTAGCATTACAGGGATTCTGACCCGCCCTAAACCAAGCTTGGCAATTTTAAATGTGGGTATTGAAACTTTCCCTCCTGAATTTAAAACTGTAATCACACATATTCTCCTAGCAGCTAGAACATTAATAGCCAAACATTGGAAGGCAGACAGAGCTCCAAATGTATCCGAAGTTCTCACAAACACCCAGTCACATTACGTATATGAATCTTTGATAGCCATTAAGAATGGTCAGAAAGAAAAGTTTGATAAAAATTGGAAAATATGGACAACATGGTTTAAAGGTAACTGACTTTAGAAAATATTAAACAAACCATTCAAAACCTAGCTACTTCCACTATGTTCGCATGGAGATTGGACCGTAGGTGAACATCCTTCCCCCCCCCCTCCCCTACTCCCTTCCTTCTACCTTCCCTTTCTTTTATGTTATTATTTTTTATACGTTAAATTTTCCAGTTATATATTATATCCTTATATGGATAACATGTTACTCAGTTATATCTATAACAATGATGTTACAGTTTTTCTCCATTGTTTTGGCTCATTTCTTGAAACAGAAATGACATTCTCAAAACAACATGGACAAATCTCCAAACCACTTGGCAATTGTTCACAACTGAATTGCATTTCTCATTCATTTCATCAAAATTGCAAATGTCTCAGTACATGTCTCAGTGTCTCAGTACATCTTTCAAATGATTAAGTACAAGTAGCCTACATTTAGCACAATTTCCAAGTGAATATATCTTGTTGATCTAAACTGATTGTCAATTTTCAGTCTAATGGTTGTTCTCTCCAAAACATCTCAGCGTCATTTCATTGTTTAAGTCATCACATGCACAATAGTCTGTTCAATTGTCAAAATGATTCAGGAACATAATACCATGAATACCATATATGAATCTCTTGGAACATTTGATAAAATGATTACAGCAATTGACAGTCAGGTGCAACTAGAACTTGACTAACAAAGGAGGAGTCGGAGTTTGTTTTAGATGACCAATCAAACAGTATGTTTTGTTACCTGACAGGTGCTGTCCATGATTGTAAATGCTGCCAAACATGTATATATAGAGCTTGACCATGCAGGACCAGTACAATTTCTGAACATGGAGGCACCTGGCCAAGTAAATGAACAAGGGAAACTGCCTGCTCGAGGAAGAGAAAGAAGAAGAGGAGGAGGAGTAAGGGTGCATGCTGGTGGAATAGGGGGAAGAGGCCGAGTAGCACGAAGACACTATGCTGTCCCTGATAAAATTCGGGCCACAATTGACCAAGTCATCCACCATGGCCTCACAATGGTGGAGGCAGGTCGCCGAGTGCAGCCTAATGTGCCTCGCTCTACAGTCTTCTCCATCATCCAAACCTTTCGCAGGGAAAACAGGTATGTATTCAGTCAATGATGGAATTATATAATGTATAGGACAGGACACTGTGCATATAGCAACAAATATGTTTATTTACTCATTTACGTATTCATTTAGTGTGTGTGTGTGTGTGTGTGTGTGTGTGTGTGTGTGTGTGTGTGTGTGTGTGTGTGTGTGTGTGTGTGATAGGCCTATAGTATTACAGTATCTTACCTCAGTGGGATGTTACGTATGATGCTAACAATGACAAAAAAAATATTGTAGAAAATAATAAGGAATAGTATGGAATAGTTTATTTTCTACAAAATACAGTTTACAGTAGTATTCCAGTCACTGTGCAGTGATGCATTGGAATTGTGGTAAAGTTACTGTAAGTAAAACAACAATACGATTACATTGGTAACTCATTCTGTACGGAATACATAAGGTATAAATTATGAATTGAGTGTTGTCCTTTGAATTCTATGTCTAGGATTGGACGACAACCTGGCACGGGTGGCCGAGGAAAACTTCTCAATGAACAACAAGAACAATAGATCTGTAACATGGTGTTTGCAAATAATGCCATCACATTGAGACAGATCCGCACTGCAATCCTACAAGACAATGCCATATTCCAAAATGTCACTCTATAGGCATCTCCACAATAGATCTCCACAATAGATCTCCACAATAGATCTCCACAATAGCCCGCATATTGAAGAAACATCAGATGACAATTTAAGAGGAACTCTGACAGAGTGAAAGAGCTGCGGTACCAGTATGTACATGTAAGTCAGTCACTGATTGTCCATCAAGATAATTTTACAATTACCGTAAGCAGTGGTTCCCGAAATGTATTGGTTTCAGTACCCACTTTACCTGATTTCTGAATCCAAGTAATCCAGGTATGAAAGTATTTGATTTATGTATCTGATTTATAAACATTTTGTCTAAAAACTGCAGCTTACTGTATGATGCAATTATCATTATAATCCTTATTTTGAAGAATATAACATACAATACAGTAAGAAAAAGGGTCAAAGAGCTGCAATTACAGTAGTGCCTCCCATGTAAATCTATCTAATACTGTGGGTTTTACTGTAACATTTCAGTAAGTTTACTCATTGATAATTTTTCCCCTCCCCTTTCTGTCAAATATCCCCTGTAGTACCTCTGCATAGGGTACATGTACCCCAGGTTTGGAACCACTGGAATACTAGCCAGTAATATATTGAACTTGTGTAGAACATTCCTATGTAACTGTCTGTAACTGTAGTGTATGACTCTTCTGTATGACTGATTTGATGTTTTCTTTTTTTACTCTGTAGAGAATAATGGCATTGGAAGGAAACAAGACCTCTCACATACTCGTGTATGTGGATGAGGCTGGCTTCAACCTGGCCAAGGGCTGAAGACGTGGCCATAATTTTATTGGCCACCGGGCCACGGTGGATGTCCCAGGTCAGCGAGGAGGCAATATAACTATGTGTGCTGCCATTTCTGAGAATGGTGTGGCCACTCACATCCCCAGTCTTTGCCCATACAATACACAGAAGCTCCTCATCTTCTTGGACTGCCTTCATTTGGATTTGACCCCTGAAAATAAGAGAGGTCTCATAGGGCCTCACCTACCACAATATATAATTGTATGGGACAATGTGAATTTCCACCATGGCCTGCTTATCAGGGCCTGGTTCACTGCTCATCCAAGGATGGATATGGTGTTCCTACCACCTTATTCTCCTTTCCTCAACCCTATTGAGGAGTTTTTCTCCGCTTGGAGGTGGAGAGTGTATGAGCATCGGGCTCAAGATCAGAGGTCTCTGCTCCATGCAATGGATGCTGCCTGTGAGGATATTACAGGAGATCAGTGTAGGGGATGGTTGCAACATGCACATCGTTTCTTCCCTCATTGCATCGCAAGGGAGGATATACGCTGCGATGTTGATGAGAATCTGTGGCCAGACAGACAGCAGCGTGAGGATGGGCAGGAGGGTGAGGATGGTGGCCAGTGAAGAAATGTTACAGTAGTTGTGAAACTCCAGCTTTATTTACAGCATTGAAGGCTAAATGTAATTTTCCTTGTTTTATGTTTGTGTGTTTATATTTCCGTATATTATTCTGTATACATTTTCTTTTTACTCTGATGTATGGAAGTTACTTTGTGTGTGAATGATAATGGTTACAATACTGTAAAGTAATTTTTCCTTGGCAGTATGAGTGCAATGTGTGATGTCAAACCTTGGAGGCTACTCTTACCCTAAAATCTTTTCTTTTTTTTCAGTTTTATACACAATTGTATTCAGTTAGCTAGACACAAACTGTACAGTAACCATTGTCAATGAAGGACTGGGCTAAGACTGAAAGGTGGACATGAGGGATATTTCAATGGTCCTCTGCTTAGAGACAAAACATCTAAACATTTTGACTTGCAGTGCTTACACAATGCCAAAGGGATGAAGCATTTTGGGGGCACTGACTATTTGAATGAGAAAGAAATTTATTTTTGACACATAAGTGAACTGTTTTGGGAAAGATATGAGCTTTTGAAGGTGAACCATGGTGTTGTGCTGAACCATCCAGGTTATTTTGGCAAAAGCATCAAGAGAGTTGAGAACGTCTGGTCTGTTTCAAGAAATGAGCCAAAGCAATTGAGAAGAATCTTTGCCATTTTGGTAGCACTGACTCTTTATATGGGAAAGGAATATGGTTTTGTAGCATGAGTGAACAGTTTTGGGAGAGATGTGAGCTTTTACACGTGAGTTCTAGTGTTGTGCTGAACTGTAAGACTGTTTTACCAAATGAACTTTGTTTTGAGAATGTCATTTCTGTTTCAAGAAATGAGCCAAAACAATGGAGAAAAATTGTAATACGAAGAAGACAAGCATCTAGTATCAGTTCTTGAATACTGAAGTCTATGCAAATGTAATATTCTCCAACTTAACTTGTTCCACTCTGTAACAGTTCTAAGTGTGTGTAGTATTAAACAAACTCCTGGGTGTTAACCCTCTCACCGCACTGGATCCGGACAAATGGATGTCTCCATTTCTGCAGTTCTCAGTCCATATTGGGCCACCACCACGCTGTCACACTGCTCTGTTTCCTAACGACCAGGAGTCCTCAGTTATCTCCTCCATGGGTCTCCGGAACGATCACTTCTGCTGCTCCAGCACATTGTGATCAACAGCAGGATCCTTGCTGCTGCTCCGCTGCTTCACAAAGTAGGCCACAACCCTGTGGGACACACACATCCACAGAGTTCCGCTGGCAGGCCACACGTCCCAGGAACAAGAGACTTAAGATGGCTGCTCCAAAACCTTTTATACCCTCCCACAATGCAGTTCAGTTCTCCTCTGGTCCATAAGCATTGTGGGTAGGTCATAGTTAATGTTCAGAAGTAAACAATCAATCACTTCCATGTCACTCCTCTTAATGATGAAACATAAAAGTATTGTTCCTTTTCAATTGTCCACAAGATGGCACTATATCAACTTATGTCCTGTATAACACACATATGACTAAAAACAAAAGTTGTCAGCGCTACATACTCCCCCTGCTTTAAATCTTTGGTCCCCAAAGATATGCAAGACCTTGTTTCTGCTACACATCTTAGCCTCTAGCCGAGTGCACAGGACCGACAGAGGAGCCTCACACCAATTCTCAGGTGTTGGAAAGCTATTCTGTGTACCCACAACTGTCACCTTAGTATCAGATACAGATGTGTCAAGGGGTGAAACAGGGCTCTCATTTTCCAGATTGACTGAGAAGGAACTAGGCTTATCAACATTCCTTTTGCTGGTAACCTTTGTTATCTCAGAACACTCGCCCAATGTATCATATGTTAGCCTCTTTGGCAGGCGAATGCTCCTCTTTCCCCTTTGTTCTTTTGGTGTGTCCTCTGTTTCTGAATGAACACTGTTTTCTTCTATTTCAGTGAGAAATAAACACTCTTCAGCCCTGTCAGACAATGGTACAAACTCTGGAACTTCTGGCCTAAGAGCCTCACTATCTTCCCCGATTATCGGGAATGAAACACTCTTTTCAGCTTCGGGTATATCAGATGACTCAGGGGTGGTCAGGGGTGGGTAGTGGGGTTCTCCCGGGTTCTGTGCTGGGACCAATCCTATTTAATTTGTTCATAAACGACCTGAAGGATGGGATAAACAGTTCAATCTCTGTATTTGCAGACGATACTAAGCTTAGCAGGGCAATAACTTCTCCGCAGGATGTGGAAATCTTGCAAAAAGACCTGAACAAATTAATGGGGTGGGCGACTACATGGCAAATGAGGTTCAATGTAGAAAAATGCAAAATAATGCATTTGGGTGGCAAAAATATCAATGCAATCTATACACTGGGGGGAGATTCTCTGGGGGAATCTAGGATGGAAAAGGACCTGGGGGTCCTAGTAGATGATAGGCTCAGCAATGGCATGCAATGCCAAGCTGCTGCTAATAAAGCAAACAGAATATTGGCATGCATTAAAAGGGGGATCAACTCCAGAGATAAAGCGATAATTCTCGCGCTCTACAAGACTCTGGTCCGGCCGCACCTGGAGTATGCTGTCCAGTTCTGGGCACCAGTCCTCAGGAGGGATGTACTGGAAATGGAGCGAGTACAAAGAAGGGCAACAAAGCTAATAAAGGGTCTGGAGGATCTTAGTTATGAGGAAAGGTTGCGAGCATGGGAACTTATTCTCTCTGGAGAAGAGACGCTTGAGAGGGGATATGATTTCAATTTACAAATACTGTACTGGTGACCCCACAATAGGGATAAAACTTTTTCGCAGAAAAGAGTTTAATAAGACTCGTGGCCACTCATTACAATTAGAAGAAAAGAGGTTTAACCTTAAACTACGTAGAGGGTTCTTTACTGTAAGAGCCGCAAGGATGTGGAATTCCCTTCCACAGGCGGTGGTCTCAGCGGGGAGCATTGATAGCTTCAAGAAACTATTAGATAATCACCTGAATGACCGCAACATACAGGGATATGTAATGTAATACTGACACATAATCACACACATAGGTTGGACTTGATGGACTTGTGTCTTTTTTCAACCTCACCTACCGCAGCCTGTTTGTATATCCTTGGTGAGATGTCTCTGAGGTGAGGTCCAGAGAAGTTCTGAAAGCCAGGTCCACTGGTAATCTAGCCCCTCGCCCAAACATCAGCCGATAAGGTGAATATCCTGTGACGTCACTCTTGGTGCTGTTATATGCATGTACTTAAGCGGCAATATGCTTTATCCAGTTGGGCTTTTGCTCAGAGGTCAGTGTCCCCAACATATTAAAAAGAGTTCTATTAAACCTCTTCGGCTGAGGGTCTCCTTGCGGATGATAAGGTGTAGTTCTAGACTTCTGAATTCCCAACAGATCCAATAATCTCCTGATGAGTAGGGATGAGCCGAACACCCCCCTGTTCGGTTTGCACCAGAACATGCGAACAGGAAAAAAGTTCGTTCGAACACCGTTAAAGTCTATGGGACACGAACATGAATAATCAAAAGTGCTAATTTTAAAGGCTAATATGCAAGTTATTGTCATAAAAAGTGTTTGGGGACCTGGGTCCTGCCCCAGGGGACATGGATCAATGCAAAAAAAGTTTTAAAAACGGCCGTTTTTTCAGGAGCAGTGATTTTAATAATGCTTAAAGTCAAACAATAAAAGTGTAATATCCCTTTAAATTTCGTACCTGGGGGGTGTTTATAGTATGCCTGTAAAGGGGCGCATGTTTCCTGTGCTTAGAACAGTCTGACAGCAAAATGACATTTTGAAGGAAAAAACCCATTTAAAACTACCCGCGGCTATTGCATTGCCGACAATACACATAGAAGTTCATTGATAAAAACGGCATGGGAATTCCCCAAAGGGGAACCCCGAACCAAAATTAAAAAAAAAAAAAATGACGTGGGAGTCCCCCTAAATTCCATACCAGGCCCTTCAGGTCTGGTATGGACATTAAGGGGAACCCCGGCCAAAAAAAAATGACGTGGGGTTCCCCCTAAATTCCATACCAGACCCTTCAGGTCTGGTATGGATTTTAAGGGGAACCCCGCGCCAAAACACAAAACAAAACGGCGTGGGGTCCCCCCAAAAAATCCATACCAGACCCTTATCCGAGCACGCAACCTGGCAGGCCGCAGGAAAAGAGGGGGGGACGAGAGAGTGCCCCCCCCTCCTGAACCGTACCAGGCCACATGCCCTCAACATTGGGAGGGTGCTTTGGGGTAGCCACCAAAACACCTTGTCCCCATGTTGATGAGGACAAGGGCCTCATCCCCACAACCCTGGCCGGTGGTTGTGGGGGTCTGCGGGCGGGGGGGCTTATCGGAATCTGGAAGGGGACCCCCAGATCCTGGCCCCCCCCTGTGTGAAATTGTAAAGGGGTACTTACCCCTACCATTTCACTAAAAAACTGTCAAAAATGTTAAAAATGACAAGAGACAGTTTTTGACAATTCCTTTATTTAAATGCTTCTTCTTTCTTTTATCTTCCTTCATCTTCTGGTTCTTCTGGTTCTTCCTCCGGCATTCTCGTCCAGCATCTCCTCCGCGGCGTCTTCTATCTTCTTCTCCTCGGGCCGCTCCGCACCCATGGCATGGGGGGAGGCTCCCGCTCTTCTCTTCTTCTTTTCTACTCTTCTTCATTTTCTTCTCTGGGTCGCTCCGCACCCATGCTGGCATGGAGGGAGGCTCCCGCTGTGTGACGGCGCTCCTCGTCTGACAGTGGGTGCGATGGGTGCGGAGCGGCCCGAGGAGAAGAAGATAGAAGACGCCGCGGAGGAGATGCTGGACGAGAACGCCGGAGGAAGAACCAGAAGAACCAGAAGATGAAGGAAGATAGAAGAAAGAAGAAGCATTTAAATAAAGGAATTGTCAAAAACTGTCTCTTGTCAGTTTTAACATTTTTGACAGTTTTTTAGTGAAATGGTAGGGGTAAGTACCTCCTTACCATTTCACACAGGGGGGGCCGGGATCTAGGGGTCCCCTTGTTAAAGGGGGCTTCCAGATTCCGATAAGCCCCCCGCCCGCAGACCCCCACAACCACTGGTCAGGGTTGTGGGGATGAGGCCCTTGTCCTCATCAACATGGGGACAAGGTGTTTTGGGGGGCTACCCCAAAGCACCCTCCCAATGTTGAGGGCATGTGGCCTTGTATGGTTCAGGAGGGGGGGCCGCACTCTCACCCCCCCTCTTTTCCTGTGGCTTGCCAGGTTGCGTGCTCGGATAAGGGTCTGGTATGGATTTTTGGGGGGACCCCACGCCGTTTTATTTTTTATTTTTTTGGCACGGGGTTCCCCTTAAAATCCATACCAGACCTGAAGGGTCTGGTATGGAATTTAGGGGGAACCCGACGTCATTTTTTTTTTAAATTTTGGCTGGGGTTCCCCTTAATATCCATACCAGACCTGAAGGGCCTGGTATGGAATTTAGGGGGACTCCCACGTCATTTTTTTTTTTTTAATTTTGGTTCGGGGTTCCCCTTTGGGGAATTCCCATGCCATTTTTATGAATGAACTTCTATGTGTATTGTCGGCAATGCAATAGCCGCGGGTAGTTTTAAATGGGTTTTTTCCTTCAAAATGTTATTTTGCTGTCAGACTGTTCTAAACACAGGAAACATGCGCCCCTTTACAGGCATACTATAGACACCCCCCCCCAGGTACAAAATTTAAAGGGATATTACACTTTTATTGTTTGACTTTAAGCATTATTAAAATCACTGCTCCTGAAAAAACGGCCGTTTTTAAAACTTTTTTTTGCATTGATCCATGTCCCCTGGGGCAGGACCCAGGTCCCCAAACACTTTTTATGACAATAACTTGCATATTAGCCTTTAAAATTAGCACTTTTGATTTCTCCCATAGACTTTTAAAGGGTGTTCCGCGGCATTCGAATTTGCCGCGAACACCCCAAATTGTTCGCTGTTCGGCGAACTTGCGAACAGCCAATGTTTGAGTCGACTCGAACTCGAAGCTCATCCCTACTGATGAGCGTACTCTCGAAGTCTCTTCCCTGATCTGAGTGAATCCTCTGTGGTAAGCCATAATGGACGAAGAACTTCTCCACTAGTGTCTTTGCCACTGTGACCGCCTTCTGATCTTTCGTGGAGAAAGCTTGAGCATATCTGGTAAAATGGTCTGTGACTACCAGAATATTTCCTTGCCCACTCAAGTCAGATTCTAGACACAGAAAATCTATGCAAACTAAATCCATAGGACCTTGGCTTGATAAATGACTCATCTG
This sequence comes from Aquarana catesbeiana, assembly GCF_042186555.1. Lineage (NCBI taxonomy): Eukaryota > Metazoa > Chordata > Amphibia > Anura > Ranidae > Aquarana > Aquarana catesbeiana. Next base: position 938,592,454 of record NC_133324.1, read on the forward strand.
GGCTGCCCGTTGCGGCAAAGTCTTTCTCTGGATACACCTATGGCAGCAATGACAGTAACTCTCCACCTCTTTCCTCATGTAAGGCCAATAGAATCTATCCCTTATCAATTGAAGAGTTCTTTCTGCCCCCAGATGTCCATGACAATCATGCAGAGTGATTAACACTGTCTCCCTGTGTTTCTCTGGCAGAAACAGTTGCCACTTCTCCTCCAGATCTTAAGAGGGGCCCCTTCAGTAGACCACCCCTTGTTGCAACGGCAACCGACTCCACTCTTTATGTATCAACACAGCTTCTTTCCGAGCACTTTTCAAAAGTAAATCAGGGTGCTAACTCTCCAGAGCTTCCAATATCAAGCTGCAGAGTGGATCTTCCTGTTGGTCTCTCCTAATGTCTTTTCTCGATAACTTAGGTAGACCTTCTGCTGCCATCTGAGAGACATTACAGTAATACCTAGGCACCCCTGCTGTAGTCACTCCAATCTCTTCAGCTCTGGCCCCAACTTTCTCCTGCTTTTCTGCTCCTTCACAAAGGGCTCTAACCCCTTCGGGGGCAAGCTGAGTCCAATCCTCTTGGGAGCTCAGGGGTCTGTGGGGTCTTCTTGACAGCGCATATGCATCTCTGTTGCCCACTCCTGGTCTGTATTTCAAGCTGAAGGAGAATGTTGAAAGAGCAGCCAACCACCTATGGCCTGTGGCATCCAACTTCGCGGTGGTGAGCAAGTATGTGAGGGGGTTTTTATCCGTTTTGACTACAAACTCTGCACCATACAGATAATCCCTCAACTTGTCTACCACGACCCACTTCAAGGCCAGAAACTCAAGTTTATGAGTGGGGTAGTTCTTCTCAGCAGGGGACAGGCTCCGCCTCACATAAGCAATGGGCCTTAAATGTACATCATGATTAGGGATGAGCTTCGAGTTCGAGTCGAACTCATGTTCGACTCGAACATTGGCTGTTCGCAAGTTCACCGAACAGCGAACAATTTGGGGTATTCGCGGCAAATTCGAATGCCGCGGAACACCCTTTAAAAGTCTATGGGAGAAATCAAAAGTGTTAATTTTAAAGGCTAATATGCAAGTTATTGTCATAAAAAGTGTTTGGGGACCTGGGTCCTGCCCCAGGGGACATGGATCAATGCAAAAAAAAGTTTTAAAAACGGCCGTTTTTTCAGGAGCAGTGATTTTAATAATGCTTAAAGTCAATCAATAAAAGTGTAATATCCCTTTAAATTTCGTACCTGGGGGGTGTCTATAGTGTGCCTGTAAAGGGGCGCATGTTTCCTGTGTTTAGAACAGTCTGACAGCAAAATGACATTTTGAAGGAAAAAACTCATTTAAAACTACCCGCGGCTATTGCATTGCCGACAATACACATAGAAGTTCATTGATAAAAACGGCATGGGAATTCCCCAAAGGGGAACCCCGAACCAAAATTTAAAAAAAAAAATGACGTGGGGGTCCCCCTAAATTCCATACCAGGCCCTTCAGGTCTGGTATGGATTTTAAGGGGAACCCCGCGCCAAAAAAAAAAAAAAAAAACGGCGTGGGGTCCCCCCAAAAATCCATACCAGACCCTTATCCGAGCACGCAACCTGGCAGGCCGCAGGAAAAGAGGGGGGGACGAGAGTGCGGCCCCCCCTCCCTCCTGAACCGTACCAGGCCACATGCCCTCAACATTGGGAGGGTGCTTTGGGGTAGCCCCCCAAAACACCTTGTCCCCATGTTGATGAGGACAAGGGCCTCATCCCCACAACCCTGGCCGGTGGTTGTGGGGGTCTGCGGGCGGGGGGCTTATCGGAATCTGGAAGCCCCCTTTAACAAGGTGACCCCCAGATCCCGGCCCCCCCCCTGTGTGAAATGGTAAGGGGGTACATAAGTACCCCTACCATTTCACAAAAAAAGTGTCAAAAATGTTAAAAATGACAAGAGACAGTTTTTGACAATTCCTTTATTTAAATGCTTCTTCTATCTTCCTTCATCTTCTGGTTCTTCTGGCTCTTCTGGCTCTTCTGGCTCTTCTGGTTCTTCCTCCGGCGTTCTCGTCCAGCATCTCCTCCGCGGCGTCTTCTATCTTCTTCTCCTCGGGCCGCTCCGCACCCATGGCATGGGGGGGAGGCTCCCGCTCTTCTCTTCTTCTCTTCTTCTCTTCTTCTTTTCTTCTCTTCTTCTCTTCTTCATTTTCTTCTCCGGGCCGCTCCGCAATCCATGCTGGCATGGAGGGAGGCTCCCGCTGTGTGACGGCGCTCCTCGTCTGACAGTTCTTAAATAACGGGGGGGCGGGGCCACCCGGTGACCCCGCCCCCCTCTGACGCACGGTGACTTGACGGGACTTCCCTGTGACGTCACGGGGAATGCCACAGGGAAGTCCCATCAAGTCACCGTGCGTCAGAGGGGGGCGGGGTCACCGGGTAGCCCCGCCCCCCCCGTTATTTAAGAACTGTCAGACGAGGAGCGCCGTCACACAGCGGGAGCCTCCCTCCATGCCAGCATGGATTGCGGAGCGGCCCGGAGAAGAAAATGAAGAAGAGAAGAAGAGAAGAAGAGAAGAAGAGAAGAAGAGAAGAAGAGAAGAAGAGAAGAAGAGAAGAAGAGAAGAGCGGGAGCCTCCCCCCCATGCCATGGGTGCGGAGCGGCCCGAGGAGAAGAAGACGCCGCGGAGGAGATGCTGGACGAGAACGCCGGAGGAAGAACCAGAAGAACCAGAAGAGCCAGAAGAACCAGAAGAACCAGAAGATGAAGGAAGATAGAAGAAAGAAGAAGCATTTAAATAAAGGAATTGTCAAAAACTGTCTCTTGTCATTTTTAACATTTTTGACACTTTTTTCGTGAAATGGTAGGGGTACTTATGTACCCCCTTACCATTTCACACAGGGGGGGGGCCGGGATCTGGGGGTCACCTTGTTAAAGGGGGCTTCCAGATTCCGATAAGCCCCCCGCCCGCAGACCCCCACAACCACCGGCCAGGGTTGTGGGGATGAGGCCCTTGTCCTCATCAACATGGGGACAAGGTGTTTTGGGGGGCTACCCCAAAGCACCCTCACAATGTTGAGGGCATGTGGCCTGGTACGGTTCAGGAGGGAGGGGGGGCCGCACTCTCGCCCCCCCCTCTTTTCCTGCGGTCTGCCAGGTTGCGTGCTCGGATAAGGGTCTGGTATGAATTTTTGGGGGGACCCCACGCCGTTTTTTTTTTTTTTTTTTTGGCGCGGGGTTCCCCTTAAAATCCATATCAGACCTGAAGGGTCTGGTATGGAATTTAGGGGGAACCCCACGTCATTTTTTTTTTTTAATTTTGGCCGGGGTTCCCCTTAATATCCATACCAGACCTGAAGGGCCTGGTATGGAATTTAGGAGGACTCCCACGTCATTTTTTTTTTTTAATTTTGGTTCGGGGTTCCCCTTTGGGGAATTCCCATGCCGTTTTTATCAATGAACTTCTATGTGTATTGTCGGCAATGCAATAGCCGCGGGTAGTTTTAAATGAGTTTTTTCCTTCAAAATGTCATTTTGCTGTCAGACTGTTCTAAACACAGGAAACATGCGCCCCTTTACAGGCATACTATAGACACCCCCCAGGTACGAAATTTAAAGGGATATTACACTTTTATTGTTTGACTTTAAGCATTATTAAAATCACTGCTCCTGAAAAAACGGCCGTTTTTAAAACTTTTTTTTGCATTGATCCATGTCCCCTGGGGCAGGACCCAGGTCCCCAAACACTTTTTATGACAATAACTTGCATATAAGCCTTTAAAATTAGCACTTTTGATTATTCATGTTCGTGTCCCATAGACTTTAACGGTGTTCGCATGTTCGAACGAACTTTTTTCCTGTTCGCATGTTCTGGTGCGAACCGAACAGGGGGGTGTTCGGCTCATCCCTAATCATGATCTTGGTAGAGTACTCCACCTAGTCCATCTCGGCTAGCATTCACGTGCAGTTCATAGGGCTTGGTAGGATCCGCATAAGCTAACACTGGAGCAGTGGTAAGGCTCCACTTAAATTGTCTGAATGTCTCCTCCCATTGCGGAGTCCACTGATCCAGGATAGACTCCTTTTTCTTCCAAGGCCCTTCCTTTCACCTCCCAGGTTCCTCCGAATCCACATCAGCCCCTTCCTGATTCTTCAGTAGCTCTGTGAGTGGGTGGGCTATCTTCACAAACCCCTCCACAAACCTCCGATAGTAGGAGCAGAATCCTAGGAATGACCTGAGCTCAGTCACATTTGTGGGCTTGGGCCAAGAAGTAACAGCTTCCAACTTCTCAGGGTCAGTTGCTATCCCTTTTTCAGACACAATGTGCCCCAAATAGTTCACTGAAGATTGATAGAACTGACATTTCTCCATTGAAAGTTTCAAGCCCTCATCATGTAATCTCTTCAGAACCTTTTCCAGTCGCTCTTCATGCTCATCAAGAGTTCGGCCAAATACTATGATATCGTCTAAGTATACTAGGACCTCAATCAAGTTCATGTTGCCTACGTCTTCTCCATGAGCCGCTGGAAAGTTGCTGGGGCCCCAGACAAACCTTGTGGCATCTGGTTAAATTCATAGAATCCCACGGGGGTAATGAAAGCAGTCTTCTCCTTGTCCTCAGGACTCATGGGGATCTGATAATAACCACTCTTCAAATATAATACACTGAACCACTTCTCCCCTGACAGGATCTGTAGGGCATCTTCTATACGAGGGGTAGTGTATTGATGAGGAATGGTCCATCGGTTCAGGGTCCTATAGTCGATACACAGCCGTAGTGACCCATTTCTCTTCCTCACTAGGGATGAGCTTCGTGTTCGAGTCGAACCCATGTTCGACTCGAACATCGGCTGTTCGATCGTTCGTCGAATTGCGAACGATATGGGCCGTTCGCGCCAAATTCGTGTGGCGCGTCACGGCCCATAATTCACTGCGGCATCGCAGTGCATTGCTGGCTGATGATTGGCCAAGCATGCACTATGACCCGCATGCTTGGCCAATCACAGCGCCGTCAGTAGAGAGAGCTGTAATTGGCCAAAGCCAGGGTGGCTTTGGCCAATTATGGCTCAGGGGATTTAGTACACACCCCACACTATATAAGGCCGCCTGCACGGCGGCCCTGTGTAGTGTGTGTTCCGGTGTGCTGAGAGATAGAGAGAGAGAGAGACAGTGTCATTTGATTTGAGTTAGATAGATTAGGCAGAACAGTCAGTCAGTTAGCTGCACTTACAGTGTATTGTGTATATATATGCATCCCAGGTGTTGCATATATATATATACACTGTATTCAGTTTAGCTAGATCCGTTCCTGTTATCTTCTATCTAGACTATTTACATTTAATGCAGTGCGTCCTGCTCACAGTGTTCAGCTAGATCCGTTCCTGCTATTTACATTTAGTGCAGTGCGTCCTGCTCACAGTGTTCAGCTAGATCCGTTCCTGTTATCTTCTAGACTATTTACATTTAGTGCAGTGCGTCCTGCTCACAGTGTTCAGCTAGATCCATTCCTGCAATTTACATTTAGTGCAGTGCGTCCTGCTCACAGTGTTCAGCTAGATCCGTTCCTGCTATTTACATTTAGTGCAGTGCGTCCTGCTCACAGTGTTCAGCTAGATCCGTTCCTGCTATTTACATTTAGTGCAGTGCGTCCTGCTCACAGTGTTCAGCTAGATCCGTTCCTGTTATTTACATTTAGTGCAGTGCGTCCTGCTCACAGTGTTCAGCTAGATCCGTTCCTGCTATTTACATTTAGTGCAGTGCGTCCTGCTCACAGTGTTCAGCTAGATCCGTTCCTGTTATTTACATTTAGTGCAGTGCGTCCTGCTCACAGTGTTCAGCTAGAGCCGTTCCTGCTATTTACATTTAGTGCAGTGCGTCCTGCTCACAGTGTTCAGCTAGATCCGTTCCTGTTACCTTCTAGACTATTTACATTTAGTGCAGTGCGTCCTGCTCACAGTGTTCAGCTAGATCCGTTCCTGCTATTTACATTTAGTGCAGTGCGTCCTGCTCACAGTGTTCAGCTAGATCCGTTCCTGTTATTTACATTTAGTGCAGTGCGTCCTGCTCACAGTGTTCAGCTAGATCCGTTCCTGCTATTTACATTTAGTGCAGTGCGTCCTGCTCACAGTGTTCAGCTAGATCCGTTCCTGTTATTTACATTTAGTGCAGTGCGTCCTGCTCACAGTGTTCAGCTAGATCCGTTCCTGCTATTTACATTTAGTGCAGTGCGTCCTGCTCACAGTGTTCAGCTAGATCCGTTCCTGCTATTTACATTTAGTGCAGTGCGTCCTGCTCACAGTGTTCAGCTAGAGCCGTTCCTGCTATTTACATTTAGTGCAGTGCGTCCTGCTCACAGTGTTCAGCTAGATCCGTTCCTGTTATCTTCTAGACTATTTACATTTAGTGCAGTGCGTCCTGCTCACAGTGTTCAGCTAGATCCGTTCCTGTTATCTTCCTACTGACAGGCAGGCTTGTCTGGTTACAGTATATAAAGCTACCTGAAGAAATTTATAGGTGTTCTATTTGATCCTATTAGTACCACGGTCAGGCAGCTAGACTATTTACATTTAGTACAGTGCGTCCTGCTCACAGTGTACAGCTAGATCCGTTCCTGTTATCTTCCTACTGACAGGCAGGCTTGTCTGGTTACAGTATATAAAGCTACCTGAAGAAAATTACAGGTGTTCTATTTGATCCTATTAGTACCACGGTCAGGCAGCTAGACTATTTACATTTAGTACAGTGCGTCCTGCTCACAGTGTTCAGCTAGATCCGTTCCTGTTATCTTCCTACTGACAGGCAGGCTTGTCTGGTTACAGTATATAAAGCTACCTGAAGAAAATTACAGGTGTTCTATCCCAGCTTAGTGCAGCTACAGGCCATTAGTATGTCTGGAAGGCCAAGAAGGAGAGGCAGACAGTCACAAGCCAATAAGAGAGGGCAAGCAGGCTCTGTGTCTAGTGCTGGTCGTGGAGACGGTGCATCCTCATCAGCACGTGGCCATGGGACACGCTTGGCCTTTTTTTCGGCAGCTGGCCGTGTTGAGCCGCAACATGCGGAAGACTTGGTCGAGTGGATGACCAAGCCGTCCTCATCCTCCTCATCCTCTCTCACCCATGCCCAGGGTGCTTTGTCTGGCAAAGCAGCGGCCTCTTCCCTCAGCTCAATGTCATCAGTGACTCCTTCCCTAGCTCCACCATGTCCTCATGAGGATTCCCTCGAACTGTTTGACCACAGTGTTGGGTACATGCTCCAGGAGGATGCCCAGCGTTTGGAAGGCTCTGATGATGATACTGAGCTCGATGAAGGCAGTAACATGAGCACGGACAGAGGGGGTGCCCAAGAAGGACAGCAATCTGGCAGTCATGCTCCCCCTGCTGCAGCATACTGCCAGGTTTGCTCCAGTGATGAGGAGGGAGGGGATGATGAGGTCACTGACTCAACGTGGGTGCCTGATAGGAGAGAGGAGGAGGAGGAGGAGGAGGAGGAGGAGGCGGCGGCACATCACCAACGAGGCAGGATGCCCTCCAGGGGCCAGCCTAAGGGCAGCACATTGACTGCATCACACCCCAAAGCTCCACATGTGCAGGGCGCTGCAGTCTCTGCGCGTTATTCAAAAAGTTCTTTGGTGTGGGCCTTTTTTGAGACGAGTGCATCAGATCGCACCGCTGCTATTTGCAACATATGTCTCAAGCGTATCTCGCGTGGCCAAAACATCTCCCGCTTGGGTACCACATGCTTGACCAGACATATGTTGACCTGCCATGCAGTTCGTTGGCAAGCGTATCTAAAAGACCCACACCAAAGAACAAAGAGGATCTCTCCTTGCTCCTCATCAGCTGAGATTTCCAACCCCACTAGACCTTCAGTCCTCTCTGAGACCTGCAGTGAGAGGAATGAAGGTGTAGAATTAGGTGTGTCACAGCCAAGTACTTGTGGGCAATCTGCTTTTGGTACACCGACGTCAGATTGTACCAGGCAAATTTCCCTGCCCCAGCTGCTGCACCGCCGAAAGAAGTTTGCTCCCAGCCATCCACATGCCCAGCGGTTGAATGCTAGCTTGGCAAAATTGCTAGCACTTCAACTGCTGCCTTTTCAGTTGGTAGACTCTGCCCCCTTCCGTGAGTTTGTGGAATGTGCGGTTCCTCAGTGGCAGGTACCCAAACGCCACTTTTTCTCACGGAAGGCGATTCCGGCTCTCTACCGGCATGTGGAAGGCAATGTCCATGCCTCGCTGGACAGGGCGGTCAGCGGTAAGGTGCATATTACCGCTGACTCATGGTCCAGCAGGCATGGACAGGGACGTTACCTAAGTTTCACGGCGCATTGGGTGACTCTGCTGGCAGCTGGGAAGGATGCAGGACAAGGTGCAGTAGTGTTGGAGGTTGTTCCGCCACCACGCCTCCAAAATGCTGATTGTGACACACCTCTCTCCTCCACCCCCTCCTCTTCTTCTTCCTCCATGGCCTCTTCCTCGGAACCAGCGGTGCTCCGTAGGCGTTCAAGGGGCTACGCAAGTACGCAGGCCAAAAGATGCCATGCGGTGCTTGAGCTGGTGTGCTTGGGGGACAGGAGCCACACTGGGGCAGAGGTTCTGTCAGCTCTGCAGGGGCAGGTTCAGAGGTGGTTGACGCCACGCCAACTTAAGGCAGGAATGGTGGTTTGCGACAATGGCACCAACCTCCTCTCTGCCCTCCGACAGGGACAAATGACCCATGTGCCCTGTTTGGCTCACGTCCTTAACTTGGTGGTGCAGCGGTTCTTGGGCAGGTACCCGGGCTTACAGGATGTCCTGAGGCAGGCCAGGAAAGTCTGTGTTCATTTCCGCCGGTCATATAATGCCAGTGCTCGGCTGACGGACCTCCAAAAGGAGTTTAACCTGCCCAAGAACCGCCTAATCTGTGACATGCCCACCAGGTGGAACTCAACGTTGGCCATGCTGCAGCGGCTGCACACGCAGCAGAGGGCCATCAATGAGTACCTGTGCGACTATGGCACCAGGACAGGGTCAGGGGAGCTTGGTTTTTTTTCCCCACGCCAGTGGGCCATGATCAGGGATGCATGCACTGTCCTGTCACCATTCGAGGAGGCCACGAGGATGGTGAGCAGTGACAGTGCATGCATCAGTGACACTGTCCCCCTTGTCCACCTGTTGGAGCACACGCTGCGTGGAATAATGGACAGGGCACTTGAGGCAGAACAGAGGCAGGAAGAGGAGGACTTCCTTAGCTCTCAAGGCCCCCTTTATCCAGACAGTGTTCCTGCGTGCCCGCCGATCACACAGGAAGAGGACGAGGAGGAAGAGGAGGAGGAGGAGGAGGAAGATTGTGTCAGTATGGAGGTGGAGCCTGGCACTCAGCATCAGCAGCAGTCTTTAAGGGATCAGTCCCAAGAAACACATGGACTTGTACGTGGCTGGGAGGAGGTGGCTGCGGACCATGTCGTTCTTAGTGACCCAGAGGACTCCGGACCGAATGCCTCAGCAAACCTACGCTGCATGGCCTCCCTGATCCTGCAAAGCCTGCGTAAGGATCCTCGTATTCGTGGTATCAAGGAGAAGGACCAATACTGGCTGGCAACCCTCCTTGATCCACGTTACAAGGGTAAGGTTGCGGACCTTATCTTGCCATCGCAGAGGGAGCAGAGGATGAAACATCTTCGGGAGGCCTTGCAGAAAGGTCTGTGCAACACGTTCCCAGAGACTGGGAGGTTACAAACTCCTGTTTCTGGACAACGTGTTGCTGAGGCTTCGGTCAGTCAAAGAAGGAGCGGTGGAGAAGGTGGCCGTCTGACCGATGCGTTCAGACAATTTTTTGGTCCGCAGCCCCAAGGTATGATCGGTTCCAGCAACCATCGCCAGCGTCTGTTTTACATGGTGCAGGAATACCTAGGGGCAAGATCAGACTTGGACACCTTTCCCACCGAAAATCCTCTGGGTTACTGGGTCTTGAGGATGGATCACTGGCCAGAGCTTGCACAGTATGCAATTGAGCTACTGGCCTGTCCTGCATCCAGCGTTCTTTCGGAACACACATTCAGTGCTGCTGGAGGCGTGGTAACCGATCACAGGGTGCGTCTGTCCACCGACTCGGTCGATCGGCTGACCTTCATAAAAATGAATGAGTCTTGGATCACCACCAGCTACCAAGCACCTGATGCTGATGTAACCGAATAATTTTTTTTGAAATCTCAGATCCCTTCAAAGACTGCCTATGCTGATGCTGAGTGACTATCCCTGAGTAATTATCCTCTTCCTCCTCAATCATCACGCTGATAGCTTGTAAGAACATTTTTGGTTCTGGGCGCCACCACCAGTGCCTAAGGCACAATTTTTCAGCCCCTGTTTAACAGGGGCGTGTAATTACAATTTTTGATGTAATACTTTGCAGCAGGGCTCGTTCCTGCATTCCAACTAGAGTGTCTGTGAGGGGTTGCAGTGTTGTGGCACCAGCACCAGTGCCTAAGGCCCAATTTTTCTGCCCCTGTCTAACAGGGGCGTGTAATTACAATTTTTGATGCAATACTTTGCAGCAGGGCTCGTTCCTGCGTTCCAACTAGAGTGTCTGTGAGGGGTTGCAGTGTTGTGGCACCAGCACCAGTGCCTAAGGCCCAATTTTTCTGCCCCTGTCTAACAGGGGCGTGTAATTACAATTTTTGAAGCAATACTTTGCAGCAGGGCTCGTTCCTGCGTTCCAACTAGAGTGTCTGTGAGGGGTTGCAGTGTTGTGGCACCAGTGCCTAAGGCCTAATTTTTCAGCTCCTGTTCAACAGGGGCATGTAATTACAATTCTTGATCTAATATTTCACAGCAGGGCCCTGTGAGGGCTTACAGTGTTGTGGCCACAGCAACACCTAAGGCCCAAATTTCTGCTGAGTATATAGGGCAGGACCCTACTTTCAAACATCTAACTTACAAACGACTCCTACTTGCAAACGGAAGGAGACAACAGGAAGTGAGATGAAATCTACCCCTAGGAAGGGAAATTCTCTCCTGTAAGAGTTAATATGGGAAAACAATTTCTCCTTTCCACTGATGCTTTCCAATCCTTGTTCCACAAAAAAACCCAAATTTTCAAAAAACATTTTTCATTGGGACAAAAAAGTGAGGTGAAATCTTCTGAAGAGGAGGAAAGACAGCAAAACAAATGTCACAGGGGTGATAACCCTTCCCTATGTTTTCCAAAAAGCTTAGAAAAGATTTTTTGGCTGGAGCTAAACACGTTAAAAATGTTCAAAATTACAAACAGATTCTACTTAACAACAAACCTACAGTCCCTGTCTTGTTTGCACCGCCTGTATACTGCTGTTCAGAGTATATAGGGCCTGGTGGCCCCACACCTTTCCTTATTTTAATTTGGGTGCGGGGTTCCCCTTAATATCCATACAAGACCCAAAGGGCCTGGTAATGGACTGGGGGGTACCCATGCCGTTTGTCTCACTGATTTTCATCCATATTGCCATGACCCGACATGACATTAAACCCGCAAGCAGTTTTAAATGAGATTTTTTCCTTTAAAAATGACATTTGGTGCAGGGACTGTTCTAAACATGGGAAACACGCGTCACTTTACAGGCATACTATAGACACCCCCCAGGTACGATATTTAAAGGAATATTTCACTTTTTTTTTTTTACTTTAAGCATCATTAAAATCACTGCTCCCGAAAAAACGGCCGTTTTTAAAAGTTTTTTTTGCATTGATACATGTCCCCTGGGGTAGGACCCGGGTCCCCAAACCCTTTTTAGCACAATACCATGCAAATTAGCCTTTAAAATGAGCACTTTTGATTTCGAACGTTCGAGTCCCATAGACGTCAATGGGGTTCTAACGTTCGTGCGAACTTTCGGTCCGTTCGCGGGTTCTGGTGCGAACCGAACCGGGGGGTGTTCGGCTCATCCCTATTCCTCACTACTACTATCGAGGAGGCGTATGGACTCCTGGACTCCCTGATAATCCCAGTCCTTTTCAGCTCAGCCAGCTGTTTTCGAAGGTCCTCAAGATCTCCCAGTGGGATCCTCCTAACCCTTTCTTGAAAAGGTTTGTCTTCCTCCAGCCGGATCTTGTGCTCTGCACTCTTGGCATACCCCATATCAAACTCACTCTTTGAGAAAACCTCTTTCCATTTCATGAGCTGAGCTTTGGCCCTCTCCATCCAAACAGGCGTAAGGGAGGTGTTCTTCGGGTAGAAGTACTCTATGGGAATCTCCTCTTCGGGTCCTCTTTTGACATCACTTGGCGAGACCGGGGTTGCCCCAGCAGCATTCTTGCTGTTATCTTCACAGGCAAGGCTGTTGTGTTCCGAACACTGACTGAAACTCTCCCTCTGCTTCTCTTAAGCGCCTTAGTTGATAACACTTTTGGGAGTATTTCCAGACCCACACTTCTCGAGTGTCCATCTCCAAGACAACGAAAGGACCAGGTTGTCTCCAACTCAACTTGACAGAGGCCCTCATGCATATCACTTCACCCGGTTGTAGCAATTCTTCACCTCGGTCTAAATGCCAAACTTTTCCCACCCCTTTTGGTGGGGCCTTCTGTTTGTGTGCCATATCCTTGTACACTTGGGTTAGCATGGGATGTACTTTCATGGCCGGAGCACTTTCCTTCTGTACAAGCGGTGTCAGGAGTCTTCTGACCAGATCAGTATTTGTTCCAATGATAAGGGAACTTCTATGAGCCCCTGGGGGCCGAGGACACACAACTGCCAGGGTGTCGAAAGTCTCTGCCTTTCCAGCCACACTCGGGTCAAAGGTAAGTTTGATAGGGATATATCCCTCATAAGGGAAGTTCTGGGTACCTAGGCCCCATATCTCCAATTCTGCCAACTTTTGCAGGGGCAAATGCTTGAGATGCTTCATATAGAAATCTTTATATAATAAGGTCACTTGGGCTCCAGTATCCAGCAATGCTTTGGCGTAGATTCCTTCCATCTAAATTGGGATGATCGAAGAGGGTCCTACTAAGTTGAGTGGAAATCCACCATGGGTGTTTGGCTTAGTTTGCTTGTTAGTGCGCATCTTGACTCCTCGTTTACATGGACGCTTATTCAACTTCGTTCCCTCTCTTACTCTCAAAACTTTGTAAACCTGGGTTCCGTTGGAGTTGATGACCGTTACAAGGCACCCAGTTGACTCCTTCACTGGGGCCCTTTGAAGTTTTCCGCCGGGTTTTGACATTGTACTGCTGCCCTTGGGCTTGGGCACACTTTCCCAAAATGTCCAGCCCCTCCACAGTTGAAACAAAGTCCAGATTCCCTTCTAAGGGTGAAATCTGATACTTTTTTAGTTTTTTTAGTACCTCCGTTGGGCGGATTAGGGAATCTTGCAGTCAGCAAAGCCATCATCTCTATTAGCTGGGCCACCTGAGTCTTAAGAGCCTCAATCTGAGGATCATCATCCATCACACTTACTGTCCTGACTCCAACAGTGTGTTTTGGTTCTTGAATTTTTTCCTTCTTCCTTTCTAGGATAGCATCTTCCTCCCGTACAATCCGAATTAGATCTGGGTACTTCAATATGCCTCCATCTTGACAAGTTCTTAACTGGAGGGTGATGGGATCCAAAGGCTGGACACCTCTTAAAACTTGTTTGGATCGAATTTCATCCACCTCACGAGGATCTAACCCCTTCTTCAACAGTATCTGGTGAATGACCTTGTCCACCCGTCTCATATATTCTGACAACTTCTCTCCTGTTTCTTGATAGGTGTGTTCTAATTGATAAATTAGGTCAGAAACCTTTTCGGTACGTCTGAACACATCTTGCAGGATATCTAAGTAGTCTTGGGCTACACAGTTCTGTTTGCTGAGCTTCAGATTTCGAATAGCCTCGGAAGCAGGCCCTTTCAGACTCTTAGTAATCCGCTGTTTTTTTGCGTTTCAGGAATGTGCCACCCATCCAACACTTGCGTGGCCTGTTCCAACCACTCTTCAAAGGTGTCTTCTCCTTTGGGTACAGGCCGTTGGCCCGAGAAAATGCCCAGTTTTCGGTACCCAGTCCCTGAATATGTTGGGTTTCCTTTTTGACATTGGGACACCAAATTTCCCAGGGCTGTGAAGAGTTCTGGCTCAATTGCAGCCGGTGCTTACTGTGATGGAACCTTGATTTCTGCTGAACTCATCTGTGGGAAGGTGGCAAGATTCTCCCCTTCTTCCCTTGGGTGGGTCAGATAAAATTTGGTCTTGTCAGTGAGTTCAACACTTGCACCCTTGAAATTTTCTGGAACTCCCTTCCTCCACTCCAATAATGCATAAGTGCGGAATGTCTCATGATTGGGTCTTACTGCCACCACCTTGGCTCTTTGTTCTGGGGATAGTGTTTTTACCACTCGGTTGATGTGTTCTTTCTCCCAGATATCTCCCCAGAGTTCCATGGCCACGCTCGCTTCTGAGCGGGTGCCTTCCACCTCACACCACTGTGCCACAGTGGGGGGATCCATTCTATGGTTCCTAAGTGGGTGCTTGGCTTCAGAGTGACAGTTATCCCTGACGAGCCCCCACATGTAGCAATAACTCACGGTGGAGCTGCTGATTTATTATTGGGCCTGTCCTCTAGTTTCTCCACCCCTCTTAACTCGTTCAATCTCCTTGACACAGCTGTAGTGCAGTGTTGTAATGACACCAATTCCAACTATAGCCCACAATATACACTTATATTTATTTTTACCTCTACCTGGGTGTTTGTAGTTCCACCTGCAGGAGAAATAACAACACTGCACACAAACTTTTGTAATAACCAAAATAACTTCCCTTTTACTTGAATTGGGTATTTATATAGAAGTTATTACAGTGACTACACTATCACACCAACGTAGTACAACAGTACAGTAAATAGTTATGACAGTCTTTGTAACATACACAAATATACCTAAATATATATCTATACATATATCAGGGAGCTCTCCCTGCTCTAAACCGTAAAGTCACTATCCTTTATAACTGGATGCAGAGCCCTGCAATAAAAGAGATAGTCTTGACGTCTTCAGTCTTCGCTAGCTATGAATTTGTAATTGTAATCCACAGAGGGTTCCTCTTGAGTGTTGCACAGTGTAAGGTAATACACTAAGACAATTATAATCCAGCAGATTGATTAACGTCTTCAGCCCTGGAAGGATTTACCCCCTTCCTGACCAGAGCACTTTTTACAATTTGGCACTGCGTCGCTTTAACTGCTAATTGCGCGGTCATGCAATACTGTACCCAAACGAAATTTGCGTCCTTTTCTTCCCACAAATAGAGCTTTCTTTTGATGGTATTTGATCACCTCTGCCGTTTTCATTTTTTGCGCTATAAACGGAAAAGGACCGAAAATTTTGAAAAAAAATGATATTTTCTACTTTTTGTTATAAAAAAAATCCAATAAACTAAATTTTAGTCATACATTTAGGCCAAAATGTATTCGGCCACATGTCTTTGGTAAAAAAAATGTCAATAAGCGTATATTTATTTGTTTGTGCAAAAGTTATAGCGTCTACAAACTAGGGTACATTTTCTGGAATTTACACAGCTTTTAGTTTATGACTGCCTATGTCATTTCTTGAGGTGCTAAATTGGCAGGGCAGTACAAACCCCCCCCCAAATGACCCCATTTTGGAAAATAGACACCCCAAGGAAATTGCTGAGAGGCATGTTGAACCCATTGAATATTTATTTTTTTTGTCCCAAGTGATTGAATAATGACAAAAAAAAAAAAATAATAAAAAAAAAAAATTTACAAAAAGTTGTCACTAAATGATATATTGCTCACACAGGCCATGGGCATATGTGGAATTGCACCCCAAAATACATTCAGCTACTTCTCCTGAGTACGGGGATACCACATGTGTGGGACTTTTGGGAGCCTAGCCGCGTACAGGGCCCCGAAAACCAAGCACCGCCTTCAGGATTTCTAAGGGCATAAATTTTTGATTTCACTCCTCACTACCTATCACAGTTTTGAAGGCCATAAAATGCAAAGATGGCACAAAATCCCCCCAAATGACCCCATTTTGGAAAGTAGACACCCCAAACTATTTGCTGAGAGGCATGTTGAGTCCATGGAATATTTTATTTTTTGACACAAGTTGCGGGAATGTGACAATTTTTTTTTTTTTTTGCACAAAGTTGTCACTAAATGATATATTGCTTACACAGGCCATGGGCATATGTGGAATTGCACCCCAAAATACATTTATCTGCTTCTCCTGAGTATGGGGATACCACATATGTGGGACTTTTTGGGAGCCTAGCCGTGTACGGGGCCCCGAAAACCAAGCACCGCCTTCAGGATTTCTTTTTTTTTTCTTTTTTTTTTTTTTTGCTACCTCAGTGAATCTTATAAGAGACTTAATCCACCTTATCAGTGTCATCCACGTCCCCTCAACTTTTCACATCATTGTAGCTTAATTGACAAGTATCCAAAACATTTATTATCAAAAGAAGGTAAAAATACGTAAGAAGAGGAAACATATAAGGTTCAGACTCAGGGACTAACCTTTATCTTATTACCTCTACCTTACCCCATATATATCCCCAAACCCCACCCCACCCCCACTACCCCCCACCCCCTCCCTCCCACTCCCCCCCCCCATCATCTGTGCACCCCTGGCCAACTTTATTCTCTTAGTTAAATCTAATTTTCAGTCCCTCAGAAATACTCCACTGTTTTTTAAATTCATTCCAACACTGCCAGATGTTATTCTCTCCCATTGTGTCACTTTCTATCCCATAGTTCTCTTCCTCCATCAGGCGAATACCTTCCACTTCGCTGACCCAGTCCCATATTGATGGGGTTTCTACCTTCTGCCACTTTTTTGGTATAGATTTTTTTGCCGCATTAAGCAAGTATGGTACCAAAGACTCTTTATACTTTTTAACCTCCCCTCCTATTGCATGATGTAATACCATCCAAGGATCAGCTTTTACTTCTAACTTTGATATTTCCTTAATGAACCCCAATATTTTTTCCCAGTATTTTTTAATTTCTGGGCAGTTCCACCATACATGAGCCATATTGCCCACTCCTTTACATCCCCTCCAACACTCCAGTGTCTTATCCCTTTGGTATTTACATGTTTTGTCAGGAGTATCATACCACCCTGTCAAAATTTTGTAATTCATTTCAGCGACATTGGTGTCGATCGACGAACGATGTGCCAGTTCCAGCATTTTCCTTAAAGTGTTACTATCTATCTGCAATCCCAATTCTCTTTCCCACTTTGTGATGTACGGAGGCACCTCCAGCCTACCCGCCTTCAGCCCCATTCTGTAGATTTTAGATATTATACCCTTCATATTGCTCGCCAGACACAGCTTCTCCAACTCTGAGAGCTCTTTTCCGGACCTTATTGGCCGTGGCAGGCTATCAACAAAATGGCTTAGCTGGAGGTATCTCCATTCATCTATTGCCCAAGCTTCTCTATTGTGCTTTAATTCGTGAAACGGAACAATCTTTCCCTCTTTTATTATATCTCTTAGCTGTGCGTTTTCTTTCTTAATCCAGTGACCACCTATTAAAATTTTCCCTGGTGCGAAATAATCATTTTCCCTCAGTGACATTAAAGGAGAATTAAATGTCTTGTTTATTTGTTTATATATTGTGTCCCATGCTCTTATAACCACCTTCGTCAGTGTGTGTGTACTTCCGTCTAATAATCTATAATGTGGGGGATTCCAAATTATGTGTCCTAAATGTGTCTTACTTAATTTATTTTCTATATTAACCCATCTCTTGTGTTTATTTTCTCTGACCCACTCAATCGCTCTCGACACCAATATTGCCTTATAATATCCCTGGATGTCAGGAACCGCCAAGCCTCCTTTTTTTTTTCCTGTTTTATGATATTAAAAGGGACTCTGGCCCTTCTGCCCTTCCAAACTGTTTTTATTATGATTGAATTTAGTTTCTTAAAATAAAATTGAGGTATTGCCAATGGAAGGATCTGTAGCTTATAGATAATTTTTGGCAACAGAGTCATTTTTATAGCATTAATGCGGCCAAACCACGAAAGAGGCTTGGCCATTATCCTTTTACTCTCAGCTTTTACTTCATTGAGTTTAGTTTATAAATTTTCCCTAATGAGTTTGCTAACTTTATGCCTAAATAGTTTATTTCTTTTTTCCGTATAAATTGAAATTCTTTTTTCAACTTACTTTCTTCTTTTTTGTCTATGTTAATATTCAGTACTTCGGATTTTGCCAAATTTATCTTAAAGTTGGACACCTCCGCATACTGTCTAAGTACTTTCAACACATTTGGCATTGTGATTCTAGGGTTGGCTATGAAGAGCAGCACGTCATCGGCAAATGCCGCGACCTTATGCTCCTCATCTCCAACCCAGAATCCACTTATGTCCGGGTCCTCTCTGATCACCGCGAGCAAAGGCTCCAGGGAAAGAACAAAGAGAAGGGGGGACAGGGGACAACCCTGTCTTGTCCCATTTTCCATTTCAATAGTGGCTGAAGAGGACCCATTGATTTTTATCAAGGCCGTAGGGTGATTATACAAGGCACGGATCCATCCCATCATCTTTGGACCCAATCCCAGATGTTTAAGGGTTTGGAACAGGAACCCCCAGTCCACTCTGTCAAACGCTTTTTCTGTGTTAATAGACAAGAGTAGACCTGGGGGCCCCCTATCCTTGATGTTCTGCAGGAGGAGAGTATGCACCCCATTGTCCCTACCTTCTCTTTTTGGGGTGAATCCTACTTGGTCCGGGTGTATCCATTCGCTCATCCCTTCTTTCAACCGGTTAGCTAAGACTCTAGCATACAATTTAACATCTGTATTAATCAGCGATATTGGCCTATAGCTAGAGCAGATCGTAGCATTTTTCCCTTCTTTTGGAATAACCGTAATCTCAGCTTTCAACGCCTCCCTACTTAGCTCAAACTCCGTGCCCAGCCCGTTCATATATTCACAAAGTCTAGGGGTTAGTATATCTTTAAATTTTTTTATAATAAAGGGAGGTGAATCCATCAGGACCTGGACTTTTCCCCGGAACTGACTCTCCCAATGCTATATTAATCTCTTCAATCGTTATAGGCCTTTCTAAGTCATCCTTACAGTTCTCCGTGATTTTAGGGAGATTTGCTTTTTTCAAAAATTCTCCTACCTTTATTATATGGGATCTGTCCTGGATTTTATTTTTCCCAACTGTATATAAGTCCTTATAATAATTCCTGAAGGATTCACCTATTTCGTTTGTTGTATGCACCATATCTCCTTTACTATTTTGAATTCTTTCTATATAGTTTCTAGCTTTCTTTCTCCGCATAATTTTGGCTAGAAGCCGGCTACTCTTATTCCTACCCCGATATCTTTCTTTTGCTACTTTAAGGAATACTTTTTTAGTTTCTCTATCGATCCGATTTTTTAGTTCTTCTCTTTTAAGGATTAAGTTTTGGTACACCCTCTTTTCCTGACCTAGCCCTTTCTTGTGCTCCTGCTCCAGTTGATATAGGTCTTCAGTTAGTTTTTTGATTTCTTCCCTTGTTTCCCTTTTCTTCCTTACTCCCAGTTTTATTAGGATCCCCCTAATATAGGCCTTATGGGCCTCCCACAGGGAGGACCCGGCGATCTCTCCTGTATCATTTGTTAGAAAGTATTGTTTTAATTCCTGTTCTACAATTCTTATGTTTGTTTCGTCCTGTATTAGGTCTTCGTTTAATCTCCACGCTAATGGAATTCTTTGGATACTAGAGACATACAATTCCATACTAACTGGGGCATGATCCGACAGTGTTATGGCCCCTATTTTGGGTTCTATGGCTCTATCAAGAAGTGAGTGGTCAATCCAGATGTAGTCGATCCTAGAGTACGTCCCATGCACTGGGGAGTAGAACGAGTAATCCCTCAATTTAGGATTCATTATCCTCCATAAGTCCACCAGTTGACAGGAGTGAAACTTCCTTTGTAATTTTCTCAGGTTCCCGTTCATCTTCCCCAGCGCACGCGACGCACTATCTACCTCCGGATCCATACAGAGGTTTAGATCCCCCATCAGAACCACACCCCCTTTTTAAACTCCATTCGTTTTTCCAATATACTTGTTAAAAAACCGCTGGCCTCCTTGTTTGGGGCATATACATTAGCCAGTGTACATTGCCATCCCTCGAGGGAGCCTTTCAAAAAGATATACCTTCCACCCGGGTCAATTGATCTCTCCTCCTCTTTAAAATTCACCCCTTTTGCTATTCCTATTGCCACTCCTCTCGCCCTTTTAGTGAGTGAGTCCCCATAGTACCAGTTTGGAAAAGCTTTTGACCACAACTTAGTACTAGTGCCGTATGTCAAGTGGGTTTCTTGAAGAAACACCACCTCCGCTTTATATCTCCCCAGTTCCTCCAAAATCTTATGTCGTTTCCCGGGCGTGTTGAGACCTTTGACATTATAGGTCATAAAATTTAGCTTCCTCATCTCATTACGTTTTTCTTAGCTTGAAGTCTGTTAACAATAGATTTTTTCTTTTTTTTTTTTTTCCTTTTCCTTTCCTCTTCCCTTCCTTCCTTCCTCTTTCTTTAACCCTGTGCACAGATTACTTTCCCTCCCCCCTCCCTCCCCCTCTCCCATCCCTCTCGGCCACCCTTTGGCCCCCCATTCGCCCCGCGCCATGGATACTATAGAGCGTAGCAAATCTCTTTTTTTGAGGTGAGATCTCGAGCGTGCCCCCTACCCCCTCCTGCATGATGGTACTAGCAGGAAGGAATAGGCCGGCGTCCACATTGGCTTTCCGCTAACTTTTCCCCACCGCCCCATCCCCCCTCCCCCAGAGTGACCTCTTACAATTCTTTCTTATATCCCCCTTTCTTACGACCAGCTCACCTCCACACCCCCCTCCCCCCCCACCTCCCCCCGAATAGATCCGATTACTCTTCCTCCCAACCCGGCAGGTTTGGCTCTTGTATGTCCAGTTTGTCACAAAAATCTTTCAATTCTTGGGGGAACCTTAATCTTGCTGATCTTCCGTCTTTATAACCCATTAGACAGGCTGGGAACCCCCAATTGTATTTTACGTTTTGATCTCTCATCTGGGTTAGCAAAGGATTCAGAAGTCTTCTCCTTGCTAGCGTTTCAGGCGCAAGGTCTGTAAACACCTGAATCTCCGATCCTTCAAATTTTAGAGGGGGTTTAGATCTCAATTTAGATAGGATTGTCATTTTATCTTCAAAGAAACTAAATCTGATTATCACATCTCTAGGCCTCTGAGATTCTCTGTTATATAATCTTCCAACTCCATGGATTCTTTCTATCTTGGGGAACCCTACTGCCCCCTCTCCAAAGAGTGGGCCCAGAATTATGGATGCAATCTTCCTCAGATCTTCTTCCTTATTTTCTGGAACGGAGCGGAGTCTTAAGTTTTGTCTTCTGTCTCGATTTTCTTGATCCTCGATCTTATAAAGAATTTTCTTCTGGTTTTGTCTTGAGATTTTTAATTGCTCTTTCAAATTACTCATCTCCAGCTCTAATTCATCTGCTCTTTTCTCCGTTGTTTCTACCCTTTCCAGAAGACTCCCAAGATCTGCTCTCACCAGGCCTATTTCTGATTTTATTGCGTTCTCCATCTTTTGGAGCATGTCGGTCAGTTCCCCTTTAGAAATAATCTGGACACTCATTCTACTATCTTCCCCCCAGCTCCTTTCCGTCTCGCCTTCCATAAAGGAAGTCTCTCTTGATTGCGTCATCCTTTCTTCACCTTTGTTTGGGGTTCCCCTTTTTCTCTCTGTCCTTGATCCTTCTTGAGCGTCCAGATCCCCTCCTCTTGGGCTAGCTCCTTGGGACATATATTGTTTTATTGTGCTGCTAGAGGTCTTACCTTTCGGGGTTTTAGATACTCCCCCTTTTCCTGCCTTGGCTGCTGCTTTATTCATCCCTCCCTTCTTCCTTGCCCCTCTCATTTGTACCCCCGTTTTACTTCAGCCTAGTCCCTCCACCCGTGGGAGAGTCTACCAGATATGGGGGTGAGGACCAAAAAAAAAAAAAAATCAGGGAAAGAGGGGGGGGTATTCTTAACCCCGAGAGGTCCCTTAAACCGCTCGAACCCCAGACGCCGGTCCGCCTGTCCCTCCCCTTACAACAGTCAGAATGTACCAAGGGATAGCGGATTAATATCTAGCAGAAACACCGGTTTAGGTCAAAACCTGGGCCAAAACATTTGAAAAGTGTCCAACTTTGGAGTCTCCCCTCTCCGCTTCCAATTAAGGTGTCTACAGTCCATCCATCCTCACTCCTTTATTAAATCCCTCCGGGTATATGGCCCTGTATACCATTTAATTGTGTTTTCCTTCACGTTATAATTATTAAGAGATGATATAACAGCTCTCCAGTATGTACAGGACACTTTACACTTTTGCTCATTCACAGTATCCCTTCACCATATCCCTTCTTTCTGCATTTAGTTGTGTGGGAATTCCTCTAGTTTAATCATCAGCAGTAAAACATTGGTATATCTTTACTTTCACATGTCCCTTTCTGCTCACCTCTATCTTGCTTCCTGTTCGACTCAAGCAATAGACTTCCAGAGAGGAGAGACAGAAAACACATACAAGAAAACCAAATGCCTGTACTTTACCAGTTTCCTGGGGTCGGGGTTCTCGTCATAGGGTTGCACTTCATTTTACCGGAGTCTCACTCAGGAGGGGTGTAGGGGGGGGAGACAGAGATGAGCCCGACCTCCCGCGCTCGCCGTCTGGCGCTTTGCCTGTCTGCTCAGACACCTCTCCTTCTTCCTTCACAGGTTAGTTCGGCGGCGGTATGCGGCGGTATGCAGCGCGCAGAGACCCGTTCTCCTCCTCCTCCTCCTCTCAGGTCCGCTCGTCCGGGAGTCTGCCTTCCTGTCCTTCGGCCATGTCAGGTCTTCTTACCATGGCTCAGCACTCTGGGGGGAGGAGACGAACGGCATTGAGCCCAGGAGCGCCAGCTGACACGCTCTGATCTCTCCCTCCGTGACGGGCGTTACGTCCTCACGCCCATCACCGTCTGCGGCCCGCCTTCAGGATTTCTAAGGGCATAAATTTTTGATTTCACTCCTCACTACCTGTCACAGTTTTGAAGGCCATAAAATGCCAATATGGCACAAACTCCCCCCAAATGACCCAATTTTGGAAAGTAGACACCCCAAGCTATTTGCTGAGAGGCATGTTGAGTCCATGGAATATTTTATATTTTGACACAAGTTGCGGGAAAGTGACAATTTTTTTATATTTTTTTTTGCACAAAGTTGTCACTAAATGATATATTGCTCAAACATGCCATGGGCATATGTGGAATTGCACCCCAAAATACATTCTGCTGATTCTCCTGAGTATGGGGATACCACATGTGTGGGACTTTTTGGGAGCCTAGCCACGTACGGGGCCCCGAAAACCCAGCACCGCCTTCAGGATTTCTAAGGGCATAAATTTTTGATTTCACTCCTCACTACCTATCACAGTTTTGAAGGCCATAAAATGCCAAGATGGCACAAACTCCCCCCAAATGACCCCATTTTGGAAAGTAGACACCCCAAGCTATTTGCTGAGAGGCATGTTGAGTCCATGGAATATTTTATATTTTGACACAAGTTGCGGGAAAGTGACAATTTTTTTTTTTTTTTGCACAAAGTTGTCACTAAATGATATATTGCTCAAACATGCCATGGGCATATGTGGAATTACACCCCAAAATACATTCTGTTGCTTCTCCTGAATACGGGGATACCACATGAGTGGAGTGGCACTTTTTGGGAGCCTAGCTTCATACGGGGCCCCAAAATCCAATCACCGCCTTCAGGATTTCTAAGGGCGTAAATTTTTGATTTCACTCCTCACTACCCATCACAGTTTCGAAGGCCATAAAATGCCAAGATAGCACAAAACCCCCCAAAATGACCCCATTTTGGAAAGTAGACACCCCAAGCTATTTGCTGAGAGGCATGGTGAGCATTTTGCAGCTCCCATTTGTTTTTGAAATGAAGAAAGACAAGAAAAACATATTTTTTTTTCTTTTTTCAATTTTCAAAAGTTTGTGACAAAATGTGAGGTCTGCAAAATACTCACTATACCTCTCAGCAAATAGCTTTGGGTGACAACTTTCCAAAATGTGGTCATTTGGGGGGGTTTGTGCCATCTGGGCATTCCATGGCCTCCGAAACTGTGATAGGCAGTGAAGAGTGAAATCAAAAATTTACGCCCTTAGAAAGCCTGAAGGCGGTGCTTGGTTTTCGGGGTCCCGTACGCGGCTAGGCTCCCAAAAAGTCTCACACATGTGGTATCCCTGTACTCAGGAGAAGCAACAGAATGTATTTTGGGGTGTAATTTCACATATTCCCATGGCATGTTTGAGCAATATATCATTTAGTGACAACTTTGTGCAAAAAAAAAAAAAAAATTGTCTTTTTCCCGCAACTTGTGTCACAATATAAAATATTCCATGGACTCGACATGCCTCTCAGCAAATAGCTTGGGGTGTCTACTTTCCAAAATTGGGTCATTTGGGGGGTTTTTGAACTGTCCTGGAATTTTATTCACAACATTTAGAAGCTTATGTCACACATCACCCACTCTTCTAACCACTTGAAGACAAAGCCCTTTCTGACCCTTTTTGTTTACATGAAAAAATTATTTTTTTTTTGCAAAAAATGACTTTGAACCCCCAAACATTATATATTTTTTTTAAGCAAATGGCCTACAGATTAAAATGGTGGGTGTTGCTTTTTTTTTTCACACAGTATTTGCGCAGCGATTTTTCAAACGCATTTTTTGGGGAAAAAACACACTTTTTTAAATTTTAATACACTAAAACACACTATATTGCCCAAATATTTGATGAAATAAAAAAGATGATCTTAGGCCGAGTACATGGATACCAAACATGACATGCTTTAAAATTGCGCACAAACGTGCAGTGGCGACAAACTAAATACATTTTTAAAAGCCTTTAAAAGCCTTTACAGGTTACCACTTTAGATTTACAGAGGAGGTCTACTGCTAAAATTACTGCCCTCGATCTGACCTTCGCAGTGATACCTCACATGCATGGTGCAATTGCTGTTTACATTTGACGCCAGACCGACGCTTGCGTTCGCCTTTGTGCGAGAGCAGGGGGGTACAGGGGTGCCTTTTTTTTTTTTCTTTATTATTTTTTTGCTTTTTTATCTTATTTTTAAACTGTTACTTTCATTTTTTTTTTTTAATCATTTTTATTGTTATCTCAGGAAATGTAAATATCCCCTATGATAGCAATAGGTAGTGACAGGTACTCTTTTTAGAAAAAATTGGGGTCTATTAGACCCTAGATCTCTCCTCTGCCCTCAAAGCATCTGACCACACCAAGATCGGTGTGATAAAATGCTTTCCCAATTTCCCAATGGCGCTGTTTACATCCGGCGAAATCTAAGTAATGAAATGCTCGTAGCTTCCAGTTTCTTAGGCCATAGAGATGTTTGGAGCCATTCTGGTCTCTGATCAGCTCTATGGTCAGCTGGCTGAATCACTGGCTGCATTCTCAGGTTCCCTGTTGGGACAGGAGAGCCAGAGAAAATCATGGAAGACGGTGGGGGGGCATTCCCTCCCACTGCTTGTAAAAGCAGTCTAGAGGCTAATTAGCTGCTAGGATTGCTTTTACATGAAAGCCGACCGCTGGCTGAAAAGAATGATACCAAGATGATACCTAAACCTGCAGGCATCATTCTGGTATAACCACTCAAAGTCCAGCAACATACCAGTACGTTGCTGGTCCTTGTTGGGCATACATTGTAAACTTTTTTTTCATGCAGCCTGTGGGCTGAACAAAAAACCTGTGCCTACCTAAAATATATATATGCCGAAGCATGGGGGCATCCTCCCGCAAAAGGCAGGAGCAAATCGCTCCTCCACCCACTGCTGCCCCCACGCTTCGGCATATATGCTGAAGTATGTAACTGTGGTGGTGAAATCACCTCCGACAGCGCTGGAGTCACGGCTTTATGTATCGTGGGAGCAAACACTGTTGCTGTCAAGATAAATAAATCCGCTCTGCAGCTGAATGGCGTACCTGAAAACAAAAAAGTGGTTAACAATAAAAAAACAAAGTATAAAAAAATTGCATACCTATAAAGCAAACATGATAAAAACATAACAATAAAACATTGCAGTATAGAATGCAGAACAATAGAGAGAGAATAGAGAGAGAACAATAAAACAACAACTATTTTTGTTTTTTTTTATTTTATATATTTTTTTGTGTTTTTTTTTTTTTTTTACCTTTTTTTGTTTTTTTTACACTTTTTTTTTGTAACTTTAACTTTTTTAACTGGTACCAGGTTTGGGTCTCTCAAAATGCGACAGCATCTTGGGAGACCCTGTGAAAGTGTGTCCTAGTCTGTGCAGTGCTGTACCCTACGCTAACACTCCACTAATGTATGGTACTGTTCAAAACATTCAACAATGCAAAGACCAGGATTGCCAGGACAGAGGGGACAATAATACCGGGTGTCACGCCTAAATCCGCACTTGCTGCGGGTTCGTTGGGTAGGGGTACTCGGGAGGGCATAAAGAAAATGCCTCTCATGCAGCCGGCTTACTGCATTTGGTTGGGGAAGGTGAGGTGGAGCACCGTCTGGATACAGAAGGGCTCTGACGATCTCTTCCTGGAATTTAAGGAAGGATCCAGTCTGTCCTGAAGCTCTGTATAGCACATGAGCGTTCAGCAAAGCCAATTGAAATAAATAAACAGACTTTTTTGTACCAGCGTCTGGCCTTACGGGCAATTAGGTACGGCGCCAACAACTGGTCGTTGAGGTCCACCCCTCCCATATTAAGGTTGTATTCGTGGACACAGTGGGGTTTCTCCACAACACCAGTCGCCGTAGGAATTTGGACCGTCGTGTCTGCATGAAGGGAGGTAAGAACGAAAACATTCTTATTGTCCCTCCACTTCATAGCAAGCAAGTTATTACACTGCAAGCAGGCTCTCTACCCCAGCCTAAGACGGGAATCTACAAGCCGCTGGGGAAAGCCCCGGCGATTAGGTCGCACGGTGCCACATGCTCCAATCTGATGATCAAAAAGGTGGCTAAAAAGTGGCACGCTCGTGTAATCATTGTCCACGTACAAGTGGTACCCCTTTCCGAATAAGGGTGACACCAAGTCCCACACTATCTTGCCAGCGCTTCCTATGTAGTCAGGGCAGTTTGTCGGCTCTACGTGACTATCTTTGCCCTCGTATACCATAAAACTACATGTATAGCCTGTGGCCCTGTCACAGAGCTTATACATCTTGGCCCCATATCTGGCACGCTTGCTGGAAAGGTACTGTTTGAATGACAAGCGGCCAGAAAACTTAAGCAGGGACTCATCAATGCAGACAACTTGATGGGGAGTAAACAAGCCTGCAAAATGTTGGTTGAAGTGGTTTACGAGGGGCCGAATTTTGTAGAGGCGATCGTATTCAGGGTCTCCACGAGGACAACACAGTTCATTGTCGTTGAAGTGCATGAACCGCAAAATCTGCTCGTATCGTGGCCATGGAAGCAGAGAACAAGGGCGAATGGTAAATTGGGTCAGTGGACCAATATGACCGCAACTCACTCTTTCTATTCAAGCCCATGAGGAGGGAAAGGCCCAGAAAGATCTTAAATTCGGAAACCGTAATTGGTTTCCAAACTCTGGCAAGGGAGGACTGGGGAATAGTGGCGATGTGTTGACCAGCGTACAAATTGCTTTGATCCACAATTGATCTATAGAGATCTTCGGTGAAAAACAGCGAATAAAAATCCAGTGGCATAAAGTCAACTGTTTTCACCTGAATTCTGGGTTGGCCAGTGAATGGGGGAAGTACGGGTGCTGCAGAAGTGGTGGGTACCCAATTTGGATTGGCGAATGCAGCAGGAAGGGCACTATGGGCACGATGGGCCTGTGTTCGTCTTCTTGGTGGCAGCGGGACACTACTTGTGCTTGCCACCTCGCCAGCTTGAACTGCACTTTTGGGACTCACCACGTCACCAAGTGTTACTGCAGTGCTGGATGTACGACCAGGGTGTACTAGGCCACTGGTGCTTGCCAGTTCACCAGAAGGAATAGCGACACTAGTACTTCTCTGCTCCATACGAGAGCCCTGCGGTTCTTGCACTTCAAGGACAGAAGAAGTTCAGGGTCTGGTACGCCTGACCTTAGCAGGGACCACAACTCCATCGTCAGAGCTATCTGTCATGGAGCCGCTGTCCTCTACAGGATCGTATTCTGAGCCTGAATCTGACAGATGAGTGACTTCCTCTTCACTATCTGTCATGCTCAGAAACGTGTAGGCCTCTTCACTAGTGTACCTTCGATTTGCCATTTTGGGCTCTAAATTTAGGGGTACACTAGTGAGACTCACAGGCAAAAAAGCTCCTGACTGTTAGCGACTGATTCAAAACGCTACCAAAAAACTGTTAGCGATTGCAGGGATCAGGCCTGACTCTGCAAATGCTGCAGTTATGTGTGCTTAGTGTTTTGTAAGTGTCAGTGATCGATCGATACTGCACTTAGGTGGGCTAGACTGGGCTGGGCCGAGGGGCAAAACGCAGGTGCTAGCAGGTATCTGGGCTGATCCCGCTAACACTGCGTTTTTTTGGGGGACCCTAAACTGCTGGGGAGTATAGATCTGATCGGATCAGATATCGATCTGTTCAGATACTATAGCACTAAGGGAGGTGTATGCTGCGTGCGTGGGTGTTAGCGGTACTGGCGCTAACCTGACGCTGCCTGGGGCGACGCAGACCTTATCTGACCCTAAAAACTTAACTTATATCACCACTGGGCAATTAGGGGGTTAAACCTTTATAAGGTAATAAACGGCGGGTGCCCTAAAACTATAATAAACTATAAAAAAATAAACTAACTAACCAGCGTCACCCGTAACACTTATACGGTGATCGCTGGTGAAAGGGTTAACTAGGGGGCAATCAGGGGGTTAAAACCTTTAGCAGGTAGTATATGGGGGTCCCTGTCGCTATAAAACACTGACAGCGAACCTATATACTTACCTCCCTAACTAGCATCACCTGTGTCACTAATACAGCGATCAGAAAAATGATCGCTTAGCGACACTGGTGAAGGGGGGTGATCAAGGGGTTAACCTTTATTGGGGGGGTTAGGGGGGTACCCTAGACCTAAAGTGGGGTACCCCAGACCTAAAGGGGGCTAACCTAACTTCCCTAACACTTATAACTGTCTCAAACTGACACCAATGCAAAAAAAAAAAAAAAACTGCTATTGGTGTCAGTGTGACAGGGGGTACAGGGGGGTGATCGGGGGGGGTGAAGGGAGGTGACAAGTGTGCCTACGTGTTCTACTGAATGTGTAGTGTTGGTGCAACTTACTTGGATGTCTTCTCTCCTCGGCGCCGGAACGAAAAGACCGGCTCAAGGAGGGATGACATCACTTCCTCTCCCTCTGTTTACATTACAGAGGGAGAGGAAGCATTTCATTCGCTGGGAGCGATCGGGAGGGGATGGCCATCAATGGATGGCCTCCCCCTCACCTCTCATCGCCCGCGAACAAGAGCCGACCGCCTATGCCACTGGGGGGGGTCCAATCGGACCCCCCGCCCGCGGGAAGGCATTACGTATCAGGTACGTGATTTTGCCTGCCCGTGCCATTCTGTTGACGTATATAGTCGTTAGGCGGTCGGCACGTGGTTAAAATCACTGCTCCCGCAAAAACGAATGTTTTTAAAACTTTTTTTTGCATTGATCCATGTCCCCTGGTGCAGGACCCGGGTCCCCAAACACTTTTTATGACAATAACTTGCATATAAGCCTTTAAAATTAGCACTTTTGATTATTCATGTTCGTGTCCCATAGACTTTAACGGTGTTCGCGTGTTCGAACGAACTTTTTTCCTGTTCGCATGTTCTGCTGCGAACTGAACAGGGGGGTGTTCGGCTCATCCCTATTCAGCATATATATGTTTTAGGCACAGGTTGCGTTAAATGTTTTATTTTTTATGTTTTTTTTATGTTTTATTTTGTATTTGCTTTGCAGGTATGGTAAGTCTTACTGTTATACTGTAATGTTACTTTGTTTTATTGTTAACCATCATTTGCTTAGCAGGTACGCCATTCAGTTGCAGAGTGGATTTATTTATCTCGACAGCAACAGCGTTTGCTCCCACGATACATAAAGCCGTGACTCCAGCGCTGTCGGAGGTGATTTCACCACCACAGTTACATACTTCAGCATATATGCCGAAGCCTGGGGGCAGCAGTGGGCGGAGGAGCGATTTGCTCCTACCTTTTGCGGGAGGATGCCTCCATGCTTCGGCATATATAAACGGTGCATGTATGCCCATCATTAGAAGTGGGTGGATGAAGGGAGGTATTCCAATGGTGGGCATACCCACCGATCAATCTCTTTTTTTCGTTCAGCCCATAGGCTGCATGAAAAAAAAAGTTTACAATACATGCCCAACAAGGACCAGCAAAGTACTGGTATGTTGTTGGACTTTGAGTGGTTATACCAGAATGATGCCTGCAGGTTTAGGTATCATCTTGGTATCATTCTTTTCAGCCAGCGTTTGGCTTTCATGTAAAAGCAATCCTAGCGGCTAATTAGTCTCTAGCCACCTTCTTTCATGTTTTTCTCTGGCTCTCCTGTCCCAACAGGGAACCTGAGAATGCAGCCGGTGATTCAGCCAGCTGACCATAGAGCTGATCAGAGACCAGAATGGCTCCAAACATCTCTATGGCCTAAGAAACCGGAAGCTACGAGCATTTCATGACTTAGATTTTGATGTAAACAGCACCATTGGGAAATTGGGAAAGCATTTTATCACACCAATCTAGGTGTGGTCAGATGCTTTGAGGGCAAAGGAGAGATCTAGGGTCTTATAGACCCCAATTTTTTCAAAAAAGAGTACCTGTCACTACCTATTGCTATCTTAGAGGATATTTACATTCCCAGAGATAACAATAAAAATGATTAAAAAAAAAATGAAAGGAACAGTTTAAAATAAAGAAAGGAAAAAAATTTAAAAAAGCACCCCTTTCCCCCCTGCTCTCGCGCAAAGGCGAATGCTTTTGTGCCATCTTGGCATTTTATGGCCTTCAAAACTGTGATAGGTAGTGAGAAGTGAAATCAAAAATTTACGCCCTTAGAAATCCTGAAGGCGGTGCTTGGTTTTGGGGCCCCGTACGCGGCTAGGCTCCCAAAAAGTCCCACACATGTGGTATCCCCGTACTCAGGAGAAGCAGAATGAATTTTGGGGTGTAATTCCACATAGGCCCATGGCATGTTTGAGCAATATATCATTTAGTGACAACTTTGTGCAAAAAAAAAAAAAGTTTGTAATTTTCCCGCAACTTGTGTCAAAATATAAAATATTCCATGGACTCAACATGCCTCTCAGCAAATAGCTTGGGGTGTCTACTTTCCAAAATGGGGTCATTTGGGGGGGTTTGTGCCATCTTGGCATTTTATGGCCTTCAAAACTGTGATAGGTAGTGAGGAGTGAAATCAAAAATGTACGCCCTTAGAAATCCTGAAGGCGGTGCTTGGTTTTCGGGGCCCCGTACGCGGCTAGGCTCCCAAATAGATCCACACATGTGGTATCCCCATACTCAGGAGAAGCAGCTAAATGTATTTTGGGGTGCAATTCCACATATGCCCATGACTTGTGTGAGCAATATATCATTTAGTGACAAATTTTTGTAATTTTTTTTTTTTTTTGTCATTATTCAATCACTTGGGACAAAAAAAATAATATTCAATGGGCTCAACATGCCTCTCAGCCATTTCCTTGGGGTGTCTACTTTCCAAAATGGGGTCATTTGGGGGGGTGTTGTACTGCCCTGCCATTTTAGCACCTCAAGAAATGACATAAACTAGTCATAAACTAAAAGCTGTATAAATTCCAGAAAATGAACCCTAGTTTGTAGACGCTATAACTTTTGCGCAAACCAATAAATATACGCTTATTGACATTTTTTTTTACCAAAGACATGTGGCCGAATACATTTTGGCCTAAATGTATGACTAAAATTGAGTTTATTGGATTTTTTTATAACAAAAAGTAGAAAATATCATTTTTTTCCCAAATTTTCGGTCTTTTTCCGTTTATAGCGCAAAAAATAAAAACTGCAGAGGTGATAAAATACCATCAAAAGAAAGCTCTATTTGTGGGAACAAAAGGACGCAAATTTTGTTTGGGTACAGCATTGCATGACCGCGCAATTAGCAGTTAAAGCGACACAGTGCCAAATTGTAAAACGTGCTCTGGTCAGGAAGGGGGAAAATCCTTCCGGGGCTGAAGTGGTTAAATTACATTTTTTCCTTTAGAAATGTCATTTTACTGTGGCACTGTAAAACACATCAGACAGATGTGCCAATTTACAGGCAGACTAAAGGGACCCCCTAGGCACGATATTTGAAGGAATCATTCATTTTTTTAATGTTCATGTCCCAAAGACTTTAATAGGGTACACATGTTCTCACAAATTTTTTTGCCTGTTCGCATGTTCTGGGGCGAACTGAGCCGGGGTGTGTTCGGCCCATCCCTAATAGGGAAAGGGCTCTTGGGAGATTTAGTTCTGGAGGTGTGTCTATGTCACTATGAACTGACCTCCCAGTAGCTGCCAGTACAGGACACCTGCAATAAGCTGGGTGATGATATCACATGGAGTAATAAAACCAGGTTCTTCCTACAGTAAGAAAGTAAAAAGAACACATTGATGGTACAAAATCTAAAGGATGAGAGGGAGGTTTGGGGGCAAATATGGGCAATGCCTGGTTATACATTTTAACCAGATGCGGACTGCCCCATGCACATTTATTGTGACAGGGTGGCTGCTCTGTGCAGAATCACATACAGGTACATGATTCTGCACCTCTGGGTCTGGGGCATGCACGCAATGTCCACTGATCGCTCAAGGCACAGGAAGAATAGCAATCTGCCTATGTAAACAAGACAGATCACTGTTCAAGAAGTGGCATTGATTTTGTGATTCTGCTAAGCAGAAACATGGATCTCTGCCTTCCCACAGTACAACCATCTCCCACAGAGTTAGCAAGCACTCCCTAAGAACACATTTAATGCTTTGATCGCCCCTGATGTTAACCCCTTTCCTGCCAGTGTCATTAGTACAGTGACAGTGCATATTTTTTTAGCACTGATCACTGTAATAATGTCACTGGTCTCCCAAAAGTGTCAAAAGTGTTTGTTAGGTGTCCGATTTGTCCGCCGCAATATCGCAGTCCTGCTATTAGTCGCTGCCATTAAAAAATAAATAAATAAAAATTCCAAAAATATATCTCATAGTTTGTCGATGCTATCAATTTTGTGCAAACCAATCAATATATGTTTACTGGGATTTTTTTTGACCAAAAAATATGTAGCCCGCTACAAATTATCCTAAATTGATGAAGAAATTAGATTTTTTACTTTTTTATTGGGTATGTTATATAGCAGAAAGTAAAATCATTTTGTCTGTCTTTTTTTGTTTATAAATAAATAAAAAACACAGAAGTGATTAAATGCCACCAAAAGAAAGCTCTATTTGTGGGAAAAAAGGACATACATTTTATTTGGGTACAGCATCACACCAGCATGCAATTGTCAGTTAAACGAATGCAGTGCCTTATCGCAAAAAATAGCCCGGCCAAGGGGTAAACCTTCCGGAGCTGAAGTGGATAAATCCATGTGAATTATGCTGGTGTAAATGGATGATGCCAAGAAAACTTTATAAAACCAACATTAGATTAACCTATTGCCACGTAATGCTTATATTTTATTTTGAATGCCCATACACCACACATATCCATGGGCAATAAAGGCTTCCGT
The DNA here is from genome assembly GCF_042186555.1 of Aquarana catesbeiana. NCBI lineage: Eukaryota > Metazoa > Chordata > Amphibia > Anura > Ranidae > Aquarana > Aquarana catesbeiana. The sequence continues at coordinate 938,626,174 of NC_133324.1, forward strand.
GCAGAGAGCGCACTCACTGCACACTCACAGCACAGTGACTGAGCTGAGAAAGACAGATCTGAGAAAATGGTGGCTATTTGCCATGTGGCATTTTTGAAATTCACATGTTAAGTAATTTAATTTCACAAGTCAGCCCTGATGAAGCCTCGGTTTTTGAGGTAAAACATATTGGATTTTTGGGTGGAGGAATTTTTTGAGCACTTGTCATTCTTTGGTTGGAGCATTACATTTATTGGGGTACAACCTATGAAAGTAAGAGTGAGCTCAGTGTAGGATTAAATACTTCTATCAGTAACTGCATCTGTGTGAACTAAGTGAGCTCTCCCTGTTGATATTGAGACACTTTTCTAATTAACTTTTTGAAAATTTAAAACAAAAGCATTTTAAATTATTCTTATAAGAAAAGTTATATTTTAGGCTCAAGTGGGTGAGATATGAGGTGTTATAAACATAAACATGTTATACTTACCTGCTCTGTGCAGTGGTTTAGCACAGAGCAGGCCTGATCCCCCTTCTTCTCAGGTCCTTTGACAGTGCTCCTGGCCCCTCCCTCCTGTTGAGTGCCCCCGCAGCAAGCAGCTTCCTATGGGGGAACCCAAGCCGAGCCGAAGCTCCCTGTGTCCATTCAGACACGGAGCTGCGGCTCGGCCCCGCCTCCTCACTCTCCTCATTGGTTAAATGACTTTGAGTGACAGTAGTGGGAGCCAATGGCGCTTCAATGCTATCCCAGCCAATGAGGAGGGAGAGTCCCAGGCAGCGTAATCTCATGTGCAATATTGCTGGATCGAGATGGGGCTCAGGAAAATATTGGGGGAGGCGGCTGAGGGGTGCTAAGGGGGGCTGCTGCACACAGAAGGCTTTTTATTCTAATGAATAGAATGCATTAGGATGAAAAAGCTTCTGCCTTTACAACCACTTTAAGCTTCGCAGTTTACAGCCTGTTGGCAAATAGATTTTGATGTACGTTATAGACTCTGAAAAGTCTTAAGAAAGTAATGCCGTGTACACACGGTCAGACTTTCCGGCAGAAAAAGTGGATATTCCGATCGTGTGTGGGCTTCATCAGACTTTTTTTTCAAAATTCTGATGGACCTAGAGATAGAATATGTTTTAAATCTTTCCAACAGAATCAATTCCTATCGGGAAAACCGTTCGTCTGTTTGCTATTCTGACGGACCAAAAACGACGCAAGGGCAGCTATTAGCTACTGGCTATTGAACTTCTCTTTTCTAGTCCCGTCGTACGTCATCGCGTTCTAAATGAACGGACTTTGGTGTGATCGTGTGTAGGCAAGTCCGTTTTATCTTTATTAATACTCGAATTTATAACATAGTCCCACCTTATTGTTTAATTTCCATGTTATGGCTTTATGGTTGACATGAAGCTTCTGACCTTCTGGATCCCAGGGTGTAAAGTTTTCCACCTACTTATAAGCTGCATTACCATCTTTTCCTAGTATCCAGTTAGTTATTCTGTAGTGATAAGCAAATTCTCCATATTCATTAAAGAATGGCACTGCCTCAGCCGAATCAAAGGAATAATTAATTTCTTTTAGGTGGCAATACAGCTTAAAAACAAATATAGAAAGGTAAAAATGCATGCTGGTTAAGGATGAGCCGAACACCCCCGGTTCGGTTCGCACCAGAACTTGTGAACAGACCAAAACTTCGCAAGAACGTTAGAACCCCATTGAAGGCTATGGGACTCGAACGTTCGAAATCAAAAGTGCTAATTTTAAAGGCTAATTTGCATGGTATTGTCTTAAAAATTGTTTGGGGACCCGGGTCCTGCCCCAGGGGACATGGATCAATGCAAAAAAAGTTTTAAAAACGGCCGTTTTATCGGGAGCAGTGATTTTAATAATGCTTAAAGTCAAACAATAAAAGTGTAATATTCCTTTAAATTTCATACTTGGGGGGTGTCTATAGTATGCCTGTAAAAGGGATGCATGTTTCCCGTGTTTAGAACAGTCTGACAGCAAAATGACATTTCAAAAGTCATTTAAAACTACTCGCGGCTATTAATGAATTGCCGGTCCGACAATACACATAAAAGTTAATTGATAGAAATGACATGGGAATTCCCCACAGAGGAACCCTGAACCAAAATTTAAAAAAAAAAATGACGCGGGGGGGCCCTCAAAATTCATACCAGACCCTTCAGGTCTGGTATAGATTTTAAGGGGAACCCCACGCCAAAATGTAAAAAAAAATTGGTGTGGGGTCCCCCCAAAAATCCATACCAGACCCTTATCTGAGCACGCAACCTGGCAGGCCGCAGGAAGGAAAAGAGGGGGGGCGAGAGAGCGCCCCCCCTCCTGAACCGTACCAAGCCACATGCCCTCAACATTGGGAGGGTGCTTTGGGGTCCCCCCTAAAGCACCTTGTCCCCATGTTGATAAGGACAAGGGCCTCATCCCCGGGGCTATCCGGTGACCCCACCCCCCCTCTGACGCACGGGGGCTTCCCTGTGGCACTCCCCGTGATGTCAGAGGGGGGTGGGGTCACCCGTTACGTAATATACAGAATACAGTTATACAGAAACTAAGAAAAACTTTTTTTCAAAATGTTCTCTCTATTTTTGTTTGTTTAGCAAAAAGTAGAAAAAACCCAGTGGGGGATTAAATACCACCAAAAGAAAGCTCTATCTGTCTTAAAAAAAATGTAAAAAATCAATATGGGTACAGTGTGCACGACCCTGTGTGCACGACCCAATTAAAGTGCGACATCGCTAAAAGCTGAAATTTGGCCTGGGCAGGAAGGGGGTGAAAGTGCCCGGTATTGAAGTGGTTAAGTAAAATTGATGACTGACACCTTAATAAGAACTTAATAGTTATTAATAATTCCTAAAGTTCTTATTAAGTAAGTATACTCAACAGAGTGTACCCAATGCGTTTCAGGTTACAGCATTAATCCTCTTCATCAGAGGTGAGTGGTTATGGAAAAAGTGTTTATGTCTATAATCGACAAAAACAAATAATATAAGAATTCATCCTAAATTTAATTTACAATGAAATAGACATTCAACAACAGTATTGATATACACTGACCATGTGGTTTGTCTAAAATATTATTGGTATTGTATTATATTAAAAACCAAGGAATATATGCTGCCATGAGCCATTCAGAGAAGTCCGAAGGGTGATGCGCATGATGGATCAGGCCGAGACCATCCACAGAGGGCACTCAGCTCAGGCCCCAGTGGAAGCACCACACCATAGACTGGTACAATAGATGTCTCGAGAGAAAAAAAATGTCCATTAGAATAGATGGATGAAGCACATGGCAAACATGCCAACTATACTCTGTATTATGTGGTTATTAGTCAACCATTATATTAGATAATAATATCCAGCGTTTCCCACCAACAAGATGGCCACCGCGTCTCAGCATACACCAGCGTCAGGTCACCGACTCCTCCTAGGGATGGATTAACCCAGGGGTCTTCAAACTATGGCCCTCCAGTTGTTCAAGAACTACAATTCCCATCATGCCTAGTCATGTCTGTGAATGTCAGAGTTTCACAATGCCTCATAAGATGTGTAGTTCTGCAACAGCTGGAGGGCCGTAGTTTGAGGATCCCTGGATTAACCTATGGTGGTCATTGCTGGAGTATCTGAAGAAGGAAAGCTGAGACCAGGGTTGTTACATCTGTGTTCCTATGCACTGGTCCTGATTGAGACGCATGGGGTTTGAACCACCTTTGATGTGAAGTGTGCTGAACACCGTCTTTGGATTTATTTCTTATGGACTTATTTGGATTTATTTCTTATGGACTTATTGATTTGCTAAGCACTGCACCACTTTTACAACTGTATAAACATATCTAGAGATATTAGAAAAATAAATTACACAACATGACAGTGCAATTCAAACAACCTCAAACAACCCTAAATATGAAATGAAAAAAGAAAACACAAATCCCATGAAGTGCAAATACATAACATGTGGTATTTAAACCATATTATTTATATATATAATGCACACTCATATAATATAACACCAAACATGACACCAAAATGGTTTAACTAGTTGCAAATCCATCCACTGTATCAGTGTCCATATAATAAATTCTACAGCTGGACAAGTGTACAGACTTCCACTTTCAGGGAAAATAAAGTGCTTGTGCTTCACAGCCTTCCAGATGCACCCCAGTGGCTCAAAACACTCAACGGATTTATTTGACCACTTTTTTCAAAGATGCACGCAGTAGCAAATGCCCAATATTCAGAGGACAGTTGGCTCCTTAAATGATTTCACATACCCCTATTAAAGGGGTTGTAAACCCTCGTGTTTTTTCACCTTAATCCATCCCATGCATTAAGGAGAAAAAACTACTGTCAGTGACCAGCCCCCCATTTTACTCACCTCAGCCCCATAACTCCCACGCTCGAGACACACTCACATTCTCTGTCTGTTGTCTCAGCTCTTGATTGGATAGATTGATAGCAGCACAGCCATTGGCTCCCACTGCTGTCAATCAAATCCAATGACATGGGCACCGGGGGGGCGGAGCCGAGTCTGGCATTCTGTGTCTATGGACGCAAATGCTGGACTCGGGAGTACGCCCGCACGGGGACCCCAAACGGAGAGCGTTTCTCCTAGGTGGTTTGCCAATGTGGGGAGGAGCTACGAGCACCGTTGGGGGACCCCAGAAGATGAGGATTGGGGCCACTCTGTGCAAAATAAACTGCACAGTTGAGGTAAATATGATATATTTCTTAATTAAAAAAACAAAAAACGAGGGCTTAGTAACCCTTTAAGGAAAGCACAGAGAAAGAAAGGCACGTATACTGTATACCAGGGATCCTCAAACTACGGCCCTCCAGCTGTTCCCATGAGGCATTGTAAAACTCTGACATTCACAGACATGGCTAGGCATGATGGGAATTGTAGTTCTTGAACAACTGGAGGGCCGTAGTTTGGAGACCCTTGCTGTATACTGTATCTTTATTAAAGCCATCAATGATAAAAAACAATCCAGTTTACCTGGTATTGTCATTCATTCCCATGACTGGCAAATAGCGCTTATATAATATAGTGCTTATACTAAAAATGCCAGAACATTCCAGTCACCATTCAGATGGCATGAAGATATCCACATGTAGAGGAAAATAGAGACAATGCCTCCAATAGTGTAAAAACCTTAAGGTAGCCACTTTTTTTAAAATTAATGCACTTACATCAAGACTCCAAAAAAAAAACCATGCCCATAATTGAAATCAGTGTCCGGCGTCACAGTACTGCGATCTCAGCGATCCCTCATGGATCAGAGCGGACGTTCGCACTTCCTGAATCAATGTCCTGACGTCATATGTGGTTTCCGCGTAGCCACGCCCCATGCACAAAAAAAAAAAAAGATGTGAGCCCCCCCAATGCTATACTAGACCATTTGAAAAAAGCAAAGAGTGAGGCCCTCCCAAAAATCTACACTAGATCCTTTTCCGAGCTTGCATCCTAGCAGACCAGGAAAGGAGGAGATTATTTTTTATTATCAGAGCATGCGTAGAAATACAGTATAGTAGAGAGTTGTCTTTTTAGAATAAACATTTTTTTTACACTTTTTTTTTTCTTGTTCAAATATTGTATTGGGTAACAAATATGCCACCACATATGTATATAGGGCAGAAAAACAAAAAAACTTGCACACAGGGAGAAGTCTCATTAGAATTCACAATTTACAGTGCATAATGTCATAAAAATCCCTTCTGAGGACTGTAGGCAGGTCAAGGTCAATTGGAGTCTGCAAAGTGATGGCCTATGTAAGCAAGGCACATTCTGTGAGAGAGGAATGTGCTGATACTGTGTTCCTGCTAAGCAGGAACACGGATCTTTACATATCCCCAGTCAAAGCACCTCCCAAACACAGTTAGCAAGCACTCCTAGGGAACACATTTAAGCCTTTGATCGCCCCTGATGTTAACCCCTTCTCTGCCACTGTCATTAGTACAGTGACAGTGTATATTTTTTAGCACTGATCACTGTATTTGTGCCACTGGTCCCCAAAAAGTGTCAAAAGTGTCAGTTAGATACCTAAAATTCGCCCGTTTTTAACAAATGAAGCCACAAAGCTCCTCATTCACTCCCTTGTTATCTCTCGCCTTGACTATTACAACTCCCTTCTCATTGGCCTGCCTCTTTATAGGCTATCCCCTCTTCAGTATATCATGAATTCTGCTGCCAGACTTATACACCTTACCAACCGCTCAGTGTCTGCCAACCCTCTCCTCCAATCCCTACACTGGCTCCCAATCACCCAGCAAATTAAATTCAATATACTAACCACAACATACAAAGCCATTCACAACTCTGCCCCGAGCTACAACACCAACCTTGTCTCCAAATATCACCCAAATAGTCCTCTCCGCTCTTCTCAAGACCTCCTACTCTCAAGCTCTCTTGTCTCCTCCTCCCATGCTTGTCTCCAGGATTTCTCCAGAGCCTCTCCCATCCTCTGGAACTCGCTACCTCAACCTGTTCGGCTAAACCCTACTCTTGCTATTTTCAGGCGATCCCTGAAAACTCATCTCTTCAGGAAAGCCTATCACGTCTTCAACTAATCTTTTACCACTTCTGTAATGGATGTGAATAATAATGATACCAGGTGTTACCAGGTGAGGTATATTAAAATGTCTATTTCAAACGCTTTATATCTGTATCAGAAGTTTTGAATGTTAAGAGACTTAATACTTTCCAGATATTTTGCTACTTCCTCTTTCTCTGTCTGAAGCCAAACCGCACTGAGTTATCAATAGACTGTAGTTTCCTGTAGCTTTTTGTTGCTTCCTCATTCATCTCCCAGAAGTCGCATCAAGACCAGACATGATGTCAACATATAATAATAGCTTTGATTAATTGTTAAGTTTGTTGAAATTATTGTTAAATTTGTTGAAACTGCTAAAAACTGTTGACACTGTCAGAATCTTATGAATTGTCATAACAACATGTTTTGCATATACTGTATTCTTTTGCAAGGGTATAAAACTCACTGTAAAAAGTGGAAATAAATTAGAAGTTATTCATTCTGAACTAAGCGTCAGAGCGTGATCACTTCATGGCATGCATGCTTTAATTTGATAAAGGGGTAGATATAATAATTTCAGAACTTTTATTCTGAATCCAAAACATTTTGGCGCTCAAAGTGGGGCTCGAGGCTAGGATCCCAGGTAGCCGATCTAGAAGGGACCAGAAGCCATCGCGGAAATACAGGAAGAGACTGATCAACTCTAGGAATGGTAAGACACTTTTGATATCTTGTATATCTAGTCTACTGTTTATCCTGTATCCATGGCTGGTCAATCTCTGTGCCCATATCGGCTTCCTGCTTCCCTCAAAGACAGGTATTAATCTTGCCTCGAGTCTGTTGATAAGTTAAGAAACCTGCAAATTATATCTACCGCCTGTTTTGTTTTGTTCTGTTTTGTTGATCTATCTATGTTTTGTGATGGCTGTTGGGAGTTGGGGATTGCTTATATAGTCATGGATGACGGATGAAATTAGTTGACGTGGTTAAACTTCTCCTGGGACTAGGAGAAGGCGTCAGGACGTGCTAAACTCCTCCTGGGGGGATAAAAATAAATAATTGTGCAGGCAAAGCATGGGTAAAATAAGTAAGGAAGTACGGGCAACCGGAAAACCTCAGGGGGGGTGTCAGGAACACACATAGTGGCATGGGGGATCCCGTGACAGTTTCAGAAATCCTGTGCTTCACTACAGCCATCACATATCTGGTTGTTGGTCACATTTTGTTGTTGCTTGATTATGTCATGTCCTAAATGTGTTTGTGGTCTGTTATTTGGAATACATGAAGAGGGCTGGGGGTTGATTGAAGTGGTAGAACCAGGATATAAGGTTGAGTCTCTTGGTTACAAACCCCTACTGCCACATACTCCGCATTTATTGGTGTTCAGATTGAATGTGCATTATCCAGTAAAAATTGTTGTTAGCAAATCACTGGAAGTAACAGAGGCTCAAACTAGAATAACAGATCGTGCAGCCGAAAGGTGTCCCTTGCAACCTGAACAACCAGAAGGGTTAGAAGAAGGGGAAAGAGACAGAGTGAGAAGTTTGGGTATTGGTTGGGATATGTAAATGAGATTTAAAGTGGTTCAATTAAATATTAATTACTGTACTGCTTATCTGTTTGTTAATTGTCTTGTTGAGGGTAATAAGTAGTCACGTATTACCCGCTCGCTCCCTTACCTGTGGCTACACTTGAGTGGGCAGGGCTGTGTGACTGGTCTACGTTTTGGGAAGACGCGTGTAAGGAGACTTGCACGGCAGTCGAACACTGTAGACTAGGGATGAGCTTCGAGATTCGAGTCGAACTCATGTTCGACGCAAACATCGGCTGTTCGCAAGTTCGCCGAACAGCGAACAATTTGGGGTGTTCGCGGCAAATTCGAATGCCGCGGAACACCCTTTAAAAGTCTATGGGAGAAATCAAAAGTGCTATTTTTAAAGGCTTATATGCAAGTTATTGTCATAAAAAGTGTTTGGGGACCTGGGTCCTGCCCCAGGGGACATGGATCAATGCAAAAAAAAGTTTTAAAAACGGTCGTTTTTTCAGGAGCAGTGATTTTAATAATGCTTAAAGTCAAACAATAAAAGTGCAATATCCCTTTAAATTTCGTAGCTGGGGGGTGTCTATAGTATGCCTGTAAAGGGGCGCATGTTTCCGGTGTTTAGAACAGTCTGACAGCAAAATGACATTTCGAAGGAAAAGACCCATTTAAAACTACTCACGGCTATTGCATTGCCGGTCCGACAATACACATAGAAGTGAATTAATAAAAACGGCATGGGAATTCCCCACAGGGGAACCCCGAACCAAAATTAAAAAAAAAAAATGACGTGGGAGGTCCCTCTAAATTCCATACCAGACCCTTCAGGGGTCTATTAAGGGGAACCCCGCGCCAAAATTTAAAAAAAAATGGCGTGGGGTCCCCCCAAAAATCCATACCAGACCCTTATCCGAGCACACAACCTGGCAGGCCGCAGGAAAAGAGGGGGGGATGAGAGAGCGCCCCCCCCTCCTGAACCGTATCAGGCCACATGCCCTCAACATTGGGAGGGTGCTTTGGGGTAGCCCCCCAAAACACCTTGTCCCCATGTTGATGAGGGACAAGGGCCTCATCCCCACAACCCTGGCCGGTGGTTGTGGGGGTCTGCGGGCGGGGGGCTTATCGAAATCTGGAAGCCCCCTTTAACAAGGGGACCCCAGATCCTGGCCCTCCCCCCTGTGTGAAATGCTAAGGGGGTTTGTACCCCTACCATTTCACTAAAAAACTGTCAAAAATGTTAAAAATGACAAGAGACAGTTTTTTACAATTCCTTTATTTAAATGCTTCTTCTTTCTTCTATCTTCCTTCATCTTCTTCTGGTTCTCCTGGTTCTTCCTCCGGTGTTCTCGTCCAGCATCTCCTCCACGGCGTCTTCTTCCCTTCTTCTTCTCCTCGGGCCGCTCCGCACCCATGATGGCATGGAGGGAGGCTCCCTCTCTTCTCTTCATCTTCTTCTCTTCTTCATCTTCTTTTCCAGGCCGCTCCGCATCCATGCTGGCATGGTGGGAGGCTCCCGCTGTGTGACGCGTCTTCTCTTCTGACGGTTCTTAAATAACGGGGGGGGCACCCGGTGACCCTGCCCCCTCTGACGCACGGGACATGACGGGACTTCCCTTTGGCATTCCATGTGACATCACAGGGAAGTCCTGTCAAGTCACTGTGCGTCAGAGGGGCGCAGGGTCACCCCGCCCCCCCATTATTTAAGAACCGTCAGAAGAGGAGATGCGTCACACAGCGGGAGCCTCCACCATGCCAGCATGGATGCGGAGCGGCCCTGAGAAGAAGATGAAGAAAAGAAGAAGATGAAGAAGAGAAGAAGAAAAGAAGATTAAGAAGAGAAGAAGATGAAGAGAAGAGCGGGAGCATCCCTCCATGCCATCATGGGTGCGGAGCGGCCCGCGGAGAAGAAGGGAAGAAGACGCTGCGGAGGGGATGCTGGACGAGAACACCGGAGGAAGAACCAGAAGAACCAGAAGAAGAAGAAGATGAAGGAAGATAGAAGAAAGAAGAAGCATTTAAATAAAGGAATTGTCAAAAACTGTCTCTTGTCATTTTTTACATTTTTGACAGTTTTTTAGTGAAATGGTAGGGGTACTTTTGTACCCCCTTACCATTTCACACAGGGGGGGGATCTGGGGGTCCCCCTGTTAAAGGGGGCTTCCAGATTCCGATAAGCCCCCCGCCTGCAGACCCCCACAACCATCGGCCGAGGTTGTGGGGATAGGGCCCTTGTCCTCATCAACATGGGGACAAGGTGTTTTGGGGGGCTACCCCAAAGCACCCTCCCAATGTTGAGGGCATATGACCTGGTACGGTTCAGGAGAGGGGGGCGCTCTCTCATCCCCCCCTCTTTTCCTGCGGCCTGCCAAGTTGCGTGCTTGGATAAGGGTCTGGTATGGATTTTTGGGGGACCCCATGCCGTTTTTTTTTTTTAATTTTGGCACGGGTTTCCCCTTAATATCCATACCAGACCTGAAGGGCCTGGTATGGAATTTAGGGGGACCCCCCACGTCATTTTTTAAAAAATTTTTGGTTCGGGGTTCCCCTGTGGGAAACTCCCATGCCGTTTTTATCAATGAACTTCTATGTGTATTGTCGGACCGGCAATGCAATAGCCGCGAGTAGTTTTAAATTATTTTTTCCTTTGAAATGTCATTTTGCTGTCAGACTGTTCTAAACATGGGAAACATGCGCCCCTTTACAGGCATACTATAGACACCCCCCAGGTACGAAAGGGATATTACACTTTTATTGTTTGACTTTAAGCATTATTAAAATCACTGCTCCCGAAAAAACGGCCGTTTTTGAAACTTTTTTTTGCATTGATCCATGTCCCCTGGGGCAGGACCCGGGTCCCCAAACACTTTTTATGACAATGACTTGCATATAAGCCTTTAAAATTAGCACTTTTGATTATTCATGTTCGTGTCCCATAGACTTTAACGGTGTTTGCGTATTCTAACAAACTTTTTCCCTGTTCGCATGTTCTGGTGCGAACCGAACAGGGGGGTGTTCGGCTAATCCCTACTGTAGACGTTCTTTTCTCTCTCTCTCTATCCATTTTGTCTTTTGTCCTCGTTAACTTGAGACTGTGATATGGTCTGAACCGGTACCAGGTGACGGATAGAGGATTTCAGACCCTTGAGTCAGGACAGCCTCATGACCCGTTAAAAATCCTGAGCAGACACACATAAATATCACAGTCATCAAGACAGAACGTAGTAAGATAGTGTTATATATTGGAAGGTGGTCCAAAAGAGGACAGGTTGTGGTCAGAGGATTGTCAGACCCTCGAGTCCAGGACAGCTTCATAAAACCGCCATACAAATCCTGAGCCTGGACACTTCCCAATAGCTAACGATGGGGCAGAAGTTAGAGAGACCTAAAGAGGGTAGTTTGGCTTGTGATTTGGTATTAGAACGAGAAGGAGAAGATGCTGTCAAGGAAGGGAAGAGATTGGCAGAAGTGTGTGGGGTCACTAGGCATTTGGGTGGTCGGCTAGAGCCGAATGAATGGTGTACTCTTTTAAGAAGGGAAAGGGGTTTGTTATGGGGCCATGGGCTGCTGCAAACAGCAGACGCTTGGTTCAAAGTTGCCAAAGCCATTCATAAAGAAGTATGGATAGAACATGAAATATGTCAGAATGGTTGTATTATGTTTGTGTACAAGAAGCCAGAAAAGGGGTCAAAAGGTAAGACAGCCAGCCAGCCACCAACCTATAATGGTGTCTGGACCCCAGGAAGTACACACTCCCAAAACATTACTGCCCCTCTGCTACAAGTGACAGAGGAGACTGTGACACCTCCTCCACCGTGCTTAATAGTAGACAATGTGCACTTGTCTTTATATGGCTCGGGTGGTTGTTGTCACACACGCTCGACCCAAACTGTATCACCGCCCCCAACGGAACTTACCCACATACATCCGGTGATAGACCAGTCCTTGGTATCATATTACAGAGCCCAACCTACCCCAGTAATGACAAGTGTACATTCTGGGAAAGACTCCTCTTAAAGTCCTGACCAGGGTCACGCCGGCCCTGCCAGGATGCACCAAGCTGACAGGCATGCTGGAACAGGTACAACCCCAAAATGACAGACTGTTACATTGTAAGGCACACCCTGCATTGGATCCATCCCCATGTATGACTCATAAGCTGGGGGAATGGGTTCCTTTGTGCCATTGTCCAATGTCCCATTTGACCGCCAATACGGTGACATATGTTTACAGCCCCTCTTACACCCCTTGTAATCCAGCAACCATTACCCAGTACTTTCCCTGAACCCCCTTTAAATGGGTTTCTGGAACCTCACACCACCAAAAACAACAACCCCAATACGGTCCTTTCCTTTCATCACCGAGAGTCTGAGAGTCTGACTTTTTTTTTTCCTCAAAAAATTTTTTATTTCAAAAAGGTAAGACAAGAGATACAGATCAAGAGTATTGTCACAACATATCATTTAACAGAATCATATGAAGAGTATGTATGTCACGATACAACATAAAGATCCTAACTGAGAATAAGTGAACATTACTGAGACATAAAATTGTAATTAAGCATATGTGGGCGGAGGATCTTAATCTCTATCGTCCCCTCCCCCCCTCCCCCCCCCCGGTTAGACTGCGGGAAGGGCAGGGATCAGTCACTCGGGTATGTTTACCGTCTAGATTACAGTGTATCCTGACAGGATGAGGACTAAATATCAATCTGGGGAAAAAGAGAATAAAGAGAAGGAAGAAGGGAGAGAGAAAAAGAAAAGAGAAAAAGAAGAAAGAAAGGAAGAGGGACAAAAACAAAAACAAAAACAAAAAAAAAAGGGGGGGGGGAAGAAAAGGGGGAAGGGGGGCGAAGAGGGAATGAATCTTAGGTGGGGAGTAGAAATGAAGGAAGTGAGAGGGGAAGGGTGAGTGGATCCGCACCCGCCCCCCCCCCAGAACGTCGAGTAGGACGCTGTTGCACTCTATAGGTATCCCTACGATACGTACTGATGGTATCGTTCAGTAGTAGCAAAATGAGACCAGCAAGCCCATGTGGTTGAAAATTTATGTATCCTGTCTTGTGAGGTGAAGATTAGTTCCTCCATTTCTTTTATGGAGGAAATCCGTGCGAACCATTCCCTGACTGTTGGAATGTTGGTGGAGCACCAATGTCTGGGTATACAAAGTCTAGCGGCATTAACCATATGCATCGCCAATGATTTGTAGTAATCTTTTTTAGGTAGCGATGTGAGGTGTAGGAGAAATTGGGACGGGGTGTAGTCCAAAGTGTAGGTGGTGATATGTGAGATGAGACCGTGGGAGCCGGATGTGGGCGGCTGGCTGGACGCGATGCTAAGCCCGGGAAGCCTGGAGTCTCCCTCCCTGAGATGCTGGCTCGTGTGTAGGTAGAGCGGCAGCGTCCCGCTCCCCCTCGATCACCTACCCGTCCCCCCCCCGGCAAGACTGTCTCGCTGCCTGTTCCCTCGGACCCCGGTCACCTGGTTTCGCCCTCACCGTTCCGCCGCACCGCCGTCTTTCCTCGCTCCCCCTGTCGTGAAAGCCGTTGTCGTGGCTACGCAGCGCGGCACAGAGACTGGGGCGGCTAACACTGGAGTAAACAGCCGCCCTCTGACACTCTCTCAGCCCTGCTCTGCCCTCCTTGACGTGTATGGATGAGCTACAGGAGATACTCATCTTAGATCGGGCGCTCAGGAAAAAGATGAGAAAAGCCAAAAGGCAAGCGGAGAGAGCCTGGTAGTTATAACGAAGGAAGGGGTAAGTGCATGATACCTGACCAGGGGAAGAAACGAGAGACGGAGGAGGAGGGAAACCAGCATAAGGGACGGACGACAGATGAAGATTGGCAAGTAGCCCAAGTTCATGATTATCTCTGCTTAGTTTTCTCTCTCATACCTGAGATGTGTCACTTGTTTGAAAGGGACGGTGAACTGTGAACCCACAGAGGCAGGCTAGCTGCAAGCAAAAGGTTTTTTTTTTTTTTCTTTGTTTATGGTGTTTTAAAGGAGCAGCTGATACATGTACCTGAGACCTATAGCTTTTGCAGTGTTGTTGTGTCCAGCTATTTTTCCGTGGTTGTCCGGTGTAAAACTCATAGGAGATTCAACAAGCTCGGTGTAGCGATTTATGGTCAATAATGCAACCGAAACAACAGAGGGAGGTGGCTGGTTAGCAAATACAACATCAGGGATCTCAAGTTTTGACTGTCTTGGATGTCATCTGCTGGTACCAGACTCTCTACCATGAGTAAAAGTCGAAACCCAAGCTATTTAAAATAAAAAAGCTGACTGCATCACACATCAAGGACACTTCAAGGGACACCCGGGAATTCTGTGTTTTTCTTTATATTTACAACTACATCCATACATCCATATCTAACCGGCTCATACAGAAAAGGATAACAGAGAGGGAAGGAAGGAGGGAAGGAAAAGAAAAAAAAAAAAGAAAAAAAGCATAGCCAGCGGAGAAAAGGTGATTAAAGAGGGCCTCACCACAAGGGGGTACTATCAAGGGGTTGTATCAAGGGGCGGTGAACGGCCACAGTGGCAGCTACACTTATGGCTCACCCTTAGTTCACCTGAAGCCCCTCTCCGGAAAAGCTACTGTTATCTTAAGAGTACTAGTTTTCCCAGTAACACAGTGGTCACCCCTGCTAAACACTTATTATAACCAAGTAGGATGTTCTTGCTACATTTATTTATATATTTTCTATAATCTGTATGTAACGGTCTCACACAGTAAAATCAAATACAGCCAGCGGAGGAAAGCCGTTCAGAGCTGGTCTAAAGACAAGGGGGTCTATTAAGAGGTTGAGAAGGAAGCTCTGTCCAGGGCTTACCTCCCACCAGCACATAAAAGTGAGAAAGAGGGCAGTGGACCAGGGCATCGATTGGGTGATACAAAAAGGCGGGCAGGTGAAAATAACAGGTACAAAAAATTCATCAAATTAATGATTGGACGAGAGTCATTCGTCAAACAAGAGAAGACGGACTATGGAAACAAACCATTGAAATTTTTACAGTGTCAGCCGCAGTCAGAACTAGTTTTCAGGGACCAGCTTGACATTGGACCCCCGTCCATAAGGGACCTAGAATTTGGACCTTCTAATCCGGACAAAACAGGGCCCCTTTGGAAACCCTCTGGGGATCTTCCAAAAGCTTCATAAGCCCCTCCTGGTAGACTTTTCAAGTCTATTTCAGATGGGGCAAACTCAGAAGGTGCTTCCTTGGGCCTAAGAGTGGGATCTTGGAAAACAGGAGGAGAGGGAAGGGAAGAGTAGGAGCCCGTACCAAGTGTACTAACCAGGAAGAAATGAAAGGTAAATCTACAAAGGGGGCGACTGCTAACCCTACCAACCCACCCAGGACAAGTGCAAGCCCGGGAACCATCCGAAAGTACATGGTGCATGAGACTGGCAAAGACAGCCCAGGTAAACAAAAAGAGACTAAAAGTAAAACTCTCGAGTGCACCCCCAGGATAGGGACAAGACGACAGATAGTCGAGGCCGATATCCATATAGGAAGTAGTGAAACAGTAGAAGATACAACAATGGAACCCCAACAAAAAAAACTACTCCCTACTAAAGGCGAAATGGCAGAAATGTTCGCAAAGCTGGAAGTAACCATAAAGGGTGAAATAGGCTCTCTCCGTGAAGACATGAATCACATCTTGCAAAGAGTGGAAGAGGCAGAAACAAAGATGGACAAGCAAGAAGAAGAGATAAAAGATCTCAAATCTCAGATGGAAGAGCTTCAGAGAGAGCAGAGAAATTTACGATATAGATTGGAAGATCAAGAAAACCGGAACAGAAGGAAAAATTTACGGATCAGGGGTCTACCAGAGACACAGGGGGGAATAGAAGATCTACAGGGAATAATGGATGAGATTTTTGGAAGCATGGTAAACCCCCCCTGATACAAGTAAGAAGATAAAGTTTGAGAGAATACATAGGATCAGAAAACCGGCCGAAATAAGAGAGGGGGTCCCAAGAGATGTCATCGCAAGATTTCATAACTACACTGACAAAGAAAAGATAAAGGCTAATCTGAAAAAGAACCATCCAGTGACGTTCGGAGATACAAATCTGCAGATCTTTCTGGACTTGGCAGCTGAGACGTTGGCCAGGAGAAGACTACTGAAACCACTTCTAGAACAGTTAAAAACATTCTTGGGGCTTCCCAGCCTGCCTAACAGGACGAAAAGATGGCCGATCGGCCACCCTAAGATTCCCAGAAGAAACAGCAAAATTTTGCAAGCGCTTAGAGGTGCCTCTGGTGGAAATCCCGGGTTGGTGGGTAAAGACTGGGGACATAGAAACCTCGGGGGAGCAGCAGGCTTGGAGGCCAGTATTTAAAATGAAAAAAACATAAGAGGAGAAGCTATACGAGCTAAGGAAATAGAAATTAAGTAGGATTCTCTGAGCCACGGGGGGGGGGGATTGGGGATTGGGGGGTGGGGGGGAGGGGGGGGGACTGACAGGCACGGGTACCCCACTGTTCCAGGGGGAGTATTGGGTCCAGGGTAGCCCAGTCTGAGTTCAACCTCAAGGGGGATAACCAAAGGGCCGGGAGGAGCTGGAGGGGCCACGGTTTCTTAGGCCATGGGACGGCCTAGTACCCTCACGGGGGGAAGGGGATGGAGGGGGGAGAGGGGGGGACGGGGGGGAAGGAGGGAGAGGGTGGGTAGGGGAGGGGGGATTGGGCAGGGGTTGAAGTCCGGTGAGAATTTATGAGTATTTCGAATTAGAAATCCCGTGGACACCACTCTGCTGCAGGGTCTAGGAATGATTTCCGGAAGTACACATGAGTAACATAAAAATAATATCATATAACGTGCGTGGTTTGAACGCACGAATTAAGTGTGCCAACATACTGCAGGAACTAAAACTTCTGGGGGCTGATGTGGTATTCCTTCAGGAGACTCATTTTCTTCTGGAGAGAGACCATAAAATTTTCTCAAGGGACTTTCCAGTCTGGTTGTACGGCGACTCACCCACACTGCGTGCAAAAGGTGTAGCCATAGGGTTTGCCAGAGGAGTAAGGTTCGATATACAGGAGAGAAGGACGGATCCGGAGGGTCGGTTTTTGTTCCTGAAAGGGAAACTAAACGGTATTGAATGCTCTCTGGCAAACATATATGGCCCAAATAAAAACCCATATGTATATATGATCGAGAAGATAGCCGAATTCTCGGAATTCAAGGAAGGACTAGCTGTAATGGCTGGTGATTTTAATTTGTGTTTGGACCCAGGGAAGGATAAATCGTCCCATGTGTGGGGGACGAGCTTGGCCTGGATCAACAGAGTGAGAAAGAAAATGCACCAGTACCAGGTGGTGGATGTATGGAGGGCGCAGCATGTCAACAGCAGGGACTATACGTTCTATTCCCCCGTACATGGGACTTATTCCAGACTGGATTTTTTTCTGATCGATCACTGCAGGCTAGAGGAGATTGTCAGTTCAAATATAGGGGTAATGACCTTCTCTGACCACGCGCCTATAAGCTTAACAGTAAACATGAGACAGACACATAATAAAAGCCCTAGCTGGAAGTTAAATGAAGAACTAATAAACGATAAAGAGATAAGGGACCTAGTGTCAAAGGAACTAGAGTTTTATTTTAAAACTAATGAAACAGCTGAAGTCTCGGAGTCAACAGTATGGGAGGCACACAAAGCCTATATCAGGGGGATCTTGATTAAGGCAGGTGCGGAAAAGAAGAGAAAGAGAAGGGAAGAAAAACTCGAAACAATGAACGAGATACGGGAACTTGAGTTGATGCACAAAAAGGATGGGGGGAAGGAGGTGCTTCTAAGACTTCACAATAAAAGAGAGGCCATGAGAATTTTAATCGAACAAGAAACACGAGTAATGTACAACCTCCTAAAGAGAGAGAGATATGTGGGAGGAAATAAACCGGGGAAGTACCTTGCAAAGATCCTAAAAAAAAAGAAGTCCAATAACTACATTGAGAAAATTAAGACGTCCGACGGGGAGGTAAAGTACAGAACAAGTGAGATTGCCAAAACCTTTCAAAATTATTATGAAGGATTATACTCCATTAATAACATGACCCCAAAAACCGAGGCTGACAGAAAAAGGGAGAGAGCGAAAGTTTTTTTTCAGGAGCTAGGACTAAAGAAAATTGAAGAAGATAAATATAATTTATTTGAGGGCCCCATTACAGAGGAGGAAATTAAAAAAACACTGAGGGAGACGCCAGCGGGGAAAAGCCCGGGACCGGACGGTTTCTCCGTAATATATTATAAAAAATTCCAAGACCTCCTAATTCCCAAATTATGTACATACATGAATGGGATCGGCACAAAGTGGGAGATGGGTAGAGAAGCGTCAGAATCGATTATAGCCATCATATTGAAGGAGGGCAAGGACAGCTCACTTTGTTCTAGCTACAGACCAATAGCGCTCCTCAATGTAGATACGAAACTGTTCGCGAAAATCCTTGCGGGGAGAGTGAAGAACATCCTGAATAATATGGTACACCCAGATCAGGTGGGATTCACCCCAGGTAGGGAGGGACGGGATAATGGGATCAGAACCCTTATGGTAACCCAAAAAATGAGGGAGAGTGGAGCCCCAGGGCTACTCCTGTCAATAGACGCTGAGAAAGCCTTTGACAGGGTAGACTGGGGCTTCATGTTTTGTATGCTGAAGGAAATAGGATTTGGGCCTATCATGACCAGACGGATAAGGGCGCTGTACACATGTCCTACAGCAAGGGTTAAGGTTAACGGAACTTTATCTGAGCCGTTCGTAATGACTAACGGAACGAGACAAGGATGCCCACTGTCCCCCCTTTTGTTTGCGTTAACGCTCGAGCCCTTGCTGGAAAGGATAAGGCAGAACCCGGACATATCAGGGGTATTTGATGGAGAAGAAGAACACAAATTGGCTGCCTTTGCAGACGATATTCTTCTCTATATCATTAGACCGAGAATAACTCTCCCTAATCTGCTCAAAACCTTGAAAGAATATGGGGAAATTTCAAATTTTAAGATAAATCCAGCCAAATCTGAAATATTAGAAATCAATAAGATGGATAAAAAAGATCGCACGGTCCACAAAGAGTTTCCATTTGCGTGGGGAAAAAAGGAGATAAACTATCTTGGGATAAAGATAACAGCAAATAGAGAGTCATTGTTTCAGGCTAATTTCGTCCCTCTCCTTAATGAGGTCAAGGGAGAGCTGGGTAGAATTACAAGAGGACAGCTGTCATGGGGGGGTAGAATTAACATCATTAAGATGGCAATATTGCCAAAGATCTTATTTAAAATGCAAATGCTCCCCATTCCATTACCACAAGAATATCTTAAAAAATTGCACTCACTTTTTATAAAATTTATTTGGAGGGGGAAAAAATCACGGATAAGTTATACCACACTTATTAGGGACAAAGATAATGGGGGTTGGGGTGAACCTGACATGAGATGTTATCACGAAGCAATCACTCTATCAAGAATTATAGATTGGGCAAAAGGAAACAAAGAAAAGCGGTGGGTAAAAATGGAAAACACGATTAGTAAAGTAGAATTGAGTAAAGTAATTTGGATACCTCCACGTTTTAGGAAATTTAGTTCTGGGGCACATATAATCACTAGACACACTTTCAAAACATGGGACAAGTTGTATAAAAGGGAGAAATGGGAGTATAACTCCCCTTTGATCCCTTTGAGGGACACTGAATTTTTTGCACCAGGAATGGAGATTCTTAGTGGGAGATGGATCTTGCAGGAAGGAGCTCAGCTAAAGGATATTATGATTAAAGGCAAACTGTGCTCATTTCAGGAGTTAAAAAATAAAAGCGATCTTATGATCCTCAATAGGTGGAGATATTTTCAGTTAAAAAATTTTGTGGAAACGCTCCCCCAACCTATCAGAACGTTAGACAACCTCCAACCGTTAGAGAAACTTTGCGTTGGTCAGATAGGGAAGAAGGTGACCTCTAAAACCTATAGGGTATTGAGGGATCTGAAGGGAACAGATATTCCAGGATATATCAAAAAATGGGAGTCAGAATTAAACTCAAAACTCAGAAATGACGAGGCTACAATTCTACTAAAGCGAGTCCACAATACCTCCGTAAACTATAAAGAGTCAGAGTTAAACTACAAATGTTTGTCAAGATGGTACATCACCCCAGATAGAGCTTTCAAATACCAGAATGATACCTCACAATTCTGCTGGAGGGGGTGCAAAGAACTGGGTACAATGGCACACATTTGGTGGCAGTGTAGAAAAATAAGGGATTTCTGGGATAAGATAAGGGAAACTATAGGCGAGATAACCCAAATAGCTATCCCGGACGACCCATGGGCATGTTTATTTCACGGATTTAGAATGCCAACCGGATCATATTGAGGAACACTTGTACCACAAATGTTGAATGCAGCAAAAAATCTTGTTGTAAGACACTGGCAGGAGAAAAGTGGCCCAACTATACAAGAATGGTATGATAAAACAAATGAAATTCAGAATTTAGAACACCTGAGATACATCGGCGAAGTGGAAGTGGAGGAGTATGAGGAAAAATGGAAGGGGTGGCAAAAATTTAAAAGCTCAATAAGGGCTGTTGAGGTCTTGGGAAATCAATAGATACAGCTAATGAAGCTTTCGGGGAGTAGCCAGAGAGGGGTATTGAGCAGCAGAAGTGGTGTCCACCGGGAGCGATAGATACAGTTAGTTTGGAGGTACACGGATGAAAGAAGAATAGGACTTCGAGGAGGTGGGGTGGGCTGGGGGGTGGGGAAGGGAAGGGGGGTTTAAGTTTCGACTCTACTGATAAAGTCACTGAGGGAAGGTGCGATGCCGTAAGCATGCAGATTAAATAAAAGACATCTGTAATAAAAAAAAAAAAATCTGCAACAGATGCCACCATGATGTGAGTAACGAGTCGGGAAAGTATTGAACAGCAGAGCTGAAACTTTCACCCCGAAAATAGACACTGATGTGGCAGGAAAAAAAAAAAAAGAAAAAAAAAAAAAGAGATGAGACCGTGGACCTCCCTCCAAAAGGGCTGAATATTCACGCAATCCCACCACACATGAAGCATAGTTCCCACCACTATTCCGCATCTCCAGCAGGTATCAGGAATATTAGGGAAGAATTTGTGGATACGCGACGGAGTCCTATACCATTTTGTGATCACCTTGTAGCCATTTTCTTGGATGGCAACGTTCAGAGAGCCCTTGTGTGCGTACTCATAGATAATGTTCCAGTCCTCCGTGGAGAGAGACCTTTGAAGATCTCCGCTCCAGGAGATCTGTGAGGGGGGGTCTGCGTTGGGGCTTCTGAAAGAAAGGTATACAGAAGGGAAATTAAGTGTCTTTGCGGCTGTTTACGATGGCATAAGGATTCAAAGGGCGTGAGTTGTCGTGTCCAGTCCGACTGACTGGCTTGGGTTGTAAGGAAGTGATGGATTTGTCTATCAGTCCAAAATGAAAAAGAGAGCGTCTTGGTGTTAGACTTTAGAGTTTCAAAAGATAAGGGCTTCTCATTGGAATAGAATTGGAGAGCTAGGACATCTTCGAATGGCCACTCCTGACTTAAAAACTCTGCAGAGGTCCCCGGTGGAAAATCAGGGTTCCCCCGCAAGGTAGTCAGGGGGCTTGGGGGGGGTGGATGAACCCCTTATCATGGTCTTTCTGAAAGTCAGGAGTGTAGAGTGTATAAGGGGGTGGGTTAAGAGGGTATGGGGCCAGTTCCGAGGGAGTAACCATGGAAGAAGGTGTAAGGGTCCTGACGAGAAAGACTTCTCTAGGAAGACCAATGCCTTTTTAAAGGCATGAATGTTCCAGTCAGCGATCCTTGTGAGATGACAAGTGGCGTGATATTTTTGGAGGTCAGGTAGACCTATTCCTCCTTTAGATTTAGCTAGTGTGAGTCTGGAGTATTTGATGAGAGGTGAAGAGTCCCTCCACAGGAATGCAGAGCATGCTTTCCAATAGGATTTAAAAAAACTTGCTGGTAAGGAGATAGGGATCGATTGCATAAGGTAAAGTAAGCGAGGCAGGATTATCATTTTAATTAAGGCAGAGCGTCCGAACCAGGAGACATTTAGGCCCATCCAATCTTTAAGGTGTTTTTGTGTCTGAAGGAGGAGTGGGTGAAAATTTTTTGAGTATAGGTCTGACAGGTGGGTGGGGATTCGAATGCCTAAGTATGTAAGTGTATCATGTTCCCATCGAAACGGAATGAATCTTGGCAATGTGTCACTGTCTGAGAAGGGAGGGAAACGTTTAGGGCCTGTGATTTGGTATAGTTAATTTTGAGGTTAGATAGGGTACCAAAGTATTCAATATCTTTGAGAAGATTGGGCAAAGAGATATGGGGCGATTGCAGGGAGAGCAAAATGTCGTCGGCGAAAGCGGCGACCTTAAATTCTCTATTTTTCACAGTCATCCCCTGGATATTTGGGTTGCTTCTCAGCCTGTTGAGGAAGGGTTCCAGGGTTAGTACGTGTCACGGAACGTCCCAAACTCCGCTTAAGTGCTTCCGTCAGTATACTGCTTCCTAAGTTCTGGAACACGAGTCCAATGGATCTGGCTATAGGAACCCCCAAGAACTAGACAACACCAGTCTTGGAGTACATCAGAACTAACTCTTTATTTGAGATCTCACCCACATTTATACACCAGGATGACTCATAGCTAACCTAATTAACATGAGCTAATTTACTACAAAATTTACCCAGACTAGATGACAGACTTGTAGGCACCGAGCTTCACACAGTAATATAAACACAATAGCTGGAGCAAATTACAATTAACAATACAAACAAAACCTAATTAACATGAGCTCCAATAGGAGTCGTCCCGTCTCCTACATTGTATAGAGGACAATTTGATCAGCTCATTCAATTAACACACATTACCATAAACATCAACACAGGGTTAATTAGAACAAACAACAATGAGTTAAATACCTTTAGAACCTAGACTAAACTTATTTACATTAAACCCATTATAGCTGACATCAGACAGGTGAGTGGAGATGATGACATTAGCATCTCCTCACAGGGTGTGTCCCAACAGTATAATTCAGTCTTATCATTCTAATATGGCATATAACGGGTTCCAGAGTCTGTGTGTTTTGGGGGGACATGGAGCTGAATCCAAAGTAACACCAACCCCAGGGTCCCCAGGCATACAGCTCACAGAGAGCACCATTCCCCCAAATGCTAGGGCTCATAATCGGTGGGCAACAGGCTTGCATACAGTCCTCTCCAACAGCCTCTGTTCTGGCTAGGTCTGTGACAGTACGTATATCAGTGGTGAAAGTGACTTTTACTACCACAGAGGGGCCCTTGTAAAGGGCCATAATGAATGACAGCATGCGGGTCCCCAGGCCTATGGCAGCGAGTACCTCCTGCATGTAGTCCCAGACCACTCTGTCGAACGCCTTTTCAGCATCAAGTGAGAGAAAGAATCCTTGTGTATTGGAAGTCGTGAGCCAGTGATGTAGATTCAGTGTGCGGATGACGTTGTCCCTAGCCTCACGCCCAGGGACAAAGCCGACTTGATCTAAAGATATAAGGTCGGGCACCAGTAGAAGTAGTCTGTTTGCTAAGATTTTCGCGTAAATTTTATTATCCACATTTAATAGAGATATCGGTCGGTAGTTTGCGACTAAGGAAGTGTCTTTGCCCTCCTTGGGGATCACCGCTATTTGAGCAGCTAGCATTCTATCAGGTTTAGACTGGGGGTCTGAAAGGGCGTTGAACGTGTCCAGAAGTTTAGGGGCTAGTCATTGAAGGCTTTGTAATATTGGAGGGAGAAACCGTCCGGGCCAGGTGCTTTGCCTGTTTTCATTTGTTTCATAGCTGTATCTAGTTCCAACGCTGATATAGGACCATCCAGGTCCTGGGACTGTTGGGTAGATATTGGTTTAGGACTGTAGTTGGAGAGAAATTCTTCGATAAGTGAGGTGCGGGAGTCAGTATTGTTCCGTGGGGCACTGGTGGGTTGTAAGTTATATAGTTTAAGATAGAATCTTTCGAATTCTTTGGCAATGTCAGCATTCTTGGCCAGAAGATCTCCCCCAGGGTCCCGTAAATGATGGATTGTAGAGGACAATTTTGAATTTTGAACTGTGCGTGCCAATAGACGGCCGCACTTGTTGCCCTGTTCATAGAAGATCCTCTGGCCAAGGATGTAGCGCATCCTAGAGCGTTTGCCTAGCTCCTCTAAGAGTAAGGCTCGGGTGTGTGTTAGTTCCTGTAGGGTGGCTTGTGCGTGTGTCAATTTATGGGAGGTCTCGAGGGAGCCAATCGTCCTGATGAGAGAGTTTATGTATTCTTGGCACTGTTTCTTAGCTTTTGTAGCCAGGGCGATTAGCTCACCTCGAATCACGCCTTTATGCGCTTCCCAAAGGGAGGTTAGGGAAATCTCCGGATTCAAGTTTTCCGAGAAATATTGTTGAATTCTCGTGCGGACATGATCCATCACCAGGGGGTCTTTGAAAAGGGAGGGTTTCAGATGCCAGGTCTTCGTTCTA
Organism: Aquarana catesbeiana; assembly: GCF_042186555.1. NCBI lineage: Eukaryota > Metazoa > Chordata > Amphibia > Anura > Ranidae > Aquarana > Aquarana catesbeiana. The sequence continues at coordinate 938,650,744 of NC_133324.1, forward strand.
AAATTGGGTTTGGGGAAAGATAAGGTTACCATGATTGGGTGGTGGTCAGACAAAAACATTGGTTCTATATTGGACTGTTGGAGTAAGGGGAGATCAGTTTGGGAGAGAAAAAAATAGTCGATCCTGGAGTATTTTTGATGTGGGGGCGAAAAAAAAAAGTGTAATTCTTATCAGAGGGGAATAAAGTGCGCCATGCGTCGTGTAAGGTCAGTGATTGCAGTTGTAGATTGATCTGATGTAACGCTTTATAAGTTAGAGTAGATGTTCCTGTGGAGGAATCCAGTAAGGGGTTTAGGGGAACGTTAAAATCTCCTCCCAGGAGTACTATTCCCGATTTAAAAGAGGTCAGGAGGTCACATGTTTTCCTAAAGAAGGCGACTTGGTGGTCATTTGGGCAGTAAATATTGGCCAATGTGATTGGTGTGGAAGCATAAGAACCTTTAAGGAAAACATACCTGCCGTCGGGGTCGATAAGGGAATCAGATACTTGGAAGTTAGCATTTTTTGATACGAGTATAGAAACGCCTTTAGTCTTAGAGTCAGGATTGGTGGAATGGAACGCAGTCCGATAAATATGGTTAGACATTTTAGGTATGGCATCTGAGCGAAAGTGGGTCTCCTGAAATATGAAGTGGCCTCTGTGTTTGGTGAGAGAAGATAATACTTGTGACCTTTTCTCTGGTAGGTTCAGGCCCTTCACGTTTAGAGATAGGCATTTCAATGTCAGGGAAGACATGGCTTGGGTTCGGCAATATTGGGTAGATGAGTGAGCGTTAAGGGGGTAGCACCAGGAGAGGCAGGAGCGGATCCAATCAAGGAAGAAAAAGGAGAGAGAAAGAAAGAAAAAAGAAAACAAAAAAGGGGGGGGGAGGAGTGAGGGGGGGAAGGGGAGGAAGAGGCCAAGGAAGGAGATAGGGGAGGGGTCAGAAAGAGGTAGGGTGGGAGAGAGAAGAAATAAGAGGAATAGAGAAGGGACAGAGAAAAGCTCAACCAGAGGTGGAATTAGGTTAACTAAGCCACCTTAGAGAAGGGAAAATCTGGAGGGTCAGCAAAGAATCCCAATGGGACCGCTGTGTGGGAACGCGAGAAGGGACGAAGACCTCAGAGAGGTTGCAATCCGGGGAATGAATAGATATCTTTGTTTAGAGTTGGGTGAGTATAGTGGGGAACCTACCACTAGTGCAAAAACAATAACTCAATAACCAAAATGCAGTCTAAAGCCAGATTGCTATGAACACATTTGTACATCAACTGAGGTAAGTGAAGTATATCGAACATATGTGCCCAGTGCCGCCGCTGATTATCTTAACCTTTCTACAGTATGAAACTGTAATCAGGAGGGGTGAAGGAAAGAAATCAGCCGTATTATGTGACTGTTTGAGAGCTTGAGGTGTCGAGTGGAACTTTTTGTGCACCATTCAAGGAGAGTGGATCTCTCCGGAGGAGGTTGGGGGATTGCGTAAGGGGACAACCCCGGCAATCTCGCTGTGATTTGGGAGATATTCTCCTGCGATATTAGAATGGCCCAGATTGACGTCTCAGGCTGGCAAAGATAGGCATGCTGCTTACCTAAAGGCTATGACAAAGGCTACATTAGCTAAACTAAGCAGAAATTCTGATAGTAACATGTGTTTACCTCTATGCATGAAAACAGAAGGACAACAAAAAAAAAAAAAAAGAATTCTTTCCTCTCCTCTCCCTCCCTCCCCTCCCCTCCCCCTCCCCCTCCCCTCCCCTCCCCCTCCCCCTCCCCTCCCCCTCCCCCTCCCCTCCCCTCCCCTCCCCTTAATAATAATTGCGTATCCAATGAATCCCACACTTGAAAGCAGAACCAGTAAAGAGGATATGGGCAGGGGGAGTTGTACAAAGTCTGAAAGGAATTTAGTTCTATTGGCAAAAAAAGAACTTTTCAGTTTTATAAGCAAAAGACGAGTATATGGACAGGGGGCTGATATATAAAAAAAAAAAAAAAACCCACAACCCCCCCCTCAGCAGGAATTCTTATTGACAGTAGGGAAATAAGTCTCTGCTATAATCGTCAGTATTCATCCTCTTCTCCAAGGCCACAATAAGCTGAAAGTGTCATCAAAGGCAATGTAGAAGATGGTGTGGATGTCTAGGAAGGATGAGTAGTAAGGCTTCAGTGCTGTTTAACTTACATGGTGATCATCTGGCTGGTGGATCGAGGCCTCCATAAAGTAGTGTTGTCAGGCAATTTCACTAAGAGATTGAAGGCTGATGTGGGGACCAGTGAAAGCAGGAATCAGGCAGCGGCATCTGGTGGACAGGGAATAAGGTGAATTAGGCATCTATACGATCCCTCCACCTGGAGGGTGTAGACGGGGATCCCGGGCTGCGTTGGTGTTGATCACGGCGTGATGTGTGGTTTCCCAGATTAGGTTGGTCAGCTCTGTATCTGCGGGATCTGTGGCGTTGGGCTTTTGGTGATGGATGGAGCGAGACCGGGAGCCAGGGTTCAGAGGGAAAGAAGGTGGCGTACCACTCTGGAAGTTCAACGTGCGGAAGATTGAGCTGATCACAGAATCCCAGCAAGTCTTCAGGTGTGCGAAGGAGCGCAGAGCGACCTCTGGCAGATGCTGACAGCCCGAAGGGGAATTTCCAGCGGTATTGAATATTTCTGGCTCGCAGGACGTCCAGTAGGGGGCGCAGTGCTCGTCTATGCTGGAGTGTTATCTGGGATAGATCCTGAAATAGCTTAATTTCTGCGCCATTATGGAGGATGCGGCCTCTTTCCCTGGCTTTGCAGAGGATTTCCTCTTTTAGTGGGAAGTTAACTACACAACATATTATATCCCTTGGTGGTTCATTTTCACGGGGTACAGGGCGCAGAGCTCGGTGGGCTCTTTCCATTTCTATGGAATTTCTAAAGATTCTAAAGATTCCATTTCTAAAGATTGTGCAGATAGTTTGTTGCAATGACCCCGGTTCTATGGCCTCAGGCACCCCCCTCACTCTAATATTATGCCTCCGACCGCGGTTGTCGAGGTCTTCGACATGTCTGTGAATGTCCAGGAGTTGGGAGAGCTGGGAGTCAAATGCGGTGTGTACTTGTCGAATGGCGGCTGCATGTGTCTGAGAGGTTTGTTCCACCTCATCAATCCTTTAAGATCAGCGATCGCCGCTGTGACAGTATTTTTAATGTCTGCAGCAACTGTCTCTAAATCAAACAGGCTTGGGGGGTGAGTCCGTCCCGCAGTAGCGGCGGGTCCCCCGGCCTGTGGAGTGTCCGGTTCCATGCTAGGCGAGGTCGGGGTTGGGGCCTGTGAGGCCGCGTGAGCAGCCAAGCGCTGGGTCTGGAATATGTCCGGTATGTTCCTACCCAGTTGCGTACCTGAGTCGATGGTCGCACGGGATGTCGAGGAGCTCCGGGTGGATCTGCTCATGATGATAGCAGGGTGTAGGTTCCCCTAAAGGCTAGTTTCACTCCCCGGATCGCAGGAGCTCTTGGCTTATGCTGCCATCTTAGTCTCCGTCCAGGCCACGCCCCCTGAGAGTCTGACTTTAAGGAGTTTCTCTAAAAACAGTGAATGTAGCAAATGTGCTATATTTCTGCAAATTGTAGTTATGTAATTGTGTTTAAGCTGTATTAGCAATAACTGATTTTAAAATGAAGTTTAAAATGTTCAAATTCAATTGAGAATATATTTAACAGTGTTAAAGAGAAAGAGGAAGTTGATGCTCTGGGCGTTATGCCGAGAGAAGAATGAAAGAGGAAGTGTTTTCCTCACTTAAATCTCACTTAAGGCTCATTCACATCTGAGTATTTAAAAAAAAAAAGAGAAAAGAAAACATTTATTCTGTATGTATTCATATTTGCACTCTGAAATGTCTGACGCCTATATGTATACAGGAGATCACTCAAGGAAAGGTGAATCTATTGAGAAATAGCACAAGCAGTTTACTGATTTGGGTTTTAGTGTGCTGAACAAAGACACATATTAATTTATTTCAGATCTTAAAGAGTTAATCCGAAAGGGTCTGAGTATAGAGAATGGAGCTTGAGGCACTAGTAGCTAGTGGAGCTAATGGAGTTAATAGTTGTTAGGTCTAGAATCCTCATAGAGCAGTAGAGAGTAGCTCCTCTCATGATGGCTTCTGACACACCCTTGCCCACAGGCCCCAACTGTGACCCACGTGAAGACGTCCAATAGGAGACATGACATTCCTCCTCCACCCCCTCCAGACCATACAGACTTTCTCCACTAGGATTTCGGCAAACCTGTGTCACTTACCACTGTAATGTTATCTTCTAGAGACTTAGGAGGCCCTCTCGCAAAACAATCCGATACCTTGTTCTTATCAGACATTGATGTAACATGTGTAGGGGTGGATGGAGCACCCAGGAAAAACCCCCTTACACGCCCTTCACAAGTGGACAAAATTTTGTTCTTTAGTAAACTCTCAAGCACAGATTGTGAATGTGACCGAAACAATCTCCTATGCATTTATTCCTAATAACTTGGGAAGTGACAGGACTGTGCAGATCTCTACTGCTGTAACCTTCCTTGATGTGTCTCAAGCTGCAACCCCTGGTTACAAAGCCCAGCCAACCATTGATGCCAAGTTGCCCTTTGATTTCTTCTTCCGCTTTGCATAAAAACTAGCAAGCTTGTGTAAAATCCCAGTTTCCTTGGCACTGGAAGTCAGGTGGGCAACTTTCCTAATCTACTAGCAAGATTTGTGGTCTCTTCCACATGCCCCTTAAATTTTTTAGGGGCTGATGTCTTATCCAGACTCCAGGCTTCCATTTCCTTCCAACCCGATGGTGGTGTTCTGGTCTCCCCACCGCTGACCATCGATGATTCCTCAGCACTGTGCTCTGTTCCCCTTTTTGTTATCATTGGATGCATAATTTGAGGTTGGAATCCCGAATCCCAAAAGAGGTTTTGGATCAAGTCCCTACATGCCTGTGTGCAGCTAAAGCCTGGGGCCCCCTTGCCCAGAAGACCACAATACCCCTTGAAGCCAGCTCAAGATGCATCTATTTCAAAGCAAATCAAGACCTTCTGTCAAATGGAGCTCTGATACCCTGCACATCTCCATGCAATACACCACTGTTCCCAGTGAAGAAACAAACTGCAACAGGAGAGCCAGAAAAACACAGAATGGTACAAGACCTTAGGGTGGTGAATGAAGCTATTGTATTGGAAACACCTATTGTGGCCAATCCACACACCTTGCTGGCAGGAATACCGCCCACAGCAAAATACTTTACAGTAGAAGACTTAGCTGGACTGTTATGCCACAAGGTGCTCAGAACTCCCCTTCCCAATCCGCCAAGGTAATGGCCCTCATTCTGGACAACTGGATGAAGTTACACCCAGACGTTGTACTCCTTCAGTATGTAGATGACTTCCTGCTCTGCGCAGATACCCTTAAGGACACATTAATCTTTTCTGAAAGTCTCCTCCAACACTTGGCCGAGCAAGGATGCAAGGCCTTAAAGCAAAAAGTCCAGAGAGAAAGTGATTTTCTTAGGCCTCTGCATCTCCCAAGGTACCCGACATCTCACTGAAGAAAGAGTTGCTGCAATCAAAGCCATCCCTTTGCCTCAAGGTCATAAACTCTGACATGCTTTCCTAGGATTAATCTCCTATGGCCGCTCTTGAATCCCAGAAGCCTCCCTCTTGACGCAACCCCTCTATGATGCCCTTTCTCGCTTTCTCCAGAAGCTGTGGACTATTTTGAAACTCTGAAGGAGATCCTTTCAACAGCCCCCGCTTTGGGACTAAAAGACTTTCAAACTGTTGTCTCAAAGAGACCAGAACATGGCACAGGAGTTTTGGTTCAGACCCATGGCAACAGACTTAGACCCATTGGGTATTACTCCTATCAACTGGACTCAGTGGCTTCAGAGCCATCTTTGAATTACAATGCCCCTCATGACGTAGCTGCCATACTAAACCAAGTACAGCCAAGCACCTGTCTTCAGCAAGACCAAGCACCTGTCTTCAGCAAGACACCTCAGACTCCAGTGTGCCTTGCTCATCCCTGATAACATCACTCTCCTCCGATGTGATACTCTCAACCCATCCACTCTACTTCCACTTCTCGAGGGGGGATCCTTTTTAGAGAAAGATGCTCATCTCACCGCTCATGACTGTTTCGAGGCGATGAAAATGGAGACTTCACATTTACCGACAGTCAGTGAAACAGCCCTTGAGAATCCTGACTTGACAATCTTTGTGGATGGGTCTAGGTATGCTGACAGCATTGGACGGTACCACACAGGATACGCAGTCACCACCGAAGATACAGTTCTTCAGGCTGGATTCCCAAGAAGCACAAGACAATCACCTGGCAGATACTGCTGCAGAACAAGCTGCAAACAGAAAAGAAGATGAAGAAGAAGTTGTCAGTGGAGTGGATGAACCCATCCTGGATGGTACAGTGGGTACCCCTGAAGAAACGGTACAGACCACCATGATTCTACAAGACCTTCCTGTGAGCAGGACCCATCTCAAGGAGCAGCAAGAAGCAGCTGATAAAGAAGAAAAAGAAGTGTGGATCAAGAAAGGAGCCACAGAAACTGAAGGGATCAGGGAATTAAATAAGAGGCCGTGTCTGCCACGATCAATGTTTCCTGCAGTGGTACAGTGGGCCCACGGTGCCTCTCATCTATCAAAAACTTTGATGAATGCCCTAAACAATAAATACTACTTACCCCCAGGGATTATATCACTTACCAACAAATTTTGCAAGTCATGCACTATCTGTGCTAGATATAACCCAGAAAGAACGGAAAAGGTACCTTTGAAGCATCTAGCAGAGGCCCAGTATCCCTTTCAAAGGATACAGATCGACCACATCCAGATGCCAAAGAGTGGCCGCTATGAATAGGCATTGATTGTCATTGACATGTTTTCTGCATGGCCAGAAGGCTAGCCTGTCACCAACATGACAGCAAAAACCACGGCTAAAAGACTTTTAATGGAAATAGTGGGCAGGTATGGTGTCCCAGAGGTTATAGAGAGTGACCAGAGTCGGCTTTCACGGCCTCAGTAACCAAAAAGATATGGGCAGCTTTAGGAGTCACATTATCTTTCCACACCCTATACCATTCTCAGAGCATTTCCATCAACATTTTTTCCAAGAAGCCTATGCATGCATGTGTGCGCCTTGGGGCCATTGTCCGTGATTTGCTTTGGCCGTGTCACTCTGCTACGTCTCGGAGCCGCGACGCGCACTGTGGGTGGCCCCTCCCCCCTGATCTGACGCGAGGGGTTGGGCTTCCTCCACTGCGCGTCGACGTCATGTCTCCTGTGCCGGATATCTGGCATCCACATATGGCGTTCTTGCCTCATTCACCCTCTCAGGTAGATTTCTTTGTTCACCTTTTCACACTTTTCTTTTTTTTCTTCTGGTTTATTACTAATTTTGTCACTTATCACCTTTTGACTCACTTCAATTTTCATAGGTTCTTTCCCATTTGGGGCAGCTTGTCCCATCTGCTTCCTCTTTTTCCTCTCTTCACAATCACCCCCACATGTGACCCACTTGGGGCTTTGCTTTGGGCCGGATTTGTGTCGCCAGGAAGTGCCCCCTCGGCTCCGGGAGGTGGTATTGTTGGCCGGCTTGGCCTTCATGGCCGTGTCGCCATCGCGCATACATGCATGTAAGTTCATGGGGCAGGTGTATATATGTGATGGGATATATTTTACATTTGCCCACCTCTTCTTTTGAATCTTTTCAAAATTTGTTTTTTTTCATATTCGTAGGTGACTCTTGAGGTTTTGCTCCTGAAGAGTGGCATAAAGGTCCCGAAACGCGTAGAGCTTACAACTACTGAAAGGTGTACCTAGCCAATAACTATGTATGGACGTTCCATTTTAATTTGTGCTCTCTTGTCCTCTTTTTCTTACCCCTGAGCATTTTTGCATGTCATATATTGTATGTTATTGTGCTTTCTCAGATATTATACCCACTATATTATATATTTGCAAACAAGTCCATGTTGGAATGTTTACTGTGATACAATACTAAGTATTTATATTGACCTTGTGCAATACTATGTGTAAATGCATTACCTTTTACAATTAAAATTGTTTTCTGCCCCATGTCTACCTGCTTCCATGTGCCTCATTCAAAGTCCCGCCCCACGTTCTTTTTCTTTTTGTACCAAAATCAGGATGGAGGAGGGGAGTTGAAATACCCCATAAATCCTCATTTAAAGTCCCAATAAACAATTCTCCTTGTATTCTCAGAGCAGTGGGAAGGTGGAAAGATTAAACGGCACAATCAGGATTAGGATGATAAAAATGTCTCAGGAAACAGGGATGAGTTGGACAGATAGCCTGCCCATAGCCTTATTCAGTTTTAGGTACACTCCAAGGGGAAACCATGGTCTGTCACCCTATGGGATAATATTTGGTTCAGCCCCAGACTAGGTTGTTATTTCCTACAATAGTTGCAACTCCAATCTGATGTATTAACTGATTATGTGACTGCTTTATCTCGAGAATTAATCTATATCCATTTGGAAGTGTTCTCCTCCGTTCCAGATCCTGAGCGAGATACAGGATCACACAAGTTGGTTCCCGGAGACTGGGTCCTGGTAAAGAAGTTTGTGAGAAAGCACACCCTTGAACCCAGACATGATGGTCCTCTCAAGGTTCTCCTAACAAATGCCACATCAGTCAAGGTGGCCGGGAAGAACACGTGAACACATGCCTCCCACTGCAAGAAAGTTCCTGTACCTGAGGAAGAGGCCAAGGGAACCAAATGATTCTGTATATCCTTTTCATAGTGATACACTGGGGGTACAAACCTGACAACGTCCAAAATAGGAAAGACAAAAATGGGAAGTCACTTTTAGACAATCAACAAACACACAGATCAGCCTTACACAAAAGAGTTCAGGCTGACCATTGAGAATCCTAGCCCAGAAGACAGTGGGACCTATGTTTTGGGCCTATGGTGGGGAGGTGGGCATCCCGGTTTTAGAAAGCCTTTCCAACTGAATGATATGTTCAATAATCCTGAGTGGGGAGTTCCCCAATCCATATCTAACTCAAACCCCCTGAGGCCCCACATACAGAAGTTAGGGGACATGGTGGCCATAGCAGACGCTACCTTTGAGTAAACCATGGCTGCAGGAACTGGGTTCTCAGATGTCAACTTGTGGCTAGAATGTATGAGGTATAATGCAGAGAAACATAACAAGACCAATTGTTATGTATGTAGGGGGCTAGGCCTCATCTGGGAACAGTACCCCTATACATACCCCCCAAACTTGAGACATGTTTCTTTAGCCTGTTTACCAACACAACCACTAACCACACCACTACCTGTGTGAACATTGGAAGGAGGAATATCCCATAGTCACCAAGACTCCCAAGCCAGGAGAAGGTATAACTATATATCCTGGTGATTACACGTGCTATGGACGGCATCAGGGAATGGGGAAACCCTTTGGAAATTTCACTAGGGGTTACTGTGGATCTTATAGTAAGGCCTCCGTAGGTCTAGTACAAAATCAATTCCAGTCCTTGGGAGACATATACTGGATTTGCGGGGACATGAAAATTAGAAGCAGATGGACAGGAGAATGCACATTGGCCAAGGCCATAGTGCCTATGCATATTTTTCCCGAGGCCATTCCACAAATAAGAACCAGACTTAAACGACATACCCAGGCTTGGCAGGAGGCGTGGGAGTGCCCCAGCAGGAAGCTTTGACCCTCATGTATACATAGACAACATAGGGGTCCTTAGAGGGGTTCCAGATGAGTTCAAAACAAAAGACCAAATAGCAGCAGGATTTGAATCTTTGATCCCCATCGTCACTGTAAATAAAAATGTAGACTGGATAAATTACATCTACTATAACCAACAAAGGTTTGTCAATTACACCAGAGATGCACTCCAAGGTTTAGCTGAACAACTAGAAGCCGCGTCACACATAACTTTCCAAAACCGCATGGCCTTAGATATGGTCCTAGCTAAAAAAGGGTGTGTGTGTAAAATGGTGCCTAAAACAGGTACATGTTATACCTACATCCCAGACAACACTGGCCCAAACAGTAAGATGACTTTGGCCATCAGGAAACTTGAGGATTTGTCTGAAGAATTAAAAAAAGAATTCAGGGCTCACCAACCCTTGGGATCAATACTTTAGGGGAGGGGGTTAGGGGAGGGTGGCAGGGATTACTAACACAAATAGGAATAACCATCCTGATAATTTTGGTGACCTTGTCTGTCATAGTTTGCTGTATTCTCCCCTGTCTTAAAAAAATGTGTAGGGAAAGCTATTAACCAATGTTCTTTTTCTTTTGTGAATCAGGAAATACCAGATGAAAATTATGAAATGCACTCCGTTACAGTCACCTCCCCTCAAGGTGCAACACCATAAGGATACAGGGACAGGCAGCACCTGACTGCCCTTCCCAGCTGTATCGAGTAGGGTAATGAATTAGTCATTGCTCTCCTCTATATACAGTTGAAAAAAGTTGCAGGGGATGGGCCAGGGGGTAGGTTTTTCTAGTGTAAGAGACAGATTCTTAAATAGACATTTTCAAGGGGGGAACTGTAAAGGATGTGAATAATAATGATACCAGGTGTTACCAGGTGAGGTATATTAAAATGTCTATTTCAAACGCTTTATATCTGTATCAGAAGTTTTGAATGTTAAGAGACTTAATACTTTCCAGATATTTTGTTACTTCCTCTTTCTCTGTCTAAAGCCAAACCGCACTGAGTTATCAATAGACTGTAGATTCCTGTAGCTTTCTGTTGCTTCCTCATTCATCTCCCAGAAGTCCCATCAAGACCAGAAATGACGTCAACATTAGGGATGAGCCGAACACCCCCCTGTTCGGTTCGCACCAGAACATGCGAACAGGAAAAAAATTTGTTCGAACACGCGAACACCGTTAAAGTCTATGGGACACGAACATGAATAATCAAAAGTGCTAATTTTAAAGGCTAATATGCAAGTTATTGTCAATAAAAGTGTTTGGGGACCTGGGTCCTGCCCCAGGGGACATGGATCAATGCAAAAAAAAGTTTTAAAAACGGCCGTTTTTTCAGGAGCAGTGATTTTAATAATGCTTAAAGTCAAACAATAAAAGTGTAATATCCCTTTAAATTTCATACCTGGGGGGTGTCTATAGTATGCCTGTAAAGGGGCGCATGTTTCCCGTGTTTAGAACAGTCTGACAGCAAAATGACATTTTGAAGGAAAAAACTCATTTAAAACTACCGCGGCTATTGCATTGCCGACAATACACATAGAAGTTCATTGATAAAAACGGTATGGGAATTCCCCACAGGGCAACCCCGAACCAAAATTAAAAAAAAAAAATGATGTGGGAGTCCCCCTAAATTCCATACAAGGCCCTTCAGGTCTGGTATGGATATTAAGGGGAACCCCAGCCAAAATTTAAAAAAAAAATTGACGTGGGGTTCCCCCTAAATTCCATACCAGACCCTTCAGGTCTGGTATGGATTTTAAGGGGAACCCCGCGCCAAAAAAAAAAAAAAAAAAAACGGCGTGGGGTCCCCCTAAAAATCCATACCAGACCCTTATCCGAGCACGCAACCTGGCAGGCCGCAGGAAAAGAGGGGGGGACGAGAGTGCGGCCCCCCCCCCTCCTGAACCGTACCAGGCCACATGCCCTCAACATTGGGAGGGTGCTTTGGGGTAGCACCCCAAAGCACCTTGTCCCCATGTTGATGAAGACAAGGGCCTCATCCCCACAACCGTGGCCGGTGGTTGTGGGGGTCTGCGGGCGGGGGGCTTATCGGAATCTGGAAGCCCCCTTTACCAAGGGGACCCCCAGATCCCGGCCCCCCCCCTGTGTGAAATGGTAAGGGGTTAGTTACCCCTACCATTTCACTAAAAAACTGTCAAAAATGTTAAAAATGACAAGAGACAGTTTTTGACAATTCCTTTATTTAAATGCTTCTTCTTTCTTCCTTCATCTTCTTCTTCTTCTGGTTCTTCTGGCTCTTCTGGTTCTTCCTCCGGCGTTCTCGTCCAGCATCTCCTCCGCGGCGTCTTCTATCTTCTTCTCCTCGGGCCGCTCCGCACCCATGGCATGAGGGGGGAGGCTCCCGCTCTTCTCTTCATCTTCTTCTTCATCTTCATCTTCTTCTTCATCTTCTTCTTCTTCTTCTTCTTCTCTTCTTCATCTCTTCTTCCTTCTTCATTTCTTCTGCGGGCCGCTCCGCATCCATGCATGGTGGGAGGCTCCCGCTGTGTGACGGCGTCTCTTCGTCTGACGGTTCTTAAATAACGGGGGGCGGGGCCACCCGGTGACCCCGCCCCCCTCTGACGCACGGGACATGACGGGACTTCCCTGTGGCATTCCCCGTGACGTCACAGGGAAGTCCCGTCAATTCACCGTGCGTCAGAGGGGGGCGGGGTCACCGGATGGCCCCGCCCCCCGTTATTTAAGAACCGTCAGACGAAGAGACGCCGTCACACAGCGGGAGCCTCCCTCCATGCATGGATGCGGAGCGGCCCGCAGAAGAAATGAAGAAGGAAAAAGAGATGAAGAAGAGAAGAAGAAGAAGAAGAAGAAGAAGATGAAGAAGAAGATGAAGATGAAGAAGAAGATGAAGAGAAGAGCGGGAGCCTCCCCCCTCATGCCATGGGTGCGGAGCGGCCCGAGGAGAAGAAGATAGAAGACGCCGCGGAGGAGATGCTGGACGAGAACGCCGGAGGAAGAACCAGAAGAGCCAGAAGAACCAGAAGAAGAAGAAGATGAAGGAAGAAAGAAGAAGCATTTAAATAAAGGAATTGTCAAAAACTGTCTCTTGTCATTTTTAACATTTTTGACAGTTTTTTAGTGAAATGGTAGGGGTAAGTAACCCCTTACCATTTCACACAGGGGGGGGGCCGGGATCTGGGGGTCCCCTTGGTAAAGGGGGCTTCCAGATTCCGATAAGCCCCCCGCCCGCAGACCCCCACAACCACCGGCCACGGTTGTGGGGATGAGGCCCTTGTCTTCATCAACATGGGGACAAGGTGTTTTGGGGGGCTACCCCAAAGCACCCTCCCAATGTTGAGGGCATGTGGCCTGGTACGGTTCAGGAGGGGGGGGGGCCGCACTCTCGTCCCCCCCTCTTTTCCTGCGGCCTGCCAGGTTGCGTGCTCGGATAAGGGTCTGGTATGGATTTTTAGGGGGACCCCACGCCGTTTTTTTTTTTTTTTTTTGGCGCGGGGTTCCCCTTAAAATCCATACCAGACCTGAAGGGTCTGGTATGGAATTTAGGGGGAACCCCACGTCAATTTTTTTTTTTAATTTTGGCTGGGGTTCCCCTTAATATCCATACCAGACCCGAAGGGCCTTGTATGGAATTTAGGGGGACCCCCACATCATTTTTTTTTTTTTATTTTGGTTCGGGGTTGCCCTGTGGGGAATTCCCATACCGTTTTTATCAATGAACTTCTATGTGTATTGTCGGCAATGCAATAGCCGCGGGTAGTTTTAAATGAGTTTTTTCCTTCCAAATGTCATTTTGCTGTCAGACTGTTCTAAACACAGGAAACATGCGCCCCTTTACAGGCATACTATAGACACCCCCCAGGTACGAAATTTAAAGGGATATTACACTTTTATTGTTTGACTTTAAGCATTAATAAAATCACTGCTCCTGAAAAAACGTCCGTTTTTAAAACTTTTTTTTGCATTGATCCATGTCCCCTGGGGCAGGACCCGGGTCCCCAAACACTTTTTATGACAATAACTTGCATATAAGCCTTTAAAATTAGCACTTTTGATTTCTCCCATAGACTTTTAAAGGGTGTTCCGCGGCATTCGAATTTGCCGCGAACACCCCAAATTGTTCGCTGTTCGGCGAACTTGCGAACAGCCAATGTTCGAGTAGAACATGAGTTCGACTCGAACTCGAAGCTCATCCCTAGTCAACATATAATAATAGCTTTGATTAGTTGTTAAGTTTGTTGAAATTATTGTTAAATGTGTTGAAACTGCTAAAAACTGCTGACACTGTTAGAATCTTATGAATTGTCATAACAACATGTTTTGCATATACTGTATTCTTTTGCAAGGGTATAAAACTCACTGTAAAAAAGCGGAAATAAATGAGAAGTTTTTAATTCTGAACTAAGCGTCAGAGCGTGATCACTTCATGGCATGCATGCTTTAATTTGATAAAGGGGTAGATATAATAATTTCAGAACTTTTATTCTGAATCCAAAACACTTCCATCAGCTCATTCCCCCAGGTACAACCTTTTGTACCACCTGCCCCACCCTATTAGATTGTAAGCTCTTCTGAGCAGGGCCCTCTTAATCCTCTTATATTTTATTGTATTATAACTGTATTTTCTCCCTTTCATATTGTAAAGTGCTGCATAAACTGTTGGTGCTATATAAATCGTGTATAATAATAAGTTAGGTGTGCGATTTGTCCTCCTCAATATTGCAGTCCCGCTATAAGTCGCTGATCGCCACATTACAAGTAAAAATAAAAATAAAATAAATATATCCCATAGTTTGTAGCCACTATAACTTTTGCGCAAATCAATCAATATACACGTATTGGGATTTTTCTTAACCAAAAATGTGTAGCAGAATACATATTGGCCTAAATTGATGAAGAAATTCGATTTTTCTTTTTTCATTTTTTTATTGGGAATGTTTTATAGCAGAAAGTAAAACATTTTGTTTTTTTTTCAAAATTGTCGGTCTTTTTTTGTATATAGAGCAAAAAATAAAAACAGCAGAGGTGATCAAATAGCACCAAAAGAAAGCTCTATTTGTGGGAAAAAAAAAGGACACAAATTTTATTTGTGTACAGTGTTGCACGACCGCGCAATTGTCAGTTAAAGTAATGCAGTGCCGTATCATAAAAAAACGGCCTGGTCATGAAGGGGGGTAAACCTTCTGGAGCTGAAGTGGTTAAAGTGCAGTGGAGAAGGAAGACGAAAAAGTACCGACTCTCACTTGGGTGGACAGCCATATTGTAAGGAACAAAACAATTTTAGGTGAGTATGTAGTGCATGTCAGAAAATGGAGGGAAGAGGAGGGGAGGGGGTGGTTCAGGGTTACAGCAATGACAATCCTGAAGAGGCAAGCTAGTGGAGAAAATTTAAGAGGACTTAGGGCTCCCAGAGAGAGGTTTCAAAAATAGGAAGTAATTATTTGTCAGTCCAGGGCTGCCAAATTATTATTTTTGCAATAAAGATTTATTATAGAAATTGAAGAATACAAAATGAGGCATACAATGTATACACCAGTTTTCATATTGAACAGAATTGTAAAGAAATAGTAAAGATAATATATTACAATACAATGTAGGTTATAAAGGAGGCAGAAAATCTTAAACTACATTATATCTGTACCAATAGAATTGTAGATCTTATGGTAATCCACTCAGTAGAGTTATTTGATTACCATAGTTCTGATAGATAGAATGTTTCTTATAAGTGGGAGGGGAAAAAGGGGGAATAGAATATGATAAGGTAGTGGTCATTAATCTAATGGAGTAGTTATGAGCTCAATACTCTAAAATTGAGAATATTAATAGTACTTAATCTCAAATGTTTATTCTTATAGCTGTAGTCTTTTCAGGACTCGGTTAGTGTTTTGCAGTCCTCAGATAGTTTGAAAAGAGGTACCAAGATCTCCACATTTTATGAAAATGTGTGGAAGTTTCTTTCTTATTAGCAATGGTTTCTTCCATTTCATAGATTCGTTATTAGAAACTAAACTTTTATTGATGGTGTGTGTCTAGTTTTTAATTTTAGCGGTATGAGCACTTTTGTAGAGTTTAGTAGGTGTCTTACCAGAGATTTCTTGTATTTCCTATACGAGAGATTGTTAGCGTGGAGAAAGCAGAAAGCTGGGTCTAAGTCCATTTTTGTTTCTGTAATGTGTTTTATTCATTTTATAATCATTTGCCAGTGGGCTTGAATTTTAGGGCAAGACCAACAGATATGGAGAAAGGTCCCTCTGCCTGTGTTGCATATCCAACAACTATCTGATTCTTGGGATAACCAGTTCTTGATTTTCACAGGGGTGGTATACCACTGGTTTGCAAATTTTAAAGGAGGTCTCTTTAGTGTGTGTGCTTAATGAACATTTATGGGTGAAGACACAGGCTTTTTCCTATTGTTCTTCTTATACACAGAGGTTTTAATCCTCTTCCCAGATTTTTTTTATATTTGTCTCATAAATCAGTAGTTAGTTGTGATATCCAACTGTATTCAAGCGAGGTGACCTTTTGTAATGGAGTTTGATCATAACATATTTGCACAAAAGTTGTGAGGGGTCTTACCATCAATTCTTTTTGTTTATTGTTTTGGATAAAGTCATGAATTTGTAAATATAATTTTTTATGTTTAGGTAGGACTTCAAGAGAGCCAACAGAAAACAGGAAGTCCAGAGCTTGCTGTGCTCCATGGACCCAAACTGGATTTGATGTAGCTCCGCCTTTAGGTGGAGCTAGAGCGTCATTACGTCACATCCGTGGGTTTGGGTCCGTGGAGTGCAGTGAGCTCTGGACTTCCCGCTTTCAATGCTTGATGTCTTTTTCCTGCTGTAAGTGTAATATTTACATTTATATCCAATAAACGGTTTACAGAATTCTGTTATGGAGGCTTTTTATTATCCCTACATTGTACCACAGTAGCAAAGCATGCTAAGGAGAGTGAGGCAACCATGGAAAAATCTGTATACAACTGTGACTGCTCACTACCCCTTGAGTGGGGAGATTCAGCTGGTAAGTGCAATCACATAGTGGGGGAGCACGAGTGATGCATGGACACGGCACGCCTGTGTGCATTTTGCAACACTTTTGTTCACCTATTAGATTTATATACACTTTGGTTTTTATTGTGTCTTTCACCAGTGGACTTCATATCAACTATATATATATATATATATATATATATATATATATATATATATATATATATATATATATATATATATATATATATATATATAGGAAGGCAGGTTTACTGGCCTGAAGTTATGGGAGGAGCCTGGAGGGTATTTAACCAGACCACCCAGGATGGTCTGTGTCGTTTCCAGTGCGCGGTAGTTCACATCACAGGGCTGACTCTTCCCAGCTCACCTCATGTTCGGCAGTCTGTGCATTCAATCGCAGGTGCACTCCGGCTTTTCATTCGTGGTCTTCGTCGGCGGTTCCCACTCACGGTCGCAGGTAGTATCCAAACTTTCGTGTCATGTGCAAAATCTTGCGGTTTATTATGCTTCCTATCCTGCACCCCTTTCGTGAAAGAACCTGCCCCGGAGTGTTGTCGCTCATGTCCCGACATCATTCGGCACAGGCATAGTACATTCGTAAAGTTCCTTCTGACAAATATACGATTCATTCGTAGACCCAAGCCTCCAGTCACTATAGGTCGTTCTCAATATCACTCGCAATAGGCTTCATTGGTTATAAAATTCATGGTCCATGGGGTTGCCATCTCATTCATTAGGAGATCAGCATGTATTGTTTGTATAGGTTTCTGTGGCTGATTGAGGTGTGGTTGAGCCCACCTGATGCCTTCTCTGCACTTGATTAGCCTGGGGGGATGGGTGGTTGATAGGTGTTCAGTTTCACAGTAAAGGATGGCATACACTCTACAACCAATTTGTATCAGATACTCCTTACTACCGATTTATATCGGATTAATTTAATACGTTTTACAAACTGATTCATATCAGATGCATTGCAGAGGCCGACTCTACCAACTCACTGCATGTCCTTCGAGATTGGTCGTAGGTTTTCATCAATTGTCCCACACTCACTGTCGCAGGTAGCACTTGTGGTTTCCTGCTACCGAACCGTTACTTTATGTTCCCCTTCGTAAACCACCTAATTTTGTAGGTCTTACTCGGTTATTCGCACACATCCGTACTTACTGCCTTTCTCCGTTCCTCATTCGAGCCCAGTCGCATCCGCGATGTTACGACTCATGACAGCCTCCACTCGGCACCACTGGTATCTTACCGACTAGGTGGTAAGAACCGTACGAATAAGCACAAGCCACCTTCGGGAACAAGTCACTTACAACGAATGTAGTCGCAACATCGGCCCTATGATTTAGATCCTCAGCAAATCACAAGCCCCTTCAACCACTAACACCGTCAGCCGATCCGAGTCCAGTCGCAGCACCGGCTCAATGATTCGGATCCGGGACACAAGCCCCATCGTCACTTTACATCCACAACCGATCTGAATCTAGTCTCATAAACAGCGCAAAGATTCGGATCCTCTACAAAACGAACTCCACCAACCGATCCGAGTCCAGTCGCAGCACCGGCTTAAAGATTCGGATCCTTGGCAATACAAACATCACCAACCGATCCGAGTCCAGTCGCAACACCGACTCAATGATTCGGATCCTCAGCATACACAAGCACTCACCAACAGTGTGCTTCTTTCATCCGACCGATCCGAGTCCAGTCGCAAAACCGGCTCAATGATTCGGATCCTCAGCATACACAAGCACTCACCAACAGTGTGCTTCTTTCACCACACCGACCCGAGTCCAGTCGCAACACCGGCTCTATGATTCAGATCCTCAGCATACACAAACAGTCACCAACAGTGTGCTTCTTTCATCCGACCAATCCGAGTCCAGTCGCAACACCGGCTCAATGATTCGGATCCTCAGCATACACAAGCACTCACCAACAGTGTGCTTCTTTCATCCGACCGATCCGAGTCCAGTCGCAACACCGGCTCAATGATTCGGATCCTCAGCATACACAAGCACTCACCAACAGTGTGCTTCTTTCATCCGACCGATCCGAGTCCAGTCGCAACACCGGCTCAATGATTCGGATCCTCAGCATACACAAGCACTCACCAACAGTGTGCTTCTTTCATCCGACCGATCCGAGTCCAGTCGCAACACCGGCTCAATGATTCGGATCCTCAGCATACACAAGCACTCACCAACAGTGTGCTTCTTTCATCCGACCGATCCGAGTCCAGTCGTAACACCGGCTCAATGATTCGGATCCTTAGCATTACAAACCCCACCATCCATTCCGAGTCCAGTCGTAGCACCGGCTTAACGATTCGGATCCTTCCCAAACCAACTTTCTCCAACTGATCCGAGTCCAGTCGCATACCAGCTCAATGATTCGGATCCTTAGCATTACAAACCCCACCATCCAATCCGAGTCCAGTCGTAGCACCGGCTCAACGATTCGGATCCTTGCCAACCCAACTTCACCGACCGATCCAAGTCCAGTCGCATACCGGCTCAATGATTCAGAATCCTCAGCATTACAAACCCCACCATCCAATCCGAGTCCAGTTGTAGCATTGGCTAAACGATTTGGATCCTTGCCAACCCAACTTTCCCTGACCAATCCGAGTCCAGTCGTAGCACCGGCTCAATGATTCGGATCCTCTGCAATACAAAGCGTCACCAACCGATCCGAGTCCAGTCGTAGCACCGGCTCAACAATTCGGATCCTTGCCAACCCAACTTTCACCGACCGATCCGAGTCCAGTCGCATACCGGATCAATGATTCAGGATCCTCGGCATTATAAACCCCACCATCCAATCCGAGTCCAGTCGTAGCACTGGCTCAACGATTCGGATCCTTGCCAACCCAACTTTCACCGACCGATCCGAGTCCAGTCACATACCAGCTCAATGATGCAGAATCCTCGGCATTACAAACCCCACCGTCCAATCCGAGTGCAGTCGTAGCACCGGCTCAATGATTCGGATCCTCTGCAATACAAAACATCACCAACCGATCCGAGTCCAGTCGCAGCACCGGCTCAGCGATTCGGATCCAGCAATCCATACAAGCCCCCTCGTCACCTCACATCCACAACCGATCCGAATCTAGTCACAGCATCAGTGCAATGATTCGAATCCTCAGCAATACGAACTCCACCAACCATACAACTCCACCGACCGATCCGAGTCCAAATCGCAGCACCAGCTCAACGATTCGGATCCTGGGCAATACAAAACTACTTCGACTGATCTTTCACAAATAAACCCCACCGGTGCTTACACCTCAGCCCGGTTTGAACTAGTTGCATCGGCGCCTACGAATACAGTGGAACTTAGGATTCAGATCTTCAGCCTTACGTATATTAAAGCATTAACATTCACAGACACGCATCTCATCATAACTCCTTGCAATCGCTGCAAGACACGCATCTCATCATAACTCCTTGCAATCGCTGCAAGACACACATCTCATCATGACTCCTTGCAATCGCTGCAAGACACGCATCTCATCATGACTCCTTGCAATCGCTGCAAGACAAGCATCTCATCATAACTCCTTGCAATCGCTGCAAGACACGCATCTCATCATGACTCCTTGCAATCGCTGCAAGACACGCATCTCATCATAACTCCTTGCAATCGCTGCAAGACACGCATCTCATCATGACTCCTTACAATCGCTGCAAGACACGCATCTTATCATAACTCCTTGCAATCACAGCAAGACACACATCTCATCATAACTCCTTGCATTTGCTGCAAAAAAAAAAAAAAAACACGCATCTCAGCATATACCCATTTTGCAATCTCTGTAAAATATGCATCTCAGTACAAACTCCTTGCAATTGCTACAAATACACGCATCTTACCACATACCCGTTTGCAATCACTGCAAAACATGCATCTCAGTATAAACTCCTTGCAATTGCTACAAATACACGCATCTTAGTGTTTACCCACTTGCAATCGCTGCAAAACACGCATCTCAGTATAAACTCCTTGTAATCGCTGCAAAACACGCATCTCAGCATTTACCCATTTTTTGCAATCACGGCAAAACATGCATCTCAGTATATACTCCTTGCAATCGCTGCAAAAACAGGCATCTCAGTATATACTCCTTGCAATCGCTGCAAAACACGCATCTCAGCATATACCCATTTTGCAATCTCTGTAAAATATGCATCTCAGTACAAACTCCTTGCAATTGCTACAAATACACGCAACTTACCACATACCCGTTTGCAATCACTGCAAAACATGCATCTCAGTATAAACTCCTCGCAATTGCTGCAAATACACGCATCTTAGTGTTTACCCACTCGCAATCACTGCAAAACACGCGTCTCAGCATATACCCATTTTTGCAATTGCTGCAAAACACGCATCTCAGTATAAACTCCTTGCAATCGCTGCAAGACACGCATCTCATCATAACTCCTTGCAATCGCTGCAAGACACGCATCTCATCATAACTCCTTGCAATCGCTGCAAGACACGCATCTCATCATAACTCCTTGCAATCGCTGCAAGACACGCATCTCATCATGACTCCTTACAATCGCTGCAAGACACGCATCTTATCATAACTCCTTGCAATCACAGCAAGACACACATCTCATCATAACTCCTTGCATTTGCTGCAAAAAAAAAAAAAAAAAACACGCATCTCAGCATATACCCATTTTGCAATCTCTGTAAAATATGCATCTCAGTACAAACTCCTTGCAATTGCTACAAATACATGCATCTTACCACATACCCGTTTGCAATCACTGCAAAACATGCATCTCAGTATAAACTCCTTGCAATTGCTACAAATACACGCATCTTAGTGTTTACCCACTTGCAATCGCTGCAAAACACGCATCTCAGTATAAACTCCTTGTAATCGCTGCAAAACACGCATCTCAGCATTTACCCATTTTTTGCAATCACGGCAAAACATGCATCTCAGTATATACTCCTTGCAATCGCTGCAAAAACAGGCATCTCAGTATATACTCCTTGCAATCGCTGCAAAACACGCATCTCAGCATATACCCATTTTGCAATCTCTGTAAAATATGCATCTCAGTACAAACTCCTTGCAATTGCTACAAATACACGCAACTTACCACATACCCGTTTGCAATCACTGCAAAACATGCATCTCAGTATAAACTCCTCGCAATTGCTGCAAATACACGCATCTTAGTGTTTACCCACTTGCAATCACTGCAAAACACGCGTCTCAGCATATACCCATTTTTGCAATTGCTGCAAAACACGCATCTCAGTATAAACTCCTTGCAATCGCTGCAAAACACGCATCTCAGCATTTACCCATTTTTCAGTCACGGCAAAAAACACGCATCTCAGTATATACCCCTTGCAATCGCTGCAAAAACACGCATCTCAGTATATACTCCTTGCAATCGCTGCAAAAAACACGCATCTCAGCATATACCCATTTGCAATCGCTGCAAACATGCATCTCAACATATACTCCTTGCAATCTCTGCAAGCACACTCAGAGGCGCTCATACAGCCCACTTCATCTTTTTTAGTAGCACTTAAAAACCAGACTCGAGGTGACCCTTATCTCACGCCTCCTAGTGTTTCTCTCCCAAGTACAAGTTCCTGACTAAATCCTTAAATTAGACGTGCCAGCAATAGCGGATCTGCCCAGATGGAATGAATTTCTCATCAACTGGAATGGTATGTCAATGTTCATTCCGTTAGCATCTCCCTCTTCATCTCAGGTAGTCACGGACGCCGCAGCCTCCACAGGTCCTCGCATCAATTTTTTGGCTATCTTTGGTTTGAAGGGCCATGGCCATCAGAAATCCTTTTGATTCCCGGCTTCAGTTAGTCCTTTTCTTTCTTTGAACTCTACCCCATTATTGCAGCAGCTCATGCCTGGCGCAGTAACTGGGCAGTACAAACACTGTCGTTTGCCACAGACAACCAAGCCACAGCTAGTATTATAAATAAAAGCAGGTTCAACTCGCTGGCCATCATGGCCTTCCTGAGCAGGCTGGTGCAACTATCCCCACAGCACCAAATAATGTTCGCTGCATCTACATCCCAGGCAAATGCAATACTCTGGCCAACGCACTACCCGTTTTAACTTTGCGTTATTCTTTCGCAGGGATCTAGAACCGACCTGACCATGTTTCTTCTCCCAAATTGGGCGTAGCTAACCTCGGATTAAAACAAACACCTTCACAATGCCACCCGCCTTATTAATCTATCATTTTCTCACAACGCCCTGAAGGCCTACCGTACTGCCTGGAAAATCCATGACAGGTTCCTAGCCTCAAACCCTGGGGCAGTATCAGGAGATTTCCATCACATCCTGACCTTCATATCATCTTGCCACACACAGTTGGCATTTTCACACTATACCATTAGTCTCTACTTAGCTGGCATCCAGCATTTCATCTCCTTACAAAATCCTACCAAACCATCTTTGGTTGCCGCCCATGCGGTCAAGTCTATACTGCACGGTAGTCACAGACAACTCCAAATCAACAGTAAACGCCTACCTGCGACCAGCGCCATATTCCGAGACAGGTCTACCATCCTGTCACATTCCCCTTTGGGTTAATTTCAGCCCGGTCGTTCACGCAGCCATCTACCTGGCTTTCTGCGGTTTCTTATGCCCCAGTGAATTCACGGTCACCGGCCCCAGTAACATGTTACATAGACGCCACCTGACACGCCACCAAAGTTACTTCATCCGGCACCTCATGGTGTCCGAAACACAACAGTCTGGTCCCGGTGTAGATATCATACTTCCCAGACTCGTAAACGCCTGGTGCCCGTGGCCATTCTAGACCAGTTATTAGCTCATCTGCCCGACCTCTCGGAGGGCAGCCATTACTACCGTTCCCTACTAGCCCTCTAAGTAGCAACCAGTTCACTAGACACGTTAGAAATCTTTTGCCCAACTTAGGCCTTGACCCCGGACAATTCTCTGGAAATTCTTTCGCATTGGAGTAGCATCAGCAGCCTCACGAAACGGGGTCCCGGACCACGTCATCTAGAAGATGGGCGGGTGGAAATTCGCTTGCTTTGCTCGATACATTCCCAATCCACAAGCAGAAATGTCACAAGCCTTTGGCAAGCTTGCCCTGTAGTATGTCAGTAAACTTAAATCATTACCTCCCTAACCAAGTCTTTTTGCGCCCTTCTCTGGCATACCACCCAGCAGATCTGGGTTTACCATACAGCAGGCCAGGGCACACTTCAGGTCTATTTTATGTTGTTAGTCTTGTGACGTGTTTATGTGCTTCATATCTCTCGGGACATAGGGCTCCGACCATAAATAGGAAGGCCGGTTTACTGGCCTGAAGTTATGGGAGGAGCCTGGAGGGTATTTAACCAGACCACCCAGGATGGTCTGTGTCGGTTCCAGTGCGCGGTACCCACCCACCCATTCCCCTTCTTGGGGTACTTCTCTTCAAACAATTTCTCTACAGAAACATCCATTACTTTCTTAAGGTTTGCGCCCTTCTCTGGCATACCACCCAGCAGATCTGGGTTTACCATACAGCAGGCCAGGGCACACTTCAGGTCTATTTTATGTTGTTAGTCTCGTGACGTGTTTATGTGCTTCATATCTCTCAGGACGGAGGGCTCCGACCATAAATATATATATATATATATATATATATATATATATATATATATATATATATATATATATATGTGTGTGTGTGTATTTATTTATTTTTGTTATTTATTTATGCATGTGGAACCTTTTTTTTTTTTTATCAGATATATGTGGTCCTGAATTCTCTTTCAAAAGGGTCTATGAGTTTTACCTACTCAAAATAGATCGCATTTACATTTCACGAAACAAACAACTCCCACACTTTGACAATCTATCCGATACTGTGGATGTCATTTCTGTCCATTGGGGAGTGTTATGCTTTTCCCTATTTTAAACCAATTACAAAATTCACAGTCACCCTATCTAAAAGTGTCACATATTGCAAATTCTCAAGTGGACAAACTAGTTCCCTTTGGAAGATGACTTCTAGTGAGATGGTCCCTCAATGATTTTGCTCTTTTATAGATGGCTGTGGGTTTGGAGCTCACATATTTGGAGATGATGGGATCTTCGGTCAGTAGATGCCAATGATATGCTAAAATAGCATGTAGGTGAGGATATTGTTGAGAAAACCGTGTTATGAACTGGAATCGATAAGGGAGTTCCTAGTTTTCTGTTTAGCCGTATTAAACACCTTTTTAAGACTCTTTTTACTGAAACTCCTTATGAGAAGTCGTATTTGTAATTCCCTAGCACACTTCAGAAAATCCTCATCTTTTGTGCAGTTCCTCCTCAGCCCCAAGTACTGTCCATAAGGTATACTCCGAACTAGCGATCTAGGGCCGGTGCTCTTGGCATGAACTATGGTATTGGCGGAGGAGGGTTTTCTATACAGATCAGAAAATAAATTGCCCCGTTCATCCTCCCCAATTTGCACATCCAGGAATGTGACCTTTTCTTGACAGCAATCCATAGTAAATTTAAGGTTGAAGTTATGACCTAGATAATCCATAAAGGTATTTAGTTCTGATCTCGTACCATCCCAGATCATAAGCACACCGTTGATATATCTGTGCTAAGATACAATGTGGCACAGGTCCATTGACTTATCTTGTACAAAAAATAAATTGTGCTCCCACCTCCCCCGGTTACAGATTGGCGTATGATGGGGCACAACGTGTCCCAATCGCCACTCACTGCACCTGGAGGAAGTGGGAACCCCTAAAAACAAAAACATGTTCCAGCAGTTGCAAAATAAAGGAATTGTATAGCCACAATTATTTTTCCTGACACAAAGCATGACAGCATACATGTATGGGATAGGCTCCGCCTGTCGCCCAATCGGGACAGGTTATGCTATATTTAAATAAGTCACCTCCCCCTAGGCGGCATTCTCTTTTTTTTCCTCAAATGCTCAGATGGTTATAACTACAGAAGATGTTTACATTTTTCCCTCACCTTGCTGGGTTCATCTGGCCAGCCTCACAGGTTCAGCCTCTTTCCTGTAGTGAAGCCCCTCTGTTCGGTTGTAAATCATCCATACGAGGGAGCCCCCCTCCAGACCCAGGTGCTGGAGGGGCCGGGATACTGGTCTCTGGGACAGGTAGGACACGACCCCCCCATATGCTCGGGCAGCATGGTTCCCTCATTGCTGGCACTTCATTCCATAAACAGGACATCCTTCTGGTAAAACCAAGCACTGTTGGACACTCACTGAATGGCCAGGAAGCAAACTACAGCAGAAACATGAAAATGAGGGCAGCGCCCTCTTCCAAAATGGCGGTTAACAGACTTTTGGTCGGCGGAGGTGTACCAAGATGGCGTCGGGCCGACTTCCTGTTTTCTAGGAGAGAAGCTGTAAGTAATCAAGTAACACCTGAGAGAGGTAGAAACCCTCCCCCCATGCACTTATAACTAGAGAGATGCAAAAGGATGGTGCACAAGCAGGAGAGAGTGCACACAGCGGACGCCAGGTAAGGGGGAACCAAAGGCTGCAGAGAGGGGAGATGGGAACTATAACACTGCATAGCAAAGCATTGAAATGTCATTAACTAACAGGTTGCCTTTTTGTGCTGTGTATGGGTCATTAGATCTGCAGAGGTAAGACACACTTCTAAAACTTACTAATGTTGCAGCAGTATTAGAAGCTATAGCACAAATGTCTGTGTATTGCAGTTTTCTCAGAAACAACATGAGTTCTCCCAGAGATCAGCCACACAATATAAGGTGTGGGTTATCTAAGTAGGTAATAAATACATTAAAAGAGAGCACTTGGGCTAATCAAATGTAAATGCCTTTGCAGCCCCCACAGCCAATACCGTTCCTCAAAGAGGACAAACAGAAGCCCCAGCTCAGCAACAGCCCATTCAAAGACCCGCCAAGAGAGTCGGCATAGAATGGAGGATACGCAGGCTGAGGAAGATACAGAGACGTGCCCCAGATGACGTCATTATATGACGAAACGCACATCGGGAGGAGCTGACGTGCTGACGTCTCGCGTTTGTGTCCGAAGGGACGGGTGTTTGTACAAGCCGGCCGGCTGAACTGTTTTTATTGCTACGATACACTGTAAGTGGCTTTTCTTCTTTTACAATAAACAATGTTTAAACATGTTACACCATGGTGATTCCTTTATATATTTTTGGAACATCTGATCATCACCATATTTGATCTGGGAACGATCCTGGGCTGACGAGTTTGGCGATCCCCTGCTGACCTCCTAGACAGGTTCTCCCCCAGATTTTCTGTGTCCTGATCTTGGAGAAAGGCCCTGGTCAGGTTTAGACCGCAAGCACTAATTGCTTGCCATCTGGTAAGCGAGCATTCTTCTTATCACTGGAGGTGTGGTGGAGGTCGAATTCACTTACCGTGGACCATTAATATTATTTTTTGTCAATCCTGTATGCACAGTTACATTGCTCTTTTATCATCAGTTGATGCTTGGCACTTTTTCTTTTTCACTGTGGAATTGAGAAGATGGACTTTAGTTCTGCTCTTGATCACAATTGATTCATTTAACGTTTATTTCAATTTGTTATTACTGTTTGATTTTCACTGCATCATTTTCACAATTTTGGGGGGTAGCGCTGCTCTGTATTGAAAGATACAGAGAGCCAATGTCTAGGATGTGGTTTTAAGGCGTTACCCCAAAAGGTTTTATGCTGGACATGCCTGCTAGAAGCCGCAAGAGATAAGGAGACAGAAAAGGCTGACATGATTGCATTAATCAAACAGACAATATGAGACTCCCTGCAGGAAGTGTCAAGCAAACTTACACAGCCAGGGACAGTGTCCAGCCCATCATTAGCACAGAGAAATACCACAAGAGAACCTTCACTAGCGTCAGGCTCAGAGGATGAATCTCCGACAGGAGAAGAGTCATTTGCTGGGTTTGGCTTTGCTATAGTACAACCACTGGTAAAGGCTGTAAGAGAAGCCCTCGAGTGTGAGGAGGAAATCCCACAACCTGCGAAAAACCAGGAAATACTATCCACAATTAAAAAGACAATACTCTCATTTCCCTTTATCGAGGAAGTAAGGGAGGTCGTGTATGACGAGTGGAAGAAAGTTGACAGAAAGCCATCTCTATCAAACAGGTTTGAGAAACTTTATCCCTTCAAGGAGGAGGAAGTCCAGCCATGGGAAGAACCACCATTGGTGGACGCAGCTGTCATCAGACTAGCTAGGCACGTTACACTGCAGATGAATGATGCAGTCTCCTTCAAGGATGTGTCAGAAAGGAAGATAGACATAGAACTAAAGAAAGTCTATATGGTCGCAGGGGGTGCCTGTAAGCCAGCACTGGCACTAACGTCAGTAGCCAAAGCCATAACAGCATGGGCAGGGAATGGGGAGGCAGAACTGATGACAGACACAGGAAACACGTTAGTAACAAAGGTACTAGGCAAAATTAAGATGATATGCGACTTCGTTGGCGAAGCTGCAATCGATATGCTGCGGAGTGCAGCCAGAATAATGTTGTCATCAGTAATGGCAAGGAGAGCATTATGGCTCAAGCCTTGGACGGCAGACGGGTCATTGAAAACCAATTGGTGCCATATTCCCTTTGTTGGGAAAGCCTTATTTGGTAGTAAATTAAAAGCTGCTATGTCAAAAGTGACAGGGGGTAAGTCAGGGTTGATACCGCAAGACCTGAAAACCAGATGTCAGCGACAACCAGAAAGAAGACAATTTACAAATAAACCAAGAAACAGAAGGTCATTTGGAGCAAACAGAAACGTTAGAAGAAGTTGGAGAAACCCAAAAATGTCAGTAACACGGGTGAACAAAGCTAAACAAATCACAATGCAGAAACCTTTTTGAGGATCCCTCCACCCAAACTGGCCAGGTTGGTACCCTCCAGAGCTACCCCGGTTTACCTGCACAAAACTTTCCCGATGCAAACACAAAACAATAGTTCTCGAATATGTTCAAACACTATTACAGAAAAGAGCAATAGAACCAGTGCCGGACCGAGAAAGATACCAGGGATTCTATTCTCCTCTTTTCTTAATCAAGAAAAAAACAGGCAATCTAAGGCTGGTGTTAGATCTCCAAGAATTGAACCAGTACATAAGGGTGCAGAAATTCCGAATGGAATCTCTACAATCAATCATACAAGCCATAGGCCAGGGGGAGTGGATGTTGTCCTTGGACTTGAAGGACGCATATCTACATGTTCCAGTCCATCAAGAATGCCACAAATATTTGCGCTTTGCGATAATGGAATACCACTTTCAGTTTGTATGCTTACCATTCGGCCTATCGACATCCCCGAGAACATTTTCCAAGGTACTACTCCCGGCCATAGCCAAATTATGCAAAAAAGGCCTGCGTGTGTTCCATTACTTGGACAACATCCTACTAGTAGCCCGAACACCTCAAGTCTTAGCGGAACATCGGGAGATCCTAGTCAGAACCTTGTTAGGTCTAGGTTGGATTACCAATTGGCAGAAGAGTCAACCAATGCCCACATGAAGAATGTTATTTTTGGGGACCATTCTGGACACCGAGAAAAACACGGTGAAATTCCCTCCAGAGAAGGCAACAGCGTTAATCTCCCGACTAGAGAGAACAGAAGATCAATCATATATCTCGGAATCTCACTGCTTCAGCCTACTAGGGTCATTAGCATCCACAATCCCTATGATAAAGTGGCGGATTGGCCCATTGGCGGATGAAGACATTTCAAGTTGGATTCTTGAAACAGTGGAAGCGCCGATACACGAAGGAGGTTTCCAACATAAGAAAGTAAAGGGCAGCCTTCCAAGCACTGAAGGCATTTCAGGATCAGATAAGAGGGGCCAGTGTCACACTTCAAATGAACAAAAAGGCAGCGGTAGCATATATACACCATCAGGGAGGAACGCAGAGTCAAGCACTCCTAACGGAAGTCTCACCAATCATGAATTAGGTACAACACAACTTAACGAATCTAACAGCTGTATACATTCCGGCCCCACAGAACTACCTAACGGATACACTGAGCCGGAAAATGTTGGACAACAACGAGTGGGCACTAGACCAGATGGTCTTTCAATGGATCTGCGATCAGTGGGGTCAACCAGACCTCAACTTAATGGCATCTCCGACCAACAGCAAATGCCAACGATTCCTGGCAAGGGTGAAGTTTCCGCAGGTGGAAGCAGTGGACACACTCAGCTCCAAATGGATCTGCACACTGGCATATGCATTTCCACCAATAGCAATAATTCCCAGACTACTGATCAGAATACGTAACCATCCAGGAACAGTGATAGCAGTCATACCTATGTGGCCACGCAGACCATGGTTCCAATTACTCCAAGCCTTGGCATTGGAACCCCCGATCCCATTACCAGAAATACCAAGCCTCCTCCAACAAGGTCCGGTGTGGCACAGGAACCCTGTCAAGCTTCATCTGGCAGCTTGGAGGCTGAAAGGCAGAGACTAGGAAATGCAGGCTGTTCAGTCTCGGTCATCGAAACCTTGTTAAAAGCAAGGGCAGTAACGACTAACAAAACTTATTCTAGAATATGGGAAAGATTTGATGCCTTTTCAAAATCCAAAGGATTCAATCCTCTGGCATCTCGGGAAGCGCTGGTGTTGGAGTATTTACAGGCAGTCCTGGAAAAGGGTCTACAAACCAACACATTGAGGGTGCAGATATCAGCCCTGTTGGCACTAACAGGAGTGAGATGGGCTACCCACCAGTTAGTACAACAATTTTTGAAGGCCTGTGATAAACTCTGACCTCAGGCATGATTGTTTGTGCCCCCATGGGACCTACAAGTAGTACTGGAGATGTTGGCCCAGTCATCATCTTTAAAGACTCAAACAACTTCGCTATGGGACATTACAATGAAGACAGTCTTCCTCACTGCCATCACATCGGGCAGAAGGGTGTCAGACATCCAAGATTTAGGGTACAAACCCCCTTACTGTTGTCACCTACCTGACAGAGCGGTATTAAGGACATTACCACAACACCGACTGAAGGTAAATACATGATTTCACAGAAAACAGGACATTGTCCTCCCAACAATGCAGAAAGAAGCATCCAATCAAAAAACATGAGTTAGATGTCGGGGTCACTCTAAAAACATACATACAGAAAACTGTCTCTTTCAGAAGGGCTGAAAACATATTAATTATTCTAAATGGGAAAAGAAAAGGGCTAGCAGCATCCACAAGGACTCTGGCAGTGTGGCTGGTCAGGACCATCAAGTGAGCTTATGAAACAAGAGGCCTGGAGCCTCCAACAAATGTAAGAGCCCATTCGACAAGAAGCCTGGCGGCATCACGGGCAGAATTCAAAGGGGTATCCCCAGAATTTATTTGCAGAGCCGCGACATGGTCAACATATGGTACATTCCTGACTTATAAAGTGGATCCAGCAGCTTTAACGACCATAGGGTTTGGTGGTTCTGTGCTAAGCAGAGTGGATAACTAATACATTTTTTTTTGCTTCAGCATACATTCCCTTGTGGTTCTTTTAGGGCGTGCTACATCCCATACGTGTATGCTGTCATGCTTTGTGTCAGGAAAATGGAAAATTTTATACTTACCTGATGGTAATTTTCCTTTCCTGTTGCAAAGGATGACAGCATACAGGTCCCTCCCTTGTGGGCCTCGCATTTGAGTATAGTTACAAGAATACCGCCTAGGGGGAGGCGACTTATTTAAATATAGTATAACCAGTCCTGACTGGGCAAGAGGTGGAGCCTATCCCATACGTGTATGCTGTCATGCTTTGCATCAGGAAAGGAAAATTACCATCAGTCAAGTATAACATTTTCCGTTTTGTTTCTCCTTTTGTTTATCTCCAGCGTAATTCCCCCCCAGTGTTATCCCTACAGTGTAATTCTTGTAGTTTAATCCCCCCCGTGTAATCCCCCTATGTAATTCCCCTAGTGTACTCCCCCCAGTGTTATCCCTGCAGTGTAATCCTTATAGTGTAATTCCCTGTGTAATCCCCCAATGTAATCCCCCTAGTGTACCCCCTGCAGTGTAACCCCCTAGTGTAATATCTCCAGTGTAATCCCCTCAGTGTACTCCCCACAGTGTAATCCCGCCACTGTATTCCCCCCTGAAATACCCCAGTGTAATCCCCCCAGTGTACTCCCTGCAGTGTAGTCCCCCCAGTGTATTTCCCCTAGTGTACTCCCCGCAGTGTAATATCCCTAGTGTAATCCCCATAGTGTAATCCCCCCACCAGTGTAATCCTCCCCAGTGTAATTCCCATAGTGTAATCCCCTCAGTGTACTGCCCCCAATGTAGTCCTCTCAGTGTAATCCCCCTACTGTACTCCCTGCAGTGTAAACCGCCTAGTGTAATCCCCCCACTGAAAACCTCCCAGTGTAATCCCCTCAGTGTAATCCCCTCAGTGTAATCCTCTCAATGTAATCCCCTCAGTGTACACCCCACAGTGTACTTCCCGAAGTATAATCCACCCAGTATAATCCCTGCATTATAATCCCCCCAGTGTACCCCCCCAGTGTAAATCCCCCAATGTGTGATGCTCCCAGTGTAATCTCCCCAGTGTACCCCTACAGTCTACTCCCCCCCAGGTTAATTTCCCCAGTGTACTCTCTGCAGTGTACTCTCCGCATTATAATCCCCCCCAGTGTGCTTCCTGCAGTGTAATCCCTCTAGTGTAAATCCCCCCAACTTGAATCCCCCCAGTGTACTCCCCTTATGTACTCACCCCTGTGTAAATCCTCCAAAGTACTCCCCACGGTGAGAATCCCCCCAGTGTACTCCCCCAGTGTAAATGCTCCAGTGTACTCCCCACAGTGTAATCCCCCTGTGTAATCCCCCAGTGAACTCCCCGCAGTGTAAAAGTCCCCCTAGTGTACTCCTCTCAGTGTACTCCCCTAGTCAACTCACTCCTGTGTAAATCCCCCCAGTGTACTCCTTTCAGTGTACGCCCCCCTGTGTAAATCAGCCCAGTGTACTCCCCGTAGTGAAATCCTCTCTAGTGTAAATCCAACCAGTGTACTCCCTGCAGTGTACTGCCCACAGTGTATCCCCTAGTGTAAATTGCACTCAGCATACCCCCCCATGCAAAACCCCCCAGTTTAAATCTACCTCCAGCATACATCCCCCCACTGTAGTTCCTTCAATATAATCCCTCCAGTGTAAATCCTGCCAATACAGACCTCAGATCAATGCGGCTCTTTTCAGACAGATGGTCCTCCATCTAGGCTCCTCCTCCTGTCCTGGATGTAACATCATAGTGGAGGAGGAGCCTAGGCTCTCTCGGCACACTGCAGTTCTTTCCACCTGCCTGTCACAAGTCACTAAAGCGGGTGATCATGGAGCTGGTCCCCGGAGGAGATGCGGGGAAGGTGCACAGAGTAAAGAGCCTCTCAGAGGTGAATAAGCGGAGCGGAACTTGTTCCAGCACTCGGCTCTAGGACTCAAGCTCCGCTCTGCGGGTTGCAAAAGAAAGGGGCCCCCTACTGACCCCGAACCCTTGGGCACTGCCTGAGAATCCCGAATGGTCAGTCCACCACTGGACTTGATGGCAATTACCAGCTGCCAAAATGACAGTGAGGAGTATCTGTGTAAATAGAGCATCTATAGAAGCTGTTGCTGTAAAAAAAGACACCTTTCAGGGGCAAGCATTTTACTTTTGTATCTTAGCACTGTATTTGAAAAAAAAAGTGCAAAATTAGAAAAAAAAGTGTTTATTTAATTTGGAAGTAACCCTCAAATTCTTTATACCAGAATCATAGTTGTATAGTAAAAATATGGCTTAGAATGTATACTTTTACTTTTATGATAACAATAAATATTTTCAACCAACACTGTTTAAAGTAGAAGAAATGCAAGTAAATTTGTTATGTATTTTAGTTTATGGATTGAATAAAGATGAAAATTATTTTTTTCAAGACAATATGCCTGACAGAAAGCATTGTTTGTGCTAATATATATATATACTATATACTCTGTATTTATATGTATACATTATCTCACAAAAGTGAGAACTCCCCTCACATTTTTGTAAATATTTTATTCTATCTTTTCATGTGACAACACTGAAGAAATTATACTTTTCTACAATGTAATGTAGTAAGTGTACAGCTTGTATAACAGTGTAAATTTGCTGTCCCCTCAAAATAACACACAGCCATTAATGTCTGGCAACAAAAGTGAGTACACCCCTAAGTGAAAATTTACCAATTGGGCCCAATTAGCCATTTTCCCTCCCCGGTGTCATGTGACTCGTTAGTGTTACAAGGTCTCAGGTGTGAATGGGGAGCAGGTGTGTTAAATTTGGTGTTATCACTCTCACTCTCTCATACTGGTCACTGGAAGTTCAACATGGCACCTCATGGCAAACAACTCACTGAGGATCTGAAAAAAAGAATTGCTGCTCTACATAAAGATGACCTAGGCTTTAAGAAGATTGCCAAGAAACTGAGCTGCAGCACGGTGGCCAAGACCATACAGCAGTTTAATAGGACAGGTTCCACTCAGAGCAGGTTTCGCCATGGTCAACCAAAGAAGTTGAGAACACGTACTCAGCGTCATATCAAGAGGTTGACTTTGGGAAATAGACGTATGAGTGCTGCCAGCATTGTTGCAGAGTAGGGATGAGCCGAACACCCCCCTGTTCGGTTCGCACCAGAACATGCGAACAGGAAAAAAGTTCGCTCGAACACGCGAACACCGTTAAAGTCTATGGGACACGAACATGAATAATCAAAAGTGCTAATTTTAAAGGCTTATATGCAAGTTATTGTCATAAAAAGTGTTTGGGGACCTGGGTCCTGCCCCAGGGGACATAGATCAATGCAAAAAAAAGTTTTAAAAACGGCCGTTTTTTCAGGAGCAGTGATTTTAATAATGCTTAAAGTCAAACAATAAAAGTGTAATATCCCTTTAAATTTCGTACCTGGGGGGTGTCTATAGTATGCCTGTAAAGGGGCGCATGTTTCCCGTGTTTAGAACAGTCTGACAGCAAAATGACATTTGGAAGGAAAAAACACATTTAAAACTACCCGCGGCTATTGCATTGCCGACAATACACATAGAAGTTCATTGATAAAAACGGCATGGGAATTCCCCCCAGGGAAACCCCGAACCAAAATTAAAAAAAAAAAAATGACGTGGGGGGGTCCCCCTAAATTCCATACCAGGCCCTTCAGGTCTGGTATGGATATTAAGGGGAACCCCGGCCAAAATTTAAAAAAAAAATGACGTGGGGTTCCCCCTAAATTCCATACCAGACCCTTCAGGTCTGGTATGGATTTTAAGGGGAACCCTGCGCCAAAAAAAAAAAAAAAAAACGGCGTGGGGTTCCCCCAAAAATCCATACCAGACCCTTATCCGAGCACGCAACCTGGCAGGCCGCAGGAAAAGAGGGGGGGACGAGAGTGCGCCCCCCCCCTCCTGAACCGTACCAGGCCACATGCCCTCAACATTGGGAGGGTGCTTTGGGGTAGCCCCCCAAAACACCTTGTCCCCATGTTGATGAGGACAAGGGCCTCATCCCCACAACCGTGGCCGGTGGTTGTGGGGGTCTGCGGGCGGGGGGCTTATCGGAATCTGGAAGCCCCCTTTAACAAGGGGACCCCCAGATCCCGGCCCCCCCCTGTGTGAAATGGTAAGGGGGTACTTACCCCTACCATTTCACTAAAAAACTGTCAAAATAGTTAAAAATGACAAGAGACAGTTTTTGACAATTCCTTTATTTAAATGCTTCTTCTATCTTCCTTCATCTTCTTCTGGTTCTTCTGACTCTTCTGGTTCTTCCTCCGGCGTTCTCGTCCAGCATCTTCTCCGCGGCGTCTTCTATCTTCTTCTCCTCGGGCCGCTCCGCACCCATGGCATGAGGGGAGGCTCCCGCTCTTCTCTTCATCTTCTTCTTCATCCTCTTCTCTTCTTCATCTTCTTCATCTTCTTCATCTTCATCTTCTCTTCTTTTCTTCTCCGGGCCGCTCCGCATCCATGCATGGAGGGAGGCTCCCGCTGTGTGACGGCGTCTCCTCGTCTGACGGTTCTTAAATAACGGGGGGCGGGGCCACCCGGTGACCCCGCCCCCCTCTGACGCACGGTGACTTGACGGGACTTCCCTGTGACGTCACGGGGAATGCCACAGGGAAGTCCCGTCATGTCCCGTGCGTCAGAGGGGGGCGGGTCACCGGGTGGCCCCGCCCCCCGTTATTTAAGAACCGTCAGACGAGGAGCGCCGTCACACAGCGGGAGCCTCCCTCCATGCATGGATGCGGAGCGGCCCGTAGAAGAAAAGAAGAGAAGATGAAGATGAAGAAGATGAAGAAGAGAAGAGGATGAAGAAGAAGATGAAGAGAAGAGCGGGAGCCTCCCCTCATGCCATGGGTGCGGAGCGGCCCGAGGAGAAGAAGATAGAAGACGCCGCGGAGAAGATGCTGGACGAGAACGCCGGAGGAAGAACCAGAAGAGCCAGAAGAACCAGAAGAAGATGAAGGAAGATAGAAGAAGCATTTAAATAAAGGAATTGTCAAAAACTGTCTCTTGTCATTTTTAACTATTTTGACAGTTTTTTAGTGAAATGGTAGGGGTAAGTACCCCCTTACCATTTCACACAGGGGGGGGGGGCCGGGATCTGGGGGTCCCCTTGTTAAAGGGGGCTTCCAGATTCCGATAAGCCCCCCGCCCGCAGACCCCCACAACCACCGGCCACGGTTGTGGGGATGAGGCCCTTGTCCTCATCAACATGGGGACAAGGTGTTTTGGGGGGCTACCCCAAAGCACCCTCCCAATGTTGAGGGCATGTGGCCTGGTACGGTTCAGGAGGGGGGGGGCCGCACTCTCGTCCCCCCCTCTTTTCCTGCGGCCTGCCAGGTTGCGTGCTTGGATAAGGGTCTGGTATAGATTTTTGGGGGAACCCCACGCCGTTTTTTTTTTTTTTTTTTTTTGGCGCGGGGTTCCCCTTAAAATCCATACCAGACCTGAAGGGTCTGGTATGGAATTTAGGGGGAACCCCACGTCATTTTTTTTTTTTAATTTTGGCCGGGGTTCCCCTTAATATCCATACCAGACCTGAAGGGCCTGGTATGGAATTTAGGGGGACCCCCCCACGTCATTTTTTTTTTTTAAAATTTTGGTTCGGGGTTTCCCTGGGGGGAATTCCCATGCCGTTTTTATCAATGAACTTCTATGTGTATTGTCGGCAATGCAATAGCCGCGGGTAGTTTTAAATGTGTTTTTTCCTTCCAAATGTCATTTTGCTGTCAGACTGTTCTAAACACGGGAAACATGCGCCCCTTTACAGGCATACTATAGACACCCCCCAGGTACGAAATTTAAAGGGATATTACACTTTTATTGATTGACTTTAAGCATTATTAAAATCACTGCTCCTGAAAAAACGGCCGTTTTTAAAACTTTTTTTTGCATTGATCCATGTCCCCTGGGGCAGGACCCAGGTCCCCAAACACTTTTTATGACAATAACTTGCATATAAGCCTTTAAAATTAGCACTTTTGATTTCTCCCATAGACTTTTAAAGGGTGTTCCGCGGCATTCGAATTTGCCGCGAACACCCCAAATTGTTCGGTGTTCGGCGAACTTGCGAACAGCTAATGTTCGAGTCGAACATGAGTTCGACTCGAACTCGAAGCTCATCCCTATTGCAGAGGTTGAAGGAGTTTGGTGGTCAGCCTGTCAGTGCTCAGACCATAAGCTGCACACTGCATCAAATTGGTCTGCATGGCTGTCATCCCAAGAGGAAGCCTCTTCTTAAGATAATGCACAAGAAAGCACACAAACAGTTTGCTGAAGACAAGCAGACTAAGGACATGGATTACTGGAACCATGTCATGTGGTCTGATGAGACCAAGATAAATTTATTTGGTTCAGATGGTGTCAAGCGTGTGTGGCGGCAACCAGGAGAGGAGTACAAAGACAAGTGTGTCTTGCCTACAGTCAAGCATGGTGGTGGGAGTGTCATGGTCTGGGGCTACATGAGTGCTGCCGATACTGGGGAGCTACAGTTCATTGAAGGAACCATGAATGCCAACATGTACTGTGACATACTGAAGCAGAGCATGATCCCTTCCCTTCGGAGACTGGGCCGCAGGGCAGTATTCCAACATGATAACGACCCCAAACACACCTCAAAGATGACCACTGCCTTGCTAAGGAAGCTGAGGGTAAAGGTGATGCTCCGTGATGTCCTCGTGGAGGAGTGGAAGAGGACTCCAGTGGCAACCTGTGAAGCTCTGGTGAACTCCATGCCCAAGAGGGTTAAGACAGTGCTGGAAAATAATAGTGGCCACTCAAAATATTGACACTTTGGGCCCAATTTGGACATCTTCACTTAGGGGTGTACTCACTTTTGATGCCAGTGGTTTAGACATTAATGGCTGTGTGTTGAGTTATTTTGAGGGGACAGCAAATTTACACTGTTATACAAGCTGTACACTCACTACTTTACATTGTAGCAAAGTGTCATTTCGTCAGTGTTGTCACATTAAAAAATATAATAAAATATTTATAAAAATGTGAGGGGTGTACTCACTTTTGTGAGATACTGTATATACAGTATATATATATATATATATATATATATATATATATATATATATATATATATATATATATATATATATATCGTATATACTCGAGTATAAGTCAAATTTTTCAGCACATTTTTTTGTGCTGAAAGTACCCCCCTCGACTTATACTCGAGTCAAGCACTTTTCTGCAGCAAAAAATTTCATTTTCCGAACCGACTTTGGGGCCCCATATCTCAGGGTCCACAACATATCCAAAGCTGGAGTTCCTAGCACCAAGTAGCCCAGAGATACGGGGCCCCAAAATAGGTTCGGAAAATGTCATTCTCTGCTGCAGAAAAGTGCTTGACATTTTCTGAACCAATTTTAGGGCCCTGTATCTCAGGGCCACTTGGGGCTAGAAACCCCAGCTTTGGATATTTTATGGTACTAGTTCCACTGGGTTTGCACACCAAATTTGGGGTTCCTAGCACTAAGTGGCCCCGAGATATGGGGCCCCAATTCAGTCAACTGTGTCCATCTGCAGCAATGTCATTTCGGGACCCTTTGGGTTCAGAGACCCCAAATTTTGGCTGCAGCTAGGGGGCATCTAGGAACCCTTAACTACCGAGTTTGAAGTTCGGGGGACCTATGGCTGCAAATGGGCACAGTGAGGCATGCAAATGGGCACGGTGAGGTTGCAAATGGGCATTGTTGACCCTCTTTTCCACTTACAGTAGCTGTGCATTTCTCACCCTCATCTTATACTCGGGTCAATAAGTTTTTCCCATATTTTTTGTGGTAAATTAGGGCCTCGACTTATACTCGTAACGACTTATACTCGAGTATATACGGTATATATATATATATATATATATATGTTATATTGTATGGATAAATTAATTTGTTATCTTATCTTAAGGCAAAGTATGATAAAGTCATTGGTGAACAAACAGCTCAAACAGCAGAAATGTAAAAACTGCTCTGGTCCATAGGGGATGTAAAGATGTGAGAGCCAAAATTGTTAAGGATCATTGTGTGTTTAAAGAATAAAATAAAATAAAGCAGATTTAAAATTATGCATTTATGGAAAGTTCAGCAAGCAAAACAGCTCAAAGTAGAAGGAGAATAAGGAAACATATTCAGTACAATGAGAAATTGAAATACATAAAAAGAGAGAGGAGAGAAGAGATGATTACATTGTCACTAACTTACTGTGGGAATGTCACTAATTAATGTTCAGCATCATGTCACAGAATTATGTACACAGTCTGTGATATACAGAATGGCAGAGATTGTTTTATTTTCTATGTATATGAAGATCAAAATCTTATCTTCCTCTAATTCCTATAAAAGCTGGCTCTTCTGGATTGTTCTGAGGATGACATTTTTTATATACAAGACTCATAGCTCAGAACTGATCTTTAAAGTCCAGTTTGGAGTGAGAGAACTTGAGATTGATTTCTATCAGGAGGGTGATCTTATGATTGGAGGAGTGTTCACAATATCCACATCTACTATACATGACACAGGTATAGAAAACAATACCAGGACACTTTTATGTCAATTGTAAGTTGCATTTTACAGTATAGTTTACATTTTTCTTTGTTCTTCATTCTATTTTTTTTTTTTGTTTGTTTGAATGTAATTGATGACATTCTCATTTTCTAGTGATTAGAAATTAAAGGGATTCTGTGAAAATGTAAAAATAGGAGTTGCTTTTAATGACGTGTTTAGAAACCTGTATTGTGGAAGTTTTGGACTGTCATTGGTGACCTCTCCTTTTTTTCATTTTTTGCACACATGTAAAAAGCTTAATTTTGGCAATAAAATCACTTAAAGTTATTGTAAAATCTTGTTTTTTTTCTAGTTAAAAATAACAAACATGTTATACTTACCTTCCCTGTACAGTGATTTTGCACAGAGCAGCCGTGTCCTCCTCTTCTGGGGTCCCTCTTCGGTTCTCCTGGTCCCTGCCTCCTGTTGGGTGCCCCCACAGCAAGCAGCTTGCTATTGGAGCACCCGAGCCGAATCACAGCTCTGTGTGTCCATTCAGACACAGAGCCGCGGCCCAGCCCTGCCCCGTTCTCTTCTCATTGGCTGACTTTGATTGACAACAGTGGGAGATAATGGCGCTGTCAATGAGGAGCCAATGAGGAGGGGAGTCTTGGGCAACTGAGACACTGCTGCAAGATCCCTGGATAGAGATGGGGCTCAGGTAAGTATTAGAGGGGCTGAGGGGGGCTGCTGCAAACAGAACACTTTTTATCTTAAAGCATAAAATCACTTAAGATTAAAAAATGTTCAACCCCCAGAACATTATATATTTTCTGAAAGCAGAGGCCATGTAAAATAAAAAGATGATAGTTGCAAATTTTTAAGGAACACTTGTAATAAAACAAATTGAATTGCAAAAACACAATATAATACCCATTTTTTGTAAAATAGAAAATATGAGGTTGTGTTACATAAAAAGATACCAAACATGCCACATCTTAAAATTGTGTGTGCCTGTGATATTGCAAAAAATGATGGTACCCAAAAATGGTCATAGATGATGCTTTAAAAGCCTTTACAGCTCATCAGTTTAGAATTAACTAGAAGCTCTTATGCTAGAATTATTGTGCTCCATCTGATGTGCAGTGACACCTCACACATGTGGCAACAGACGTTACAGCAATTTTGTTTTATTTTTTAACACATTTTATTATATTTTTTAAAAATCGTTTTTCTTTCATTTATTTATGTTTTTATTTATTTATGGTTGTATTTTTCCTTGATTGCCATAACAAAGGGTTATTAATCCCCCATGTGATAGCATTGAGCAGGTGACAGGTACTCTTTATGGAGACATTAGGGGTTTAATATCTCCCCTGTTCTTCACACCATCAGAACAGCTTGGTTAGATCACTAACAAAACTCACAAAACATATTTGTTTTAATATACTGTAAATCAGTAATAAATATATCAAATGTAATGGTTATAACCTTTAAAGTAAAACAAAAAGAGCCTTGGATGTATCAATCATCTTTGACTCTGACTACACCATATTAATGCACAAAAAACACACATTTGATGTTCAATAAAGATTTATTGGGAGCTGCAAAAAATTTTTAAGGATATTTATGATTTATAAATATACGTCAGTACTTTGACGTAGAATACAGCGGTTAGCTGCCATAATCCTGGTATATTCTTAAATGGCAGAAGGTCCTCTTTCTGATAAAAGTTGTCTCCCTGGCAGATTCATCACAAGATCACTTTTATCACTCCCACCGCGCTCAGGTCATCTCCGGAGCCATCGGCAGAGGCGGAACCGGTCGGGTCCTCTCCCCTCTGAGACATGGCCCCCGAGTGAGGGAAAGATGGTCCCCGCTCCATAACATTGGATGACGCAAGTGACGTCAAATGCCCAATGGTCTTTTTTTAAAAGCCTTTTTTTTTTATTGTATTTATGTGTAAATATGATATCTGAGTTCTGTTTGACCCCAGATCTCACATTTAAGAGGCCCTGTCATGCTTTTTTCTATTACAAGTTTCCTTGTAATAGGAATAAAAGTGACCCAAAAATTATTTTTTAAAATGACAGTGTAAAAATAAAAAGTAAACTAAATAATAATAAAACATTTTCTTAATGCACCCCATCCCGCCCAGCTCGTGCTCAGAAGCGAACGCATACGTAAGTCGCGCCAGCATATGAAAACGGTGGTCAAACAACACATGTGAGGTATTGCCATGATCGTTAGAGCGAGAGCAATAATTGTAGCACTAGACCTCCTCTGTAACTCAAAACTGGTAACCTGTAGAAATTTTTAAGTGTCGCCTATGGAGATTTTTAAGGGTCTATGTTTGTCGCCATTCCACGAGCGGGTGCAATTTTGAATCATGACATGTTGGGTATCAATTTACTCGGCATAACATTATCTTACACAATATTATTTTTTAATTAAAAAATGTGACATAAAGTATTGCAACAACCACCATTTTATTCTCTAGGGTGTCTGAAAAAATATATAATGTTTGGGGGTTCTAAGTAATTTTCTAGCAAAAAAAATTATTTTAACTTGTAAACACCAAGTTTGAAAAATAGGCTTAGTCCTTAAGTGGTTAAACTTTTTTTTTCTAGTCATGTGACTTGCACAGTGCCAATCAGGGCTGCTCAGACACAGACTCATACTCATACTCATACAGTCCTTCCATGTGCACCTTGCTGCAAATTCTACGGATTGGGGTTATTGACACTTGTCATGTGACCACATAACAGTGCTGCAGGAATAAGGACTTCAAGGATTTTAAAAAAATAAAAAAAAACAGTGGCATGATATAGATGATTTATGGAATTTAATTATTGCAATAAGCACTTCTCTGACTTTTAGCATTACTCTGCTAAAACCTGGAGTAGTGCACCTGAAAATGTTGTTTAGAGGATGATATAATTGCCTAAATAGTACTGATATATGTGGTATATTATTTAAAGGTAATCTGCTTTTAAACTGTGTGAAAAAGTGATTTCTACACTGAAAATATCTTTAAAAGTCTGAGAAGAGATAAATTCCCTGTTTTTGTACAACTAGATGTCAACACAACTGAGCATGCTCAGACCTGCAAATAGCTCTGATTTTAGTTCCAGTGTCTTTTTTACAAGGAGCTATAGTACATACGAAAATGAGCGCTGAGTTAAAGAGCATTTTTTGGAAGTGAAGTGATTCTAATGTTACAATTGTAACTTTCCCAAATAAATCCTTTTAATGTTGAGATGATATGTATCAAATGTAATTGAAAACAATTTTCCTTTGCAACATTGTTGCTTCTACTTAAAATATTTTGTTTTTAAGAATGCTAGAATGTGGAATGTTTTGATGTTTTGGTAAAATATATTTTTCTCTGTCACTGTCACTTGTTACTCTCCATCTCACAACAATCTTTACCCCAAACTCACACAGGTATCTTTACAAACCACACATAATACCATTCCTGATGCAA
Source organism: Aquarana catesbeiana (assembly GCF_042186555.1). NCBI lineage: Eukaryota > Metazoa > Chordata > Amphibia > Anura > Ranidae > Aquarana > Aquarana catesbeiana. The sequence continues at coordinate 938,693,942 of NC_133324.1, forward strand.
ATTTAAAATGACTCATTTTTTTGTCCTTTTTATTATTTCCAAATAATCATAATTTGAGCCCAAAAATGTGATATGTGTACCATCAGAAATCAAAATGTAATTCCCCTAAATTTGAGGGTAATATCACTATTCTACACTCACCCATAGGAATGAGCTTCGAATTTGAGTCAAACCCATGTTCCACTCGAACATCGCATTTTCGACCATTCGTCGAATTGCGAACGATATGGGCCGTTCGCTCCAAATTCGAGTGGCGTGTCACGGCCCATAATTCACTGCGGCATCGTAGTGCATTGCTGGTTGATGATTGGCCAAGCATGCACTATGATGCTTGGCCAATCACAGCGCCGTCTGTACACAGAGCCCTAATTGGCCAAAGCCAGGGTGACTTTGGCCAATTATGGCTCAGGGGGTTTAGCACACGCCCCACACTATATAAGGCCTTCTACACATCGGCCCTGTGTAGTGTGTTCCAGTGTAGAGAGAGAGATAGAGAGAGAGAGAGAGACAGTGTCATTTGATTTAAGTTAGATACAGTAGGCAGGCGAATCAGTTAGCTGCACATACAGTGTATTGTGTATATATATTATGGGTGCAACGGATCAAAAAACTCACGGTTTGGATCGTACCTCGGATCAGAGATCACGGATCGGATTTTCAGATCAGCAAAAAAAAAAAAACAAGACAAATAAACATAACCCCCACTGTAATGTCCACAATCTCCCCCACTGTAATATCCACATCCCCCACTGTAATATCCACATCTCCTCAATGTAATATCCACAATATCCACACTGTAATATCCACATCTCTCCCACTGTAATTTCCACAATCTCCCCCACTGTAATAGCCACATCTCCCCCACATCTCCCCCACTATAATATCCACAATCTCCCCCCACTGTAATATCCACAATCTCCCCCCACTGTAATATCCACATCTCCCCCCCACTGTAATAGCCACATCTCCCCCACATCTCCCCCACTGTAATATCCACAATCTCCCCCACTGTAATATCCACATCTCCCCCCACTGTAATATCCACATTTCCCCCACTGTAATATCCACATTTCCCCCACTGTAATATCCACATATCCCCCACTGTAATGTCCACATCTTCCCCCCACTGTAATGTCCACATCTCCCCCCACTGTAATGTCCACATCTCCCCCACTGTAATATCCACATCTCCCCACTGTAATATCCACAATCTCCCCCACTGTAATATCCACATCTCCACACTGTAATGTCCACAATCTCCCCCACTGTAATATCCACATCTCCCCCCACTGTAATGTCCACATCTTCCCCCCACTGTAATGTCCACATCTCCCCCCACTGTAATGTCCATATCTCCCCCCACTGTAATGTCCACATCTCCCCCACTGTAATATCCACAATCTCCCCCACTGTAATATCCACATCTCCACACTGTAATGTCCACAATCTCCCCCACTGTAATATCCACAACTCCCCCCACTGTAATATTCACATCCCCCTCACTGTAATGTCCACAATCTCCCCCACTGCTGTAATATCCATCCACAGACTCCCCACTGTATACAGTATGAGATGAGTATTATTTAGGAAGACTAGTGTTGTCTTACCTTACAGAATAGTAGCCCCTGCAGTGTCATATTCTGCTCCCCATTGTAGAATGCTCCGGAAGTAAAGTTGCAGCCAGAAATTTTGCACTGCGCATGCACGATGCGTTCCAATCACTTGCGTGATGCATTCCAAACAATTTGCAACAACACAGACCAGTGAAACCATCAGATAATGTCACAGAAGTGACATTACAGACAATACAAACACTGGGCTATGCGTTCCAAGATGAATACTTCCCTTGTTACCTAGTGTCTCCAGAACTACCAGCTGTCCCTGTACAACCCAAAGCAACCTGTGGTGTTAGGTTCTGCATTGCTGGGACTTGTAGTGCCTATGATAGATCCTGCAATGCTGGGACTTGTAGTGCCTATCCAGAGCAACCTGTGGTGATGGATTCTGCAATGCTGGGACTTGTAGTGCCTATCCAGAGCAACCTGTCATGATGGATCCTGCAATGATCTATCATAGGCACTACAAGTCCCAGCATCACAGGATCTATCACCACAGGATAGGCACTACAAGTCCCAGCACTGCAGAATCTATCACTACAGGTTGCTGGATAGGCACTACACGTCCCAGCATTGCAGGATCTATCATAGGCACTACATGTCCCAGCAATGCAGAACCTAACACTACAGGTTGCTTTGGGTTGTACAGGGACAGCTGGTAGTTCTGGAGACACTAGGTAACAAGGGAAGTATTCGTCTTGGAACACATAGCCCAGTGTTTGTATTGTCTGTAATGTCACCTCCGTGACATTATCTGGCAGTTTCACTGGTCTGTATTGTCGCAAATCGTTTGGAACGCATCGCGCAAGTGTTTGGAATGCATTGTGCATGCGCAGTGCAAACTTTCTGGCCGCAATGTCACGTCCGGAGCATTCTACGATGGGGAGCAGAATATGGTACTACACCAGTTGAGGTGCGGGGTGCTAACGTCAGCACGCAGCTCAGCACTGCCGGGTGTACCAAGATGGTTGCCGCTCCAGAGCTAGGCTGAAGCTGCGGCCTTTCCTGTTATTCTCTTACTACTGACAGGCAGGCAGGTGTTTTTACAGTATTTACAGCTACCTGAAGAAAATTGCTGGTGTTCTTCTGATCCTATTAGTCCTATTAGCTACAGTATTTACAGTTAGTGTAGTGCGTCCTCTGCACAGTATGCACCTAAAGCTACCTGAAGAAAATTTTATAGTGTTCTTCTAATCCTATTAGTACAGTACCGCAGGCAGCTGCAGTATTTACAAGTTAGTGTAGTGCGTTCTCTGCACAGTGTGCACCTAAAGCTACCTGAAGAAAATTGATGGTGTTCTTCTGATCCTATTAGTACCACAGGCAGCTGCAGTATTTACAAGTTAGTGTAGTGCATCCTCTGCACAGTGTGCACCTAAAGCTACCTGAAGAAAATTGATGGTGTTCTTCTGATCCTATTAGTACCGCAGGCAGCTGCAGTATTTACAAGTTAGTGTAGTGCGTCCTCTGCACAGTGTGCACCTGAAGCTACCTGAAGAAAATTGGTGGTGTTCTTCTGATCCTATTAGTACCACAGGTAGCTGCAGTATTTACAAGTTAGTGTAGTGCGTCCTCTGCACAGTTTGCACCTGAAGCTACCTGAAGAAAATTGGTGGTGTTCTTCTGATCCTATTAGTACCACAGGTAGCTGCAGTATTTACAAGTTAGTGTAGTGTGTTCTCTGCACAGTGTGCACCTAAAGCTACCTGAAGAAAATTGGTGGTGTTGTTCTGATCCTATTAGTACAGCAGGCAGTTGCAGTATTTACAAGTTAATGTAGTGCATCCTCTGCACAGTGTGCACCTAAAGCTACCTGAAGAAAATTGGTGGTGTTCTTCTGATCCTATTAGTACCACAGGCAGGCAGCTGCAGTATTTACAAGTTAGTGTAGTGCATCCTCTGCACAGTGTGCACCTAAAGCTACCTGAAGAAAATTGGTGGTGTTGTTCTGATCCTATTAGTACCGCAGGCAGCTGCAGTATTTACAAGTTAGTGTAGTGCATCCTCTGCACAGTGTGCACCTAAAGCTACCTGAAGAAAATTGGGGGTGTTCTTCTGATCCTATTAGTACCACAGGCAGGCAGCTGCAGTATTTACAGTTATGCCGCGTACACATGAGCGGACTTTATGGCAGACTTTGCCCGGCGGACGGGATGTCGTCGGACAATTCGATCGCGTATGGACTCCAGTGAACTTTGTTTTCTCAAAAGTTGGACGGACTTAGATTTGAAACATGTTTCAAATCTATCCGACGGACTCGAGTCCGGTTGAACGGTTCGCTCGTTTGTATGCTAGTTCGACGGACAAAAAGCCACGCTAGGGCAGCTATTAGCTACTGGCTAGGGATGAGCCGAACACCCCCCTGTTCGGTTCGCACCAGAACATGTGAACAGGAAAAAAGTTCATTCGAACACGCGAACACCAGTAAAGTCTATGGGACATGAACATGAATAATCAAAAGTGCTAATTTTAAAGGCTTATTTGCAAGTTATTGTCATAAAAAGTGTTTGGGGACCTGGGTCCTGCCCCAGGGGACATGGATCAATGCAAAAAAAGTTTTAAAACGTTTTTTCAGGAGCAGTGATTTTAATAATGCTTAAAGTCAAACAATAAAAGTGTAATATCCCTTTAAATTTCGTAGCTGGGGGGTGTCCATAGTATGCCTGTAATGGGGCGCATGTTTCCTGTGTTTAGAACAGTCTGACAGCAAAATGACATTTCGAAGGAAAAGACCCATTTAAAACTACTCGCGGCTATTGCATTGCTGGTCCGACAATACACATAGAAGTTCATTGATAAAAACGGCATGGGAATTCCCCACAGGGGAACCCCGAACCAAAATTAAAAAAAAAAAAATGACGTGGGGGTCCCCCTAAATTCCATACCAGGCCCTTCAGGTCTGGTATGGATATTAAGCGGAACCCCAGCCAAAATTAAAAAAAAATGACGTGGGGGTCCCCCTAAATTCCATACCAGACCCATCAGGTCTGGTATGGATTTTAAGGGGAACCCCGCGCCAAAAAAAAAATGGTTTGGGGTCCCCCCAAAAATCCATACCAGACCCTTATCCGAGCAGGCAACCTGGCAGGCAGCAGAAAAAGAGGGGGGGACCAAACCCCCCCCCCTCCTGAACCGTACCAGGCCACATGCCCTCAACATTGGGAGGGTGCTTTGGGGTAGCCCCCAAAACACCTTGTCCCCATGTTGATGAGGACAAGGGCCTCATCCCCACAACCCTGGCCGGTGGTTGTGGGGGTCTGCGGGCGGGGGGGCTTATCGGAATCTGGAAGCCCCCTTTAACAAGGGGACCCCCAGATCCCGGCCCTCCCCCTGTGTGAAATGGTAAGGGGGTACTTACCCCTACCATTTCACTAAAAAGCTGTCAAAAATGTTAAAAATGACAAGAGACAGTTTTTGACAATTCCTTTATTTAAATGCTTCTTCTTTCTTCTATCTTCCTTCATCTTCTTCTTCTGGTTCTTCTGGCTCTTCTGGTTCTTCCTCCGGCATTCTCGTCCAACATCTCCTCTGCGGCGTCTTCTATCTTCTTCTCCTCAGGCCGCTCCGCACCCATGGCATGGGGGGAGGCTCCCGCTCTTCTCTTCATCTTCTTCATCTTCTTCTCTTCTTCTTTTCTTCTCTTCTCCTCTGCTTCTCTTCTTCTCTTCTTCATTTTCTTCTCCGGGCCACTCCGCATCCATGCTGGCATGGAGGGAGGCTCCCGCTGTGTGACGGCGTCTCCTCGTCTGACGGTTCTTAAATAATGGGGGCGGGGCCACCCGGTGACCCCGCCCCCCTCTGACGCACGTGACTTGACGGGACTTCCCTGTGACATCACGGGGAATGCCACAGGGAAGTCCCGTCATGTCCTGTGCGTCAGAGGGGGCGGGGTCACCAGGTGGCCCCGCCCCCCGTTATTTAAGAACCGTCAGACAAGAAGACGCCGTCACACAGCGGAAGCCTCCCTCCATGCCAGCATGGATGCGGAGTGGCCCGGAGAAGAAAATGAAGAAGAGAAGAAGAGAAGAACAGAAGAAGATGAAGAAGAAGATGAAGAAGATGAATTTGAAGTTGCGAACAGCCAATGTTCGAGTCGAACATGAGTTCGACTCGAATTCGAAGCTCATTCCTACTACTGGCTATGAACTTCCTTATTTTAGTCCGGTCGTACGTCATCACGTACAAATTCGACGGACTTTGGTTGATTGTGTGTAGGCAAGTCCGTTCATTCAGAAAGTCCATCGTAAAGTCCGTCAAAGTCCGCCGGGCAAAGTCTGCCGTAAAGTCAGCTCGTGTGTATGCGGCATTAGTGTACTGTGTCCTCTGCACAGTGTGCACCTAAAGCTACCTGAAGACAATTGCTGTTGTTCTGATCCTAATAATACCACAGACAGGCAGCTGCAGTATTTACAGTTAGTGTACTGTGTCCTCTACACAGTGTGCACCTAAAGCTACCTGAAGACAATTGCTGGTGTTCTCATACTAATAATACCACAGGCAGGCAGTTGATTCTGCTAGCTGAAGTATCAGTATATATACACATCCCAGCTTTGTGCAGCTACATCTTACTGCAGGCCATCAGTATGTCTGGAAGGCCAACAAGGAGAGGCAGACAGTCACAAGCCAATAAAAGAGGGCAAGCAGGCTCTGTGTCTAGAGGCAACAGTGCTGGTCGTGGAGACGGTGCATCCTCATCAGCACGTGGCCACTGGGGCAGAAATTCTGTCAGCTCTGCAGGGGCAGGTTCAGAGGTGATTGACGCCACGTCAGCTTAAGCCTGGTATGGTGGTTTGCGAAAATGGCACCAACCTCCTCTCCGCCCTCCGACAGGGACAACTGACCCATGTGCCCTGTTTGGCTCATGTCCTTAACTTGGTGGTGCAGCGGTTCTTGGGCAGGTACCCGGGCTTACAGGATGTCCTGAGGCAGGCCAGGAAAGTCTGTGTGCATTTCCACAGGTCATATAATGCCAGTGCTCGGCTGGCTGACCTCCAAAATGAATTTAACCTGCCCAAGAACCACCTAATCTGTAACATCCCCAGCAGGTGGAACTCAACGTTGGCCATGCTGCAGCGGCTGCACACGCAGCAGAGGGCCATCAATGAGTACCTATGCGACTATGGCACCAGGACAGGATCAGGGGACCTTGTTTTTTTTTCCTACGCCAGTGGGCTATGATCAGGGATGCATGCACTGTCCTGTTACCATTTGAGGAGGCCACAAGGATGGTGAGTAGTGACAGTGCATGCATCAGTGACACTGTCCCTCTTGTCCACCTGTAGGAGCACACGCTGCATGGAATAATGGACAGGGCACTTGAGGCAGAACAGAGGGAGGAAGAGGAGGACTTCCTTACCTCTAAAGGCCTCCTTTATCCAGACAGTGTTCCTGCGTGCCTGTCGATCACACAGGAAGAGGACGAGGAGGAGGAGGATTATGTCAGTATGGAGGTGGAGCCTGGCACTCAGGATCAGCAGCAGTCTTCAAGGGATCATTTACACTCCGAACAAATCCATGGACTTGTATGTGGCCTCCGGAGGGATCCTCGCATTCGTGGTATCAAGGGGAGGGATGATTACTGGCTGGCAACCCTCCTTGATCCACGTTACAAAGGTAAGGTTGTGGACCTTATCTTATCAGAGGGAGCAGAGGATGAAACATCTTCTGAAGGCCTTGCAGAAAGGTTTGTGCAACGCGTTTCCAGAGCCTGGGACGTTACAATTGGGACGTTACAATTTTCTGGTCCTCCTGGACAACGTGTTGCTGAGGCTTCGGTCAGTCACAGAAGGAGCGGTGGAGAAGGTGGCTGTCTGACTGATGCGTTCAGACAATTTTTTAGTCCGCAGCCCCAAGGTCTGATCAGTTCCAGCAACCATCGCCAGCATCTGATTCACAAGGTGTAGAATTACCTAGGGGAAAGATCAGACTTGGACACCTTTCCCACCAAAAATCCTCTGGGTTACTGGGTCTTGAGGATGGATCACTGGCCAGAGCTTGCACAGTATGTAATTGAGCTACTGACCTGTCCTGCATCCAGCATTCTTTCGGAACGCACATTCAGTGCTACTGGAGGCTTTGTAACCAATCACAGGGTGCGCCTGTCCACCGTTTCAGTCGATCGACTGACCTTCATAAAAATGAATCAGTCTTGGATCACCAGCTACCAAGCACCTGATGCTGATGTAACTGATTGATTTTTCTTTTAATGTGAGATCCCTTCAAGACTGCCTATGCTGATGCTGAGTGACTATCCTGTTATGCTGAGTCACAATCCTCTTCCTCCTCAATTTTCATGCTGATAGCTTGTAAGAACATTTTTGGTTTTGGGCATCGCCAAGGCCTAATTTTTCAGCCCCTGTTTAATAGGGGCGTATAATTACAATTTTTGATGCAATACTTTGCAGCAGGGCTCATTCCTGCACTCCAACTATAGTATCTGTGAGGGGTTGCAGTGTTGTGGCACCAGTGCCTAACAGTGCCTGTTCAACAGGGACATGTAATTACTAGGGATGAGCTTCGAGTTCGAGTCGAACTCATGTTCGACTCGAACATTGGCTGTTCGCAAGTTCGCCGAACAGCGAACAATTTGGGGTGTTCGCGCTCAAATTCGAATGCCGAGGAACACCCTTTAAAAGTCTATGGGAGAAATCAAAAGTGCTAATTTTAAAGTCTAATATGCAAGTTATTGTCATAAAAAGTGTTTGGGGACCTGGGTCCTGCCCCAGGGGACATGGATCAATGCAAAAAAAAGTTTTAAAAACGGCCGTTTTTTCAGGAGCAGTGATTTTAATAATGCTTAAAGTCAATCAATAAAAGTGTAATATCCCTTTAAATTTCGTACCTGGGGGGTGTCTATAGTATGCCTGTAAAGGGGAGCATGTTTCCTGTGTTTAGAACAGTCTGACAGCAAAATGACATTTTGAAGGAAAAAACTCATTTAAAACTACCCGCGGCTATTGCATTGCCGACAATACACATAGAAGTTCATTGATAAAAACGGCATGGGAATTCCCCAAAGGGGAACCCCGAACCAAAATTAAAAAAAAAAAACGGCGTGGGGTCCCCCCAAAAATCCATACCAGATCCTTATCCGAGCACGCAACCTGGCAGGCCGCAGGAAAAGAGGGGGGGACGAGAGTGCGGCCCCCCCCTCCTGAACCGTACCAGGCCACATGCCCTCAACATTGGGAGGGTGCTTTGGGGTAGCCCCCCCAAAACACCTTGTCCCCATGTTGATGAGGACAAGGGCCTCATCCCCACAACCCTGGCCGGTGGTTGTGGGGGTCTGCGGGCGGGGGGCTTATCGGAATGTGGAAGCCCCCTTTAACAAGGGGACCCCCAGATCCCGGCCCCCCCCTGTGTGAAATGGTAAGGGGGTACAAAAGTACCCCTACCATTTCACTAAAAAACTGTCAAAAATGTTAAAAATGACAAGAGACAGTTTTTGACAATTCCTTTATTTAAATGCTTCTTCTTTCTTCTATCTTCCTTCATCGTCTGGTTCTTCTGGTTCTTCTGGCTCTTCTGGTTCTTCCTCCGGCCTTCTCGTCCAGCATCTCCTCCGCGGCGTCTTCTATCTTCTTCTTCTCGGGCCGCTCCGCACCCATGGCATGGGGGGAGGCTCCCGCTTTTCTCTTCATCTTCTTCATCTTCTTCTCTTCTTCATTTTCTTCTCCGGGCCGCTCCGCAACCCATGCTGGCATGGAGGGAGGCTCCCGCTGTGTGACGGCGCTCCTCGTCTGACAGTTCTTAAATAACGGGGGCGGGGCCACCTGGTGACCCCGCCCCCCTCTGACGCACGGGACATGACGGGACTTCCCTGTGGCATTCCCCGTGAAGTCACAGGGAAGTCCCGTCAAGTCACCGTGCGTCAGAGGGGGCGGGGTCACCGGGTGGCCCCGCCCCCCCGTTATTTAAGAACTGTCAGACGAGGAGCGCCGTCACACAGCGGGAGCCTCCCTCCATGCCAGCATGGATTGCGGAGCGGCCCGGAGAAGAAAATGAAGAAGAGAAGAAGAGAAGAAAAGAAGAAGAGAAGAGCGGGAGCCTCCCCCCCATGCCATGGGTGCAGAGCGGCCCGAGGAGAAGAAGATAGAAGACGCCGGAGGAGATGCTGGACGAGAACGCCGGAGGAAGAACCAGAAGAGCCAGAAGAACCAGAAGATGAAGGAAGATAGAAGAAAGAAGAAGCATTTAAATAAAGGAATTGTCAAAAACTGTCTCTTGTCATTTTTAACATTTTTGACACTTTTTTCGTGAAATGGTAGGGTAAGTACCCCCTTACCATTTCACACAGGGGGGGGGCCGGGATCTGGGGGTCACCTTGTTAAAGGGGGCTTCCAGATTCCGATAAGCCCCCCACCCGCAGACCCCCACAACCACCGGCCAGGGTTGTGGGGATGAGGCCCTTGTCCTCATCAACATGGGGACAAGGTGTTTTGGGGGGCTACCCCAAAGCACCCTCCCAATGTTGAGGGCATGTGGCCTGGTACGGTTCAGGAGGGAGGGGGGGCCGCACTCTCGTCCCCCCCTCTTTTCCTGCGGCCAGGTTGCGTGCTCGGATAAGGGTCTGGTATGGATTTTTGGGTGGACCCCACGCCGTTTTTTTTTTTTTTTTTTTGGCGCGGGGTTCCCCTTAAAATCCATACCAGACCTGAAGGGTCTGGTATGGAATTTAGGGGGAACCCCACGTCATTTTTTTTTAAAATTTTGTCCGGGGTTCCCCTTAATAAAAGGAAGATTAAGGTCTGGTGTGACCCCTCTGACACCTCCATCCCTAATAGTGCACAAAAAAACAAGAAAAATAGCCCTGGGACTTTAGATGAGGTGAGAGAGGTTTAGCCAATGTCCACAATGAACACTGAGACAAAATCAATTTATTCATTTCAAAATGTTATGTAACTAAGCGGTAACAACAATGATTGTGAGTTACCAGGCATAATAGCCAATGTACACAACACAGATGAACGTAAATATACAAAGATTTATTACAAATGTTATACATCAATGAGCAACAATAAAACTTGAAAATTGCTGGGTCAGTAAGTACACATACAAAATAAGATGATAAAATGTACATACATGTGGACAGGGAAGTATGTAAACATAATGCAGACATCAATAATACCCAGCATGTACCGGCATAAAATAAGCATCAATAAAGCCCTATGCATTTCGCGAGACCCTGCTCGCTCTTCAGGGGCGGATGCATGAATGTTGTATCGGAGTCTGAGATGAATAAAAAGGTTCCCCTTAATATCCATACCAGACCTGAAAGGCCTGGTATGGAATTTAGGAGGACTCCCACGTCATTTTTTTTAAAAAATTTTGGTTCGGGGTTCCCCTTTGGGGAATTCCCATGCCGTTTTTATCAATGAACTTCTATGTGTATTGTCGGCAATGCAATAGCCGCGGGTAGTTTTAAATGAGTTTTTTCCTTCAAAATGTCATTTTGCTGTCAGACTGTTCTAAACACAGGAAACATGCGCCCCTTTACAGGCATACTATAGACACCCCCCAGGTACGAAATTTAAAGGGATATTACACTTTTATTGTTTGACTTTAAGCATTATTAAAATCACTGCTCCTGAAAAAACGGCCGTTTTTAAAACTTTTTTTTGCATTGATCCATGTCCCCTGGGGCAGGACCCAGGTCCCCAAACACTTTTTATGACAATAACTTGCATATTAGCCTTTAAAATTAGCACTTTTGATTATTCATGTTCGTGTCCCATAGACTTTAACGGTGTTCGCGTGTTCGAACGAACTTTTTTCCTGTTCGCATGTTCTGGTGCGAACCGAACAGGGGGGTGTTCGGCTCATCCCTAGTAATTACAATTCTTGATCTAATATTTCACAGCAGGGCCCATTCCTGAGCCCAACAAGAGTAACTGTGAGGGCTTACAGTGTTGTGGCAACACCACCACCAAAGGCCAAATTTTTCTGCCCCTGTTTAACAGGTGCATGTAATTAAAATTCTTAATATAATATTTCACAGCAGGGCCCGTTCCAGCGCCCACCAAGAGTAGCTGTGAGGACTTACAGTATTGTGGCACCAGCACCACCACCACCAAAGGCCCAATTTTTCTACCAATGTTCAACAATGGCATGTAATTACAATTCTTGATCTAATATTTCACAGCACGGCCCATTCCTGCGCCCACCAAGAGTAACTGTGAGGGCTTACAGTGTTGTGGCAACACCAACACCTAAGGCCCCGATTTCTGCAGAGTATATAGGGCAGGCCCCTACTTTCAAACATCCAACTTACAAATGACTCCTACTTGCAAACGGAAGGAGACAACAGGAAGTGAGATGAAATCTACCCCTAAGAAGGGAAATTCTCTCCTGTAAGAGTTAATATGGGAAACACGTGTCTCTTCTTCACTAATGCTTTATCACCAATCCTTGTTTCACTAAAAACCCCAAATTTTCAAAAAACATTTGTCATTGGGACAGAAAGTGAGGTGAAATCTTCTGAAGAGGTGCACAGACAGCAAAACAAATGTTACAACAAATGTTACAGGGGTGATAACCCTTTCCTATGTTTTCCAAAAAGCTTAAAAATAGATTTTTTGGCTGGAGCTACACTTTAAAAATGTACCAGCTCAAAATTACAAACAGATTCTACTTAAGAACAAACCTACAGTCCCTGTCTTGTTTGCACCGCCTGTATACTGCTGTTCAGAGTATATAGGGCCTGGGGGCCCCAAGCCTTTCCTTTTGTTAATTTTGGTGCGGGGTTCCCCTTAATATCCATACAAGACCCAAAGGGCCTGGTAATGGACTGGGGGGGTACCCATGCCGTTTGTCTCACATATTTTCATCCATATTGCCGGGACCCGACATTACATTAAAGCCGCAAGCAGTTTTAAATGACTTTTACTCCTTTACAAATGTCATTTTGTACAAGAACTGTTCTAAGCACGCCACTTTACAAGCATACTATTGACACCCCCCAGGTACAATATTTCACTTTTTTTTCACTTTAAGCATCATTAACCACTTAACAACCGGCCCATAGCCGAATGACGGCTGCAGGGCGGTTGCTTAACTCTGGGAGGACATCATATGACGTCCTCCCAGAATTTCCCTCTTGCGCGCCCCCTGGGGCGCGCACCCGAACACATCCGTGACCGCCGGGTCCTCTGCATCATGGATCCCGGTAAATGGCCACTGATCACAGCCGTTTACCATGTGATCGCTCCGTCAAATGATGGAGTGATCACATGTAAACAAACCGGCGTCATCTGATGATGCCGGTTCCTCTCCTCCCCTCCTGTGTACCGACCGGTACACTGTGAACGGAGAGGGGGATGGATGGCTGCAGCGCTGTGGGCTGGATGTGTAGTGCCCACAGCGCTGCACAGTGACATCCAGCCATCCATCCATCCATGCTCAGCCATCCCTCACTACTCTGCAATGCCCTGCAATGCTGTGCAATACTCTGCACTGTTAGGTGGCACTATTTGGTGGCACTGATAAGGCAGATGTGCCTCTTCCACTTGGGGACCGATGTCCCTCACATGCTGTCAGCGTGAGTAGCAAAAAAAACCAAAACAAACAATTACCGATCTTTTGTTTACATCATGTGATCAGCTGTCATTGGCTGACAGCTGATCACATAGTAATGGGCCGGGACCAGCCCCTTACTCGGATCGGTGATCAGCCAAGTCTCAGTGATTCGGTGATCACAGCGCGCTCGGCTCGGCAGGGAGCGTGCACAGGGGAGGCTGTCATATGACGGCCTCCCGGGAATTCAGGTCCGCGCCGTGGCCGTCATTCGGCCATAGTGCGGATGTGTAGTGGTTAAAATCACTGCTCCCGAAAAAACGGACGTTTTTAAAACTTTTTTTTGCATTGATACATGTCCCCTGGGGCAGGACCCGGGTCCTCAAACCCTTTTTAGGACAATACCATGCATATTAGCCTTTAAAATTAGCACTTTTGATTTCGAACGTTCGAGTCCCATAGACGTCAATGGGGTTCTAAAGTTTGCGCAAACTTCCATTCCGTTCGCAGGTTCTGGTGCGAACCGAACCGGGGGGGGGTGTTTGGCTCATCCCTACTCTCCCACAAAGAACCACCAAATATCACAGAATAAATCAAGAAGAATAACTCTTGAGCAATGTAATTCCATCACCTGTATGTCCAAAGAAATGCAGTATTTCTGTGTATTTATGTGTAGGGGGCTCCCACATGTGGCAGCTCTGTGGCTTAGAGGTTAGAACTTCTGCTTAGCATCCCTGGATGGCTGGGTTTGATTTCCAAACATGCTGCTTCATGTAGAGAAGTTGTCTCATCTCCAAGCTCCTAAAGCTATGTTTAAATGTAGTATTTATGTGTAGGAGGGTTTCGCCACCATTGTAAAACTTGCCAGATACACTATCTAGTCAAAAGTATTGTGACACCTGCTTTTATGCATACATGAACTTTAATGGCAGCCCAGTCTTAGTCTGTAAGATTAAAATATGATTTGGCTCACCCTTTGCAGCTAGAACAGCTTCTGGGAAGGCCGTCCACAAGGTTTAATGTGTCTATGGGAATGTTTGACCATTGTTCCAGAAGTGCATTTGTGAGGCCAGGCACTGATGTTGGATGAGAATGCCTGGCTCGCAGTCTGCTTTAATTCAGCAAAAAGGTGTTCTATAGGGTTGAGGTCATGACTCTGTGCATCCAGCCAAGTTCCTCCACCCCAAACTCACTCATCCATGTTTTTATGGAACTTGACTGGCCTGGACAGAGTCCTGACCTCAACAGAACACCTTGGGGATGAATTCGAGTAGAGACTGTAAACCAGGTCTTCTCATCCAACATCAGTGCCTGACCTCACAAATGCACTTGAAAGAATGGTCAAACATTCCCATAGACACACTCCTAAACCTTGTGGACAGCCTTCCCAGAAGAGTTGAAGCTGTTATAGCTGCAAAGGGTGGGTCAAGTGAATTTTGAACCCTGTGGACTAAGACTGGGATGCCATTACAGTTCATGTGCGTTTAAAGGCAGGCTTCCCAATACTTAGGCCAATATATTGCTTGTGACACTGAGCATGGCTATGGATTTAGGGCTGGTTCACACCACAGAGATGCAGAGAATATGTGTGAGGCTGGCTAAGTGGATAGCAGTTCTGTCTACCAGAGCTTGGGTTGCTGGTTCAATTCCTCAACATGCTAATGCTTGTGTCGAAGTTTATATGTTTTCCCTGTGTGGGTTTCTCACTACAATCCAAAGACATGCTGGCATTATATTTGTCTCCTGTCAAAATAGTCTCTAATGTAAGAAAGTTAGTTTTGGACTTTATATTGGAAGCTCATTGCAGCCAGGGACTGATGTTAATGTTTGTTAGCACTAATCATACCCAGGGACTTGGACATTTAAAATTGTAGGGTTTACACTGCACAGGTACATATGCTTAGAAAACTGTTGCTTTGTTTATGTGGATGCAAATGGACTTCGATCTTTGGCCTGTAGTTGGAGATTTGTTGCACATAGCCAAGGGCTAACACAGTTGCAAATAGTATTATGTGTTCCTGCTCATCAGGTGCAATCACTTTAGACATACATGAAGAGACAGATTTAAAGCTAATGATGGGCATGTGTAAGGCCCAGTTCACACTTGTGAGATGCCAAACATTGCACAGGCATCGCATGTAATTCGCAGCGCACTGCCGTTCACATTACATGCGATGTCTGTGTGGTGCGATATCAGCCATACAGATAGTATGGCTGATATCGCACCGCATTCGGTGCAAACACGCACAGGACCCTTTTTTCTGTTCGGACCAGAATCGGATCGCATGTGTGTTCACACATATGCAGTCCGATTCATGTCCGAACTGTCAGTTCGCAGTGCGATATGCAAGCTGAACTGGGGGTGTCGTTAACAATGTATTGACACTCCCCAGCGATTTGCATATGGTAGTGTGAACTGACATGCGAGTCGGTGCGATGCGGGAACACGTAGTGGATTCGCACTGTTCTCGCATCGCACCAGTGTGAACCAGGCCTCAGTGTGCTAACAATACAACCTATCTTATATGAAGGGCTGCTGGAGGGGGTTTCGTTTGCCCTGAGAAGGTCAGGTTTTTTGAAGTGATTTGTGGGGGAGAAGGAATGACATTTAGCATATTTACAAACACCTAACTAGAGCTGGCTGTTTGCTGAAATTCTTGTGCATTTTTTCAATCAAAAGTGGGTTTATGTGGCCATGCTGTCAGTGTTGTGTGTGTATTGTTCCTGTCTGACCATGCAAACATGGTTTGGGAGCATGTGCTGACCTTCTACTCCATAGGTGTGCACAGCCTATTGCATTAGGGTGTGCACCTCAAAGCTCAAATACATATAGGTGTGCATGTGTATACATACTGACGGTGTCAGTAGAGCAGTGGCGGGTGCCAGTAAGGCAGAGATTGGTGTCAGTAAGGCAGTGGATGGTGTCAGTAGGTTTTATTAGTATTATTATTTTGTTTTTATTCATATCAGGGGTTTAAACAGGGAGAATCTGCACCACACACAGTGATTAGGGTGTGCCCAGGCACACCTGGCACACCCTGTGCGCACGCCTATGTTCTACTCTTTGATCTCATTGCTTAATCATGTACACAGAAATGCAGCTTCCAGCAGAACATGGTCACCAATGTATGTATGTGTGTGGATTTGTGGGCTGGTGGCGGGCGTTATATTTTGAACATGTGGCTTTTTTTAATATTATGTTGGAATGCTTTGTAAGAATAATGACTGTTAAGTATGTTTATATAATCTTGCAGATAAAAAAGCTGTGTCCACTCTAATGCCGCGTACACACGGTCGGACTTTTCATCTACAAAAGTCCGACAGCCGGTCCGACAGACTTCCTGCGGACTTTCGGCAGACTTTCTAACGAACGGACTTGCCTACACACGACCACACAAAAGTTTGACAGCCTAGTACGCGGTGACGTACATCAAGTCTGGCGAGACTATAAAACGGAAGTTCAATAGCCCGTACGACACCCTTTGGGCTCCTTCTGCTAATCTCGTGTTTATCTCGTGTTAGTAGAAGTTTGGTGAGAGACGATTCGCGCTTGTGAGACTCGTATTTTTCAGTTCGTTTTAACTGTTGTTCAGTCTGTGCTTGTGAGGTTTGTATCTGTATTTCAGTGCGTTTGGTCAGTTGGCATTGAGAAATCTTTGTTTTATTGTCCGCTCGTTCCTGATTTTCAGGTCGTTCTTCACAGGCCTTGCTGTTCTTCAGTGCGTTCTGTTAAGTGCGTTCTGACCAGCCGACCGTTTTGAAGCCATGTTACCTGTACGTACTCGTCGTCGAGCTCGTGCATTGTATATGTTTGGTGCTGTAGTTTATTCTTCAGACCAAGACCAGTCCATGAACAGGGCGAGGAGGAGTTCATGGACCAAGAATTGGTTGCTCCAGCGTGACCAGTTCTGTCACATGCCATTGCTCCGTGAGATCCGTGAGAATAATCCTGAGGATTTCAAGAACTTTCTCCGGATGACGGACCCCGTTTTTGATCGTTTGGTGGCTTTGCTGACCCCCTATATCAGCAGGCAGGATACCTGCATGAGGCAAGCCATCACTCCGGAGCAGAGGCTAGTTGCCACGTTGCGGTACTTGGCGACGGGGAGAAGCCTGCAGGACCTCAAGTTCTCAACAGGCATCTCCCCCCAGGCTCTGGGGATCATTATCCCAGAGACCTGTTCTGCCATCATCCAGGTCCTGCAGAAGGACTATATTAAGGTAAGAATTTTTTCTTTTATTAGCATCACATGTTCTTTTATTTATTCTTTGATAATGTAATGTATTTCTTAGCTCAAACACTACTTACCATCATTGTAATATAGTGTGAATGTCCCCTTTTTCTTCTCACGCATGCTTGATTTGTTTCATGTTCTTTTTTGTCATGCATGTATATTTGCCTTCAATAACCTCTCCAGCATACAATGCTGGTCACATATTCACCTTGTCTTCTCAGTTTGAATGTATTTAGTCAGCTGCATTGTATTTTGTTTCCCCTAAACTCTATCCAAATAGTGTGCTTATAATTAGCTTGATTTCAACCCCCCCCCCTAATAATTTGCTAGAATCTTCTGTGGTGTTGATTTTTAAAAAGCAAATATATGTTGCACTTTGCAAAATGCATGTGCACTCTACAAGTGCATTTGCTCCAGTGCTTTAGTAAATGAGCAGAAGCTCTGCTGATTTCCATCATCAAATCATATACAAGCCACAAAGTGTTTTCATTAATTGCCCTTGCATGTGGTTGTGTACTCCTTGCAACATGAAAGCCTTTTTACCTTACCTCATTTTTTTTTTTTGTCTTTTTTCAAATCCTTTTTTTTTTTTTTTTGGTGTTTTTTAAAATCCTTTTTTTTTTTTTTTTTGTCTTTTTTCAAATCCTTTTTTTTTTTTTTTTGTCTTTTTTCAAATCCTTTTTTTTTTTTTTTTTTGTCTTTTTTAAAATCCTTTTTTTTTTTTTGTCTTTTTTCAAATCCTTTTTTTTTTTTGTCTTTTTTCAAATCCTTTTTTTTTAATTTTTTTTTATTTTTTAAAAAATAGGCCTCCTTTTTTAAATTTTGTTAAACAGGCATATAATTTAACACAAAATAATAAAGAGAAGGCCCAGAATGGGGTCATCAAACCAGGAAATGAAGGACATGATCGATGTTTTGGGGTTTAAAAAAGGGCATTTAGATGCGACCCAAAACATCAATCATGTCCTTCATTTCCTGCTGCATACGATCCAGCCGATTCCGCATTTGATCGATCTCCCCATTCCAGGCCATTATTTGAGCAATTAGCCGTTGGGCACTGTCTGTAGTGAAATAGTCACTTGGACCTAAAGTGGAATGAAAAAAAAAATATGTTTAGAAATATGCACACATAGTTTACCTTACCATAAAGCTGGTGTCTCAGACACTGACCTGGTGGGGTGCCCATGTCGCATAATTCCTCAACATCCTCGGGGGTGGCGCTGTTGCTTGACTCAAGCACAACCAGATCACCTAAAATAGAGTATAAAAATTACATAAAATAAAAGGCAGCCATGCATAGATTACCGTAAGCTGGTGTGTCAGACACTCACCTGGTGGGGTGCCCATGTTGCCCACCTTTCCTTCCTCCACATCCTCAGTGGGGCTTGGGCTGATTTTCCAAGTATGTTCTTTTGCTGGGGGGGGACTGGGTTCCTCTTGTTGGCTGAGTGATTTTTCCCCTATGTGAATCAAAAAATTAATATACTTAGCACACAGATATTTTAGTACATACTAATCTTCAAACATTTGTAGTGAAGTGGTGTACAAATTGTCTGTTTGTGTAGAGTTCCTAGTAGACTTCAAGATTTTAATTTCTAAAGACATATCAAGATGGATAGATATCTCGATATCTAGATATCAATATCAAAATACATCAAAAAATCTTTGGATCTCTCTCTCTATATATCTATAACTAAATATAAATCTTCAATCTCAAACAAAATCTAAAACTAAAAATAGATATTAATTTAATTTAAAAAAATAAAAAAAATTCTATATCTATCTATATATCTACCTATATATATATATATATATATATATATATATATATATATATATATATATATATATATATATATATATATATATATGTATATAGAGAGAGATATATATGTATATATAGATATGTAACGATGTTTATTAAAAGATCGTTTCAAACGATGCAAACAATCGTATAGGAATGAAAAGAACATGGAGCGGTATACGAGGCAATCAACACAAGATGAAAACACAGGTACTTACTTTTTTGCAACACTTTACGGATCCGTCTGAACTGATCCGGCTCCCTGAGTTTCAGGTCAGACCATCTTTTTCTAAGTTGATCCTTGGAGCGCTGTACCCCAAAAGAAGCCTGTAAAGTGTCCACCACCTTCGCCATTATTTTGGCCTTGCGCAAATTTGGCCGGGCGTACGGCCCATACTTCCCATCATAGTCCTTTTTTTGAAGAATGGCCACCATCTCCACCATCTCTTCAAAAGACATATTTGAGGCTTTAAATCTAGGCCTCACAGATCTTGTTGACGTTCCGGCCTCCGGGCTTTTTTCGCTACCTGAGGTAGTTAACATGTTATGTGTCTCCGCCATTATTCACCCCACTACGCGCCGTAACTAAAAATGGGCGGAGAACATGAGTTAAAATCGGCGGGCGACGCAGGCGGAGTTTCACACATGCGTAGTGTATAAAGAGGGGCCTTGCGCACGTGTCGTACGTACGTTCTGTGCGTAGAATTAAGGGGCGGAGAACATGAGTTAAAATTGAACATCAGGGGCGGGCGACGCAGGCGGAGTTTCACACATGCGTAGTGTATAAAGAGGGGCCTTACGCACGTGTCATACGTACGTTCTGTGCGTAGGTGATAGTGGACCGGGACGCTACTAAACGAAGGTAATTTAAAATTTATACTTTTGGTCAAGACTTTGTAGCAAGCGGCCTATATGGCTTGACAGATTGATGAGGCCTACATAGGGATAAGATGATGAGGGTTTAGCAGAAACCCAATAAAAGTGTTTTTTGTCTTGTGACTTTATCTTTTATACAGACATTATGAATCCCCTATTTAAGGATCCAGAGTTCCTTACTGCTTTTATTTCTAAATATAGAGAGATGAGGAATTTGTGGGAGGTGAAACACCCACAGTATTATGCAAAGCATGTGAGGAAGTCAACGCTGGAGAGACTTCTGGCCTTTGTCCAGGCGACCATCCCGGAAGCAACAATGGAGACATTGCTCAAGAAAATTGGGGTCTTGAGGAACATGTATAAGAGGGAACATAAGAAGATCCAGGAATCAATGAGATCAGGAGCATCAGCAGATGATGTTTATGTACCCAGGCTGTGGTACTACAATCAACTCCGTTTTCTTGATGACCAGACTGAAGGCAGGGCATCACTTTCAAACCTTCCCTCCACCCTTCCCTCCACCCTAGCAGAGGCTGATGAGGAGCAAGCTGGGTCTTCCATCCTGGATGAACCGGATATGACCATCTGGAGTCAGGTAAATTATTTTAACAAATATTTACTGTACTAATATTAATGATGTTAACTGGATGTTATAATTGTCTAAAATTATTTTGCCCTCAAAATTGTGTATACATATAAATTGACAGTAGTGGCTAAATATGTTTGGCACCTGCTTGAAATAATTAGGGTGTCTGATTAGACTCTTTTATTAAAGAGATGTATTCACATTGAATTTGCTAGTCATGAGAAGCAAACTGTGTGTCATTGATGAACCCAAAAAAATATAATAAAACTATTGTCCTTTTTTTATACACAGGATGAGTCCATCCAGGAGGAATGTGGGGAAAGTGGCAGGCAGGAGGAGACCCAGCCCATGGACAGCCTGGAGGAGGCCGGATTCACCATCATCCTGGAGGAGGCTGGGCCCAGTGTCAAGCAGGAGGTGGCTGCTCCCAGTGAGGTGGCTGGGCCAAGTGAGGTGGCTGGGCCCAGTAGGAGCCTGACAGAATCCCAAGTGCCTCCCCTCCACCTTCCCAAAAAAAGGGCCAGGAAAGGGACGGTCACACAGGAGGCATCCCTGCGCCTCATGCAAGAGGCCACCCGTTTTTTAAAGAGCCCCCCCGAAGCAGAAGAGTCCTATGGCTGCTACTTAGCCAGCAGGCTTCTTCAAATGGATTGGGAGCAGCGCCTCATTTGTGAGCGACTATTTGGGGAAACAATCCAGAAGGGGCTGCAGGGCACGCTAACACGAAACACCCAACTACATGAGGCAGCCCCCCCTCCTCCTCCTCCTCCTCCTCCTCCTCCTGCCACAACTGAAACACCAGAGCCACAGCCTCGAAAGAAGGCTACAGGGAAGGCTGCAGGGAAGGCTGCAGGGCAGCGTGGAGGAAAGGCTGCAGGGAAGAGAAGAAAGTGATGACTTGGGTTCAGTCTGGTCTGACAGAAGACGCAGGCTGTTGTAGTACCACAGTCTGGGGACATCTATATCATCTGCTGGTGCTGTTGATCTCTGGGATTCTTGGACCAGATTGTGCTCCCTCTTATATGGACTCCTCAAGATCCCCATTTTCTTGTACACATACTTTTTCCAGCGTTGACTTCCTCTTTATTTTATTTAGACCATAAATAAATGGATCTTTTTTGAGTTTAGGTTTTTTATTTTAAATCATAGATTTTAGACACAATGTTTTAAATTAACAAGGGACAACAATCTCATTGATTTTGCAAAAACACACCAAAAATAGATTAAAATAATGTTAATAATGTTCGAGTGGTAAGTATTTAAAAAAAAAAAAGATACATAACCAAAAACGGTTCTTTGGGTTAACTTTATATAAAAAAAAAAATAACAAATCACTATAAAAACAAAAATTATAAAGGGTTCTTTGTGGTAACTTTATAAACATTAACAAAAATTTAACAAATATATATAAAAATGGGTTCCCTGTGGTAACTTTACAAAAAAAATTATAGATAAACAGAAAAAAAGTTCCACAACAATCATAAAATAAATATCTGGATAAAAATTACAAGAAAAGATGACTCCACCAAAAAAAAAAAAAAAAATTAAAAGTATTATTAGTATGGAAACATTGTTTTAAAAAAGCATACCATGTCATTCATGAGATCAAAGAGAAAAAGAATCCAGAAATCTGTTTGGGAGAACTCTGTTTGAATATGAACAGCAAAACATCTTCGTTCTTTATAGCATTCGTAAAGAAGACATTAAATGCGCTGCATTCAACGATCACAGATTTTGCAGCGTGAGGAATGTGCTACCTACAATACGAACACTAGTTTTACTAGACCGAGTGCTTCCGTTTTAGTTTTTGCTTATGAGCATGCGTCGTTTTTTTGTCCGTTGGACTAGCATACAGACGAGTGGACTTCGGGGTCCGTCGTAGTTACGACGTAAAGATTTGAAGCATGTTTCAAATCTAAAGTCCGTCGGATTTGAGGCTGAAAAAGTCCGCTGAAAGTCCGAAGAAGCCCACACACGATCGGATTACCAGCCAGCTTTAGTCCGTCGGCGTCCGTTGGACTTTTGTAGATGAAAAGTCCGACCGTGTGTACGCGGCATTAGGTTTAGACACATTTTAGATTGTAAGCTCCTATGAGCAGGGCCCTTAAAACCCAATTGCTAACTGTTTTGTTAAATGTAGCACCATATTTTGAAGCTAGTAAATGAATGTACAGAATTTTGTTTCTGCTGGCAAAGTAAAAATACATTATTGAGCTTGTTTGTTGTGGGTTTTTTTTCACTCTTTTCTTTCTTCTTTTTAATTAGTTTTGTGGGTGGTGGTTTTGGGGAAGTGTAAGATTTTTTTTATCTTAGGCTGCTTTCACACTGGAGGTGCTTTACAGGAGCTATAGCGCTAAAAATAACGTGTGCATAGCTCCTGTAAAGAGCCTCTCCTCTCACTCCGGTGTGAACTGGCATTAAACTATGCATTTTTAAGTGCGTTTTGCAGTTTTCAGGAACACTCTACAGTCCATTTAACATAGTTTCCTATGGTACTAGTTCACATCTATGCATATTGCGGCCAGTGTGTTTTTGGAAATGGTCGGGGACTTTTTTCATGCGATTTGCGGGTAATAGATTTCAATGGAACCGCACCAGAAACATAACTGTTGTGTTGGTGATGTGATTTTTGATGTGTTTTTCGGTTATTATTTTAACACTGTATATAGCTGGTTGCTAACCGGGGGGGCCGGGAAGCCAGCTGTCGCATCCTTAACCAGTGAATCTTCAGCTGTCAGCGGCTTCCGCACTGAAAGTAAAAAAAATGCCAGCCCAAAAAAAATTGCAAAAAAACTGCATGGGGTTCCCCACAGGTCTATACCAGGCCCTTTGGGTCTAGTATGGATTCGGAGGGGACCCCCCTATGCCAAAATTTAACAAAAATGGTGTAGGATTCCCGCCAGTCCATTACCAGGCCCTTCAGGTCTGGTATCGATTTTAAGGGGAACCCCGCATCAAAGTAAAAAAAAGTGGCATTGGGGTCCCCCTCAAAATTCATACCAGACCTTTATCCGAGCACACCACCTGGCAGGCCACAGGAAAAGGGGGCATGTGACCGTACCAGGCCACATGCCCTCAACATGGGGAGGGTGCTTTGGGGTCCCCCCAAAACACCTTGTCCCCATGTTGATGGGGACAAGGGCCTCATCCTCACAAACCTTGCCCGGTGGTTGTGGGGGTCTGCGGGCAGGGGGCTTATTGGAATCTGGAAGCCCCCTTTAATAAGGGGGCCCCCAGATCCCGCCCCCCCTATGTGAATGGGTATCGGGTACATTGTACCCCTACCCATTCACCAAAAAAAAGCAGTGAAATGTGACAAAAAACATTAACCGGTTTTGACAATTCCTTTACTGTAAACTAGTTCTGAGTGGTCTTTTCCCCCGAGCCGTGTCTCCCGCTGTCATCTTCTCCTAGTGCTGTTTCTCTTGTCGCCATCTTTCCCACCACCACCTACTTCTCCCGCTGCCGCTTTCTTCCTCATCGCCATGTTCTTCCTCCCCCGCCATCTTCATCATTTGTGTTGTCCCCACTGTCTGGCATCTCTTACACAGCCATGGGGTGTGACCATCCATTTTTTCCAGGAAATAAAGGAGCAGGCTCTGCGTGTCACGTCAAGGGTTGTGGGGATGAGGCCCTTGTCCCCATCAACATGAGGTCAAGGTGTTTTGGGGGGACCCCGAAGCACCCTCCCCATGTTGAGGGCATGTGGCCTGGTACAGTTCAGGAGGGGGGGCGCTCTCTTGTCCCCCCCTCCTCTTTTCATGCGGCCTGCCAGGTTGCATGCTCGGATAAGGGTCTGGTACGGATTTTGGGGGGACCCCCACAACATTTTATTTTTCAAATTTTGGCGCAGGGTTCCCCTTAATATCCATAACAGACCTGAAGGGCCTGGTATGGATTTTGGGGGGACCCCACACAATTTTCTTTTTAATGCGGGGTTCCCCTCACTATCAATAGCAGACCTGAAGGGCCTGGTATAGATTTTCGCAATTTTTTTTTTATTTTGATGCAAGGTTCCTCTTAATATTCATACCAGACCCAAAGGACCTGGTAATGGACTGGGGGGAGAACTCACAACGTTTTTTTCAATGATTTTTATCTATATTGCCAGCATCCGACAATACATGACAGTTGCTAGCAGTTTTAAATTACATTTTTTTCCCTTTAGAAATGTAATTTTGCTGTGGTACTGTTCTAAACATGGGAAAGATACGCTACTTTACAGGCATACTAAGGACAACCCCCAGGCACGATATTAAAAGGAATATCTCATTTTTATTGTTTCACTTTAAACATTATTAAAATCACTGCTCCTACAAAAACTGCATTATTAACCACTTGACCACTGGGCAATTAAACCCCCTTCCTAACCAGACCAATTTTCAGCTTTCGGTGCTCTCATATTTTGAATGACAATTACTCAGTCATGCAACACTGTACCTATATGAAATTTTTGTCCTTTTTTCACACAAATAGAGCTTTCTTTTGGTGGTATTTAATCATCGTTGAGTTTTTTATTTTTTGCGCTATAAAAGAGAAAAGACCGAAAATTCTGTTAAAAAAATGCATTTTTCTTTGTTTCTGTTATAAAATTTTGCAAATTAGTCATTTTTCTTCATATATTTTGGTCAAAATTAATACCGCTACATATCTTTGGTAAAAATAACCCAAATCTGTGTATATTATTTGGTCTTTGTGAAAGTTATAGAGTCTACAAGCTATGGTGCCAATCTCTGAATTTGATCATACCTGAAGTACTGACAGCCTATCTCATTTCTTGAGACCCTACCAAGCCAGGAAAGTACAAATACCCCCCAAATGACCCCTTTTTGGAAAGTAGACATTCCAATGTATTCAGTAAGAGGCATGGTGAGTTTTTGAAGTTGTAATTTTTGCCCACAATTCTTTGCAAAATCAAGATTTTTTTTCTTTTTTTTTTTTGTTCACAAAATTGTTATATTAGCAGGTTATTTCTCACACACAGCATATATATAGCACACATTACACCCCAAAACACATTCTGATACTCCTCCTGAGTATGGTGATACCACATGTGTGAGACTTTTCCACAGCGTGGCCACATACAGAGGTTCAACATGCAGGGAGCTCCATCAGGCGTTCTTGGAGCATAAATTACACATATAATTTCTTGACTACCTCTTACACTTTTGGAGAACCAGGACAATGGAAACACCCCAAAAATGACCCATTTTGGAAAGAAACAACCCAATGTATAATCTATGAGGCATATCGAGTCTTTCACACATGTAATTTTTTTCTACAAGTTTTTCGAAAATGTGTAAAGAAAATGAAAACGCATTTTTTTTTACACAATGTTGTCCATTTACACAATGTTTCTAACACATGGCATGTACACCCCAAAATAGATTCTCCTACTCCTCCTGAGTACAGTGATACCACATGTGTGAGACTTTTCCACAGCGTGGCCACATACAGAGGACCAACATGCAGGCAGCACCATCAGGTGTTCTAGGGGCGTAAGTTTCAAATCGAATTTGACTACCTATTATACTTTTGTGAGGCACTGTAGTGGCATGGATGTGGAATGGATGATAACTGATGTGGCATGGATGAGCATGAATGGGGATGGATGAGCCGTGGATGGGGATGGCTAAGCATGAGTGAATATGGCCGGGTACGGATGGGTACGGCTGAGTATGGCTGGGTATGGCTGAGTATGGATGGGTATGACTAATTATGGATGGGGGTGGATGGGATGGCTGAGCATGGATGGATGACTATTGCTAAGGATGGATGGATGGCTGAGCATGGATGGATGGATGTGTATGCTGGGTATGGATGAGGATGGATGGATGAGTATGCTGAGTATGGATGAGGATGCATGGATGAGTACGGATGGGTGAGCATGGATGGATAAGTATGCTGAATATGGATTGGTGAGCATGGATGGATGCATGAGTATGCTGAGTATGGATGGATGAGTATGCTAAGTATGGATGGGTGAGCATGGATGGATGGATGAGTATGCTGAGTATGGATGGGTGAGCATGGATGGATGGATGAGTATGCTGAGTATGGATGGATGAGTATGCTGAGTATGGATGGCTGAGCATGGATGGATGGATGAGTATGCCGAGTATGGATGGGTATGCCGAGTATGGATGGGTATGCCGAGTATGGATGGATGGATGGATGGATAGGTATGCAGAGTATGGATGAGTATGCAGAGTATGGATGGGTATGCTGAGTATGGATGGATGGATGGGTATGCAGAGTATGGATGGGTATGCAGAGTATGGATGGATGGATGGGTATGCAGAGTATGGATGGGTATGCAGAGTATGGATGGGTATGCAAAGCATGGATGGATGGATGGATGGGTATGCAGAGTATGGATGGATGGGTATGCAGAGTATGGATGGGTATGCTGAGTATGGATGGATGGGTATGCATGAGTATGGATGGGTATGCGAGGCTGAGTATGCAGAGTATGGATGGGTATGCATTGCTGAGAATGGATGGATGGATAGATTTGTCACTGAGCAGCGCTGTGGGCACAACACATGCAGCCCACAGCTCTACTGCCACCAATCTCTCCCCTCTCCACTCACACTGGATGGAGAGGGGAAAGAGGAACCGGATATTACGTCGGTTTGTTTACATGTGAGCGCTCCGTCATTTGATGGAGTGATCACATGGTAAAGTCCGCGGTCATGGATGTGCTTGGGTGCATGCCCCAAGCGGGATTCTGGGAGGACATCACTGTACGCCCTTCCAGAGTTATGCAACCGCCCTGTAGCCGTCATTCGGCTATGGGCCGGTTGCTAAGTGGTTAAAAAAAAAAAAAAAACAACATTATTAAAAACACTGCTCCTGAAAAAACTGCAGTTTTTAAAACTTTTTTTGCATTGATACATGTCCCCGGGGGCAGGACTCGGGTCCTCATACACTTTTTATGGCAATAACTTGCGTATAAGCCTTTAAAATGAGCACTTTTGATTTTTCATGTTCATGTCCCATAGACTTTAACGATGTTCGCACAAATTTTTGGCCTCTTCGTAAGTTCTGGGGCGAACCAAACCGGGGGTGTTTGGCTCATCCCTACCCAATGGCACATGAGCATGGCTGGTACCATAATATTAATGTTTCAAACGCAAAACATTATTGTATACAATGAAAAGAATCAAACAAAGTAATAGTATTTTCTATGTATGATTGTGCTCAGCACCATAGAGTAGTGTTATGCCCTGCTACCTTCAAAGGTTCAAGCCATGGGTCTGGTATGGATATTAAGGAGAACCCTGCACCATAATTTGAAAAAAAATGGTGTGGGGGTCCCCCCCAAAATCCATCAAAGAATATATAAAAATGCTGCGCTAACCCAACAAAAGCAAAAAAAAGAAAATTAAAATGTGACAAAAAGCTCCTAGCACACAAACAAACAAAGTTAGTACAGAATATAAATAATAAAGTGCAGCGCTGAATCATAAACATAAGTGAATGGAATCATGAACAACCTGTGAAAAATAAAATAACACACCGAATATATGCAGTGGACCTGCTAAATATAATTAAAAAAGTTATAGTGATAAGGGACCAGAGTCCATGGTGTATGAGGTGAGTAGAAGTCCTCTCCAAGAGTGGAATACCGTAAACCTGAGAAGTGGGAAAACCCTCTGATGGGAAGGCGGCCACAGATGGCAAAGCACATAAATCTTCAAAAATGGAAATAAATGGGTACCCTTACCGGATCCGTATGACGCACATGCCGTATAGCAGTGCGTCAGTAAAGCGTGAGGGATGGTCTCCCGTGGTGTCAAGGCGGATGGTGTCCTGTGAATCCCGATCCGACTTGAAGATTAGCCGTCATGGACAGGAGCTGGACCACTGGCTTGCACACCCTTCAATTTCAGATAATCAGAAGGAAGCGATTTGAAGTGGAGCCATGGGGAAAAAGAAAAAAGGCACTCCACATGGTGTAGGTCAAAAATGGGGTTTTATTGGATAAAATCCAAACATGTTAAAAGTGATCACAGACAGATAAAAATATTTGGCAATGTGGGAAGCTGGAGACGCCTACGCGTTTCGACTACACAGTCTTCTACAAGGGCATAAAGATGCCCTTGTAGAAGCCCTTTATGCCCTTGTAGAAGACTGTGTAGTCGAAAAACGTAGGCGTCTCCAGCTTCCCACATTGCCAAATATTTTTATCTGTCTGTGATCACTTTTACCATTTTTGGATTTTATCCAATAAAACCCCATTTTTGACCTACACGGCTAATCTTCAAGTGGGATCGGGATTCACAGGACACCATCCACCTTGACACCACGGGAGACCATCCCTCACGCTTTACCGATGCACTGCTATATGGCATGTGCGTCCCATGGATCCGGTAAGGGTACCCAACTCTTTTCCATTTATTTCCATTTTTGAAGATTTATGTGCTTTGCCATCTGTGGCCGCCTTCCCATCAGAGGGTTTACCCACTTCTCAGGATTACGGTATTCCACTCTTGGAGAGGACTTCTACTCACCTCATACACCACGGACCCTGGTCCCTTATCACTATAGAACTTTTTAAATTATATTTAGCAGATCCACTGCATATATTTGGTGTGCTATTTTATTTTTCACAGGTTGTTCATGATTCCATTCACTTATGTTTATGATTCAGCGCTGCACTTTATTATTTATACCCCCAAAATCCATATCAGACCCTTATCCGAGCACGCAAAATGGCAGGACGCAGGAAAAGAAGGGGACGAGAGCGCGGCCCTCCCCCTCCTAAACTGTACCAGGCCACATGCCCTCAACGTGGGGAGGGTGCTTTGGAGTAGCCCCCCAAAGCATCTTGTCCCCACAACCCTTGCACGGTGGTTGTGGGGGTCTGCAGGCGGGGGGGCTTATCTGAATCTGGAAGCCCCCTTTAACAAGAGGGCCCCCAGATCCCGCCCCCCTTCCCAAGTGAATGGGTATCGGGTACATTGTACCCCTACTCATTCACCAAAAAAAGCAGTGAAAGGTGACAAAATAAGGTCCGTTGGCATGGACCATAGGGTGAGTACATGGATTGAAAACTGGCTACAAGGGCAAGTTCAGAGGGTGGTGATAAATAGGGACTAATCGGAATGGTCAGGGGTGGGTAGTGGGGTTCCCCAGGGTTCTGTGCTGGGACCGATCCTATTTAATTTGTTCATAAACAACCTGGAGGATGGGATAAACAGTTCAATCTCTGTATTTGCAGACGATACTAAGCTAAGCAGGGCAATAACTTCTCCGCAGGATGTGGAAACCTTGCAAAAAGATCTGAACAAATTAATGGGGTGGGCAAATACATGGCAAATAAGGTTCAATGTAGAAAAATGTAAAATAATGCATTTGGGTGGCAAAAATATGAATGCAATCTATACACTGGGGGGAGAACCTCTGGGGAATCTAGGATGGAAAAGGACCTGGGGGTCCTAGTAGATGATAGGCTCAGCAATGGCATGCAATGCCAAGCTGCTGCTAACAAAGCAAACAGAATATTGGCATGCAATGAAAAGGGGATCAACTCCAGAGATAAAACGATAATTTTCCCACTATATAAGACTCTGGTCTGGCTGCACCTAGAGTATGCTGTCCTGTTCTGGGCACCAGTCCTCAGGAAGGATGTACTGGAAATGGAGCGAGTACAAAGAAGGACAACAAAGCTAATAAATGTCTGGAGGATCTTAGTTATGAGGAAAGGTTACAAGCACTGAACATATTCTCTCTGGAGAAGAGACGCTTGAGAGGGGATATGATTTTAATATACAAATACCATACTGGTGACTAGGGATGAGCCGAACACCCCCCGGTTCGGTTCGCACCAGAACCTGCGAACGGACCAAAAGTTCGCACGAACGTTAGAACCCCATTGACGTCTATGGGACTCGAACGTTCGAAATCAAAAGTGCTCATTTTAAAAACTAATTTCCATGGTATTGTCCTAAAAAGGGTTTGGGGACCCGGGTCCTACCCCAGGGGACATGTATCAATGCAAAAAAAACTTTTAAAAACGGACGTTTTTTCGGGAGCAGTGATTTTAATGATGCTTAAAGTAAAAAAAAAAAAAAAAGTGAAATATTCCTTTAAATATTGTACCTGAGGGGTGTCTATAGTATGCCTGTAAAGTGACGCGTGTTTCCCGTGTTTAGAACAGTCCCTGCACCAAATGTCATTTTTAAAGGAAAAAATCTCATTTAAAACTGCTTGCGGGTTTAATGTAATGTCGGGTCCTGGCAATATGGATGAAAATCAGTGAGACAAACGGCATGGGTACCCCCCAGTCCATTACCTGGCCCTTTGGGTCTTGTATGGATATTAAGGGGAACCCCGCACCCAAATTAAAATAAGGAAAGGTGTGGGGCCACCAGGCCCTATATACTCTGAACAGCAGTATACAGGCGGTGCAAACAAGACAGGGACTGTAGGTTTGTTGTTAAGTAGAATCTGTTTGTAATTTTGAACGGGTACATTTTTAATGTGTTTAGCTCCAGCCAAAAAATCTTTTTTAAGCTTTTGGAAAACATAGGGAAGGGTTATCACCCCTGTAACATTTGTTTTGCTGTATTTCCTCCTCTTTAGAAGATTTCACCTCACTTTTTGTCCCAATGGATTGGAAAGCATCAGTGGAAAGGAGAAATGTTTTTCCCATATTAACTCTTACAGGAGAGAATTTCCCTTCCTAGGGGTAGATTTCATCTCACTTCCTGTTGTCTCCTTCCGTTTGCAAGTAGGAGTCGTTTGTAAGTTAGTTGTTTGAAAGTAGGGTCCTGCCCTCTATACTCAGCAGAAATTTGGGCCTTAGGTGTTGCTGTGGCCACAACACTGTAAGCCCTCACAGGGCCCTGCTGTGAAATATTAGATCAAGAATTGTAATTACATGCCCCTGTTGAACAGGAGCTGAAAAATTAGGCCTTAGGCACTGGTGCTGGTGCCACAACACTGCAACCCCTCACAGACACTCTAGTTGGAACGCAGGAACGAGCCCTGCTGCAAAGTATTACATCAAAAATTGTAATTACACGCCCCTGTTAAACAGGGGCTGAAAAATTGTGCCTTAGGCACTGGTGGTGGCACCCAGAACCAAAAATGTTCTTACAAGCTATCAGCGTGATGATTGAGGAGGAAGAGGATAATTACTCAGGGATAGTCACTCAGCATCAGCATAGGCAGTCTTTGAAGGGATCTGAGATTTCATAAAAAATTATTCGGTTACATCAGCATCAGGTGCTTGGTAGCTGGTGGTGATCCAAGACTGATTGATTTTTATGAAGGTCAGTCGATCGACCGAGTCAGTGGACAGACGCACCCTGTGATCGGTTACCACGCCTCCAGCAGCACTGAATGTGCGTTCCGAAAGAACGCTGGATGCAGGACAGGCCAGTAGCTTAATTGCATACTGTGCAAGCTCTGGCCAGTGATCCATCCTCAAGACCCAGTAACCCAGAGGATTTTCGGTGGGAAAGGTGTCCAAGTCTGATCTTGCCCCTAGGTATTCCTGCACCATGTAAAACAGACGCTGGTGATGGTTGCTGGAACCGATCATACCTTGGGGCTGCGGACCAAAAAATTGTCTGAACGCATCGGTCAGACGGCCATCTTCTCCACCGCTCCTTCTTTGACTGACCGAAGCCTCAGCAACACGTTGTCCAGAAACAGGAGTTTGTAACCTCCCAGTCTCTGGGAACGCGTTGCACAGACCTTTCTGCAAGGCCTCCCGAAGATGTTTCATCCTCTGCTCCCTCTGCGATGGCAAGATAAGGTCCGCAACCTTACCCTTGTAACGTGGATCAAGGAGGGTTGCCAGCCAGTATTGGTCCTTCTCCTTGATACCACGAATACGAGGATCCTTACGCAGGCTTTTGCAGGATCAGGGAGGCCATGCAGCGTAGGTTTGCTGAGGCATTCGTTCCGGAGTCCTCTGGGTCACTAAGGACGACATGGTCCGCAGCCACCTCCTCCCAGCCACGTACAAGTCCATGTGTTTCTTGGGACTGATCCCTTAAAGACTGCTGCTGATGCTGAGTGCCAGGCTCCACCTCCATACTGACACAATCTTCCTCCTCCTCCTCGTCCTCTTCCTGTGTGATCGGCGGGCACGCAGGAACACTGTCTGGATAAAGGGGGCCTTGAGAGCTAAGGAAGTCCTCCTCTTCCTGCCTCTGTTCTGCCTCAAGTGCCCTGTCCATTATTCCACGCAGCGTGTGCTCCAACAGGTGGACAAGGGGGACAGTGTCACTGATGCATGCACTGTCACTGCTCACCATCCTCGTGGCCTCCTCAAATGGTGACAGGACAGTGCATGCATCCCTGATCATGGCCCACTGGCGTGGGGAAAAAAAACAAGCTCCCCTGACCCTGTCCTGGTGCCATAGTCGCACAGGTACTCATTGATGGCCCTCTGCTGCGTGTGCAGCCGCTGCAGCATGGCCAACGTTGAGTTCCACCTGGTGGGCATGTCACAGATTAGGCGGTTCTTGGGCAGGTTAAACTCCTTTTGGAGGTCCGTCAGCCGAGCACTGGCATTATATGACCGGCAGAAATGCACACAGACTTTTCTGGCCTGCCTCAGGACATCCTGTAAGCCCGGGTACCTGCCCAAGAACCGCTGCACCACCAAGTTAAGGACATGAGCCAAACAGGGCACATGGGTAATTTTTCCCTGTCGGAGGGCAGAGAGGAGGTTGGTGCCATTGTCGCAAACCACCATTCCTGCCTTAAGTTGGCGTGGCGTCAACCACCTCTGAACCTGCCCCTGCAGAGCTGACAGAACCTCTGCCCCAGTGTGGCTACTGTCCCCCAAGCACACCAGCTCAAGCACCGCATGGCATCTTTTGGCCTGCATACTTGCGTAGCTCCTTGAACGACTATGGAGCACCGCTGGTTCCGAGGAAGAGGCCATGGAGGAAGAAGAAGAGGAGGGGGTGGAGGAGAGAGGTGTGTCACAATCATTAGCATTTTGGAGGCGTGGTGGCGGAACAACCTCCAACACTACTGCACCTTGTCCTGCATCCTTCCCAGCTGCCAGCAGAGTCACCCAATGCGCCGTGAAACTTAGGTAACGTCCCTGTCCATGCCTGCTGGACCATGAGTCAGCGGTAATATGCACCTTACCGCTGACCGCCCTGTCCAGCGAGGCATGGACATTGCCTTCCACATGCTGGTAGAGAGCCGGAATCGCCTTCCGTGAGAAAAAGTGGCGTTTGGGTACCTGCCACTGAGGAACCGCACATTCCACAAACTCACGGAAGGGGGCAGAGTCTACCAACTGAAAAGGCAGCAGTTGAAGTGCTAGCAATTTTGCCAAGCTAGCATTCAACCGCTGGGCATGTGGATGGCTGGGATCAAACTTCTTTCGGCGGTGCAGCAGCTGGGGCAGGGAAATTTGCCTGGTACAATCTGACGTCGGTGTACCAAAATCAGATTGCCCACAAGTACTTGGCTGTGACACACCTAATTCTACACCTTCATTCCTCTCAGTGCAGGTCTCAGAGAGGACTGAAGGTCTAGTGGGGTTGGAAATCTCAGCTGATGAGGAGCAAGGAGAGGTCCTCTTTGTTCTTTGGTGTGGGTCTTTTAGATACGCTTGCCAACGAACTGCATGGCAGGTCAACATATGTCTGGTCAAACAGTTCGAGGGACTCCTCAGGAGGACATGGTGGGGCTAGGGAAGGAGTCACTGATGACATTGAGCCGAGGGAAGAGGCCGCTGCTTTGCCAGACAAAGTACTCTGGGCATGGGTGAGAGAGGATGAGGAGGATGAGGACGGCTTGGTCATCCACTCGACCAAGTCTTCCGCATGTTGCGGCTCAACATGGCCAGCTGCCAAAAAAAAGGCCAAGCGTGTCCCATGGCCACGTGCTGATGAGGATGCACTGTCTCCACGACCAGCACTAGACACAGAGCCTGCTTGCCCTCTCTTATTGGCTTGTGACTGTCTGCCTCTCCTTCTTGGCCTTCCAGACATACTAATGGCCTGTAGCTGCACTAAGCTGGGATATATATATATATATATATATATATATATATATATATATATATATATATATGTACTGATACTGCAGCTAGCAAAATCAACTGCCTGCCTGTAGTATGAGAACACCACCAACCTTTTACAGGTAGCTTTAGCTGAACACTGTGAGGTGGACGCACCCCACTAACTTGTAGGTTTAGCTGAACACTGTGAGCAGGATGCACTGCACTAACTGTAAATAGTCTAGCTGCCTGACTGTGGTACTAATAGGATCAAAAGAACACCAGCAATTTTCTTCAGGTAGCTGTATTTACTGTAACAAGACAAGCCTGCCTGTCAGTAAGAAGATAACAGAAACGGATCTAGCTGAACACTGTGAGCAGGACGCACCCCACTAGCTTGTAGGTTTAGCTGAACACTGTGAGGTGGACGCACCCCACTAACTTATAGGTTTAGCTGAACACTGTGAGCAGGACGCACCCCACTAACTTGTAGGTTTAGCAGAACACTGTGAGCAGGACGCACTGCACTAACTGTAAATAGTCTAGCTGCCTGACTGTGGTACTAATAGGATCAAAAGAACACCAGCAATTTTCTTCAGGTAGCTGTATTTACTGTAACAAGACAAGCCTGCCTGTCAGTAAGAAGATAACAGAAACGGATCTAGCTGAACACTGTGAGCAGGACGCACCCCACTAGCTTGTAGGTTTAGCTGAACACTGTGAGGTGGACGCACCCCACTAACTTGTAGGTTTAGCTGAACACTGTGAGCAGGACGCACCCCACTAACTTGTAGGTTTAGCAGAACACTGTGAGCAGGACGCACTGCACTAACTGTAAATAGTCTAGCTGCCTGACTGTGGTACTAATAGGATCAAAAGAACACCAGCAATTTTCTTCAGGTAGCT
Organism: Aquarana catesbeiana; assembly: GCF_042186555.1. NCBI lineage: Eukaryota > Metazoa > Chordata > Amphibia > Anura > Ranidae > Aquarana > Aquarana catesbeiana. Next base: position 938,729,460 of record NC_133324.1, read on the forward strand.
GTATTTACTGTAACAAGACAAGCCTGCCTGTCAGTAAGAAGATAACAGAAACGGATCTAGCTGAACACTGTGAGCAGGACGCACCCCACTAACTTGTAGGTTTAGCAGAACACTGTGAGCAGGACGCACTGCACTAACTGTAAATAGTCTAGCTGCCTGACTGTGGTACTAATAGGATCAAAAGAACACCAGCAATTTTCTTCAGGTAGCTGTATTTACTGTAACAAGACAAGCCTGCCTGTCAGTAAGAAGATAACAGAAACGGATCTAGCTGAACACTGTGAGCAGGACGCACCCCACTAACTTGTAGGTTTAGCAGAACAATGTGAGCAGGACGCTCTGCATTAAATGTAAATAGTCTAGCTGCCTGACTGTGGTACTAATAGGATCAAAAGAACACCAGTAATTTTCTTCAGGTAGCTTTATATACTGTAACAAGACAAGCCTGCCTGTCAGTAAGAAGATAACAGGAACGGATCTAGCTGAACACTGTGAGCAGGACGCACTGCACTAAATGTAAATAGTCTAGCTGCCTGAATGTGGTACTAATAGGATCAAAAGAACACCAGTAATTTTCTTCAAAATACTGTAACAAGACAAGCCTGCCTGTCAGTAAGAAGATAACAGGAACGGATCTAGCTGAACACTGTGAACAGGACGCACTGCACTAAATGTAAATAGTCTAGCTGCCTGACTGTGGTACTAATAGGATCAAAAGAACACCAGTAATTTTCTTCAAAATACTGTAACAAGTCAAGCCTGCCTGTCAGTAGGAATATAACAGGAACGGATCTAGCTGAACACTGTGAGCAGGACGCACTGCACTAAATGTAAATAGTCTAGAAGATAACAGGAACGGATCTAGCTAAACTGAATACAGTGTATATATATATATATATATATATATATATATATATATATATATATGCAACACCTGGGATGCATATATATACACAATACACTTTAAGTGCAGCTAACTGACTGACTGTCCTGCCTAATCTAGCTAACTCAAATGAAATGACACTGTCTCTCTCTCTCTATTTCTCAGCACACCGGAACACACTGCACAGGGCCACCGTGCAGGCGGCCTTATATAGTGTGGGGCGTGTACTAAATCCCCTGAGCCATAATTGGCCAAAGCCTCCTTGGCTTTGGCCAATTACGGCTCTCTGTTAAGGCGGCGCTGTGATTGGCCAAGCATGCGGGTCATAGTGCATGCTTGGCCAATCATCAGCAAGCAATGCACTGCGATGCCGCAGTGAATTATGGGCCGTGACGCGCCACGCGAATTTGGCGCGAACGGCCCATATCGTTCGCAATTCGACGAACGATCGAACAGCCGATGTTCGAGTCGAACATGGGTTCGACTCGAACACGAAGCTCATCCCTACTGGTGACCCCACAATAGAAATAAAACTTTTTCGCAGAAGAGAGTTTAACAAGACTTGTGGACACTCATTAAAATTAGAAGAAAAGATGTTTAACCTTAAACTATGTATAGGATTCTTTACTGTAATGCCCCGTACACACGGTCGGACATTGATCGGACATTCCGACAACAAAATCCTAGGATTTTTTTCCGACGGATGTTGGCTCAAACTTGTCTTGCATACACACGGTCACACAAAGTTGTCGGAAAATCCGATCATTCTGAACGCGGTGACGTAAAACACGTATGTCGGGACTATAAATGGGGCATTAGCTAATAGCTTTCATCTCTTTATTTATTCTGAGCATGCGTGGCACTTTGTGCGTCGGATTTGTGTATACACGATCAGAAATTCCGACAACGGATTTTGTTGTCAGAAAATTTTATAGCCTGCTCTCAAACTTTGTGTGTCAGAAAATCCGATGGAAAATGTGTGATGGAGCCTACACACGGTCGGAATTTCCGACAACAAGGTCCTGTCACACATTTTCCGTCGGAAAATCCGACCGTGTGTACGGGGCATAAGAGCGGCAAGGATGTGGATTTCCCTTACACGGGCGGTGGTCTCAGCGTTGAGCATCGATAGCTTCAAGAAACTATTAGATAAGCACCTGAATGACCGCAACATACAGGGATATACAATGTAATACTGACACATAATCACACATAGGTTGGACTTGATGGACTTATGTCTTTTTTCAACCTCACCTACTATGTAACTATGTAACAATAGCCGGTTTTTGACAATTCCTTTATTTAAAATGTCTTCTTTCCCCGCTCCTTCCTCCGGTCTTCCTCCAGCTTCTTCTTCCCCCCACTCTTCCTTCAGTTTTCTCCTTTTTCCTCCAGCTTCTTCTTCCCCCGCTTTGTCCTCCATCTTCCTCCACTTCTTCCTCCGGTCTTCTTCTTCCGCCGCTCCCGCCACCGACCTGCTATGAAAACGAACCTCCTCCGACGCTGCAGCCAGCCGATCTGTCCGCTTCCATAGTGCACATTTCATATATAACTATGGGGTGTGGCCACCGGATGACATCATCAGGAGACCCCGTCCCTTGTGACATCACTGTCACATCATGCCCCATGCGGTAAAGTCACAAGGGGTGGGGTCTCAGAGCCATGTCATCCACCCCATCGCAGCATCGGAGGAGGTTCGTTTTTTGAATGTTCAGTGGGAGCGGCGGAGGAGAAAGACCGGAGGACGGACCGGGGGAAGAAGAAGCCAGAGGAAGATGGAGAACACCAGAGGAAGGAGCGGGGGGAAGAAGAAGCTGGAGGAAGATAGGGAAGACCGGAGGAAGATGGAGGAAGAAGCGGAGGGAAGAAGAAGCTGAAGGAAGATGGAGAAGACCAGAGGAAGAAGCGAGGGGGAAAGAATAAGACATTTTTAATAAAGGAATTGTCAAAAACCGGCTATTGTCTTTTGTCACATTTTACTGCTTTTTTTGGTGAATGGGTAGAGGTACCCGATACCTATTCAAATGGGGGGGGCGGGATCTGGGGGCCCACTTATTAAAGGGGCTTTCTAGATTCCGATAAGCCCCCCGCCTGCATATCCCCACAACCACCGGGCAAGGGTTGTGGTGATGAGGCCCTTGTCCCCATCAACATAGGGACAAGGTGTTTTGGGGGGGAACCCAAAGCACCCTCCCCATGTTGAGGGCATGTGGCCTGGTACAATTCAGGAGGGGGGGTACTCTCGCATCCCCCCCTCTTTTCCTGCGGCCTGCCAGGTTGCGTGCTCGGATATTAGTCTGGTATGGATTTTAGGGGGGACCCCAAGCCATTTTGTTTTTTCAAATTTTGGTGCAGGGTTCCCCTTAATATCCATACCAGACCCTTCAGGTCTGGTATGGATTTTGGGGAGACCCCTATGCCATTTTTTTTTCAAATTTGGCATGGGGTTCCCCTTAATATTTATACCAGACTCGAAGGGCCTGGTATGGACCGGTGGGGGGAACCTACACCGTTTTTTGTTTCGATTTTAACCCTATATTGCCAGGAACCGGCAATTCATTACAAGCAATTCATTGCAAGCAATTTTGGATGAAATGTTTTCCTTTAGAAATATAATTTTATAAGTAATAAACATGGGAAAGGTGCACTACTGTACAGGCATACTATAGACACCCCCCTTAGGCACGATAGTTAAAGAAATTTTAAATTTTTATGGTTTCACTTTAAGCATTATTAAAATCACTGCTCCTGAAAAACGGCCATTTTAAAAACATTTTTTTCCAATTGATACATGTCCCCTGGGGCAGGACCCGGGTCCCAAATACTTTTTATGGCAAAGAACTTGCATATAAGCCTTCAGTGGGAACTTTGGATTTTGCAGGTTCGAGCCACATTGACTTCCACTATTCCACCTATATGTGATCTGATAGGCATTTTTGCCGCAATAGCGCTGCTTTCCATTTGCATTAGCGCTCAGTTTGAGAGTTGAATTCTTAATCGGCCTTAATTAGGAGCTATTTTCTGGGACTGCAGGATCATTTTTCAGCGCTATAGTAAATAAAACCCTCTGTGTACAGAACCCAGGATCAGGATGACAATAGCAAGTCGGTAATATTAAAGTTTTTTTCTTTCTTTCTTCCTTTGTTTAAAGATTTTTTTCCTTGTCAAAAGAAGTTTATTGAGTATACAATGTTATAAAGATACATAAAGTAAGTTTACAAGGATCTATAAAGTAAGCTCATTGTTTTACAGTAGGGTTTATATAGGTAAATATCATGAAATTTCAAATATTAAACATTGGGTTCACGTAAACCTAAATTAAAGATATATATCATTTCCTTAGTTACTTTTGTAGGTATTTAAATGATTTATACCTACTATACATATTGTTTACAAGTAGAGTGTATATAGGTCAAATAAATTCTGATAATGAGCTTTAATCGTAAGGTGGAGAAAAGGAAAGAGAAAGAAGAAAAAGGGTTGAAAGGTAGAGGTATGGTCCACAAGGTTGTCCCGCTCGTCAGTTTATTATTTTTTTTAGTTCTCTTTGAAGCCTTAGAATGGGTGTCTCTGTAAGTCATTTAATCTGTTACCATGGCAACAGGACAGAGTCATTGAAGTTTGACAGGAACTGTTGTTTTATCCAAGGATGCCAAAGTTTTTCAAATTTTGGAATTTGATTTTGATCGATGGCTACCATCTTAGCATGGGACATTGTATTATTCATTCTGTGAATTGTTTCTGCTAGTACCAATGTAGGAGATTTCCATGCCTTGGCCACTGTTTGTTTTGCAGCTGTTATTAGTTGGATCATAAGTTTGAATTGAGAGAGTGTTAACCATTCCGGTTTTAGATTAAGTAAAGTTAAATATGGATCTGGTTGTATTATTTTTTTAAATATTTTAGATGCAATCACGAAGACTTCTTTCCAGAAGGTTTGGATTACTGGGCATGTCCACCATATGTGTAAATATGTGCCTATTTCTGGGCATCCTCGAAAACAAAGAGCTGAGGTATTAGGTGAATATTTTGCCACTCTAGCGGGTACAAGGTACCAGCGAGTTAGGACTTTATAATTTGTCTCCAGTGCTAAGATGTTGGGTGAAGATGACTTAGATGTGAGCCATATGTTAGACCAGTCCGTGTCTTCTAAAGTTCGTCCCAGGTCCTCCTCCCACCTCTGAACGTAAGAGGGTCTATTAAGATTTGCTACTCCATATAATTGATTATAAAGTGATGAAATTGTACCTTTAGCAAATGAATCTTTTGTACAGATTGATTCAAAAATGGATAATTGGGATAATGGTGTATCCCCCTTTAGGAATGGTGTATAGAAATTTTTGATTTGGAGATATCTAAATATCTCAGAGTTTGGTAGATCATATTTTTCTCTAAGCGATGGGAATGAAAGGAATGATTTAGATGCTATGAAGTCATTTAGTGTCTGAATGCCTGATGTTGTCCAAGCTTTAAAAGAATTTGGGTAGATCCATGCCGGATAAAAGGCCGGATTTCTGATAAAAGAAAGGAGAGGATTGTGTGGAGATTGTAACTGATATTTGGTTTTTAGTTTATCCCAGAGAGATAAGAAGTGTTTAGTTATGGGATTATGAATTTTAAAGCGGTCTTTAGGATCAAGCCATAATAAATTTGATATTAATAGAGGGTCGTTTTCTGAAGCCTCTATAAATACCCATAATGGGATTTCCTGTTTTGCATGGTATTTGGACAGACTGGCCAAATGTGCTCCTCTGTAGTAGTTAGTAAAATTAGGGTATCCCAGGCCTCCTTTATTTTTGTGAAGATGTAGTGTGTGTATAGGTATACGTGGTTTAGAAGAGCCCCGTATAAACAAAGTTGCTCTTTTTTGTACTATTCTCAAAAAATAGGAAGGAATTGGAATAGGGAGGACTCTGAATAGATAAAGCAATTTGGGTAGAATAGTCATTTTGATTGCGTTAATCTTCCCTATCCAGGATAAATTAAGTTGCGACCATTGTTTTATTAGATTTGTGATCTGTCTTAATACAGGAGGATAATTGGTTGAGAATAAGTCAGAATGAGATGCTGTTAAATGAATTCCAAGATATGGGATTGATTTTTCTGCCCATGTGAATGGGAGTGCAGCCCTAGCCGGGATCAATTCCATGTTTGTGAGTGAAATATTAAGCACTAGGCATTTCTTAGGATTAATCATAAGGCCGGATAGGGCTGCAAACCCATCGAGAGCTGGTATTAAGTTAGGACCAGAGACCTGTGGTGATGATAGAAAAAGTAATATATCGTCTGCAAATATACATAATTTGTGTGTAATACCTCCTACTTCAATGCCAGTTATAGTTTGGTTTGTTCTGATGTATTGGGCCATGGGTTCGAGTATAAGGGCAAATAATAAGGGAGATAATGGGCAACCCTGTCGGGTACCTCTTTCGATATGAAAGGCTTCAGATTTGTATCCAGCATATTTTATATAGGCTTTGGGTTTATTATATAATGCTTTGATCCATGTTAAAAAGTGGGGTCCAAAACCCCATTTTTGTAATGAATATTGCATATATTGCCAGGATACTGTGTCAAATGCCCTCTTAATATCGAGAGATAGAAAACATAAAGGGATTTTCCGTTTTTTAGCAATATGTGCCAATAACACTGCCCTGCGTATATTATCACCTGCCTGTCTATTTGGCATGAAGCCTACTTGATCTCTATGTATTAATTTTCCTATAATGCTATTGAGGCTTTTTGCTATTATTTTTGCTAATAATTTAATATCGAGGTTTAACAGAGAGATAGGCCGATAATTCACACAGGAAGTATCATCAGAAAGGGGTTTTGGGATCATACAAACAATTGCCATTAGTGTTTCTTGCCGAAAAGAATGTCCATCTAGAAGTTTGTTAAAAGTTTCAGTGAGAATGGGAGAGAGTATTTCTGAGAATGTTTTATAGTATAAAGCCGAGTAGCCGTCTGGGCCTGGTCTTTTGTTAAGTTTTAGGTCTTTTATGGTGTTAGCAACTTCATCTATAGTTATAGGCTCATCCAAACTGCTTTTTTGATTCTGAGATAACTCAGGTAAGGTTATTTTTGAGAAGAAGGATTCAGCCTCTGTAGGATTAAATTAATTGTTTGTCTTGTATAAAGTTGCGAGATTTGAGTGAAATTTATGGACTATTTTAACTGGATTACAAGTGTAAACATTTTTTGATAATTTCAAACGTATTGGTTTGAAAGATTTGTTAGTTGAATTTAATGCCCGAGCCAAATATGTACCTGGTTTGTTTGTATTCATGTAGAAATTGTGTTTGGAGCGTTTGAGGGATTTATCAACTGACTCTGACACTGAGTGAGAAATAGATCGTATTCCAATCTAGATTTTTCCAGATGAGATTTTGTACTCTGAGATGGATTATCTTGAAATGATATGTAGGCTGCATTAAAATTGAGTTCTATTTTTTTTGCTAGATTTTTGCGTTCCCGTTTAAATAGTGCCATTTGTCTTTGTATTGTACCACGCAAGACAGGCTTATGAGCTTCCCACAGTGCTATTGGGGAGATGTCTGTTGTATTATTAATTGATATGTATTCCTTTAAAGCTTGTTCAATGGCCATCTGATGTAGTGGGTGTTTGAGCATTATGTCCGGTAAGTACGACGTTGGGTCATGCGCTTTTGGTATGGCTGAGGCTATAGTAGTGTATACTGCATTATGGTCAGACCACGGAATCGGAATTATATCTGATGCAATAATTTCTGGTATCATTCCTATTGTTAGAAAAATATGATCTATTCTGGTGAAAGTTTGATGAGGGTGCGAGAAATAAGTGAATTTCTTTTTCATTGGGTTACTTTCTCTCCATGAATCTACCAGATTGTATTTGGAAAGAAGTTGAGAAAAAGGTAATCTAGAGGTTATTTTGGATGGTGTAAAAGGTGATTTATCTAAAAATGGGAGGAGGACCTGGTTCGAATCCCCACACATTATCACTGTTCCTATTTTGTGTGTATTAATCACTTGTAATATATGTGAGAGGAATGGTGTAGGTTGTTTGTTAGGAGCGTAGTAGGAAATCACCGTGATTGCTGTATCCATTATATAACCCATGAGTATCAGGTATCTACCTTCTGGGTCTTTAATTTCTGATGATAAGGTGAATGGTGTGGATCGGTGAAATGCAATTAGAGTTCCCCTTTGCTTGGTACAGGCAGAAGCCGTGTAAATTTGTTGATAAAAAGGAGAAATATATTTTGGAGTAGAATCTTTGGTGAAGTGTGTTTCTTGGAGGCATACTATGTGAGCCTTCTTGTTATGGAAAGTACGGAAGGCTTTGGTCCTTTTTTGAGGGACATTTATTCCCTGAACATTCAGGGAAAGTATATTCAGTGGTGCCATGGCAATAGATCAAATAGTTTTGACTTACTTTTTGTTATGCAGAGCTGACTGCGCAGATCAACCTGTGTGGACTGAAGAGATGAATAGATAGAAAAGAAACCAGTGAATTCTGGAGTAAAGAGTAAACAAAAAACATATGAGATTAGATGATACATTGTATAAATTATTTTTTGCAAGTAATCACAATTTACCCGTGAAAGAGAATAAATATCTCTCTCAGGGAAATAAGTGCCTTCGTCACACTCCCACATAATATGGTTGGGAGAATGAGGAGGGCTAATGGGGGTACACGGATCTTCCGCTTACAGGAGAGAAGTGCTATGTCAAAAGTCATCAGAATGATGTTTCATTAATTGGAGTGCAGAATATAGTTTTTGTTGAAATTATTTATTCCAGGGTGGTTGTATATGGTTAGTCTTGCCCTAGGCTAAATAATTCAGTTAGAAAGGTACTGTTAATAACTTTGGTATTGATGAAGATAGTTTGAATTATTTTGGGATTTTAACCCTTTTAGAGTAAACAATTACATATTTTATTCATATGTAACTGTTTAGATATGTTAACTCATAAAATTGAGGTTGTATTGCTTCAGATTAGAATAAACAAAAACATAATTCTAGGAACTAGTTAGGTAATAATATATTTGTTTTAAGAAAAGAAAGAATAAGCTTCCATTACTTCTGGATTATTGAACATATTTGTCCTAAAAAGTAATAAATCTATTGTTATTACCTGAAAATATATAACTGAACAAGAATTTCCTTATTTCACTTATATATTCTAAGGCTATATGAATCAGAAGTAATAAGAAATATAACTGGAATGTAACATGATCCCACACAGTGTGTGACTATCAGAATGCAGTTACATTCAGTTATAAATATAGGTTTTTTATAGAGAACCATCTCTTAGTATAATAAATGAAGAGATATCAGGAATTAGGATGTCAGTCCATTGAATCTTCTTGGTCCATGGATGATGTGGCATAACGGCCTCTTTTGTGAGAATGATGATTCCCATTTTGTTCTGAAATTTTCTGGGTGCTGCCTGAAGGTGAAGATGATGCCATTCTTCTGCGTGTGGGAGTGTTGCTGCTTGTGGGTTCTGTCAGATTTAATTTTAACCACTTGCCGACCGCCTAACGTATATATACGTCGGCAGAATGGCACGGGCAGGCAGAATCACGTACCTGTACGTGATCTGCCTCCCGCGGGCGGGGGGTCCGATCGGACCCCCCCCCGGTGCCAGCGGCGGTCGGCATCTGACTGGGAGCGTCGGGAGGCGAGGGGGAGACCATCCGATCGTGGCCCCCCCCTCGCGATCGCTCCCAGCCAATCGGAATCCTCCTCTGCCTGTGTGTAGTTTCACACAGGCAGAGGATGTGATGTCATCTCTCCTCGGTCTGGCAGTTTCCGTCCAGCGCCGAGGAGAGAAGACATGTAAGTCCACACAACACAAACACACACAGTAGAACATGCCAGGCATACTTTACACCCCCGATACCCCCCCGATCGCCCCCCGATCCCCCCCCAATCACCCCCCCCCCGTCACAAACTGACATTAGCAGTATTTTTTTTTTTTTTTTTTTTCTGATTACTGCATAGTGTCAGTTTGTGACAGTTACAGTGTTGGGACAGTGAATATTACCCCCCTTTAGGTCTAGGATACCCCCCTAACCCCCCCTAATAAAGTTTTAACCCCTTGATCACCCCCTGTCACCAGTGTCACTAAGCGATCATTTTTCTGATCGCTGTATTAGTGTCGCTGGTGACGCTAGTTAGTGAGGTAAATATTTAGGTTCGCCGTCAGCGTTTTATAGCGACATGGACCCCCATATACTATCTAATAAATGTTTTAACCCCTTGATGGCCCCCTAGTTAACCCTTTCACCACTGATCACCGTATAACTGTTACGGGTGACGCTGGTTAGTTCGTTTATTTTTTATAGTGTCAGGGCACCCGCCGTTTATTACCGAATAAAGGTTTAGCCCCCTGATCGCCCGGCGGTGATATGCGTCGCCCCAGGCAGCGTCAGATTAGCGCCAGTACCGCTAACACCCACGCACGCAGCATACGCCTCCCTTAGTGGTATAGTATCTGTACGGATCAATATCTGATCCGATCAGATCTATACTAGCGTCCCCAGCAGTTTAGGGTTCCCGAAAAAGCAGTGTTAGCGGGATCAGCCCAGATACCCGCTAGCACCTGCATTTTGCCCCTCCGCCTGGCCCAGCCCAGCCCACCCAAGTGCAGTATCGATCGATCACTGACACTTACAAAACACTAAACGCATAACTGCAGCGTTCGCAGAGTCAGGCCTGATTCCTGCGATCGCTAACAGTTTTTCTGGTAGCGTTTTGGTGAACTGGCAAGCACCAGCCCCAGGCAGCGTCAGGTTAGCGGCAGTACCGCTAACACCCACGCACGCAGCATACGCCTCCCTTAGTGGTATAGTATCTGATCGGATCAATATCTGATCCGATCAGATCTATACTAGCGTCCCCAGCAGTTTAGGGTTCCCACAAACGCAGTGTTAGCGGGATCAGCCCAGATACCTGCTAGCACCTGCGTTTTGCCCCTCCGCCCGGCCCAGCCCAGCCCACCCAAGTGCAGTATCGATCGATCACTGACACTTACAAAACACTAAACGCATAACTGCAGCGTTCGCAGAGTCAGGCCTGATCCTTGCGATCGCTAACAGTTTTTTTGGTAGCGTTTTGGTGAACTGGCAAGCACCAGCGGCCTAGTACACCCCGGTCGTAGTCAAACCAGCACTGCAGTAACACTTGGTGACGTGGCGAGTCCCATAAGTGCAGTTCAAGCTGGTGAGGTGGCAAGTACAAGTAGTGTCCCGCTGCCACCAAGAAGACAAACACAGGCCCGTCGTGCCCATAGTGCCCTTCCTTCTGCATTCGCCAATCCTAATTGGGAACCCACCGCTTCTGCAGCACCCGTACTTCCCCCATTCACATCCCCAACCAAATGCAGTCGGCTGCATGAGAGGCATTTTCTTTATGTCCTCCCGAGTACCCCTACCCAACGAACCCCCCCAAAAAAGATGTTGTGTCTGCAGCAAGCGCGGATATAGGCGTGACACCCGCTATTATTGTCCCTCCTGTCCTGACAATCCTGGTCTTTGCATTGGTGAATATTTTGAACGCTACCATGCACTAGTTGAGTATTAGCGTAGGGTACAGCATTCCACAGACTAGGACACACTTTCACAGGGTCTCCCAAGATGCCATCGCATTTTGAGAGACCCGAACCTGGAACCGGTTACAGTTATAAAAGTTAGTTACAAAAAAAAGTGTAAAAAAAAAAAAAAAAAAAAACACATACAAAAATATAAAATAAAAAAAAAATAGTTGTCGTTTTATTGTTCTTTCTCTCTCTATTCTCTCTCTATTGTTCTGTTCTTTTTTACTGTATTCTATTCTGCAATGTTTTATTGTTATTATGTTTTATCATGTTTGCTTTTCAGGTATGCAATTTTTTATACCTTACCGTTTACTTTGCTTTATTGTTAACCATTTTTTTGTCTTCAGGTACGCCATTCACGACTTTGAGTGGTTATACCAGAATGATGCCTGCAGGTTTAGGTATCATCTTGGTATCATTCTTTTCAGCCAGCGGTCGGCTTTCATGTAAAAGCAATCCTAGCGGCTAATTAGCCTCTAGACTGCTTTTACAAGCAGTGGGAGGGAATGCCCCTCCCCCCCCAACGTCTTCCGTGTTTTTCTCTGGCTCTCCTGTCTCAACAGGGAACCTGAAAATGCAGCCGGTGATTCAGCCAGCTGACCATAGAGCTGATCAGAGACCAGAGTGGCTCCAAACATCTCTATGGCCTAAGAAACCGGAAGCTACGAGCATTTTATGACTTAGATTTCGCCGGATGTAAACAGCGCCATTGGGAAATTGGGAAAGCATTTTATCACACCGATCTTGGTGTGGTCAGATGCTTTGAGGGCAGAGGAGAAATCTAGGGTCTAATAGACCCCAATTTTTGCAAAAAAGAGTACCTGTCACTACCTATTGCTATGATAGGGGATATTTACATTCCCTGAGATAACAATAAAAATGATTAAAAAAAAAAAAAAAAATGAAAGGAACAGTTTAAAAATAAGATAAAAAAATAATAATAATAAAGAAAAAAAAAAAAAAAAAAAAAAAGCACCCCTGTCCCCCCTGCTCTCGCGCTAAGGCGAACGCAAGCATCGGTCTGGCGTCAAATGTAAACAGCAATTGCACCATGCATGTGAGGTATCGCCGCGAAGGTCAGATCGAGGACAGTAAGTTTAGCAGTAGACTTCCTCTGTAAATCTAAAGTGGTAACCTGTAAAGGCTTTTAAAGGCTTTTAAAAATGTATTTAGTTTGTCGCCACTGCACGTTTGTGCGCAATTTTAAAGCATGTCATGTTTGGTATCCATGTACTCGGCCTAAGATCATCTTTTTTATTTCATCAAACATTTGGGCAATATAGTGTGTTTTAGTGCATTAAAATGTAAAAAAGTGTGTTTTTTCCCCAAAAAATGCGTTTGAAAAATCGCTGCGCAAATACTGTGTGAAAAAAAAAAAATGAAACACCCACCATTTTAATCTGTAGGGCATTTGCTTTAAAAAAAATATATAATGTTTGGGGGTTCAAAGTAATTTTCTTGCAAAAAAAATTATTTTTTTATGTAAACAATAAGTGTCAGAAAGGGCTTTGTCTTCAAGTGGTTAGAAGTGTGGGTGATGTGTGACATAAGCTTCTAGATGTTGTGCATAAAATGCCAGGACAGTTCAAAACCCCCCCAAATGACCCCATTTTGGAAAGTAGACACCCCAAGCTATTTGCTGAGAGTCATGTTGAATCCATGGAATAATTTATATTGTGACACAAGTTGCGGGAAAGAGACAATTTTTTATTTTTTTTATTTTTTTTTGCACAAAGTTGTCACTAAATGATATATTGCTCAAACATGCCATGGGAATATGTGAAATTACACCCCAAAATACATTCTGTTGCTTCTCCTGAGTACGGGGATACCACATGTGTGGGACTTTTTGGGAGCCTAGCCGCGTACGGGACCCCGAAAACCAAGCACCGCCTTCAGGCTTTCTAAGGCCGTAAATTTTTGATTTCACTCTTCACTGCCTATCACAGTTTCGGAGGCCATGGAATGCCCAGGTGGCAAAAAAAAACCCCAAATGACCCCATTTTGGAAAGTAGACACCCAAAGCTATTTGCTGAGAGGTATAGTGAGTATTTTGCAGACCTCACTTTTTGTCACAAAGTTTTGAAAATTGAAAAAAGAAAAAAAAAATTTTTTTTCTCGTCTTTCTTTATTTTCAAAAACAAATGAGAGCTGCAAAATACTCACCATGCCTCTCAGCAAATAGCTTGGGGTGTCTACTTTCCAAAATGGGGTCATTTGGGGGGGGGTTTGTGCCACCTGGGCATTCCATGGCCTCCGAAACTGTGATAGGCAGTGAGGAGTAAAATCAAAAATGTACGCCCTTAGAAATCCTGAAGGCAGTGATTGGTTTTCGGGGTCCCGTACGCGGCTAGGCTCCCAAAAAGTCCCACACATGTGGTATCCCCATACTCAGGAGAAGCAGCTAAATGTATTTTGGGGTGCAATTCCACATATGTCCATGGCCTGTGTGAGCAATATATCATTTAGTGACAACTTTGTGCAAAAAAAAAAAAAAAAAAAAAAAATTTGTCACTTTCCCGCAACTTGTGTCAAAATATAAAACATTCCATGGACTCAACATGCCTCAAAGCAAATAGCTTGGGGTGTCTACTTTCCAAAATGGGGTCATTTGGGGGGGTTTTATGTCATCTGGGCATTTTATGGCCTTCAAAACTGTGATAGGTAGTGAGGAGTAAAATCAAAAATGTACGCCCTTAGAAATCCTGAAGGCAGTGATTGGTTTTCGGGGCCCCGTACGCGGCTAGGCTCCCAAAAAGTCTCACACATGTGGTATCCCTATACTCAGGAGAAGCAGCTAAATGTATTTTGGGGTGCAATTCCACATATGCCCATGGCCTGTGTGAGCAATATATCATTTAGTGACAACTTTTTGTAATTTTTGTTTTTTTTTTGTCATTGTTCAATCACTTGGGACAAAAAAAATGAATATTCAATGGGCTCAACATGCCTCTCAGCAAATTCCTTGGGGTGTCTACTTTCCAAAATGGGGTCATTTGTGGGGGTTTTGTACTGCCCTGCCATTTTAGCACCTCAAGAAACGACATAGGCAGTCATAAATTAAAGGCTGTGTAAATTCCAGAAAATGTACCCTAGTTTGTAGACGCTATAACTTTTGCGCAAACCAATAAATATACACTTATTGACATTTTTTTTACCAAAGACATGTGGCCGAATACATTTTGGCCTAAATGTATGACTAAAATTGAGTTTATTGGATTTTTTTTAGAACAAAAAGTAGAAAATATCATTTTTTTTCAAAATTTTCGGTCTTTTTCCGTGTATAGCGCAAAAAATAAAAACGGCAGAGGTGATCAAATACTATCAAAAGAAAGCTCTATTTGTGGGAAGAAAAGGACGCAAATTTCGTTTGGGTACAGCATTGCATGACCGCGCAATTAGCAGTTAAAGCGACGCAGTGCCGAATTGTAAAAAGTGCTCTGGTCAGGAAGGGGGTAAAACCTTCCGGGGCTGAAGTGGTTAAAAGGGTTTGTTGTAGTTCATCTGCTGATCTGCTTCTGTAAATTGTACCTTGGTAGTTAAATCTGACTGAAAAGGGGAAGCCCCATTGATACATAATGTTGTGGCGTTGCAGTTCCATTAGTTGGGGTTTCATGGATCGTCTTTTAGTAATAGTAAGTTGGGATAGGTCAGCAAAAATGTGATAATTGTGTCCTTGAAAATTAAGTTCCTTTTTTTCTCTTGCAGCAATTAGTATTTGTTCTTTCATTCTGTAATAATGAAATTTTGTGATTATATCACGTGGGGGTCCATCTTTCTTTTTGGCTGTGAGGACTCTGTGTACTCTGTCCAGTTCTAAACGTTCAATAGGGATATCTGGCTTTAGTTCTTGTAATAGAGCAGTAATAGTAGATTGCAGGTCTGTCACAGTTTCAGGTATTCCCCTTATGCGTAAGTTTGAACGTCTGGCTCTATTTTCGTAATCTTCGAGCTTAGTTTGAAGTATTAAATTCTCTTTTTTTAATTGTTCCAATTCTGTTATATTTTCTTGGGTTGTAATTTCAATTTCATCCATTTTTATTTCTAAGGCTGCGGTGCGGTTTCCCAGCTCTCTTATTTCTTTGGTTAGGCTTTTTGTTATTTGGTCTGAGGTTTGTTTTAAAGCCTTATGAAGCATCTTTTCAAATTGTAATAATATTACTGGGGATACTGAGGAGGCTTGTGGAGAAGTTTGTGAGAGGATTTGTTCTGTATCTGACTCAAATGGAGAGTCTTGCTGTGACATTTTCTGTCCGTGAGAGCGCCCTGATGCTGTATCTTGTGAGGTGACTGGAGCTGCTTCAGCTGCAGTGAGTGCCTGTGAGCTCTTTGTGAGGTGATTTTTATTTCTGCCACGGTTTCCTCCCAGTACCATATTTCCTGCCCAAACTTTCACAGTTTGTTCCCTGGGGCAAAAAGGTTCAAATGGATACCTTTTGAGCCTGCAGGCTCCGCTTTGTCCTTCTCTTCTCTCCTCAGCGGTGTGGAGCTCTAACAATGCATGTCTGCTCTGCTAGGCTCCGCCTCCTGCCTCTGTTTAAAGATTTTTTCCCACAAGAAAAACATGAAAACAGCTAATATATATATAAAATATGACCAGTGTCTCGGCATTCACATTAAAAGTTAAAATTAAAACCAGTGTGAGTGCAAATATTCTGAATATTTTCAAACACAGGGCAGCTTCTAATGCTTTTAACTCAATGCAGAATAATCGACTGATTCTCAGCTCCTGTACATTGCTGACTAGTAGCAGTATGCATGGAACAAATAGAAAAAATAGAAATTTCAGCATTTTCAATGTCCCCTCCAACAGGAGCACCAAGGATTGATTTATAAAACAGTTTCCTAGTTATTGTTTCATTTGAAAGATGAAACTTGATTGGCTATTACTGAATTCCAAAGTTTGGCTCCCATTGATTTCAATAGGATTCAGATTCCGAATCTGAAATTCAATAATGTTCACGGCGCCAAGCCCGGGTACATTCCGTTCATCCCTAACCTCTACCTGTCTGCAGAAAATTTGTCCTAATATTTCCATTTATTATCGTTCTGATGCTAGCCAATTTTACACTGCTTTATCTTCTGTGATCTCCTAAACCTTTCAGTAAAATCCCCAGCTCTGCTCCTTATCTGTAGTGAATTTGGTCTTAAAAATAATATTTGAAACTGATCTGCTGCTGGCCAATCTTATACTGCTGTTTCGTCTGCCATCTCTTAATGCTTGAGGTAAAATCTAGTATGTGCTCTTTGCGGGTAGTAAAATTAGGCCTAAAATTGGTTTTTAAAATCATTCTGCGGGGGGTGTGGCTTAGCAATGGACTGAGAAGGCGGCTTAATCCATATGTTCCAACACTCAGGGCTTGTCAGCTATCACTTAAGAACCTCTTTTCTGCATGATGGGGAAAAACAGAAGGAGTGCGTTTGCCACTCCATCTTTACAGGACTCGGGCACACAGCTGAGCCGCAATATACCAGAGATATTCTAGTCTCACTATACTGACTCGCAAGCCTTGTCACAGCCACCAGACTGAGGCCTGGCCAGCAGCCCTCCCACCTTCTGCATTTCTGGAATATACAGGGAAAGGGTCATCTGGCCCAAATGCTGGACAGTTTCCCAGCCTAGTCAATCTCCAAACACTGGCTCTGGATATCAAAACCACCCTGTCAGCAGCAACCTCTGACTTGAACACGGACATCAAGGCTATTTTGTCATGCCTGGAAGCAGTGGAGGTTACTGCAGAGGTGCCTGAGTTGGCCATCACGCAAGTGTAGCAGGTCTCGAGCTCTCACACCCTGCATCTCATTGATCTGCACTGCCATCCTGAGAACCCAGAAAACAGGGGATGGAGGCGCAACCTGCGAATCCAGGGGATCCCTAAGTCAGGGGAAGGGCCCCACCTTCAGCCTGAAGTCTGGACGATTTTCAACTCCCTACTGGACAGACCGCCAAACTCGCCTATTGATATTGAGTGCTGCCACAGAATGCATAGATCCCGGGACACCAACCCTCCCCAGGATATATTCTGTTGCCTGGTGACCTTCCAGCTGAAAGAAGATATTGCTCGCAATCAGAGTCACCTACTCCATGATGGCTCTGAAATTTAAATTTATCAGGATCTGTCTGCTATTATGCTCCAGCATTGAAGGAAATTGTTTCCCCTGCTTAACATCTTTTGGGATTGAAGCATTGTATATTACTGGAAATTCTGCCTTTTGGCAACAGTTGCTGGACGCACAGCTCTCCTGCAAATTCTGGCAGACCTGCAGCCCTTTTGCCTTCTTGGGCCTTCCAACACTGGCCAACACCTTCCTTACTGGATTGGTACAGCTCCTTTCTCCAACCCCAGCCTTGGATCCCCACTCAGCCTGATTCCACTCCTCGTTCTCAGCAACACAGGCCGCGTCACTTTAGATCCCCCTTCTGTGTCTTCTGTGAGAGATTTGAACAGGGTGCCTCTGGATCACAGCCCAAAGCCTTCCCCTTCAGCCTCGCGAAGACAGATGCATCACTGAGTGCCTCTTGGAAGATTGTGTGAGCTTATTCTGACCCTATTTGTTTCCAGTTTGTTGACTATACACTCTGTGGCTTTCCTATAGATGGGTGGGCTGCCTTGCTTTCCCGTAAAGTGCATTGTTGCCCTGAGGAGATTTATCCCTTACTTGCTATGCAAAGGATTAACTTCGGAGTGTTCTCTGCCTCTCTACTGCCCTCTTGAGTGGTAGGCTTTGTTATAGCTACAGGAAAATTACATTGGGGATCTAGTTTCCTTGGACTGTATATCTTTTGTCCACAGGGACTTAACTTGCCTGTTTATTTGCTTTGTTGAATCCCCTAACTTGAACTGCTTTTGACCACTTTCTTTAGAGATCATCCATGCTATGGGGGTTTATGCTGGCTTTCTGCTAATTCCTACTACTGCTTAATAATGTCACTGATATGACCGTCTAGCTATACAAACATTGTTTTGATATGCTCTCATGCTTTATATATACACTATGCCTTTTGTTTTCCCTTGTATGTTTGAGCGGGGGCTGTCCCACTGAGGATATTTCACAGGGAGCTGTGTGGGTCTGAGCGGACCTCAAGGGGGTGTAGCTGGTTACAGTGACCCTGGATCTTGGAGTAAGGAAGGCTTTCGCCTGGCCCCTATGCATACAGTGGAGTTGCCAAGGGGGTGCTTCTGGGCTGCAAGTATTCTCTACAGTTGCGCTTATGCACTCGCCTCCCTGGGACAATGTAACTGCTTTTTATTCCCAGGAAGGAGCTGGAATTTGCCTTTGGTAGCCTTATTCACTGTCTGGTGGGGTTTTTCTTATTGGGTGATTTTGAGCAGTGTTTATTTTATGTGCCTTTTACAATGGTTGTGCATGTGTCTCCTAACTGCCTTTGCATTGACTTGATGATGTGATTTGATCCCTACGATCCAGGGGCTTTTTGCACAGGTCCTGGGTGATGTAGACCCCACCCACATAGAAATAGACTATGCGCAGTGGGTTTTAGTTCTTCCACCCCAGGATGTTAATAAGCCCAAATACATTGTCTGTGGGATCCATAAATACCCTGTCAAGGAATCCATCATGACCGCTGCTCTAGGAAACAGCACATTTATTTTGATGAAGTGCAGCTCTCCCTGTTCCCGGACTTGTCTAAGAAAACCTTGATAATGCATAGGGCAGTTCACCCAGTACTGGAGGTTCTCCAGTACTTTACATATTTAAATATTAAGGTTTGTCAGAATAACATTGCTCCATTGACTTCAGAGGTGTATATTTCTTGCGGAAGGGGAGAGCAGTGAGAGTAATGTTTGCTGGCTAGTTCTTCTCTGCCTACGCTACTACTTTCACTTGCTAGGTGCCTTTCCACCTCTTGCCTCCCCCCTGCTCCCCCTCTACTGCTTTGCCTCTGTACTGGAATCCCTGGTACCACTTATTGTCCTAGACAACCGTCTATAGATCCAATTAATCTCCCACCTAGGAATATCTCCATTATGTGGCAACCTTACTGTGGAATACAGTAGAAAGGGAATACTGGATGCGATTTTTGTTTTCCCTATGCCTAGTCTCCGCTTAGTTAAAGTGGTTGTTAACCCACTATAATATGATCTTGCCATCTTCTTCTTGTTATATAACACTATGTGCCCCTGTGTCTGTGCTGTATAAAAAATATACAGATTATACCGTATATCAGAGCGGCTCCCGGCACTCACGTGACTCCTAGGCTCTTTCCGGGGAGGAGGGGATGAGAGGAGAGAGATCCAAGGAGTCACGTGAGCGGCGGGAGCCTCTCTAATATATGGTATAATCATGATCATAGTACAGATTTGATTGCATCAGGAGAGGAGGTTCGTGGAGTGGACAGAGCAGACAGGCAGGGAGGGGAGGGGGGAGAAGAACAGAGGAGGACACAGGAGAGGAGAGAGCAGGGCTGCAGATGATGGAGGCACGTAAATTGACCGCGGTGTCAGGGCTCAGCAGCCATGATATACCTTGGTCAGTTTACAATGGGGAGGGTATAGCCAGGCAGGATCAGCCAGGTAGTTTAGGTGATACAGGGGGCCAAGTTAATAACATCGCAACCTCAAACCTTCCCTTCTTCACTCTGCTACTGATGGCCTTTATGACAAAATCTTCCATCTACAACACCACGTTGTCATCCTCCCTAGATGTACTTGCTCCTTTTTCTACACGCAGAACCAGGCCCCATCTGCCACAACCCTGGCAAACAGGCGACACCAGAAGTCTCAAGAGACACAGCCGTGCTCTTGAGCGAGCATGGCGTAAATCTAAATCCCTGCAAGATTTTACCCTCTACAAATCTGCCCTTCTCAAATACAACTCCTGCCTCCACACTGCTAAACAAACCTATTACAACACTCTCATCAAAACCCTCTCATCCAAACCTCGTCAACTCTTTTCTACCCTTAATTCCTTACTTCACCCCCCACTGCCCCCACCCACCAACTTGTTTACCACTCAACATATTGCCAACCACTTCAATAGCAAAATCAACACAATTCACAAGGAGATATCCAGCATTCAAATTCCTCCCCTACCCAACATATCAGGTCCAACACCACACTCAATACTCTCCTCCTTTTGCCCAGTTACCACAGAAGAAGTTGATAAACTCCTCTCCATGGCCCACCTCACTACCTGTCCCCTGGACCCTGTCCCCTCTCAATTACAGTGACCACCTTCCCACTCTATCCTCAACTCCCTAACCCACATCTTCAACCTCTCCCTCTCCTCCGGCACCTTTCCTTCCCCGCTCAAACATGCACTGGTTACCCTCATACTCACATACTCAAAAAACCTCACTAGACCCCACCTGTTTGAATAACTTAAGACCTATCTCCCTGCTCCCGTTTGCCTCCAAGCTCATCGGACGCCTTGTTCATGACCAAATGAGTCGCTACCTCATGGACAACAACCTTCTCAACCCCCTACAGTCTGGCTTCCACCCACAACATTCTACTGAAACTGCCCTACTAAAACTCACCAATGACCTAATAACTGCCAAAACCAATGGCCACTACTCCATACTCATACTTTTAGACCTCTCTTCTGCCTTTGACACAGTTGACCACCTGCTCCTCCTCAGCAAATTACACACCCTTGGCCTCCGTGATTCTGCATTATCCTGGTACTCCTCCTACCTATCTTAGCGCACTTTCAGTGTCATTTACAACTCCATCTCCTCCGCTCCCCTTCCTCTTTCTGTTAGGGTACCCCAAGGCTCCGTCCTTGGGCCTCTCCTTTTATCACTCTATACCTCTTCCCTGGGCCAGTTGATAACCTCCCATGGCTTCCAATACGACCTTTATGCCAGTGACACACAGATCTATCTCTCCACTCCTCAACTCATCCCCTCTATCTCCTCACGGATCTCAAACTTGCTGAATGACATATCTGTATGGATGTCACACCACTTCCTCAAACTTAATCTTTCTAAAACTGAGCTTGTTATATTTCCTCCTTCACGGTCCCCTTCCTGTGACTTCACCATTAATATCAACAACACAACCATTGGTCCCTCCACACATGCCAGGGTCCTGGGTGTAATCCTTGACTCTGACCTCTCCTTCAGCCCCCATATGCAATCACTGGCTAAATCCTGCCACCTTAACCTCCGCAACATCTCCAGAATTCGACCCTTCCTGACTAATGACACCACAAAGCAACTTATTCACTCCTTGATTATTTCCCGCCTCGACTACTGCAACTCTCTCTTTAATGGCCTACCCTTAAGCAGGCTATCCCCTCTTCAGTCTATTATGAATGCTGCTGCTAGACTAATACACCTCACCAATCGATCCGTGACTGCTGCTCCTCTCTGCCAATCCCTTCACTGGCTTCCTCTACCCCACCGTGTCAAATTCAAAATGCTAACCATAACATACAAGGCCATTCACAACATCGCCCCCATCTACATCACCAACCTCATCTGCAGATATCGCCCAAATCACCCCCTCCGCTCCTCCCAGGATCTCATGCCCTCTAGCTCCCTTATTACCTCCTCCCATGCTCGCCTTCAGGATTTCTCCAGAGCCTCTCCCATCCTCTGGAATTCCCTGCCCCAGTATGTCCGATCAGCCCCTACCCTGTCCACCTTTAGGAGATCCCTGAAAACTCATTTATTCAGGGAAGCCTACCCCACACCCACATAACTGTCCCTGAGCCACCCTCATCAAATCATTCCTTGCAGCTATTACCTTTTGTACCACCACCCCCTTCCTTTAGAATGTAAGCTCTACGAGCAGGGCCCTCCTGTACCTTTTGTATTGTATTGTAATTGTGTTGTCCCCCTTATACATTGTAAAGCGCTGTGTAAACTGTTGGCGCTATATAAATCTTGTATAATAATAATAACATGCTTTAAGGGAACAGGATTCATTTTTTTTTTCTTAGGTTAACAAACACTTTAATACTTGTTCTGTATATATTCTTTCCATTAGAACTGTATGTTTTGTTTATCTGGTTCCCATGAGGGTTTTTTCTATGGGTTGTTTTAAGTACATGAGAATGTAACTAAACTCCAATGGTTTTCAACATACCTTCTTGCTTTGTGTTAAAGGGTCTCCTGAATCACTAATTGATTTAGTCTTGAACCCACAGATACATGGTAACTAAGTTGAAAATTCACTCTTATAATATCCTGCATTTGCCTCAAAAATTTAGTAAAGCGTGGCAGGAACTCCGCCATCTTGCCCCGCACATTGTGTTGTTTCACGAGACCCACTTCAATCTACACCTAAACTTCCACAGTCTGTATTTACAAAATAGTACCTTTGCCCATCCCCTATATCTAAAGCCAAGGGAGTAGCAATTTTTATTCATAAGACCTGTCACTTTGTTCAGTTATCACAACCCATCGAGTATGATGACAGGGCACTGTCAAAGGCAATATTTTTACAATAGTCAATATTTATGACCCTAATACTCGTTCCATTAACTTTTTTGTCTAGTACCCTGAGGAGGTTGACTGAGTTCCAGGAAGGTCTCCTAATTTTTTGGGGGATTTTCATTTACCTCCAGACCCCCTATTGGATACATCCTCTGGGAAAACTTGCTTTTCTTTTAATGCTCTCAAAGACTTTAAGAAAATGCTTGCTACCCTGTATCTGGTGGATTGCTGAAGAGCTAAACACTCCTCCAATAATGACTACAGCTATTGTTCTAGTGTACATGACTCCTACTCTAGACTAGACCTTATTTTTGTTGATCAGTATTACCTGCATAGTGTCCAGGACATGTCTATTGATCACATTACCATATCTGACCATGCCCCGGTCTCTGTCACTTTTTCACTTACTGATATTGGCCGCAAAGACTGGACCTGGCTGCTCAATGAAAACCTTTTAGACAATAGTACTGATCTAGCAGATCTGGAATCCTCCTTTAACTCTTATTTAAAATTGAACACCATCAACGAGGTCTCCATGCAGACTGTATGGGAGGGACATAAGGCAAGTATCCGAGGAGTAAACAAAAAAGAAAAGAAAACAAGTCCTGTTGAATCAAAGTTAATGGTGAAAAATGATTTTTCAAACCGTATTGCCACTTACCAAAGTATGGTACTGTTGCTGTAGCCAAACAAACTATGCATACAAAAGAAAACCCTGGTATTGCTACCAGGATCAAAAAGTGGCTACTTCTGCAACAGAGGGTCAAGATTTTAATTCTATAAAAATACAAAATGTATTAATTCCACTAGGGGCGCAATTTACATGAATTCATGGTGCGACTATAAATATTGAAGGAGTTTCATTTTCAGTACTTTTAAAGGTTTTTTCCGAAAAGAAAAAAACCCCTGAAAAGATGATTCTATAAAAACAGTCAAAAAATGTGGAAACACACACACACGACAATACACATATACAATCAAAAAACAAACACAAAAAGTCCGGACACCAGCATACCATTCATAGAGAAACTGACATGTGATTAAATCACATTAAAGCGAAAATGCATATGAAAAAATGAATGAAGAAAATTCTCCCATTCAAATAAAAAATATATTTACAGTTTTTACTATGAATGAGCCCTGGGGGATCTCGATCATGATATGATAACCTTAAATCAAAAACTTGCAGGTTGGTTTAAAAATTAATAATGTTTCTATCACTGGATGACCTATGGTCAAATCTTGTCGCTAATTTGTTGGGATGTTGTATCCTTCAGTTGTGGATCATTACACTTTTTGAATAGTTGACTTAACATTACTCCTTTAGACACTGCGTAGTCCCATTTAAGATATTGGTCATTTAGAGATACACTCCGATATGTTATCCAGACCAACACTGAAATCTGCAATGAGGTCCCAACTGGTTGATAAATGCTTTATAAAGAATGTATAAATCAGGGTTGTATGCCCAAATCCACAGCAAATAGCCCAACAAAAATTCAATGAACATCCAAAAACAGCTTCAGTGCACAAAATAACCGACTTTTCTCCAAGATAAATAATTTGAGCAAACTGCTCATTGGCAATCAGGATGTTTCTTCAAAAGTCAGTCTTTTCCAAGAAGCACAATCTGGTATTTCAAGGAAAAGGCACGCCCATACATTACCACCCTGTTGAATTCAGTAGTCGTTATATCCCGTTCGATCCTTGCACGGACTGGAATTATATCACATTGATGTTTCTTTAGGCTCATGATACGCATCTTCAACACAGGGATCACGTGTCATCATCCCCCTGATGATGACACGTGATCCCTGTGTCGAAGACGCGTAGGGGAGGGGCCAGGACGGAGAGACTGACACAGACTTTACACCAGCGCTGTCTCAGCACAGCATACCGCACCAAACTTCCACTGATTTTGCATAGAAAGCCGTTATAGTATGGTGCACTGACGCACCAGTGCCATGTGAGTACCCCGGTGTGGGGAGCGTTTTCTTTTAATAAAAGCATTTTGACTATATTACACTATATAGTTTCCTTATCATTCTATGTATGGAGCCACATTGTTTCCAGCTGGAGGAATGGAGCAGACACTGAGACTGAGCCCAGGGGTGGCTCCAAAGCAAGTTTGGACTCACGGTAGAAGCTGAGTCACACGCTCTGAGGTGAGCACATTAGCTTAAGGGGGTCACGAAGGAGCACAGGAGCATGTTTTGCAGCACTCAGGATATCTTCGGCATGATGTTGGATTGATGCTGAGCAGATGTCTCCTATCCCGCGGTTAAGTTTGAATGGGGCATATCGTAGGCTGGCATCACGTGACTGCTGTGACGTCAACGCGTTTCGCTAAAAAGGTAGCGTAGCTTCGTCTGGACTAGGTAGGGCTAGGGGCTGTCAGTCCCTTTTATCAGCAAGTCCAAGTTCCAACAGCACCGCCCTAAATCTTCTAAAGGGGATACACACACGTCGTTTTACAGTTTTCTGAATTAAGTAATCCACACGTAACCTGAACAAAGTTATTACTCCTGCAAATTTCCATTTCTTTCCAATTCAATGCGTCATCATATCATCTCTCTTTGGATTTTCACCAAACCTGCCTATGTATTTAAAACCGCATTAAAAAGAGAACCTAGCTGAGTACAATGACTCACGTGTTCTGTCAATGCGTTTACCACAATACTTCTTAGGACCACATTGATCCAAACAATGAAACAGACATGAGTGTGGAATAAACACAAAGGGAGGGAGGATCAAGAAGACGAAAAAGCAGAAGAACAAAGGAAAGAAGAGGTAGGAGTAGTAAGGGCTATTAATAAGCCCACATACGAAGAAAATAATGAATGCAAAAGGAATATTAGCTTAGGAGGAGAAAAATTTAATCTAAATTATTTACAAAAACCAAAGGAGATTAGAGAGACAATAGGGAATGAAAAAAGAGGGAGAGAGAAGAGAGGAGAAGAAAAGGAGAACACGAAAAGATAAGATGCAAGGAGATAGGGGGGAGGAGGGAAGGGGAGAGGAGGGGGAGAGAGAAAGGGGGGGCAGAAAGGGGAGGGGGAGAGGGATAAAAAGGGGGGGAGGTGGGAGGGAAAGAAAAAAAAGGGGAGCAAGGAAGGGAGGTGGTTAGGAAGGGGGAGGGGTAAAAGTTGGCAGGTGAGGGAAAAAGGGGAATGAAGGGAAAAGTGAAGAGGGGGAGAGGGAAAGGAGAAGGAGGGAAGAGGGGGCCTGGTAGAGGAGATCAAGTTTCAAGGAAAACCTGGAGATTCAGTTCAGTGTTAAGTCCTTGAGGGGCAAGGTACCCCAACTGATAAATTCACCACTTCTCCTTCTGCAGAAGGATGCGGGTGAAGTCCCCTCTCCTCGATGGCAAAATGTTTAGCCAATGCTTTCTCTTGAACCTTCTCTGGATCTCTCTTCTTTTCCTTCTTAATTTCTCGCAAATGCTCACCAATCCAAATTTTGAGGGGTCTTTTGGTCTTACCGATATAGATTTTTGGACAGGGGCAGGTAAGCATGTAAATTACTCTACTCGTAGAGCAATTGATGAGATCCCAAATCTCAAAAGATTGCTGTCCTTGTGCATCTTTGAAGGTGGCCATTCTGTCCACAAATGGACAGACTTGGCATCTGTTGCAAGGGTACATCCCTTTACTCCTGGGGTATTCGGTCAATTTGGGCTTGGTTCTTTTATGAACTCTGAGTGTATCAGAATATCACCCAAGTTCCTGGCCCTCCTGGCCACTAGCTTGGGCGATGCTTCCACTATATCCGACAAACCAGGGCCATTCATCAAAATACCCCAGTGCTTTTCCAGTATTCCACGGACCAAATCCCACCGTGCTCCATAAGATGAAATTATTCTTACTGGTCCAGGGTCAGATTGTTTTTTAGTCTTCAAATTAGATTCCAAAGAGAGAAGACTTTCTTTACTTCGGCATGCTGCTTTGACCTTGGCCTTTTGGATTTGTCCATGGGAATACCCACGCTCTCGAAACCTGGTGTAGAGATCAGCACTTTCCTTTTTCAGATTCGGGATCTCATCAATTGCTCTACAAGTAGAGTAATTTACATGCTTACCTCCCCCTGTCCAAAAATCGGTAAGACCAAAAGACCGCTCAAAATTCGGATTTGGTGAGCATTATTAAATTAAGGGGGAAAAGGAGAGAGATCCAGAGAAGGTTCAAGAGAAACCATTGGCTAAACATTTTGCCTTATGTCATCAAAGAAAGCCTGACGGCCTGAGGGTTAAAGGTAGGGATGAGCCGAACACCCCCCTGTTCGGTTCGCACCAGAACATGCGAACAGGCAAAAAATGTGTTCGAACACGCGAACACTGTTAAAGTCTATGGGACTCGAACATGAATAATCAAAAGTGCTAATTTTAAAGGCTTATATGCAAGTTATTGTCATAAAAAGTGTTTGGGGACCTGGTTCCTGCCCCAGGGGACATGTATCAATGCAAAAAAAAGTTTTAAAAAACAAAATTTAAAAAAAAAATGGCATGGGGGTCCCCCTAAATTTCATACCAGGCCCTTCAGGTCTGGTATGGATATTAAGGGGAATCCCGTGCCAAAATTTAAAAAAAAATGGCGTGGGGGTCCACCTCAAACTTCATACCAGACCCTTCAGGTCCCCCGCCCCTCTGACATCACGGGGAAACCCATAGGGAAGTCCCCGTCAAGTCCCCATGCGTCAGAGGGGATCGGGGTCACCGGGTGGCCCCGCCCTCTGTTATTTAAGAAGTGTCAGAAGACGAGAAGCGTCACACAGTGGGAGCCTCCCATGAATGCAGAGCAGCCAGAGAACGAAGCGGGGAAGAAAACGCCGCTGAGGAAGATGCCGAGAACACCAGAGCAAGAAGCAGAGGATCGGAGGAAGAACCAGAGGAAGAAGAAGATGGAGGAAGAAACCGAAGGAAGATAGAAGAAAGAAGACCCGAAGAAGATGGAAAGAAGAAGACTTTAAATAAAGGAATTGTCAAAAACTGTCTCTTGTAATTTTTAACATTTTTGACACATTTTTTGTAAAATGGTAGGGGTACTTTTGTACCCCCCTTACCATTTCACAGGGGGGCGGGATCTGGGGGTCCCCTTGTTAAAGGGGCTTCCAGATTCCGATAAGACCCCGCCCGCAGACCCCCACAACCACCGGGCAAGGGTTGTGGGGATGAAGCCCTTGTCCCCATCAACATGGGGACAAGGTGCTTTGGGGGGGACCCCAAAGCACCCTCCCAATGTTAAGGGCATGTGGCCTGGTGCGGTTCGTCCCCCCTTTCCCCCTCTTTTCCTGCGGCCTGCCAGGTTGTGTGCTCGGATAAGGGTCTGGTATGGATTTTTGGGGGGACCCCACGCCATTTTTTTTTTTTAATTTTGGCGTGGGGTTCCCCTTAATATCCATACCAGACCTGAAGGGCCTGGTATGGAATTTAGGGGGACCCCACGCCTTTTTTTTTATGTTGGTTCGGGGTTCCCCTGTGGGGAAATCCCATTCTGTTTTTATCAATGAACTTTTATGTGTATTCTCGGACCGACAATTCATTAATAGCCGCAAGTAATTTTAAATGATTTTTTTTCCTTTGAAATGTCATTTTGCTGTCAGACTGTTCTAAACACGGGAAACATGTGCCCCTTTACAGGCATACTATAGACACCCCCCAGGTATGAAATTTAAAGGAATCTTACACTTTTATTGTTTCACTTTAAGCATTATTAAAATCACTGTTCCCGAAAAAAATGGCTGTTTTTAAAACTTTTTTTGCTTTGATCCATGTCCCCTGGGGCAGGACCCAGGTCCCCAAACACTTTTTATGACAATACCATGCATATAAGCCTTTAAAATTAGTACTTTTGATTTCTCCCATAGACTTTTAAAGGGTGTTCCGCGGCTTTCGAATTTGTCACGAACACCCCAAATTGTTTGCTGTTCGGCGAACTGGCGAACAGCCGTTGTTCGAGTTGAACATGAGTTTGACTCAAACTCAAAGCTCATCCCTAGTTAAAGGCATTAATGTGCTTAAACTACCATCGAGGAGAGGGGACTTCACCCGCATCCTTCTCCAGAAGGAGAAGTGGTGGATTTATCGGTTGGGGTCCCTTGCCCCTCAAGGACTTAACACTGAACTGAATCTCCAGGTTTTCCTTGAAACTTGATCTCCTCCACCAGGGCCCCCCTTCCCTCCTTCTCCTCTCCCTCTCCCCCTCTTCTCCTTCCCCTTCATTCCCCTTTTTCCCTCACCTGCCAACTTTTACCCCTCCCCTTTTTAACCTTCTCCCTTCCTTGCTCCCCCTTTTTTTCCCCTCCCACCTTCCCCCCACTTTTCATCCCTCTCCCCCCTCCCCTTTCACCCCCCCTTTCACCCCCCCTTTCTCCCTCCCCTTCCTCTCCCCTTCCCTCCTCCCCTCCCCCATCTCCCTGCATTTCATCTTTTCGTGTTCTCCTTTTTTTGTTCAGGTTACGTGTCTATTACTTCATTCAGAAAACTGGAAAACGACATGTGTGTATCCCCTTTTGAAGATTTAGGGTGGTGCTGTTGGAACTTGGACTTGCTGATAAAAGGGACTGACAGTCCCTAGCCCCACCTAGTCCAGACGAAGCTACGCTACCTTTTTAGAGAAACGCATTGACATCACAGCAGTCACGTGGCGCCAGCCTACAATATGCCCCATTTAAACTGAACCGTGGGATAGGAGACAGAAAAATGTTTTTTATCTTTTACACAAAGTTGTCACCTAAATTATATATTGCTCACATATGCCATGGGTATATGTGGACTTACACCCCATAATACATTCTTCTGCTTCTCCTGAGTATGGGGATACCACATGTGTGAGAGTTTTTTGGACATAAGTGTAAATTGGCTGTCCCCTCAAAATGACTCAACACACAGCCATTAACCACTTGCCGACCGCTGCACGATGATGTACGTCGGCAGAATGGCACGGGCAGGCAAAAGGACTTACCTGTACGTCCTTGCCTGCCCGCGGGGGGGGGGTCCGATCGGACCACTCCCGGTGCCTACGGCGGTCGGATTCTTGTCAGGGGCGATTAAAGGTGGGGGGGAGGCCACTCATTCGTGGCTCCCCCCTCGCGATCGCTCCTGGCGAATGAAATGCTTCCTCGGCTTCTGCTTAGTAAACAGAAGCGGAGGAAGTGATGTCATCTCTCCTCGGCTCTGTATTTTTCATTCCGGTGCCGAGGAGAGAAGACATCCGAGTGAGTGCACAAACACTACACACACAGTAGAACATGCCAGGCACACATTACACCCCCCATCACCCCCCGATCACCCCCTGATCACCCCATAATCACCCCCCTGTCACACTGACACCAAGCAGTTTTTTTTTTCTGATTACTGCATTGGTGTCAGTTTGTGACAGTTAGTGTGGTAGGGCAGTTAGTGTTAGCCCCTTTAGGTCTAGGGTACCCCCCTAACCCCCCCTAATAAAGTTTTAACCCCTTAATCACCCCCCATCGCCAGTGTCACTAAGCGATCATTTTTCCGATTGCTGTATTAGTGTCACTGGTGACGCTAGTTAGGGAGGTAAATATATAGGTTCGCCGTCAGCGTTTTATAGCGTCAGGGACCCCCATATACTACCTAATAAAGGTTTTAACCCCTTGATTGCCCCCTAGTTAACCCTTTCACCAGTGATCACCGTATAACTGTTACGGGTGACGCTGGTTAGTTTGTTTATTTTTTATAGTGTCAGTGCACCCGCCGTTTATTACCGAATAAAGGTTTAGCCCCCTGATCCCCCGGCGGTGATATCAGTTAGGTTTTAGGGTCAGATAGGGTCTGCGTTGCCCCAGGCAGCTCAGGTTAGTGCCAGTAACGCTAACACCCATACACGCAGCATACACTTCCCTTAGTGGTATAGTATCTGAACGGATCAATATCTGATCTGATCAGATCTATACTAGCATCCCCAGCAGTTTAGGGTTCCCAAAAAACGCAGTGTTAGCGGGATCAGCCCAGATACCTGCTAGCACCTGCGTTTTGCCCCTCCGCCCGGCCCAGCCCAGCCCAGCCCACCTAAGTGCAGTATTGATCGATCACTGTCACTTACAAAACACTAAACGCATAACTGCAGCATTCGCAGAGTCAGGCCTGATCCCTGCGATCGCTAACAGTTGTTTTGGTAGTGTTTTGGGGAACTGGCAAGCACCAGCCCCAGGCAGCGTCAGGTTAGTGCCAGTAGCGCTAACACCCACACACTTCCCTTAGTGGTATAGTATCTGAACGGATCAATATCTGATCTGATCAGATCTATACTAGCATCCCCAGCAGTTTAGGGTTTCCAAAAACGCAGTGTTAGCGGGATCAGTCCAGATACCTGCTAGCACCTGCTTTTTGCTCCTCCGCCCAGCCCAGCCCACCCAAGTGCAGTATCAATCGATCACTGTCACTTACAAAACACTAGACGCATAACTTCAGCGTTCGCAGAGTCAGGCCTGATCCCTGCGATCGCTAACAGTTTTTTAATAGTCTAATCAATTTAGGAACAGTGTTGTAACTTCCTGTCTTATCTGATCTGTGGTGTTGAGGCACAGGAGGGTGCGGTATAAGAAAGGTCATTCCTTTGCCCTCTTCCTGCCTGTTCACATAGGTTTCCAACTAAACAGAGTATTGTGTGAGTAGTCTTTATATCCTGCAATCAGTTACTGTTTCTGTTCTACTGTCTCATATTACTGTTATCACTTGTTCTAGTGAAACTTTTTCTAGGGCTAAGCTTATGTTACTGGAATCTAATGTTTCTAACTTCTCAGTAAACAAGACTCAACTATTTCACTTAAATTGTGTATGTGTCTCTAATTATCCTGATTATCACCAAAAATGTCTGAATCCAGGGTGTCAGAGGTGTTGGAGGACTTGCAAGGTCGGTGCAACCAGTGGGGTTGTTTTCAGTAAGCATCTCTTACGGGGGTATTGCTACATAATATTTAGTCTGTAGGAAAGTTATAGAGTCTTCAAACTATGGTATATATATATATATACAGTATTTGAAAATTTACCAATCCTGATGTACTGTTGTGGCAGTGATCAGGGGGACCACCGGGAGACAGTATATATACAGCATATATTTTTTTTTAATTTTCCAACTTTTTTTTTTTTTTACACAATGTGACCAGAGCAGTGCTTCATTGTTATAAGCAATCTTTTTTTTAAATAGCATCCATTCATTGCCATTGTGTACTACTGTGATAGCTGTGATTTTCCACAGCTATTACATGGTACAGATGCACTGTGATTGGTCCTGTCTGTACCATATGACCAATAAGATCAATCACAGAGATCATCACAATAGTACACAATGAATGGCTATAAATGAAAGCCAATCATTGTGGGCAACTTACATGTGATCTATGTGATTGGTCACAGCAATCACATGGTAGTGCGGCTGCTAGAGCATGCTGGAGGCGCTCGCTTGGAAGACGTTATATGACATCCACCCAGAATAGCAGTGCTCTCACTTGGCCATTTTTTTACATTTTTTTTACAATAGGTCAGGTGGGAGGTAATTAATGTTTAGGATTCGTCTGAGTGTCCAAACAGCACATGTTCAATCTGAACTTAGGTTCCCAATTCATCCCTAGTGGAGGAAAAAGTTTGTATTTGAGGCTGGTGGACTTTAATGGTACCGTAACAATTAGGATACACGTATATAAAAAGAGTTTTATTGAATTGACATCAACAAATTTAAAACATACAAATTTAAGAGAGCAACTCTGTCTATCTAAATATAAGAGGTGCAACTGAAATAGATGTTAATACCAGTTCACCAAATCTTAATTATGCTGACTTGCTCGACATGTTTCGTAGAAATTCACAGCTTCTTCAGAAACTTTCATTTACATAATAATGTATTAAAGGAACAGAGATAGTGTATAGTACTATAGAATAGAAAAAGAAAAATACATTAATCATAATAAACAGGATATAACATCACAAAAAATGACAACATAATCACAAAGTAATGGTGAGCACAATATACCTCCCCAAAAGGTGATCATGGCCCTTACCCGAAGCAGCAACGTGAGTCATGGTCCAAAAAAGTAGGCCCGCTCCTGACTGCTGCGGATGGGAGTCTGGGTATAAGGAAGGCAGGGTCGCTGGAACACCAACACGGATCCCACCGGGGTTAGAGCGTAGGATTCCCTGGGGCGCGGAGTCTAATAGCCAGCAGGTGTTCACCAGAGCCTCTGATGGTGAGGATGGACTGGGCTGCAACTGGCTCCAGGTCGCGACCCCCAGGGTCCCCCAGCTCACACCCACAGTAGGCAACAGAAGGATAAGGATAGTAAAGGAATAAGCCAAGGTCAGGGCCACAAGCAGACAAGGACAACAGAATACACGCCAAGGTTCAGGGTCACAGGCAAACAGGGATAGACGGGGACACGCCAAAAGGTCAGGGTCACGAGCAGACAGGAATAGTATAGAACACGCCAAGGTCAATAACAGAAATAAATGTAGAGCACACGGCAGGCAGGAACAGGAAGCCAAACACACAAAGGTTGATCAGCAGGGCTGACCTGCAGTGCAGAGGTTAATATAGAGTTCTCTGATAGGAGCTGGGGTGGAGCCATGCTAGAGGAGAGTTAATAAAAGCAGTCAGGTGAGAGACAGCTGGTTTTAGGAGATGAACACATGGAAACATATAGGCTGACAAACAACCTCTATTGCATAACCATGACAGTACCCCCCCTCTTATGAGGCCTCCCCCTTCCCCACCTGGGACCAGGTTTAGAGGGGAACTTCAAATGAAACTTCCTCAACAGACAAGGTGCAAAGACCTCAGAAGCCTTGATCCACGACCTCTCCTCAGGACCAAACCCCTTCCAATGCACGAGGTACTGGAGAATGCCTCTACAGAGTCGGGAACCCAAAATTTGGCTAACCTCGTACTCCTGATTATCCTCAGAGACCGGCGCTGCGGTAGAGAGAGGACGAGAGAACTTATTGAGGACTAAAGGCTTCAGAAGGGCAACATGGAAGGAGTTAGAGATTTTGAGGCTTTTGGGAATCTGGAGCTTGAAACAAACCGGTTCAGTTTAGAAGTTATGGTGTACGGACCAATGAATCTTGGGGCATATTTGAGAGAAGGAACCCGGAGTTTGATGTTCCTGGTGGAGAGCCAGACTTTGTCTCCTGGCTAAAGAGAAGGCGGCTTACGCCTGCGACGGTCAGCAAAATTCTTGAATTTGTTGGCAGCTTTCTGGAGGGAATCATGAACGTCAGCCCACATGGAATTGAATGATTCCTGAACAGTAGCCAAGGCTGGAATGTCGGAAGAACGGGTCATAGGAAGAGGGAGTTGAGGATGTCTTCCATAAACAGTGATAAAGGGTGTTTTCTGAGTAGGGATAAGCTTCGTGTTCGAGTCGAACCCATGTTCGACTCAAACATCGTCTGTTCGCCCGCCGAATTGCGAACGATATGGACCGTTCGCGCCAAATTCGTGTAGCGCGTCACGGCCCATAATTCACTGCGGCATCGCAGTGCATTGCTGGCTGATGATTGGCCAAGCATGCACTATGACCTGCATGCTTGGCCAATCACAGCGCCGTCTGAACAGAGAGCCGTAATTGGCCAAAGCCAAGGAGGCTTTGACCAATTATGGCTCAGGGGATTTAGTACACGCCCCACACTATATAAGGCCACCTACATGGCGGCCCTGTGTAGTGTGTGTTCCGGCGTTGAAAGAGATAGACAGAGAGACAGTATCATTTGATTTGAGTTAGATAGATTAGGTAGAACAGTCAGTCAGTTAGCTGCACTTACAGTGTATTGTGTATATATATGCATCCCAGGTGTTGCATATATATATATATACACTGTATTCAGTTTAGCTAGATCTGTTCCTGTTATCTTCTTACTGACAGGCAGGCTTGTCTTGTTACAGTATTTACAGCTACCTGAAGAAAATTGCTGGTGTTTTTTTGATCCTATTAGTACCACAGTCAGGTAGCTAGACTATTTACAGTTAGTGTAGTGCGTCCTGCTCACAGTGTTCAGGTAAAACTACAAGTTAGTGGGGTGCGTCCTGCTCACAGTGTTCAGCTAAACCTACAAGTTAGTGGGGTGCGTCCTGCTCACAGTGTTCAGCTAAACCTACAAGTTAGTGGGGTGCGTCCTGCTCACAGTGTTCAGCTAAACCTATAAGTTAGTGGGGTGCGTCCTGCTCACAGTGTTCAGCTAAACCTACAAGTTAGTGCGGTGCATCCACCTCACAGTGTTCAGCTAAACCTAGAAGTTAGTGCGGTGCGTCCTGCTCACAGTGTTCAGCTAAACCTACAAGTTAGTGTAGTGAGACCTCTGCACAGTGTTCATCTAAAGCTACAAATTAGTGCAGTGCGTCCACCTTACAGTGTTCAGCTAAACCTGGAAGTTAGTGCGGTGCGTCCTGCTCACAGTGTTCAGCTAAAACTACAAGTTAGTGCTGTGCGTCCTGCTCACAGTGTTCAGATAAACCTACAAGTTACAAAAACCAAAATAAATTAATAGAATAATGTGCTTAATTAAATAATAAAAAGATATAAATATAAGAAAGTGGCAATCACAATAGGTAAGTGGCCTGAAAAAAACTTGAATAAACAACAATACTGTGATGGCAATAATAGTGATTAATTGTCCCAATCCAGTGAGTAAAAAAGTTCAAAAAAAGAAGTGATATCTTCAATTATGTGCCAAATTCTTGCCGTTGATATAAAGAATTCCATCACCAAAGAAGAGAAAATACACCTTGAAGTAATAGATATCTGCTTACCAGATACCAATGACCCCTTTACTTAAAAAGAGAGTCACTAGCGCTTGTACCGGATTGTGCCTGCTCACATGGAAGGCTGAACAACTGGATGATGCTTTAGGCATGGATCCCTCCCGTCCCACTCATTCAAGATAAGGATATATGGGAAACAAACAAAGTCTCCATAGCGTAAAACCATTTAATAAAAAATTAAAATAACATTGAAATAGCCAAATGGCCGCTTACATTTGTAGGTGCCTACCCGGCACTGGGGCTGCTCGTATGTCAGGGTAAGATTGGTGTCAAAGACCCGTCGCATCGCATCATATTCGGCGTGCGTTCCACCCAGTACGAAGGGACAACCAGAGGATCCGGATGTTGGAAGGCAAAAAAAGGGACACGTGACCACGTACCGCTCTGACGTACGTTTTGTTGTGAACGTCTTCAGGGAAGTGTACGTTGGTCACTAAGTTACGAGTTTATATCAGAAGAAAAAGGGGCGGGTATAGCTGGCGTGATAAAAGACTTCCGCTCGTATCAATAAAGTTATAATGCCGATCAGTATACACAAATAGCCAGGAAGCAAAAACTCCCTCTAGTGGCCATAAGTCATAATGATCCAATGGTTTCTAAGGCTAAGAACGTAATATTACCTAGCACTTTATCATGTAATCATATGGTGCTCCCCCTACCGGTTATTAACAAGCAGGCGGAAAAGTCCCATGCTGACAAAAATAATACATTTAATAGTTGTTATTGAGAATCCAGTAAGAATTATTTTTTTAAAGTGTCTTAGTTACTAGGGAAAAGAAAAAAACCTTTATTTTACCCTGTACTTCTAAGCAGCCACAGTCTCGGTTTACATTTAGCATATTAAATAAGTAACCAATATTACAAATAATAAAGCTAAATTACTATAGGGTCTCATAGGTCAAATCACTAGTCCAATAGTAATATATTTCAATTTGAGGAACTATGACTCTGACCTAAACTCCTTATTATAAGAATCCCATCGAATAATGTTATATCTACCTAAAAATTAGTGGGATTAGAAATAGAATACATCAAATCAACCCCACTACCATATTCAGTAATGTGACCAGTGCATACCGTAAACTAGTCATTAGTTAAAAAACAATTAAGATCTAGCTCTATATTCATCCCATGTGGTTGCATACTTTGTAGCTTATAGAGCCAATACGTTTCGTTTTTGGATACTGCCCTTTTCATGTGGGTACCCCTCCAATCTCTTGAGATTTTATCAATCCCATAGAATGTACATAATGATGGATCACTATCATGATAAAGTTTGAAGTGTCTTGAGACACTATGGTTAGGATAACCATTTTTAATGTTTGCAAGGTGTTCATTAATTATTGCTTTTAATTGATGTGTGGTTCTGCCCACGTATTGTAGGGAACACGGACATTCCAATACATAAGTTACGTGGTCAGAATCACATGTAATAAGGGGTTTAATATTAAATAATTGTTGAGTTGCTACAGATTTAAATTGGGACCTCTTTTTCTTAGAGCCCGGTTTCCTAGTTATTTTACAAGCATTGCACCTGGTACAATAATGGAAACCAGACCCATCTAAAAACGTAAGTGGTTTCTTTGGTGGATCAGGTACATTGGGGGCTATTCGGTTTCTAAGGCTGGGGGCCCTACGGTAAATTAATTTTGGTATTTTTGGCAGGGAGGACTGGAGATCTTTATCTTTTAACAGGATTGGCCAGAATTTCTTAAAAATGCCTTCTACTGTTCTATATTGCCGATGAAAACCCGATATGAACGCACAATCGCCTTTATATTCTTTTTTGGTTTGGGAGCCAACAAGGATTGCCTGTCCATGTTTGACACCTGTAGAACCAGCTTGTCCAATACATGGGCAGGATAGCCTTTCTCTATAAATCTAGTGGTAAGAATTTCTGCTTGTGTAAAGTAGTCTAAATCATTCTCATAATTTCGCCGTATGCGCATATATTGCCCTTTGGGTACAGCCCCTATCCACTGCGGATGATGGCAGCTATGAGTAGGGACATAGGCGTTGCGATCTGTTTCTTTGAAGAAAGTTTTTGTGCTAATGGTGTTACCTTATTTGGAGAGTGTTAGGTCTAGATAATTCACTGTGTTTAAACTGTATTCTGCTGAAAATTTTAGATTGTATCTATATTCTAAATATTTCAAAAAACTTTCCTTTGTTCCCTCCCACAAAATAATAACATCATCAATGTATCTTTTGTACAACAAAAGTGATTGGGGTCTGTTTTTGAAAATGGTTTCTGATTCCCATTTGTTTAGCGTAATGTTTGCCACACTAGGGGCATAACGAGCTCCCATGGCAACACCGCCAATTTGATTATAGTAATCATTTAAAGTCCAGAAGTAATTGTTCCCCATGGCCATAGATAGTCCTTCAATCAGAAATTTGATTTGTGATTTTTTATAGTGGATTTATTTGTGATTTTTGTAGATTGGTATACAGAGACTCAATATCTATTGTTACTAATAAAGTTTGATCAGTAGCAACAATGGGTTGTAACAATGTGATTAGTTCTCGGCTATCTTTGAGATAGGATTGGCTCTGTGGGACCAGAGTCTGGAGGAAAGTATCAAGATATTCCCCAACCATAGAGTACAGAGAGCCAATCCCACTCACTATTGGGCGGCCCGGTGGGTTTTCCTTGTTTTTGTGTATGTTTGGCACTATGTAGAGTACCGGAATTCTGGGTGTGGTTAAATTAAGATAATCTGCTTCTTTCTGGTTTAATATTTTTTTAGTGGTTCCTTTAGTGATCCATTTTGATAGTTCTTGTTTTAATTGTGGGGTAGGGTTACATTTTAGCTTTTTATATGTTGTAGTGTCATTCAGCAATCTTGTTAGTTCTTTGTTGTAGTTTTCCTTAGTTAGTATTACCAATCCTCCCCCCTTGTCTGCAGGTCTTACCACTATCTATTTGTTCTCCTCCAGTTTTTTGATGCCCTCCCATATTTTTTGATTTTGATGTTTTTAAATTTCTATTAGGCGTACTTCATCCTGGACCATAGTCCTAAATACTTCGATATGGTGGTTAGAGCCTTTCTTGGGATTGAAAACAGAATTATTTTTCAAGATACTATGTACAAATGGGTCCTCTGTCTCCTTAATTATGGGGTTAACATTTTGACCTGAGAAGTGTTTTCTGATATTTAATTTTCTTATATATTTTTCAATGTCTACAAATAAATTGAACTTGTCTATATTTTTATTTGGCGCAAATTTCAGTCCCTGTGCCAGGACTTCTAATTCTGAATCAGAGAGTTCTATAGTGGTTAGGTTAAATAATCCTGATTTTAATTGTTTCTCTTCCTTTTTCTTTCTCCCTCTGCCTCTTCTTCCTCTCTTTCTACTTTTTCTATATAACTCTGTTGAGGATTGGTTGGGATTCTGTATGGCTCTTTCCAATCTCTCTATTCCCCCCTCCCTGGTGTGGATAGGGGTTATGTACCGGTCTACCTCTAAAATTACCTCTATAGTGTCCCCTAGGGGGTCTCGGTGGGTACTGGTTGCGGTTGTTGGCATAGTATCCATAATCGGGAGGTCTATAATCTAAAGGGGTGGGTCTATTGTAATTAGATCCCCGATAGGGTGAATTGTAAGTTGGTGGATAAGGGTGGGGATTTGTCTTGGGGTGATTGTTTTGACTGTGGACTGCTCTATTGTGGGCCCTCTGGGGTGTGCTTGGGTCCCCTTTAGTTTTTGTTGCCATATTGGCTACAGTATTATGTACTTCAACTTCCCTCTCAGCTGATGATTCTTGGGGTGGGTTTGACTGTAGATTTTCTTGCCATTTGTATACCCTGTTTTCTTCATAGTCCCTAGTGTCTCTAAAATAATTTTTAAGTTTTTTATCTTTAATCTCCCCATCATATTTAGCTAGATGGGTACTTAATTCCTTGGCCTTATCTGAGTACTCTTTAGAGGACATAAATGGTTCCATGGTTGTCTTGAGTTCTTTGATTTTAGATTCCAAGACAGCTTTTTTGGCTTCACGCCTTCTAACCATCATTTGCATTAATTTCTGTTCACAGGCGTTGAAGAATTGATACCACTCATCAAGTAGCCTCAAGTCCTCAACCCCATCATTGGGACTTATATCCCATCTTAAACTCCTGGGGGTTAGATTTTTGCCTATATACATCTCCAGGGATACAATATCCCACCACAGCCTAATTTGTTTTTCAGTGTCATATTTGAGTTGTTTAAATCCCTTATCCAGGTCTACATTAATGCTGGGTGTTTGGTGAAAAATCTCTTGTACATTAAATTGTCTATTTTTCATGAAATTAAATACATCCATGGCTGCGCTAGGTATAACAAGTTCAAATAAATTATATTTAAACTGAAACAATGAGAAACAGCAACCTCCGCGCCAGTAGTGTCAATAGTTAAAAAACATAAGTGGTTCGTAAAAAATCATATACAGAATTGCCAAAAATGAGAAGTGTAAAAATTATAAATTAACAAACACATATACCAAGCTGCTCCCCAGATTTGAACAGAGCGATCAAAAATGAATAATAATAATAAAAGGGGGCGCTAAAAGCTACAAAAAAATTGTTTGAGTAAAAAGAAAAAAAGAAAAGATACAAAAGCCAAAATAAATTAATAGATTAATGTGCTTAATTAAATAATAAAAAGATATAAATATAAGAAAGTGGCAATCACAATAGGTAAGTGGCCTGAAAAAACTTGAATAAACAACAATACTGTGATGGCAATAATGGTGATTAATCAGATGTATATAGGCAAAAATCTAACCACCAGGAGTTTAAGATGGGATATAAGTCCCAATGATGGGGTTGAGGACTTGAGGCTACTTGATGAGTGGTATCAATTCTTCAACGCCTGTGAATAGAAATTAATGCAAATGATGGTTAGAAGGCGTGAAGCCAAAAAAGCTGTCTTGGAATCTAAAATCAAAGAACTCAAGACAACCATGGAACCATTTATGTCCTCTAAAGAGTACTCAGATAAGGCCAAGGAATTAAGTACCCATCTAGCTAAATATGATGGGGAGATTAAAGATAAAAAACTTAAAAAAATATTTTAGAGACACTAAGGACTATGAAGAAAACAGGGTATACAAATGGCAAGAAAATCTACAGTCAAACCCACCCCAAGAATCATCAGCTGAGAGGGAAGTTGAAGTACATAATACTGTAGCCAATATGGCAACAAAAACTAAAGGGGACCCAAGCACACCCCAGAGGGCCCACAATAGAGCAGTCCACAGTCAAAACAATCACCCCAAGACAAATCCCCACCCTTATCCACCAACTTACAATTCACCCTATCGGGGATCTAATTACAATAGACCCACCCCTTTAGATTATAGACCTCCCGATTATGGATACTATGTCAACAACCACAACCAGTACCCACCGAGACCCCCTAGGGGACACTATAGAGGTAATTTTAGAGGTAGACCGGTACATAAACCCTAGCCACACCAGGGAGGGGGGGGGAATGGAGAGATTGGAAAGAGCCATACAGAATCCCAACCAATCCTCAACAGAGTTATATAGAAAAAGTAGAAAGAGAGGAAGAAGAGGCAGAGGGAGAAAGAAAAAGGAAGAGAAACAATTAAAATCAGGATTATTTAACCTAACTACTATAGAATTCTCTGATTCAGAATTAGAAGTCCTGGCACAGGGACTGAAATTTGCGCCAAATAAAAATATAGACAAGTTCAATTTATTTGTAGACATTGAAAAATATATAAGAAAATTAAATATCAGAAAACACTTCTCAAGTCAAAATGTTAACCCCATAATTAAGGAGACAGAGGACCCATTTGTACATAGTACCTTGAAAAATAATTCTGTTTTCAATCCCAAAAAAGGCTCTAACCACCATATCGAAGTATTTAGGACTATGGTCCAGGATGAAGTACGCCTAATAGAAATTTAAAAACATCAAAATAATCAAAAAATATGGGAGGGCATCAAAAAACTGGAGGAGAACAAACAGATAGTGGTAAGACCTGCAGACAAGGGGGGAAGATTGGTAATACTAACTAAGGAAAACTACAACAAAGAACTAATGAGATTGCCGAATGACACTACAACATATAAAAAGCTAAAATGTAACCCTACCCCACAATTAAAACAAGAACTATCAAAATGGATCACTAAAGGAACCACTAAAAAAATATTAAACCAGAAAGAAGCAGATTATCTTAATTTAACCACACTCAGAATTCCGGTACTCTACATAGTGCCAAAGATACACAAAAACAAGGAAAACCCACCGGGCCGCCCAATAGTGAGTGGGATTGGCTCTCTGTACTCTAGGGTGGGGGAATATCTTGATACTTTCCTCCAGCCTCTGGTCCCACAGAGCCAATCCTATCTCAAAGATAGCCGAGAACTAATCACATTGTTACAACCCATTGTTGCTACTGATCAAACTTTATTAGTAACAATAGATATTGAGTCTCTGTATACCAATCTACGGCAAATAGATGTGTTAGAAGCAGTTAGGTGGGCTTTTACAAATAAATCCACCATAAAAAAATCACAAATCAAATTTCTGATTGAAGGACTATCTATGGCCATGGGGAACAATTACTTCTGGGCTTTAAATGATTACTATAATCAAATTGGCGGTGTAGCCATGGGAGCTCGTTATGCCCCTAGTGTGGCAAACATTATGCTAAACAAATGGGAATCAGAAACCATTTTCAAAAACAGACCCCAATCACTTTTGTTGTACAAAAGATACATTGATGATGTTATTATTTTGTGGGAGGGAACAAAGGAAAGTTTTTTGAAATATTTAGAATATATGAATCTTAATAGATACAATCTAAAATTTACAGCAGAATACAGTTTAAATACAGTGAATTATCTAGACCTAACACTCTCCAAACAAGGTAACACCATTAGCACAAAAACTTTCTTCAAAGAAACAGACCGCAACGCCTATGTCCCTACTCATAGCTGCTATCATCCGCAATGGATAGGGGCTGTACCCAAAGGGCAATATATGCGCATACGGCGAAATTATGAGAATGATTTAGACTACTTTACACAAGCAGAAATTCTTACCACTAGATTTATAGAGAAAGGCTATCCTGCCCATGTATTGGACAAACTGGTTCTACAGGTGTCAAACATGGACAGGCAATCCCTGTTGGCTCCCAAACCAAAAAAGAATATAAAGGCGATTGTGCGTTCATATCGGGTTTTCATCGGCAATATAGAACAGTAGAAGGCATTTTTAAGAAATTCTGGCCAATCCTGTTAAAAGATAAAGATCTCCAGTCCTCTCTGCCAAAAATACCAAAATTAATTTACCGTAGGGCCCCCAGCCTTAGAAACCGAATAGCCCCCAATGTACCTGATCCACCAAAGAAACCACTTACGTTTTTAGATGGGTCTGGTTTCCATTATTGTGCCAGGTGCAATGCTTGTAAAATAACTAGGAAACCGGGCTCTAAGAAAAAGAGGTCCCAATTTAAATCTGTAGTAACTCAATTATTTAATATTAAACCCCTTATTACATGTGATACTGACCACGTAACTTATGTTTTGGAATGTCTGTGTTCCCTAAAATACGTGGGCAGAACCACACGTCAATTAAAAGTAAGAATTAATGAACACCTTGCAAACATTAAAAATGGTTATCCTAACCATAGTGTCTCAAGACACTTCAAACTTTATCATGATAGTGATCCATCATTATGTACATTCTATGGGATTGATAAAATCTCAAGAGATTGGAGGGGTACCCACATGAAAAGGGCATTATCCAAAAACGAAACGTATTGGCTCTATAAGCTACAAAGTATGCAACCACATGGGATGAATATAGATCTAGATCTTAATTGTTTTTTAACTAATGACTAGTTTAGGGTATGCACTGGTCACATTACTGAATATGGTAGTGGGGTTGATTTGATGTATTCTATTTCTAATCCCACTAATTTTTAGGTAAATATAACATTATTCGATGGGATTCTTATAATAAGGAGTGTAGGTCAGAGTCATAATTTCCTCAAATTGGAATATATTACTATTGGACTAGTGATTTGACCTATGAGACCCTATAGTAATTTAGCTTTATTATTTGTAATATTGGTTACTTATTTAATATGCTAAATGTAAACCGAGACTGTGGCTGCTTAGAAGTACAGGGTAAAATAAAGGTTTTGTTCTTTTCCCTAGTAACTAAGACACTTTAAATAACTAATTCTTACTGGATTCTCAATAACAACTATTAAATTTATTAAATGTATTATTTTTGTCAGCATGGGACTTTTCCGCCTGCTTGTTAATAACCGGTAGGGGGAGCACCATATGATTACATGATAAAGTGCTAGGTAATATTACGTGCTTAGCCTTAGAAACCATTGGATCATTATGACTTATGGCCACTAGAGGGAGTTTTTGCTTCCTGGCTATTTGTGTATACTGATCGGCATTACAACTTTATTGATACGAGCGGAAGTCTTTTATCACGCCAGCTATACCCGCCCCTTTTTCTTCTGATATAAACTCGTAACTTAGTGTCCAATGTACGCTTCCCTGAAGACGTTCAC
The DNA here is from genome assembly GCF_042186555.1 of Aquarana catesbeiana. NCBI lineage: Eukaryota > Metazoa > Chordata > Amphibia > Anura > Ranidae > Aquarana > Aquarana catesbeiana. The sequence continues at coordinate 938,773,664 of NC_133324.1, forward strand.
AACGAAAGGTACGTCGGAGCGGTACGTGGTCACGTGGTCAATCCTGTACAAGCGCTAGTGACTCTCTTTTGAAGTAAAGGGGTCATTGGTATCTGGAAAGCAGATATCTATTACTTCAAGGTATATTTTCTCTTCTTTGGTGACGGAATTCTTTATATCAACGGCAAGAATTTGGCACATAATTGAAGATATCACTTCTTTTTTTGAATTACTCACTGGATTGGGACAATTAATCACTATTATTGCCATCACAGTATTGTTGTTTATTCAAGTTTTTTTCAGGCCACTTACCTATTGTGATTGCCACTTTCTTATATTTATATCTTTTTATTATTTAATTAAGCACATTAATCTATTAATTTATTTTGGTTTTTGTATCTTTTCTTTTTTTCTTTTTACTCAAACAATTTTTTGTAGCTTTTAGCGCCCCCTTTTATTATTTTTATTCATTTTTGATCGTTCTGTTCAAATCTGGGTAGCAGCTTGGTATATGTGTTTGTTAATTTATAATTTTTACACTTCTCATTTTTGGCAATTCTGTATATGATTTTTTACGAACCACTTATGTTTTTTAACTATTGACACTACTGGCACGGAGGTTGCTGTTTCTCAAACCTACAAGTTAGTGTAGTGAGACCTCTGCACAGTGTTCATCTAAAGCTACAAGTTATTGCAGTGCGTCCTGCTCACAGTGTTCAGCTAAACCTACAAGTTAGTGTAGTGAGACCTCTGCACAGTGTTCATCTAAAGCTACAAGTTATTGCAGTGCGTCCTGCTCACAGTGTTCAGCTAAACCTACAAGTTAGTGTAGTGAGACCTCTGCACAGTGTTCATCTAAAGCTACAAGTTAGTGCAGTGCGTCCTGCTCACAGTGTTCAGCTAGATTCGTTGCTGTTATCTTCTTACTGACAGGCAGGCTTGTCTTGTTACAGTATTTACAGCTACCTGAAGAAAATTGCTGGTGTTCTTTTGATCCTATTAGTACCACAGTCAGGCAGCTAGACTATTTACAGTCAGTGCAGTGCATCCTGCTCACAGTGTTCAGCTAAAACTACAAGTTAGTGGGGTGCGTCCTGCTCACAGTGTTCAGCTAAAACTACAAGTTAGTGCGGTGCATCCACCTCACAGTGTTCAGCTAAACCTAGAAGTTAGGGCGGTGCGTCCTGCTCACAGTGTTCAGCTAAAACTACAAGTTAGTGCTGTGCGTCCTGCTCACAGTGTTCAGCTAAACCTACAAGTTAGTGTAGTGAGACTTCTGCACAGTGTTCATCTAAAGCTACAAGTTAGTGCAGTGCGTCCTGCTCACAGTGTTCAGCTAAACCTACAAGTTAGTGTAGTGAGACCTCTGCACAGTGTTCATCTAAAGCTACAAGTTAGTGCAGTGCGTCCTGCTCACAGTTTTCAGCTAGATCCGTTCCTGTTATCTTCTTACTGACAGGCAGGCTTGTCTTGTTACAGTATTTACAGCTACCTGAAGAAAATTGCTGGTGTTCTTTTGATCCTATTAGTACCACAGTCGGGCAGCTAGACTATTTACAGTTAGTGCAGTGTGTCCTGCTCACAGTGTTCAGCTAAAACTACAAGTTATTGGGGTGCGTCCTGCTCACAGTGTTCAGCTAAACCTATAAGTTAGTGGGGTGCGTCCTGCTCACAGTGTTCAGCTAAACCTACAAGTTAGTGGGGTGCGTCCTGCTCACAGTGTTCAGCTAAACCTACAAGTTAGTGCGGTGCGTCCTGCTCACAGTGTTCAGCTAAAACTACAAGTTAGTGCTGTGCGTCCTGCTCACAGTGTTCAGCTAAAACTACAAGTTAGTGCTGTGCGTCCTGCTCACAGTGTTCAGCTAAAACTACAAGTTAGTGCTGTGCATCCACCTCACAGTGTTCAGCTAAACCTACAAGTTATTTTTTTGTGAGTTCTGCAGCTACAGGCCATTAGTATGTCTGGAAGGCCAAGAAGGAGAGGCAGACAGTCACAAGCCAATAAGAGAGGGCAAGCAGGCTCTGTGTCTAGTGCTGGTCGTGGAGACGGTGCATCCTCATCAGCACGTGGCCATGGGACACGCTTGGCCTTTTCTTCGGTAGCTGGCCGTGTTGAGCCGCAACATGCGGAAGACTTGGTCGAGTGGATGACCAAGCCATCCTCATCCTCCTCATCCCCTCTCACCCATGCCCAGGGTACTTTGTCTGGCAAAGCAGCAGCCTCTTCCCTTGGCTCAATGTCATCTGTGACTCCTTCCCAAGCCCCACCATGTCCTCCTGAGGAGTCCCTCGAACTGTTTGACCACAGTGTTGGGTACATGCTCCAGGAGGATGCCCAGCGTTTGGAAGGCTCTGATGATGATACTGAGCTCGATGAAGGCAGTAACATGAGCACGGACAGAGGGGGTGCCCAAGAAGGACAGCAATCTGGCAGTCATGCTCCCCCTGCTGCAGCATACTGCCAGGTTTGCTCCAGTGATGAGGAGGGAGGGGATGATGAGGTCTCTGACTCAACGTGGGTGCCTGATAGGAGAGAGGAGGAGGAGGCGGCACATCACCAACGAGGCAGGATGCCCTCCAGGGGCCAGCCTAAGGGCAGCACATTGACTGCTTCACACCCCAAAGCTCCACATGTGCAGGGCGCTGCAGTCTCTGCGCGTTATTCAAAAAGTTCTTTGGTGTGGGCCTTTTTTGAGACGAGTGCATCAGATCGCACCGCTGCTATTTGCAACATATGTCTCAAGCGTATCTCGCGTGGCCAAAACATCTCCCACTTGGGTACCACATGCTTGACCAGACATATGTTGACCTGCCATGCAGTTTGTTGGCAAGCACATCTAAAAGACCCACACCAAAGAACAAAGAGGACCTCTCCTTGCTCCTCATCAGCTGAGATCTCCAACCCCACTATACCTTCAGTCCTCTCTGAGACCTGCACTAAGAGGAATGAAGGTGTAGAATTAGGTGTGTCACAGCCAAGTACTTGTGGGCAATCTGCTTTTGGTACACCGATGTCAGATTGTACCAGGCAAATTTCCCTGCCCCAGCTGCTGCACCGCCGAAAGAAGTTTGCTCCCAGCCATCCACATGCCCAGCGGTTGAATGCTAGCTTGGCAAAATTGCTAGCACTTCAACTGCTGCCTTTTCAGTTGGTAGACTCTGCCCCCTTCCGTGAGTTTGTGGAATGTGCGGTTCCTTAGTGGCAGGTACCCAAACGCCACTTTTTCTCACGGAAGGCGATTCCGGCTCTCTACCGGCATGTGGAAGGCAATGTCCATGCCTCGCTGGACAGGGCTGTCAGCGGTAAGGTGCATATTACCGCTGACTCATGGTTCAGCATGCATGGACAGGGACGTTACCTAAGTTTCACGGCGCATTGGGTGACTCTGCTTGCAGCTGGGAAGGATGCAGGACAAGGTGCAGTAGTGTTGAAGGTTGTTCCGCAACAACCACGCCTCCAAAATGCTAATGATTGTGACACACGTCTCTCCTCCACCCACTCCTCTTCTTCTTCCCCCATGGCCTCTTCCTGTGCTTTGTCCTCGGAACCAGCGGTGCTCCGTAGCCGTTCAAGGGGCTACGCAAGTACGCAGGCCAAAAGATGCCATGCGGCGTTTGAGCTGGTGTGCTTGGGGGACAGGAGCCACACTTTGGCAGAGGTTCTGTCAGCTCTGCAGGGGCAGGTTCAGAGGTGGTTGACGCCACGCCAACTTAAGGCAGGAATGGTGGTTTGCGACAATGGCACCAACCTCCTCTCTGCCCTCCGACAGGGACAAATGACCCATGTGCCCTGTTTGGCTCACGTCCTTAACTTGGTGGTGCAGCGGTTCTTGGGCAGGTACCCGGGCTTACAGGATGTCCTGAGGCAGGCCAGGAAAGTCTGTGTGCATTTCCGCCGGTCATATAATGCCAGTGCTCGGCTGACGGACCTCCAAAAGGAGTTTAACCTGCCCAAGAACCGCCTAATCTGTGACATGCCCATCAGGTGAAACTCAACGTTGGCCATGCTGCAGCGGCTGCACACGCAGCAGAGGGCCATCAATGAGTACCTGTGTGACTATGGCACCAGGACAGGGTCAGGGCAGCTTGTTTTTTTTTCCCCACGCTAGTGGGCCATGATCAGGGATGCATGCACTGTCCTGTCACCATTTGAGGAGGCCACGAGGATGGTGAGCAGTGACAGTGCATGCATCAGTGACACTGTCCCCCTTGTCCACCTGTTGGAGCACACACTGCGTGGAATAATAGACAGGGCACTTGAGGCAGGACAGAGGCAGGAAGAGGAGGACTTCCTTAGCTCTCAAGGCCCCCTTTATCCAGACAGTGTTCCTGCATGCCCGCCGATCACACAGGAAGAGGACGAAGAGGAGGAGGAGGAGGAAGATTGTGTAAGTATGGAGGTGGAGCCTGGCACTCAGCATCAGCAGCAGTCTTTAAGGGATCAGTCCCAAGAAACACATGGACTTGTACGTGGCTGGGAGGAGGTGGCTGCGGACCATGTCGTCCTTATTGACCCAGAGGACTCCGGACCGAATGCCTTAGCAAACCTACGCTGCATGGCCTCCCTGATCCTGCAAAGCCTGCGTAAGGATCCTTGTATTCGTGGTATCAAGGAGAAGGACCAATACTGGCTGGCAACCTTCCTTGATCCACGTTACAAGGGTAAGGTTGCGGACCTTATCTTGCCATGGCAGAGGGAGCAGAGGATGAAACATCTTCGGGAGGCCTTGCAGAAAGGTCTGTGCAACGCGTTCCCAGAGACTGGGAGGTTACAAACTCCTGTTTCTGGACAACGTGTTGCTGAGGCTTCGGTCAGTCAAAGAAGGAGCGGTGGAGAAGGTGGCCGTCTGACCGATGCGTTCAGACAATTTTTTGGTCCACAGCCGCAAGATATGATCGGTTCCAGCAACCATCGCCAGCATCTGTTTTACATGGTGCAGGAATACCTAGGGGCAAGATCTGACTTGGACACCTTTCCTACCGAAAATCCTCTGGGTTACTGGGTCTTGAGGATGGATCACTGGCCAGAGCTTGCACAGTATGCAATTGAGCTACTGGCCTGTCCTGCATCCGGAACGCACATTCAGTGCTGCTGGAGGCTTTGTAACCGATCACAGGGTGCGTCTGTCCACCGACTCGGTCAATCGACTGACCTTGATAAAAATGAATCAGTCTTGGATCACCACCAGCTACCAAGCACCTGATGCTGATGTAACCGAATAATTTTTTTTGAAATCTCAGGTCCCTTCAAAGACTGCCTATGCTGATGCTGAGTGACTACCCCTGAGTAATTATCCTCTTCCTCCTCAATGATCACGCTGATAGCTTGTAAGAACATTTTTGGTTCTGGGCGCCACCACCAGTGCCTAAGGCCCAATTTTTTAGCCCCTGTTTAACAGGGGCGTGTAATTACAATTTTTGATGCAATACTTTGCAGCAGGGCTCGTTTCTGTGTTCCAACTAGAGTATCTGTGAGGGGTTGCAGTGTTGTAGCACCAGCACCAGTGCCTAAGGCCCAATTTTTTAGCCCTTGTTTAACAGGGGAGTGTAATTACAAAATTTGATGCAATACTTTGCAGCAGGGCTCATTTCAGCATTCCAACTAGAGTATCTGTGAGGGGTTGCAGTGTTGTGGCACCAGCACCAGTGCCTAAGGCCCAATTTTTCAGCCCCTGTTCATGCCCCGTAATGCACTGCGTAATTGCAGTGCATTGCTGGCTGATGATTGGCCAAGCATGCACTATGACCCGCATGCTTTGGCCAATCACAGCACCGTCAGCAAAGAGCCATAATTGGCCAAAGGCAGGGTGGCTTTGGTCAATTATGGCTCAGGGGGTTAAATCATTGTTACAAGGGTAAGTTTGCAGAACTTATACAGCCTTCGTAGAGGGAGCAGAGGATGAAACATCTTCGGGAAGCCTTGCAGAAAGATTTGTGCATTTGTTTCCAGAGCCTGGGAGGTTGCAATTTCCTGGTCCTCCTGGACAATGTGTTGCTGAGGCTTCGGTCAGTCACAGAAGGAGCGGTGGAGAAGGTGGCCGTCTGATCGATGCGTTCAGACAATTTTTTATTCAGCAGCCCCAAGGTCTGATCGGTTCCAGCAACCATCGCCAGGGTCTGATTCACATGGTGCAGGAATACCTTGGGGCAAGATGAGACTTGGAGACCTTTCCAACCAAAAATCCACTGGGTTACTGGGTCTTGAGGATGGATCACTGGCCAGAGCTTACACAGTATGCAACTGAGCTACTGGCCTGTCCTGCATCCAGCGTTCTATCTGAACGCACATTCAGTGCTGCTGGAGGCTTTGTAACCGATCACAGAGTGTGCCTGTCCACAAACTCGGTTGATCAGCTCACCTTCATAAAAATGAAACAGTCTTGGATCACCAGCTACCAAGCACCTGATGCTGATGTAACCGATTAATTTTTTTATGACTGTGAGATCCCTTGAAGACTGCCTATGCTAATGCTGAGTGACTATCCTGTTATGCTGAGTGACTATCCTATTCCTCCTCAATGTTCACGTTGATAGCTTCTAAGAACATTTCTGGTTCTGGGCACCAGCACCAGTGCCTAAAGCTCAATTTTTCTGCCCCTGTTTAACAGGGGCATGTAATTACAATTTTTGCTGTAATATTTCACACCAGGGCCCGTTCCAGCGCCTACTAAGAGTAACTGTGAGGGCTTACAGTGTTGTGGCACTACCACCACCAAGGCCCAATTTTTCTGACCCTGTTCAAAAGGGGCATGTAATTACAATTCTTGATCTAATATTTCACAGCAGGGCCCTGTGAGGGCTTACAGTGTTGTGGCCACAACAACACCTAAGGCCCAAATTTCTGCTGAGTAGATAGGGCAGGCCCCTACTTTCAAACATCTAACTTACAAACGACTCCTACTTGCAAACGGAAGGAGACAACAGGAAGTGAGATGAAATCTACCCCTAGGAAGGGAAAATCACTCCTGTAAGAGTTAATATGGGAAAAACATTTCTCCTTTCCACTGATGCTTTCCAATCCTTGTTCCACAAAAAAACCCACATTTTCAAAAAACATTTGTCATTGGGACAAATAGTGATGTGAAATCTTCTGAAGAGGAGGAAAGACAGCAAAACAAATGTCACAGGGGTAATAACCCTTTCCTATGTTTTGCAAAAAGCTTAAAAAAGATTTTTTGGCTGGAGCTAAACATGTTAAAAATGTACCCGTTCAAAATGACAAACAGATTCTACTTAACAACAAACCTACAGTCCCTGTTTTGTTTGCACCGCCTGTATACTGCTGTTCAGAGTATATAGGGCCTGGTGGCCCCACACCTTTCCTTATTTTAATTTGGGTGCGGGGTTCCCCTTAATATCCATACAAGACCCAAAGGGCCAGGTAATGGACTGGGGGGTACCCATGCCGTTTGTCTCACTGATTTTCATCCACATTGCAAGTCTCTCCTTGGGGACCACCTTGAGAAGACAGGACGAGAAACACGAATGACCCCAAGCCAGGATCTACCCAGAGACCCAGTCCACATGTGGAGAGTGGAGCTGTAGCCAAGGAAGGCCCAATACAATGGGGGTAGAGGCCTTGGGTAGAATGAGGAAGGAAATCCACTCCTGGTGGAGTATCCCTACCGACATCCTAATAGGTAGCGTCTGGAAATGTATAGGACCCCCTGGGAGCACAGTGCCATCAATTGCCGAAACTACCAGTGGTGTAGCGAGGGGAGAAAGGGTAAGCTTCATAGAAGAAGCAGTTCTCCAGTCCATAAAATTGCCAGCAGCCCTGGAGTCCAGATATGCTAGGACCGATTGGGGAGAAGAGCCTACATGGAGGAACACCGGAAGAAAAAGACGAGAAGGTGATGTTTCTGGGTCCAATACTCCACCTTCCAAACGTATTAGACCCTGAACATTTCCCAGACGAAGCGAGCAGGAGTCACGAAAATGAGCCTTGCCCCCACAATAAAGACACAAGCCTAGAGTTCTGCGTCTAGCACGTTCTTCGGGGGTTAGTCTAGTCCAGCCCAGCTGCATAGGTTCCTCAGCAGGCAGAGGATGCTCCACAGAGCGATGGGGGAAGAGTTCTGGCTGACTAGGACTTAGAGGGTGCCGGCGTCTTTTTTCTAGGGACCTCTGCTGGAAACGAATGTCAATCTGATTGCACAAGGAGATTACATCGTCCAGACTGGCAGGGATGGCTCTTCCTGCTAATTCGTCCTTCACTCGGTCAGAGAGGCCATGTAAAAAGGTTGCGACCAGGGCCTCATTGTTCCAGCTAAATTCAGCTGTGAGAATACGGAACTGAAGCGCATATTGTCCCACTGAACAAGATTCTTGGCGAACGCGTAAAAGGCCGCTGAAGAAACCCGAGCTGGCTCCTCAAAGATATTATGAAACAGCTTCAAGAAGTCGGACAGGCTGGAAACCACCGGGTCATTCTTCTCCCACAGGGGGGCAGCCCAAGCTAAATCTTCACCAGAGATGAGGGAAATGATATAGACTACCTTAGCTCGATCAGACAGAAAGTTTTGAGGCTGGAGCTCAAAATGAATGGTGCATTGGCTGAGGAAGCCCTTGCAGGCCTTGGAGTCCCCAGAAAAACGGGACGGAGCTGGCAGTGAATATGAATGTGTGGCTGCGACTGGTGTGATAGGTGCAGCTGCTGATTGTACTTGAGGCTGCAGGTTCGGGTTTCCCAAGGAGGCCTGGAGCTGCTCGAAGCGGGAAGCCAGATCCCTAAGGAATCGCATCATCTGAGTCTGATTAGATTCCTGGGCCTCGAGTCTGCGAACTATGCCCTGCAATGGATCGGCTGCAGGAAGCGACACGTCAGCCGGGTCCATGGCTGATCAAACTGTCAGGTCACCTTGAGGCTAGGTGACAGATGCACACCGTTGGGATCAGGGGTGCACCGCAAGGCAGTGGACCCTATGGCTGACTGCTGCCGATGGGAGTCCGGGTATAAGGAAGGCAGGGTCGCTGGAACACCAACACGGATCCCACCGGGGTTAGAGCATAGGATTCCCTGGGGCGCGGAGTCTAAGAGCCAGCAGGTTTTCACCAGAGCCTCTGATGGTGAGGATGGACTGGGCTGCAACTGGCTCCAGGTCGCAACCCCCAGGGTCCCCCAGCTCACACCCACAGTAGGCAACAGAAGGATAAGGATAGTAAAGGAATAAGCCAAGGTCAGGGCCACAAGCAGACAAGGACAACAGAGTACACGCCAAGGTTCAGGGTCACAGGCAAACAGGGATAGTCAAGGACACGCCAAAAGGTCAGGGTCACGAGCAGACAGGAATAGTATAGAACACGCCAAGGTCGGTAACAGAAATAAATGTAGAGCACACGGCAGGCAGGAACAGGAAGCCAAACACACAAAGGTTGATCAGCAGGGCTGACCTGCAGTGCAGAGGTTAATATAGAGTTCTCTGATAGGAGCTGGGGTGGAGCCATGCTAGAGGAGAGTTAATAAAAGCAGTCAGGTGAGAGACAGCTGGTCTTAGGAGATGAACACATGAAAACAGGTAGGCTGACAAACAACCTCTATTGCATAACCATGACAGGGCGTCTGGATATCTGGCATAGTAAGCTTTTAAGAAGCTTCATATAGCGCAGTGGCCTCCTCTCTATCATGCCTGTCACTATATCTTCTCTTTCCAGTTTCAGCTTTTTCACTAGGATCGCTGGTACCTGTTGTCCTCCGGGAGCCGTCATGGCCGCCGACGCTCCTCCTCCACTCTGCATTACGGCCAGAGTAGGTTGCTGCCTTAGGTAAGGCTGTGACCTTCTCCAAGATGGCGCAGGGCCGTTCAGGACGCCCTGCACATGCGTGGGAGCGTCATTTTGTGGCAGATTTAAACACACGGCCTTTCTCTGTGTTTTTGCTGTAGTGAACCAGCAAACTGAATTTCACTGCCTATCTCACCTGCTTTGCCAGAACTGACCCAGCAAGCTTAGGTAAGTCTGATCTCTGCACCAGGCTCTCCAGGCCTCTTTTTTAAAAAAAAAAAAATTTAATTAAAAAATAAATAAATAAATATGTGTGTGTTGTATATATATATATATATATATATATATATATATATATATATATATATATATATATGAATCTTTTCCTTATCTCTCTTCAGCCTTCCTGTTACTGTCGCTATGGAGACCACTGCCCACGCAGACCACCATCAGCAAACTAGGTAAGAGGCTCTCCGTAAACATCGGTAAGTATTGAAGAAGGGGAGAGAAAAAAAGAGAGCCGGACCACTAACGCTGCTCTTTTGGCAGCCCTACCAGGTCAAGAGCTGCAAGTTCAAGGCATGGAAGAAGATCAAGTCATACGTCAAGCAGGGGGTCACGCAGAAGCCATTCAAGATCTTCTTCCCGCCACCGAAGACATAGCCGCTCACGTCACAGCCGCTCACGTCACAGCCGCTCATGCCACAGCCGCTCCCGTCATAGTCAGTCACACCGCAGACGGTCACCTTCATCACACCACCAGAGCCGCCACACCCGTCCCACAGCAAACGCTTGCTGGGTATGCGGCGCGCCGGCCTTGCCAGATAAACTAGCCTGTCGCTCATGCTTCAATGAGGCAACAAAAGAAAAGGAACTAGACGCAAGGGAGGCTACGGAGCTCATAAGAGAATCTGTACGAGAATCCATAATGCAGACAGCAGCACCACTAATGGATAGGCCTACTCCCAGCACATCGGCAGCAGACTTCCATCAGCCCCAGGCATCAGAATCTTCCTCGGGAGATGAGGACCAGGAAATGTCAGCAGGCTTTGATTTTTCCCTAGTTGAACCTTTTGCAAAGTTAGTTAAGGAAGCGATCGGTTGGGAAGATAAAGTAGAACCGCAGAAAGTTCGGAAATATTTCCCAAATTTAAGAAAAGATCCAGAACACTTCCCCTTTATAGGTGAACTGGAAGATCTAATTAAAGATGAGTGGGAAAGATCTGATAAGCGGTCCAGCTTCACTAACAGACTGGCAAAGATGTATCCTTTAAAAGAGTCTAAAATCAATTCATTGATTAACGCTCCCTCTGTCGACTCCTCCTTGATGCGTCTTGCACGGCATGTCACTCTGCCTATTGAGGATGCAGTTTCCTTTCGGGACGTTCTTGATCGGAAATTGGATTTAGATTTGAAAAAAGCATATTCAACAGCTGGGGGCGCTTGCAGGCCAGCGATTACCACAGCAGCAGTAGCTAAAGCCATATCAGGATGGGCATCCCGGGTGGAGAAGGACCTTCAAGACGGCATTGAATTAGAGAAAATAATCTCTTCTCTTCAGGAAATCAAGCTAGCAGAAGCCTCAGTTGATATTATAAGGTCTTCAGCAAGATCAATGCTAGCCTCAGTCACGGCAAGAAGGGCCTTGTAGCTGAAACCATGGAGGGACGATACTGCATCTAAAACAAACTGGTGCAGAATCCCATACGATGGCTCAAACCTGTTCGGGTCTAAATTAGACGCCGCCATCTCCAAGGTAACAGGAGGGAAGTCGGGGCTAATTCCCTCAGACAGGAGACCCAAGGCTCAAAAGGGTCCTTCCTTCAGACGCAACCTCCCTGATAAATACAAGGAAGCTAGATCCTACCGCCCCGGTAGGGAGTTTAGAAGGGACTGGAAAAATGCAAGACCTTCCTTCCTGAGGATGCAAAAGTCCAAGACTACCCCAGCAGGGGAGCAGCAGAAGTCCTTTTGAAGATTTGCCTGCCCACCCAGCACAGGGGGGCGCCAGGCTCAAGAACTTCATACAGATCTGGTCAAAGCATATAAAGGATCTGTGGGCACTATCCACAATCAGATTCAGACACAAATGGAAGTTTATGGGCAAACTCCCGGGAAATCACTTCCAATCAACCAGACTGCCATCTTCACTAAACAAAAGGAAGTTACTAATAAAATATGTAGTAGAATTGAAGCAAAAGGGAGTGATTCTGGAAGTTCCATCATGTCAAAAGGGGAGGGGGTTCTATTCCCCCTTATTTCTGGTAAAGAAGAAGACAGGAGACTTGCGCCCTGTATTGGATTTAAAAAATCTCAACAGGAACATCGAAATAGAGGCTTTCAAAATGGAAAACCTTCAGGCCATAATTCTGGCAGTGAATCTGGGCGACTGGATGCTATCAGTAGATTTATCAGACGCTTATCTACATATTCCGATTCATCCCGCCTTTCAAAAGTTCCTCCGATTCGCCATCAACAAATGCCACTTCCAGTTCCAGTGCCTTCCTTTCGGCATCTCTTCGGCTCCCAGGACATTCACCAAAGTCTTACTACCCTTGGTTGCATTCCTCAGAGAAAAGGGTCTTCAAGTCCACCATTGTTTGGATGACATCCTGCTCTTAGCAGAAAATCGAGAGACTTTGCTATGCCATCGGAAGATCCTACTTACGACTCTTCAGGACTTCGGTTGGCTAGTCAATTGGAAAAAAAGCAGTCTGCAACCCAGGCAAAATATGGTATTTCTGGGAGTGGATCTGAACACCAAATTGAATAGTGTACAACTCCCTCAGGAGAAAGTCCAGCCTCTAATACAGAAGATGCGGAGATTTCTGTCGGCAAGGCATCACCAGCCAGGACCTGTTTGAGTGTGCTAGGGTCCATGTCTGCAACTCTACCCATGGTGCAGTGGTCACAATAGCACATGAGAGTCCTGCAAAACTCCTTCCTAAGGCAGTGGTATGGAGTATCGATGCGTCAGTCCATTCCCATTTCCAGACCAATGAAGCAATCGGTATGGTGGTGGACACATCCGAACAACCTCAGAAGATACAAGCCCATAGTTCTTCCAGAGATAGTCACTTCGGATGCCTGTCAGAGAGGTTGGGGAGCTCATTTTCAAGATCAAGCAGCCCAAGGCCGATGGCAGTTCCAGGCCAAGGGTGTAGTATAGAATATACTGGAACTCAGGGCAGCTTTCCAGGCTTTAATGGCATTTGCACCAGCCCTGAGGAGGAAAAATGTGCTTATCCGGATGGACAACAAGGTGGCAGTGTCTTATATCCAGAAGCAGGGGGTACCAAGAGTCTCACACTGATAGAGGAAGTCTGTCCTATCCTGGAATGGGCACAGGCACACCTAACAGACTTGAAGGCAATACATGTCCCTGCGGCACAGAACATGTTAGCCGATTATCTGAGCCGAGAGACTCTCTCGAACAACGAATGGTCCTTGAGCCTCCAGGCCTTTTCCCTTCTCACGGAAATGTGGGGAACGCCAGAGGTCGACTACAAAGTGTCGGAGGTTTCTGTCAAGAGCATAGTTCCCATCAGCCGAGGGAATAGATTGTCTAATTCACCCATGGAACTTCAAGTTGGGGTACATATTCCCTCCAACCCTGTTAATTGCGAGATTCCTGTCCAGGCTTCGGAGATCTTCAGCCACAGTAATCGCAGTAATCCCACTTTGGCCGAGAAGACCATGGTTGACGACTCTATTACAACTCAGCCTTCAGCCTCCAATCTCTCTTCCGGTAACCCCGGATCTGCTATCTCAAGGCCAATTCCTACACCTAGCTCCGGAGAAGTTGCATCTGACGGCCTGGAGGTTGAAAGGGCTAGGTTAAGGGAACAAGGCTGTTCTCAGGAGGTAATATCAACCCTGATGCAAGCCAGGAAAAATACCACCAACACCACCTATACAAGAATTTGGAGCAAGTTCTTCTCCATGGCACAGCAGAAGGGATAGAACCCCATTTCTCCAGAACCTTCTCAAATGTTAGAGTTCCTCCAGTCAGGAATCGACAAAGGCTTAAGTTCAAGTACACTTAAGGTACAAGTATCCGATTTGTCGGCCAAAACAGGCACTAGATAGGAATTGGATTACCAGAGGATGTAATGCCAGAGAGCCTGTCTGAAAATTAAACCTCCCAAGAAACCAACTTTTCCATCATGGGATCTCTCAGTCGTCCTCGATGCCTTCTCCAATCCTCCTTTTACTCCATCTGAATCAATCTCGCTGTGGGATCTAACTCTGAAACTGTCTTTTCTCATTGCAATTACATCAGCAAAGAGAGTATCTGAAATCCAAGCACTGATGGCATCAGAACCTCACTTCATCCCGAAGGTAGCAACTTCCTTCCACTACAACCAAGACATTGTCTTACCATCCTTTACTAATGATCAAGGTGAACCCCATCCACTGGATGTTAAAACAACCATCATTAGTTACCTGGCGGCTACAACTCCTTTTAGGAAGATTGATTCCCTCATTGTCATTCCCTATGGAAACAGACGAGGTCAAGCGGCCACTTCACGTACTATCGCCTCCTGGTTAGTCACTCCATTCGCCATCTGGCAATTCCTGGAGGCATCAGGGCTCACTCGACTAGGGCAGTGGCTACCTCCTGGGCAGCATATTGCAGGGTTTCACCGGAGTCGATTTGCAAAGCAGCGACTTGGTCCTCCAGACACACTTTCATCACTCACTATAGAGTGGACTCTGCTCACTTGGCTATGGCAGACTTCGGTAGATCCGTTGTTAGAGCCAATTCTTCCGCATTATATGGAATAAATATAATTTTCTTGCACTGACCCGTCTGGCGAATTATTTCCCAGTGTGTGCTGCCATGAAGGCGTCAGGAAAATGGAAAATTGTATACTCACCTTTCCGTAATTTTCCTTTCCTGATGCATCTTCATGGCAGCACACAGATTCCCACCCCGTTTTTTGGTGATATATTTACAGAGAATGCAGCGGGGTGTCTCCCCTTCAAATTTATAGCTAACCAATCCTGTCAGGTTGTGGGGGAGGAGTCACAACCCAGTGTGTGCTGCCATGAAGATGCGTCAGGAAAGGAAAATTACGGAAAGGTGAGTATACAATTTTTCGTTTTCCACTCCCTTTTCATGGAGGGAAGTTATATTAGTAGCTCTTTTCTCTCACTTTGGTGTTGTTTTTTGCTAAGCAGCTATCTGGATCAAGTGGCCTCTGAGTTTATTGTAAGCTTCCCATAGAAAATCAAATACAAATGATTAACCACTTCAGCCCCGGAAGGATCTACACCTTCCTGACCTGAGCATTTTTTGTGATATGGCACTGCATCGCTTTAGCTGACAATTGCACGGTCGTGCGATGTTGTACCCAAACAAAATTGACGGCCTTTTCCCCACAAATAGCTCTTTCTTTTGGTGGCATTTGCGGTTTTTATTTTTTGCGCTATAAACAAAAAAAACGTCAATTTTGAAAAAAAGCAATATTTTTTTCTTTTTGCTATAATAAATATCCCCCAAAAATATATAAAAAAACAAATTTCTTCCACAGTTTAGGCCGATGTAAGTGTATAATAAGTGTATATTGATTGGTTTGCGCAAAAAGTTAAAGCATCTACAAAATAGGGGATAGATTTATGGCATTTTTATTATACATATATATTTTTTTACTAGTAATGGCGGCAATCTGTGATTTTTATCGGGACTGCGACATTATGGCAGGAAGATTTGGACACTTTTGAGACCATTGACATTTATACAGCGATCAGAGCTACAAATAGCCACTGATTACTGTATAAATGACACTGGCATGGAAAGTGTTAAACACTAGGGGGCAATAAAGGGGTTAAGTGTGTTCCCTGGATGTGTTCTAACTGTAGGGGGGGTGGGCTCACTACAACATGACATAGATCACTGCTCCCAATGACAGGTAGCAGTAGATCCCTGTCATGTTGCTAGGCAGAACATGGAAATGCCTTGTTTACATAGGCATCTCCCCGTTCTACCTCTCCTCACCATAATTGCGGGACGCCGGCGAACATCGAGTTCCCGGGACCTGCGGGCACGCTCCCGCACGTGCCCGCTAGACAGCATATTCAAAGGGACGTACAGGTACGTCCTTTTGCCTGCTCGTGCCATTCTGCTGATGTAAATCGGCATGCGGCGGTCGGCAAGTGGTTAAAGAGGAAATTCTGTATGTGGTTTGGATGTGCAGGGATGTGCCCTGAGTGGTGACCAGGGATTTATTCAATCTCCATTTAAAAGAGGGCTTGTCATGCAGGGACAGCTTATAATGCAGAATAAGGGGGTTCTCATCGGGCCAGGGTCTGGAAAAGATGTCCACTTTAGAAACTAAAGATAATTGTTGGAGTAGCACAAAGATGTGGTCTATCTGATAGAAGTTTGAATGAGGGCTAGAATAATACATACAAGTCCCTAGTTTGGGTGGGGGGGGGGTGAACTTCCTGACAGGTATCTGTTTTTATTATTATTTGTTTGTCTGTCTTCATAACAAAATGTATTAATTAATTAATTAATTAATATAGGTTGACTTTGTTCTTCAAAGCAAAGCCAAACTGTCAAACTTGACTGAATTGATTTGCCCAATCTTCCCAAGTGTGAGTCGGAATTGATTTTTAAATGTTTGTTCATTGCTTATTGAACATGAATATTATTGCTGAATTTTAAATTCGATCTCTAATATTTAAAAGTGTAAGACCAAATTTAGGTGAGTTCTGCTTCTCCCATGAAGACATTTTGCAACCTCTATTTCTTACAGAGGAAAGTTAGTATCTTGCTAATTTCAATGGCACGAGGACTGGTAAGTACCTATCTTGTCAGGGGTGCAGAAGAGGCCAATTGAAGGTTACTAAATGTAAGATCAAAATAATTGTAATGGTAATTTCTAAATGTTCCCTCATCTGCCATAAATATTTTTGCCTTTACAGTCCAGAACAAACACCTACAAATGTTTTGGCTTTTATTTCTGCTATCCACAATGTTAACCAGAATCCAGAAATTTTACCCAATATTACACTGGGATTTCATGTGATAGATTCATGTTTACATCCATGTTTGGCTGTAAAGGATGTTCTAAGCATTTTATCTGGGCTACAGAAGACAGTCCCTAATTACTCATGTACTGGAGAAGCTGAACTGGTGGGATTTATTGGAGATCATTACTCAGTTACAACAATTCCAATGGCACAAATACTGGGAATTTATGGATATACACAGGTAGGTCTTTCATCTTTGCCCTCAAGACCATCAAGTGCAAAATTCAAATAAAACGTAGCTACAATGAAACAAAAAAAAACAAATGTTTTCGAATTCAACTGAAATTATTGTGAAGAATATTTTTTTTGTGCATGGAACTCCTCCCTGCTCCATATAAATGTTTATCTTATGTAGGACACCCTCTAAGGAGCTACAGACGAACTGGATCCGTCACTCCTGCACAGCCAGGCACACCAAACCCCCCACAGGCACTCCAGAGTCAGAGAACAGTCCGTGACCCTGTTTTTGTTATTTTTTGAGTGTTAACAAGTTGGATAGGGATGGGAGGTCATGGGATGTCCACTTGACTTCAGCAACAAAATTTAGGCAGCAGTTTCAGGGACTTCTCCCTTTACACAGTCTATATACAGTCTCCTTGACTCTCCTCCCGCACACACTTCATTGCTGGCTCCAGCTGAATCACTGTTGGAAGATATGACAAGGTCTCAGTCAGTTTTTTAGCAGTGGCCCACAGGGGTGGAATGACAGCTCATGGGGCCCCCGGTCAATAAGAGATTATGGGGCCCCCTGTATCCACGCTGTTATGTATTAGTGTGTTATACTGCTCTCCATCCAGTAGGGGGAAGCATTGTAAATTTGTTCTTTTTATTGTTCTGGTAGAGCTATGTATTTTAGAGCATCTTTGGTTTCTGTATGTCTGTGTTGGATTAAGTAAAAGAGTCTTGTGAATGCCTGTCCATGTCGATGGTTCAAATACATTTTAAAATACACAAAACTGGTGACGAGGATGGGATTTCAGTGAATGGACACTGCAGAAACACAGGTAATCAGCTTGAGTGAAGAATCAGAACTTGTGTTTTAGAGACACATATAGAAATATCTCCAGCAGGGCTTCTCTGAAACACATGGAGGAATTTGATGTGGCTAATCCATCCTCATGGGACTCATATGCTGACAGGTTAGAGTTTTTCCTGGAAGCAGTGCAGAAAAGAGCTGTGTTACTGAGTTTTATTGGATCTAAGACTTTTTTTTTCAAATAACAGTTTTATTAGTTATCTCAGCAGGTAAAAGAACATAGACAGAACACATTAAATTCCAGGCAGTTCTAGAACAGGGATATAGCCACTAGAGACATTGTGGCAGTAATTGGTGCAGGATCATTTAGAAAAGTAATATAAGAAAGAAAAGATGGGAAAGTAAGGTAGTATCTCAACCATTGGCTCATGGCGCATCCTCTTGGCGATGCCATTCCTCCCAGACCTTATCGTGCATTTCCAACCTATCCTGTTATCTAGCTGTCATTTTGTCCATTAGCTCCACATCTTTTATTATGGTGTACAGAGCTTCTTGGGAAGGTGGGGAGCGCCGCTTCCAGTTGAGGGTGACCAGACATTGTGCAACTGTCAGGACATATCTAAGTAGCTTCTTGGATGGTTTGGCAATTTGTAATGGTGACACACCAAGTAGGAAAAATGTTGGCGTCATGGGGACCTTTACCCCAAAGAGGCGGAACAACAAGCGCTGTGTCTCCGTCCAGAAGGTCACTATCATGGGGCAACTCCAGTAAATATGGTGGAGGGTACCTTTGTCCCCCCTGACAGCGCCAACACCGATCAGAGCTAGAGGGGTAGATAACATGGAGTATGTCCGGCCTCAGGTACCAAAAGTAAAGAATTTTATAAGCGTTCTCTTTGTAGAGCGTACAGAAGGAGCTTTTAGCCGCCTGGGACCAGATCGTCTGCCATGTCATCTCAGGGATTTCTTCTCCCAATATCTTTTCCCAGCGGAGCATGTAGGCATGTTTACCCTGATTCCGTATAGAGTAGAAATTAAGTAGCCGGTATATGTTGAAGATCAGACCCCGGCATGCACATCCCTCTAATATTAAGCTCTCGAAGGGAGATGGTGCTAAGAATTGGAGATTTAGGGCAAAGGATTGAGCATAGTGGCCTATTTTCAGATATCCATAAAACACCTGGCGAGGCATGTCATATTTTTCCTGGAGTTCAGTGAACGTTAGTGTCAGGGCTGGGCTCAGCCCTTCCTTCTCAAAGCTGGCCGCTCAGCTGTCGGCTAATTGCCAGATCCCATCTCTCCACAGTGACTAACCTTTTGATGATATCCGGCTCGTCAGTCCTGCTTACATAAGCTGTCCAGCCCAGATGATCTCTGCCTTCGCAGAGACGCTCTTCTGTGTTCCTGTTAAAGACTTGCTTGACTGACATTCCTTCTGGCTCCAGATCCTGCTTGCTGTTCTACTACGCTCATCTCTGGTTCCCTGACGTTTTGGCTTGTCTGACTATCTGTTCCGGTTTCTGAACTCTGGCTATGTTTTGACTACGTTTACTCTGTTTACCTCTTTTTATTATTATTAAACAAGTGTAATTTAACTGTACTTCTGTCTCAGTCTGATTCATGGTTTCTGACAGTTAGTAATTTGCGTGATCTAGGGTCTACTAAGTGGACAAAGTAGAATAAGTTCCGTATTGCCCAGGGTGAAGACATCTGGTGACTGAGACCAGCAGGCATCTTGGGGTTGCAGAGGAAAGATGTTAGCAGTGACTTTTCTGAACTGAGCTCATATGCGTGGGGCATTTTGCACCAGAGCAAAGAGCAGAGCAGAGCAGAGCAGAGTTGAGACATAGACCCCAAAAGCCTACCAGGGTCCACCTCCGCATTCGCACTCCAGAGTAAACTGTTTGAGTCGGGTGTATAGGTGCGAGCCATATCTTTTCAATCTCTGTCCATTTATTATAGGATTGTTGAAGGAACCAGGAGATCAAGGTGCGCAACTGAGTCACTTGATAATATTTTACCAGGTCAGGGAACGCCAGCTCCCCATCGGAGCAGGACGCCATCAAGACCGAACGGGTATCCTGTGCCTCCTGTAGTTCCAGACAAAGCTTATCAAATCCGCTTGAAGCTTTTTTAGTTATACATAAGGGATAGGCAGTGTCTGGAATAGATACAGGAGTTTAGGGAGAATGGTCATCTTCACAGAGGCCACTCTCCCCAGGAGGGAAATGTGGTGGGTCTTCCATTTTTGCAGTAAATCTCTTATGGAGCGAAACAGGGGTGGGAAGCTCACTTGGTATAAGGTGGCAAAGGTCGGGGTAATATTAACCCCTAGATATTTCAGGGCTGAGGTCTTCCAGTTATAGGGGAAGCACTGCTGCAGGTGGCGCACTTTGGCTCCCGGGATGTTAATTGGAAGTGCCTCAGATTTGGTCGCATTTATTTTATAGCCTGAGAGGGACCTATAGATTTCGAGTTCAGCATGCAAGTCGGGTAGGGAGATCCTAGGTTGGGTCAGGGTGAGTATGACATCATCCGCGAATAGTGATAGTTTAAACTCCTTCCCTCTGACTGGGATAACCCGAATGCTTAGGTTTCTGTGGATGGATGCAGCCAAGGGTTCAACACAGAGTGCAAACAATAGAGGTGAGAGTGGGCACCCCTGGCGGGTCCCATCAGCAATCGGGAACGAGGGGGACAGAGCAGAAAGAGTTTTGTCAGAAACCGCTATGACAGAAATACGCTATGACAGAACCGCTATAATGGAAAATGATGTGAGGCATGAATCATGAAAAGACCATGGAAGTGGAGCTACCCCACAAATCAGCCCCCCCATCTGCTGGACTGCACCCCCTGCTCCCTGGATAAGTGACCCCATTTTTCTCCACTTTATTAACACAGCTATCAACAATGGGACTTTTTTTTTTGTGTGGACAGTGTGTGATAACAGCGAGCCCTCAGCACTGAGAAGTCACTGGGCTGTCACTGGGAGACACATGTCACAGGGGAGGAGACAGGCTGCACTGAGGAAGACGCTCCTTCAGCCAATCAGCGGTCAGCTTACATGACACTGCACAACTGGAAGTAAGCGATCTGTGTGCGGTGTGCCTGGTGTCAGCCGATTGCCTCCATCCCGCCCCCGATCACACCTGGTGATGGTGCTGTGCCCGGAGAGTAGCCAGGGAAAACACACACCCGACTCCCCTGGTACCGGCATCCGGCCTCCGATCCCTGCTGACAAGAGTGAGCTAATGTTGCGACATGCGACACCCCCATCCGCTGCATTTGCAGCATGAGGGTGAGCGATTGGGGCAGTAAAAAAGGCATGGAGCATCCTCTAGGGCGACCCCCCCGAGCCAACATACCCCTGCGATTGGGCCCCCCCGACTGAGCTCGGGCCATCACCTGAGCGGGCACCTGAGTGGGATGGGTGGCATCCGATGATGCAACCCGCCCTCACCTACCGGAACCACGACCACCGGGAGAGGGATCTGACGATTTATGCAGCTGCCCGTGCTGCTGCTCTCCTAGCCAAAACCAGAAGTGACCGAAGTGCCCTGAACCCGGAAATGAAGTGTCGGCTGACCCAGAAATGAGCCGACAAGGATCTGAAAGAGGAGGAGGAGGAGGGGGGATATATAGCCCTCAGACTCCTCCTACAAATTCAGGATGCGGCCAGCCTTCTAACTTATTGTAAATTTGCCCAAAATGATGAAAATTCATCGGAAATTCATCAACAGGCAAATTCCAATTCCACGTCTACCGTGGGGTTTTTAAAACCAATATATGTAAATGATAGAAATAAATATAGTTTTTAACCAGTTCACTACCGCCCTATAGCAAATTTTCAGAATCACATACAGTATCTCACAAAAGTACACCTCTCACATTTTTGTAAATATTTTATTATATCTTTTCATGTGACAACACTGAAGAAATGGCACTTTGCTATAATGTAAGTAGTGAGTGTACAGCTTTTAGTGTAAATTTGCTGTCCCCTCAAAATAACTCAACACACAGCCATTAATGTCTAAACCGCTGGCAACAAAAGTGAGTACACCCATAAGTTAAAATGTCCAAATTGGGCACATTTAGCCATTTTTCCTCCTGTCATGTGACTGTTATTGTTACAAGGTCTCAGGTGTGAATGGGGAGCAGGTGTGTTAAATTTGTTGTTATCGTTCTCACTCTCTCATACTGGTCAAGTTCAACATGGCACCTCATGGCAAAGAACTCTCTGAGGATCTAAAAAAACAGAATTGTTGCTCTACATAAAGATGGCCTAGGCTATAAGAAGATTGCCAAGAACCTGAAACTGAGCTTCAGCACGGTGGCCAAGACCATACAGCGGTTTAACAGGAGAGGTTATATTCATAACAGGCCTCGCCATGGTCAACCAAAGAAGTTGAGTGCACGTGCTCAGCGTCATATCCAGAGGTTGTCTTTGGGAAATAGACATTTGAGTGCTACAAGCATTGCTGCAGAGGTTGAAGGGGTGGGGGGTCAGCCTGTCGGTGCTCAGACCATGTTCCGCACACTGCACCAAATTGGTCTGCATGGCTGTTGTCCTAGAAGGAAGCCTCTTCTAAAGATGATGCACAAGAAAGCCCACAAACAGTTTGCTGAAGACAAGCAGACAAAGGACATGGATACCTGGAACCATGTCCTGTGGTCTGATGAGACTAAGATAAACGTATTTGGTTCAGATGGTGTCAAGCGTGTGTGGTGGTAACCAGGTGAGGCGTACAAAGAAAAATGTGTCTTGCCTACAGTCAAGCATGGTGGTGGTAGTATCATGGTCTGGGGCTGCATGAGTGCTGCCACCACTGGGGAGCTACAATTCATTGAGGAAACCGTAAATGCCAACATGCACTGTGACATAGTGAAGCAGAGTATGATCCCCTACCTTCAGAGACTGGACTGCAGGGCAGTAATCCATGATACATGATAACGACCCTAAACACACCTCCAAGACAACCATTGCCTTGCTAAAGAAGCTGAGGGTAAAAGTGATGGACTGGTCAACCATGTCTCCAGACCTAAACCCTATTGAGCATGTGTGGGGCATCCTCAAACGGAAGGTGGAAGAGTGCAAGGTCTCTAACATCCACCAGCTCCGTGATGTCGTCATGAAGGAGTGGAAGAGGATTCCAGTGGCAACCTGTGAAGCTCTGGTGAACTCCATGCCCAAGAGGGTTAAGGCAGTGCTGGAAAATAATGGTGGCCACACAAAATATTGACACTTTTGGCCCAATTTGGACATTTTCACTTAGAGGTGTACTCACTTTTGTTGCCAGTGGTTTAGACATTAATGGCTGTGTGTTGAGTTATTTTGAGGGGACAGCAAATTTACACTGTTATACAAGCTGTACACTCACTACTTTACATTGTAGCAAAGTGTCATTTCTTCAGTGTTGTCACATGAAAAGATAGAATAAAATATTTACAAAAATGTGACGGGTGTACTCACTTTTGTGAGATACTGTATATTTATGTGATCTGCACTTCCACATAGGGAGCATTTGCACATGCTGCTGGTGCACTACTACAGATCCCAATCAGCAGGTGCCAGCCATTTGGTGTCCGCCGACATCCGCTGATAAGCGAGGAGAGACGGAGCTCTGCATATGTAAACAATGCAGAGCTCTGTTCCGTCTGCAGGGATGTGGTGGATTTTGTTTCCCTTTCAAAGCAGAGAATAAAATCCAGCACATCCCTTATTAAAAACACCACACTGTGTACGCATACACACTGGCTAGGTACACATTTTACCCTTCGATCGCCCTAGATATTTAACCCCTTCCCAGCCATTGTCGTTAGTACAGTGACAGTGTATATTTTTATCACTGCATTAGTGTCACTGGTTCCCACAAAGTGTCAAAAATATCATATTGTCCACCACAATATCGTAGTCCTGCTATAAGTCACCGATCACCACCATTACAAGTATAAAAAAATGTATTAATTAGAATTCCAGTATATACAACATTTTGTAGAAGCTATAACTTTTGCCCAAACCAATCAATATACGCTTACTGGGATTTATTTTTACCAAAAATATGTAGCAGAAAACATATTGGCCTAAATTTATGAAGAACATTGATTTTTTTTTAATTGGATATGTTTTATAGGAGAAAGTAAAAAATATATATATTTTTTTTTGCAAAAATTTTAGGACTTTTTTGTTTATAGTGCAAAAAATAAAAAAAAACCTAGTGGTGATCAAATACCACCAAAAGAAAGCTCTATTTGTGGGGAGAAAATAACATAAATTTAATTTATGGAGAGCATTGTATGACCACGCAATGAAAGTAACACAGTGCTGTATAGCAAAAAATGGACTGGCCATGAAGGGGGGTAAATCTTCCGGAGGTCAAATGGGTAATCAGTCTGACTGGTGTTTCTATTGGCTGCAGACTGGCTTTTTTAGCCATAGTTTCCCACTCTCGATTACACTATTGGTGAGTGTAAATCCTTTTACATTTTGATTTGTCACCTGCTTCAGTTGTATTGCAACTAGCGTTGCCCACTTACATTTTCTGGAAAGCATTATCTGGCACATAAATGTTCCCTCTCTTTTCCTTCCCCTCTCTTACTATTTCAGTGACACTCTTCATCCCATAATTGAACTACTCCTAATACTGGCTGTTCTCCGATGTCCTGTTTCCCAATTTGAATATTCTATGTGTAAGTAAAATTAGAGACTATGTTAGTCCAATTTGAAATTTCTTACTTCAACTGATATATGGTCCCCAGGACCAGCTATATATACGTAACTTTGCTTGTATATATTTCTTTAGGCATATTCTCCGTCAGGTCTCTCTTATTGTCCCCTGCAGCTACCTATTTTGATCTCTATTTTTGAGGCTCTGCTTCGGAGGCATGTAGCATCTATCCCTGGTGAACTGCAGGTAATCCACCTTTTAGATAGCCTGTTTTGGGGGCATTCCTGGCAGCTTGTGGTGTGGGGGGGGCTTCTAGAGGCCATTTTGGGTGGTGGGGCATAGTCCGCCTTGACGGCTCGCAAACATATGGTGATATGTGTATATATATATTATTTTGTATCTTAATATATCAACTGCTCCAAAACATTCATTGACTGCTATATCTTTCTTTATAGAAAACTCTGTAGCTTTTTAGGTATCAAACAACTGTCCTTGAAGAAGCCAAAACTGGCGAAACATCTCGGACATCTGAATACCCACTCACAGAACTGGCTGTCACAATCATCAGGCCAAGTGATGTGAAATATTTCTTGCTACAGAATTGATTTTAGAATTTCTCCGCACACCTTGTCTATGTGATTGTTATGTCTAAATTTTATTGAATCTTGTTAAATAGAATTTTTTATTCTCAAGTATTGTATCCTGTTTCTCTTGGCACCGCCATAATCCCTATACTTTTTCCCCCTCTAAACTGATTTTCAAACTACTGGGATGAGGTGTCGCATTACACCAAGGGTTGCTCAGCCAAACTCCTAAAGTCAAATGGTTAATATAACTAATAAATATTTAATAAATATAAACAATTATATGTCTAGATTTTAGTCATATTTCCCAATTCATTTTACCTTTTGGAAATATTTCCAAATATTGTCCACAAACATTGAAAATAATGACTGTGGGGGGGCAGGAGGCGGAGCCTAGCGGAGCAGACATGCATTGTTAGAGCTCCACACCGCTGAGGAGAGAAGAGAAGGACAAAGCGGAGCCTGCAGGCTCAAAAGGTATCCATTTGAACCTTTTTGCCCCAGGGAACAAACTGTGAAAGTTTGGGCAGGAAATATGGTACTGGGAGGAAACCGTGGCAGAAATAAAAATCACCTCACAAAGAGCTCACAGGCACTCACTGCAGCTGAAGCAGCTCCAGTCACCTCACAAGATACAGCATCAGGGCGCTCTCACAGACAGAAAATGTCACAGCAAGACTCTCCATTTGAGTCAGATACAGAACAAATCCTCTCACAAACTTCTCCACAAGCCTCCTCAGTATCCCCAGTAATATTATTACAATTTGAAAAGATGCTTCATAAGGCTTTAAAACAAACCTCAGACCAAATAACAAAAAGCCTAACCAAAGAAATAAGAGAGCTGGGAAACCGCACCGCAGCCTTAGAAATAAAAATGGATGAAATTGAAATTACAACCCAAGAAAATATAACAGAATTGGAACAATTAAAAAAAGAGAATTTAATACTTCAAACTAAGCTCGAAGATTACGAAAATAGAGCCAGACGTTCAAACTTGCGCATAAGGGGAATACCTGAAACTGTGACAGACCTGCAATCTACTATTACTGCTCTATTACAAGAACTAAAGCCAGATATCCCTATTGAACGTTTAGAACTGGACAGAGTACACAGAGCTCTCACAGCCAAAAAGAAAGATGGACCCCCACGTGATATAATCACAAAATTTCATTATTACAGAACGAAAGAACAAATACTAATTGCTGCAAGAGAAAAAAAGGAACTTAATTTTCAAGGACACAATTATCAAATTTTTGATGACCTATCCCAACTTACTATTACTAAACGACGATCCTTGAAACCCCAACTAATGGAACTGCAACGCCACAACATTATGTATCAATGGGGCTTCCCCTTTTCAGTCAGATTTAACTACCAAGGTACAATTTACAGAAGCAGATCAGCAGATGAACTACAACAAACCCTTTTAAAATTAAATCTGACAGAACCCACAAGCAGCAACTCTCCCACACGCAGAAGAATGGCATCATCTTCACCTTCAGGCAGCACCCAGAAAATATCAGAACAAAATGGGAATCATCATTCTCACAAAAGAGGCCACATCATCCATGTACCAAGAAGATTCAATGGACTGACATCCTAATTCCTGATATCTCTTCATTTATTATACTAAGAGATGGTTCTCTATAAAAAACCTATATTTATAACTGAATGTAACTGCATTCTGATAGTCACACACTGTGTGGGATCATGTTACATTCCAGTTATATTTCTTATTACTTCTGATTCATATAGCCTTAGAATATATAAGTGAAATAAGGAAATTCATGTTCAGTTATATAATATCAGGTAATAACAATAGATTTATTACTTTTTAGGACAAATATGTTCAATAATCCAGAAGTAATGGAAGCTTTTTCTTTCTTTTCTTAAAACAAATATATTATTACCTAGCTAGTTCCTAGAATTATGTTTTTGTTTATTCTAATCTGAAGCAATACAACCTCAATTTTATGAGTTAACATATCTAAACAGTTACATATGAATAAAATATGTAATTGTTTACTCTAAAAGGGTTAAAATCCCAAAATAATTCAAACCATCTTCATCAATACCAAAGTTATTAACAGTACCTTTCTAACTGAATTATTTAGCCTAGGGCAAGACTAACCATATACAACCACCCTGGAATAAATAATTTCAACAAAAACTATATTCTGCACTCCAATTAATGAAACATCATTTTGATGTCTTTTGACATAGCACTTCTCTCCTGTAAGCGGAAGATCCGTGTACCCCCATTAGCCCTCCTCACTCTCCCAACCATATTATGTGGGAGTGTGACGAAGGCACTTATTCCCCTGAGAGAGATATTTATTCTCTTTCACGGGTAAATTGTGATTACTTGCAAAAAATAATTTATACAATGTATCATCTAATCTCATATGTTTTTTGTTTACTCTTTACTCCAGAATTCACTGGTTTCTTTTCTATCTATTCATCTCTTCAGTCCACACAGGTTGATCTGCGCAGTCAGCTCTGCATAACAAAAAGTAAGTCAAAACTATTTGATCTGTTGCCATGGCACCACTGAATATACTTTCCCTGAATGTTCAGGGAATAAATGTCCCTCAAAAAAGGACCAAAGCCTTCCGTACTTTCCATAACAAGAAGGCTCACATAGTATGCCTCCAAGAAACACACTTCACCAAAGATTCTACTCCAAAATATATTTCACCTTTTTATCAACAAATTTACACGGCTTCTGCCTGTACCAAACAAAGGGGTACTCTAATTGCATTTCACCGATCCACACCATTCACCTTATCATCAGAAATTAAAGACCCAGAAGGTAGATACCTGATACTCATGGGTTATATAATGGATACAGCAATCACGGTGATTTCCTACTACGCTCCTAACAAACAACCTACACCATTCCTCTCACATATATTACAAGTGATTAATACACACAAAATAGGAACAGTGATAATGTGTGGGGATTCGAACCAGGTCCTCCTCCCATTTCTAGATAAATCACCTTTTACACCATCCAAAATAACCTCTAGATTACCTTTTTCTCAACTTCTTTCCAAATACAATCTGGTAGATTCATGGAGAGAAAGTAACCCAATGAAAAAGAAATTCACTTATTTCTCGCACCCTCATCAAACCTTCACCAGAATAGATCATATTTTTCTAACAATAGGAATGATACCAGAAATTATTGCATTAGATATAATTCCGATTCTGTGGTCTGACCATAATGCAATATACACTACTATAGCCTCAGCCATACCAAAAGCGCATGACCCAACGTGGTACTTACCGGACATAATGCTCAAACACCCACTACATCAGATGGCCATTGAACAAGCTTTAAAGGAATACATATCAATTAATAATACAACAGACATCTCCCCAATAACACTGTGGGAAGCTCATAAGCCTGTCTTGCGTGGTACAATACAAAGACAAATGGCACTATTTAAACGGGAACGCAAAAATCTAGCAAAAAAACTTGAACTCAATTTTAATGCAGCCTACATATCATTTCAAGATAATCCATCTCAGAGTACAAAATCTCATCTGGAAAAATCTAGATTGGAATACGATCTATTTCTCACTGAGTCAGTTGATAAATCCCTCAAACGCTCCAAACACAATTTCTACATGAATACAAACAAACCAGGTACATATTTGGCTCGGGCATTAAATTCAACTAACAAATCTTTCAAACCAATACGTTTGAAATTATCAAAAAATGTTTACACTTGTAATCCAGTTAAAATAGTCCATAAATTTCACTCACATCTCGCAACTTTATACAAGACAAACAATGAATTTAATCCTACAGAGGCTGAATCCTTCTTCTCAAAAATAACCTTACCTGAGTTATCTCAGAATCAAAAAAGCAGTTTGGATGAGCCTATAACTATAGATGAAGTTGCTAACGCCATAAAAGACCTAAAACTTAACAAAAGACCAGGCCCAGACGGCTACTCGGCTTTATACTATAAAACATTCTCAGAAATACTCTCTCCCATTCTCACTGAAACTTTTAACAAACTCCTAGATGGACATTCTTTTCGGCAAGAAACACTAATGGCAATTGTTTGTATGATCCCAAAACCCCTTTCTGATGATACTTCCTGTGTGAATTATCGGCCTATCTCTCTGTTAAACCTCAATATTAAATTATTAGCAAAAATAATAGCAAAACGCCTCAATAGCATTATAGGAAAATTAATACATAGAGATCAAGTAGGCTTCATGCCAAATAGACAGGCAGGCGATAATATACGCAGGGCAGTGTTATTGGCACATATTGCTAAAAAACGGAAAATCCCTTTATGTTTTCTATCTCTCGATATTAAGAGGGCATTTGACACAGTATCCTGGCAATATATGCAATATTCATTACAAAAATGGGGTTTTGGACCCCACTTTTTAACATGGATCAAAGCATTATATAATAAACCCAAAGCCTATATAAAATATGCTGGACACAAATCTGAAGCCTTTAATATCGAAAGAGGTACCCGACAGGGTTGCCCATTATCTCCCTTATTATTTGCCCTTATACTCGAACCCATGGCCCAATACATCAGAACAAACCAAACTATAACTGGCATTGAAGTAGGAGGTATTACACACAAATTATGTATATTTGCAGACGATATATTACTTTTTCTATCATCACCACAGGTCTCTGGTCCTAACTTAATACCAGCTCTTGATGGATTTGCAGCCCTATCCGGCCTTATGATTAATCCTAAGAAATGCCTAGTGCTTAATATTTCACTCACAAACATGGAATTGATCCCGGCTAGGGCTGCACTCCCATTCACATGGGCAGAAAAATCAATCCCATATCTTGGAATTCATTTAACAGCATCTCATTCTGACTTATTCTCAACCAATTATCCTCCTGTATTAAGACAGATCACAAATCTAATAAAACAATGGTCGCAACTTCCTTTATCCTGGATAGGGAAGATTTATGCAATCAAAATGACTATTCTACCCAAATTGCTTTATCTATTCAGAGTCCTCCCTATTCTAATTCCTTCCTATTTTTTGAGAATAGTACAAAAAAGAGCAACTTCGTTTATATGGGGCTCTTCTAAACCACGTATACCTATACACACACTACATCTTCCCAAAAATAAAGGAGGCCTGGGATACCCTAATTTTACTAACTACTACAGAGCAGCATATTTGGCCAGTCTGTCCAAATACCATGCAAAACAGGAAATCCCATTTTGTGTATTTATAGAGGCTTCAGAAAATGACCCTCTATTAATATCAAATTTATTATGGCTTGATCCTAAAGACCGCTTTAAAATTCATAATCCCATAACTAAACACTTCTTATCTCTCTGGGATAAACTAAAAACCAAATATCAGTTACAATCTCCACACAATCCTCTCCTTTCTTTTATCAGAAATCCGGCCTTTTATCCGGCATGGATCTACCCAAATTCTTTTAAAGCTTGGACAACATCAGGCATTCAGACACTAAATGACTTCATAGCATCTAAATCATTCCTTTCATTCCCATCGCTTAGAGAAAAATATGATCTACCAAACTCTGAGATATTTAGATATCTCCAAATCAAAAATTTCTATACACCATTCCTAAAGGGGGATACACCATTATCCCAATTATCCATTTTTGAATCAATCTGTACAAAAGATCCATTTGCTAAAGGTACAATTTCATCACTTTATAATCAATTATATGGAGTAGCAAATCTTAATAGACCCTCTTACGTTCAGAGGTGGGAGGAGGACCTGGGACAAACTTTAGAAGACACGGACTGGTCTAACATATGGCTCACATCTAAGTCATCTTCACCCAACATCTTAGCACTGGAGACAAATTATAAAGTCCTAACTCGCTGGTACCTTGTACCCGCTAGAGTGGCAAAATATTCACCTAATACCTCAGCTCTTTGTTTTCGAGGATGCCCAGAAATAGGCACATATTTACACATATGGTGGACGTGCCCAGTAATCCAAACCTTCTGGAAGGAAGTCTTCGTGATTGCATCTAAAATATTTAAAAAAATAATACAACCAGATCCATATTTAACTTTACTTAATCTAAAACCGGAATGGTTAACACTCTCTCAATTCAAACTTATGATCCAACTAATAACGGCTGCAAAACAAACAGTGGCCAAGGCATGGAAATCTCCTACATTGGTACTAGCAGAAACAATTCACAGAATGAATAATACAATGTCCCATGCTAAGATGGTAGCCATCGATCAAAATCAAATTCCAAAATTTGAAAAACTTTGGCATCCTTGGATAAAACAACAGTTCCTGTCAAACTTCAATGACTCTGTCCTGTTGCCATGGTAACAGATTAAATGACTTACAGAGACACCCATTCTAAGGCTTCAAAGAGAACTAAAAAGAATAATAAACTGACGAGCGGGACAACCTTGTGGACCATACCTCTACCTTTCAACCCTTTTTCTTCTTTCTCTTTCCTTTTCTCCACCTTACGATTAAAGCTCATTATCAGAATTTATTTGACCTATATACACTCTACTTGTAAACAATATGTATAGTAGGTATAAATCATTTCAATACCTACAAAAGTAACTAAGGAAATGATATATATCTTTCATTTAGGTTTACGTGAACCCAATGTTTAATATTTGAAATTTCATGATATTTACCTATATAAACCCTACTGTAAAACAAGGAGCTTACTTTATAGATCCTTGTAAA
Organism: Aquarana catesbeiana; assembly: GCF_042186555.1. Lineage (NCBI taxonomy): Eukaryota > Metazoa > Chordata > Amphibia > Anura > Ranidae > Aquarana > Aquarana catesbeiana. The sequence goes on from NC_133324.1 coordinate 938,805,340, forward strand.
CTTACTTTATGTATCTTTATAACATTGTATACTCAATAAACTTCTTTTGACAAGGAAAATAATGACTGTTTTTCTGCTTTGAAGATCAGTTATGGAGCTACGGACTATTCTCTAACAAATAGGCTTCTCTATCCTCATGTATTCCGGACAGTTCAGAATGACCATGTTCATTATTTGGCTGTTATTAAGTTGTTGAAACATTTTAGCTGGACGTGGGTTGGAATATTTGCATCACAAAATGATGCCGGAGACAAAGATAAGGAGATATTAATAAAGTACATGAAAAGTAATGGTATTTGTGTTGAATATTCAGTTTCATTTTCGTCTAGTTCGTATGCTAACATTAATGTAGAACAAATTAAAAATAATGTAATTTTTGTTATTAAAAACTCCAGTGCTAAAGTAATTGTATTATGTGGATCTGTTATCAGTAGCAATTCATTTCTTGATTTTTTCTATGATAATAATGCCATTTATGATAAAACATTTATTGTTCCTCCTCTGAGATCTCTCAGCTCTACAAGATATAATCCATACGAATTATTTAATGGTAGCTTGGCTCTGGATTTATACCCTTTATTCATTCCAAATAAAGAACATTTTTTTGATAGAATTGAGAAGACTTATACCTTAAATAATTCATCAGATTCCATCTATTTTTTATCAATTGCAAAGTGTATGTCTGAAAACAAAGAAAATAGAAACAATACCATATTATGTCTACTTAACTATGATGGGTCTCTGCAAGAAGAAATGTATCCAAATTTATTTAATATTCTGGATCAAGGACTCTCTCCACGAATTTATTATGCGGTAGAAGCTATGGCCAAAGCACTGCATGATATCAATCTGTTCTATAAAGGAAAATTGTATAATAAGCATCCTCATTATTACAGACATAAGGTACAGTATACAGCCTTTTCAAGGACTTTCAGAAAATTCAAAAAATATATATACTTTTCTGGTATTGGTGATCATTTGAAATGTAGCCTAAAAATTGATACAATAAAATATTAAATATCCAAACCCGCGCCCTTCTCTAAAAAAATATAGTTTGGCCTGATGGACAAACACAACCAATTGACCCTTTAATCAGGGGTGGTGTCAGGTTGGTGCACCCCCAAAATTTCCCCTATCACCCCCATAGCACCCCATTAGCAGCCATTTTGGGTGCCTTGGGAAGAGATTCACAGTTTAGAGTCCGGGTCCCCGGGTTGTCATGATAACCGCAGGGAGACCCGGCTGCTGATACTATCAGCACTGTCAGCCCCCCTATGTACACACAGCAGGGTTTCTCCTATCTTTCAGAACATTAGTCAGATGCAAGACGATGTAATTCTAATGCCTCGGCCAGCATAGGGAGGAATCTATGGAATCATTTACTAAGTCATAGCCAATCATCATCTGTCCATGCTGCAACCTCTCCCTCTTCCCCGCCACCAGATTTTGACTTCAGGCAGTTCCAGAGCGAGAGGAAGAAGCTAAAAAGCAGCTACAGAGCCGCACCCATTTACTTGACTGGGTTGTGTTTGGTGGGCACTAGCACCTGGCAAAAGCAATGGGGTGTATAATTCCTGCTGTGAAGCAAAGCATCATGACCGCAGACACCCCCCAGCCACTGCCTATACAAAGGGGTAGCAGGTGGGGCAGTAAAAACTCTGCTTAACTGCATGGTTTTACCACCCTCTAACCAGTAGTGTGAATGAGCCCTAACATTCTGGGTGTTTCACAATAAATCTCACTAAAGCGAAAAGTGAGCTTTCCTTCTAACCATGCCTTCCCTCAGGTTACTGTAAAGTTTATTTTTCTAACCTGATAGATAAAAATATATGCCACCAATCAATGTAAGGTCTCATTTACATTTGCAATAAAGGAGCTACACAAACAGGGATTTTACTGCCACCCTCCGACCAACACCACCCTGCAACCATGTGTAATGCATACAGTGCAGTGCTGAAGGCTTTTAAGGGTTAAAACAGAATTGTGGTTTAAAAAAAAAAAACATTTATACTTACCTATGTGGTGATGTGGTGGTCATATCCTGCAGCTGTCCTCCACCACCTCTCACATGACTGCTGATCGCTCAGTTCTTGGTCTTCAGTGAGCAGAGTGATGACTGTCAGTCACCGGCTCTCTGCTATTCCCTCCAGTGCTCACTGGAGTGTTGGGCTGTGGAGGGGGTGGAAGCAGCTGGCTCAGTCTGTCAGTGGCACTATGAAAGTCTGAACCAGCTGCTGATTAGGCATCTAGGCAGATCCTAACCATATTGTTGGGATCTGTCCAGAGCCTGGACGAGCTCTGTGGTGTCAGCTGACATCAGCCTTTAGCCCACTGTCTGCTGAATCTGAGTCACAGGAGTGCAGAACAAAGTGCAGTCCTGTGACCCACATGAGAAATATGGCCGACATAACTTTGGCCATACTTCTCCTTTAACCTCCCTAGTGGTATTCCCGAGTGTGGCTCGGGGTGAATTTTCATTACTAAAAGCGGAAAACCCGAGCCACACTCTGGATTGCATCGCAGGATCCAGGCAAAGTTACTTACCTTGTCCCCAGGATCCTGCAATGCCCCCCCCCCGCTGTGTGTGCGGGCTGTGTCCTCCGCTCAATCTATCACTGTGCCTGGCTCTGTTCCCTGCGAGTGTCGCAACGTGCGGGGAGGAGCCCGGCGCCAGATTCAGAAAGTGCAAAAAGCATAATACATACACTACACTGTAATCTTACAGATTACATTACTGTATCAAATCATTTCACATCCCTTTTGTCGGTAATGCTTTGTCCAGTGCCCTGCATGCAGTTTTATATTATATATACTGTTAACCACTTGCCGATCACCGCACGCCGATGTACGTCCCTTTTTTGGCGGCGGATATCGTTGTTATGGCAGCAGCTAGCTGCCATAACCCCAATATCCCCGTTTTCGTGCAGCCGTCAGCTACAAGATAAAAGTGGTCTCTGCGGCGGATTCGCTGCAAGATTACTTTTATCCCGCCGCGATCCGGTGCCCTCCGACGCTTACCGGAGCTGTCGGTAGCGGCGGAGGCGATCGCTTCTGTCTTCTAGCTGTGCCTGGAGACAAGTGAGGCTAAGATGGTGCCCACTCGTCTCCATGACACTGCAGGGCGGTATGTCGTCAAAACGTCACTTACGTCCATACGTGTTAACCACCTCAATACAGGGCACTTTCACCCTCTTCCTGCCCAGGCCATTTTTCAGCTTTCAGCGCTGTCACATTTTGAATGACAATTGCGCGGTCATGTTACACTGCATCCTAATGAAATTGTTATCATTTTTTTCCCCACAAATAGAGCTTTCTTTTGGTGGTGTTTGATCACCTCTGTGGTTTTTAACCTTTGCGCTATAAACAAAAGAAGAGTGACAAGTTTGAAAAAACACAATATTTTTTACTTTTTGCTATAATAAATATCCATTTTTTTTTTCCTCGGTTTAGGCCGATATGTATTCTTCTACATATTTTTGTTAAAAAAAACCCCGCAATAAGCGTATATTGATTGGTTTGCGCAAAAGTTATAGCGTCTACAAAATAGGAGATTTTTAGCATTTTTATTATTATTTATTTTTTTACTAGTAATGGCGGCGATCTGCGATTTTTATTGTGACTGCGATATTGAGGCAGACATATCAGACACTTTTAACACATTTTTGGGACCATTCACATTTATACAGCGATCCGTGCTATAAAAATGCATTGATTTCTGTATAAATGTGACTGGCAGGGAAGGGGTTAACACTAGGGGGCGATCGAGGGGTTAATGTGTGTCCTAGGCAGGTGATTCTAACTGTGGGGGGAGGGGACTGACTGGGGGAGGTGACCGATCAGTGTCCCTATGTACAAGGGACACACATCGGTCTCCTCTCCTCTCTGACAGGACATGGATCTGTGTGTTTACACACACAGATCCACGGTCCTGCTCAGTTGCTGGGCAATCGCTGGTGCCCGGCGGACATCACGGGTGCCGGGCACTCGCATCGGGTCCCCAGTTACGCAGCGGGCGAGCGCGGGAACCGGTGGTGGTGCGCGCGCGCCCCCTAGTGGCTCAGGAAGGCGGTTACGTCATATGACGTCTGCCCAGAACGAGAGCTACCTCATCCCACCATCATATGACAGTGGGCAGGCAGCTAGTGGTTAAAGGCATATTTTTTTCAATGTTTTTTTTAAATGACTTTTTTTTTTTTTTTTATTGCATTTTAGTGTAAATATGAGATCTGAGGTCTTTTTGACCCCAGATCTCATATTTAAAAGGACCTGTCATGCTTTTTTCTATTACAAGGGATGTTTACATTCCTTGTAATAGGAATAAAAGTGACACAATTTTTTTTTAAACAGTGTAAAAATAAATAAAATCATATAAAATAAATAAGAAAAAAAAAAAATTTTAAGTACCCCGTCCCGACGAGCTCACGCGCAGAAACGAACGCATACGTGAGTAGCGCCCGCATATGAAAATGGTGGTCAAACCACACATGTGAGGTATTGCCACGATCGGTAGAGCGAGAGCAATAATTCTAGCCCTAGACCTCCTCTGTAACATAAAACATGCAACCTGCAGAATTTTTTAAACGTCGCCTATGGAGATTTTTGAGGGTAAAAGTTTGACGCCATTCCACGAGCGGGCGCAATTTTGAAGAGTGACATGTTGGGTATCAGTTTACTCGGCATAACATTATCTTTCACAATATAAAAAAAATTGGACTAACTTTACTGCTGTCTTATTTTTTTATTAAAAAAAGTGAAATTTTTCCAAAAAAAGCACACTTGTAAGACCGCTGCGCAAATACGGTGTGAAAAAAAGTATTGCAATGACTGCCATTTTATTCTCTAGGGTGTTTGAAAAAAAAACAATATACAATGTTTGGGGGTTCTAAGTAATTTTCTAGAAAAAAAAACTGTTTTAAACATGTAAACACCTAAATTCCAAAACAAGGCTAGTCCTTAAGTGATTAATTTCTGCCTGGAAACTTGAGAATGTCCATGGCATCCAAAAAGTGTTTCTTTACATCAAAAACAGTTTTAGACCAGCTAGAAAACAGCGATAGTAAATTAGAATCACTTGCAGAATTGAGCGATAGTGATTAGTAGGGAAATTCGTCATCAGACACTGAAAGTAACAACAGAGACAATTCTGCAACTGAGCAAATTTCAGTGTTTTTGATTTGATTAAATGATTGAATACATTTTATTATTATTATTTTTTATAATTATTTATAGTTATTTATTATAATATAATTTATGATTTCGTGTTTTAAACGTTATCATCTCAGTCACCTGTCAAGTGTCTATGAAAAGCAATCCTCCAAGAATAGTTTTTCCCAGGAATGACATTGGCAGCTAAAAATGTAAACAAGTCCCAACAGAGCAATTTTCACTGACCGCCAATATAACTGGGCATTACACTAGCCAAAATGTCACTGGGGGCATTGTTGCTCAATGACATTACCTAGATCAGTGTTTCTCAACACCAGCCCTCAAGGCGCCCCAACAGGTCATGTTTTCAGGCTTTCCATTTTTTTGCATAGGTGATTTTATTAGTTTCACTGCCTTAGTAATTACCACAGCTGTTTCATCTGAGGAAAATCCTGAAAACATGACCTGTTGGTGCGCCTTGAGGACTGGAGTTGAAAAATACTGACCTAGATGATCAGTGGAAATTAGACACGTGCTATTCGTTCTGGTCCGAATACAAATTCGGACAAATTTTGGGTTATTCAGAGATTGGGATGTATCCCAATATCCAAATGAAATAGTAACAAATAGTAACAAATTGAATGATTCGAAGCATCATTTAGCTCATTTACCATGAGCCCAGGGTGGCAAGGCATCCCTGCCCTTGACTGAAAGGAGAATGCAGATGAGTTCAGCACCAAGTCTTTACATGACACTCCTCTCTGCGGAATTGAGGTTCAACCCAAGTGGAGGGTGGGACCAGAGGGGGGATATCAGGAGTTGGGATGAGCCGAACACCCCCCTGTTCGGTTCGCACCAGAACATGCGAACAAGCAAATGTTAAAGTCCGTTAAAGTCTATGGGACACCAACAGGAATAATCAAAAGTGCTAATTTTAAAGGCTTATATGCAAGTTATTGTCATAAAAAGTGTTTGGGGACCTGGGCCCTGCCCCAGGGGACATGGAACAATGCAAAAAAAAGTTTTAAAAATGACTGTTTATTCGGGAGCAGTGATTTTAATAATGGTTAAAGTGAAACAATAAAAGTGTAATGTTCCTTTAAATTTAGTACCTGGGGGGTGTCTATAGTATGAAGCTTGGGACCAAGCGAAACAAGTAAGAATCTAGCCATCATGCTAACGCTGGTCGGCACACCGAGCTCTGCACAATGACTACGATCCATCTTTGACCACATACGGTCATTTTTCCCTGATGTGACCCATTCATTCCTGCTTCGGGACCTGGCTCTCCATTCAGTCTCTGGATACTACCAGTCCGAATGTTCTGAAACCCAAGGCACATGGTATGTTCCTGCTGGAACGAAAACCTTGTGACAGCATTATATGAACTCTATAATGGCTACAATCTCAGCAGGGTTATTGCTGTAAGTCGGGACCTCTAGGAGCTCTGCATCCCAGTACACAAGACGTCAAACGGTGAGCTGCTTTACTCCAGTATATAGGAGCTTCATTGCATATTGCTCACCACGTTTGTTTTCCTTGTGAGACATTTATCGAGGTGATTTCTGCCTTCAACCCCCACCACCATTTTCACTGCTGTATATAGTTGCCTTTGAGTCATCATATCCCCAGCTATCACATCCAGGAAACTTTCGTCAGCCTCTAAGCACAAGCACCTTATATCTGGAAGTATGCCCGTGGGACTTTTTCTTAATTTTGGATAATATTCAAGTTTTGAATCAATTAACCACTAGTCTGTGATAGGCCCAGGTCCTAGATATTTGTGTATGTGTGCATGATGAGTGCTTGAGAAATACGTGTATCGATCCGGTGGCCATCAGTGTTTTATAGGACGTTAGTCTTATTTTTAATCATGGTTGGGAATTGGGTGTACTTTCTGTAAATTTATTTTTTGGGATAATCAATAAAGATATTTAGTTATATTATCGGTTTGTCTTCATTGATGAACTGCTGTTGGACCTCTTCCGCTTTTTATACTGGGTGTCTATAGTATGCCTGTAAAGGGGCGCATGTTTCCCGTGTTTAGAACAGTCTGACAGCAAAATTACATTTCAAAGGAAAAAAAGTAATTTAAAACTACTCGTGGCTATTAATGAATTGCCGGTCCGAAAATACACATAAAAAGTTCATTGATAAAAATGGCATGGGAATTCCCCACAGGGGAACCCCGAACCAAAATTTAAAAAAAAATGATGTGGGGTCCCCCTAAATTCCATACCAGGCCCTTCAGGTCTGGTATGGATTTTAAGGGGAATCCCGCGCCAAATTTTTTTTTAAAAATGGCGTGGGGTACCCCCAAAAATCCATACCAGACCATTATCCGAGCACACAACCTGGCAGGCCGCAGGAAAAGAGGGGGGGACGAGAGAGCGCCCCCCCTCCTGAACTGTACCAGGCCACATGCCCTCAACATTGGGAGGGTGCTTTGGGGTAGCCCCCCCAAAACACCTTGTCCCCATGTTGATGGGGACAAGGGCCTCATTCCCACAAACCTTGACTGGTGGTTGTGGGGGTCTGTGGGCCGGGGGCTTATTGGAATCTGGAAGCCCCCTTTAACAAGGGGACCCCCAGATCCTGGCCCTCCCCCCTGTGTGAAATGGTAAGGGCCTACCATTTCACAAAAAAAGTGTCAAAAATTTTAAAAATGACAAGAGACAGTTTTTGACAATTCCTTTATTTAAATGTTTCTTCTTTCTTCTATTTTCTATCTTCTATCTTCTATCTTCCTTCGGTTTCTTCCTCCATCTTCTTCTTCTTCTGATTCTTCTGGTTCTTCTGGTTCTTCCTCCGGTGTTCTCGTCCGACATCTTCCTCCACTGTGCCTTCTTCTCTTCATCTCCTTCTCGGGCTGCTCCGCAGCCATGATTGGATGGGAGGCTCCTGCTGTGTGACGCTTCTCGTCTTCTGACGGTTCTTAAATAACGGAGGGCGGGGCCACCCAGTGACCCCGCCCCCTCTTACACACAGGGACTTGACGGGGACTTCCCTGTGGCATTCCCCGTGATGTCAGAGGGAGTCACAGGGAATGCCACAGGTAAGTCCCCGTCAAGTCCCCGTGTGTCAGAGGGGGACGGGGTCACCGGGTGGCCCCGCCCTCCATTATTTAAGAACCGTCAGAAGACGAGAAGCGTCACACAGCGGGAGCCTCCCATCCAATCATGGATGCAGAGCGGCCCGAGAAGAGGATGAAGAGAAGATGCCGGACGAGAACACTGGAGGAAGAACCAGAAGAACCAGAAAAAGATGAAGATGGAGGAAGAAACCGTAGGAAGATAGAAGAAAGAAGATAGAAGATAGAAGAAAGAAGAAGCATTTAAATAGAGGAATTGTCAAAAACTGTCTGTCATTTTTAACATTTTTGACAGTTTTTTTGTGAAATGGTAGGGGTACTTTTGTACCCCCTTACCATTTCACATGGGGGGAAGGCCGGGATCTGGGGGTCCCCTTGTTAAAGGGAGCTTCCAGATTCCAATAATCCCCCCACCCGCAGACCCCCACAACCACCGGGCAAGGGTTGTAGGGATATGGCCCTTGTCCCCATCAACATGGGGACAAGGTGTTTTGGGGGCTACCCCAAAGCACCCTCCCAATGTTGAGGGCATGTGGCCTGGTATGATTCAGGAGGGGGGGCACTCTCTCGCCCCCCCTCTTTTCCTGCGGCCTGCCAGGTTGCGTGCTCGGATAAGGGTCTGGTATGGATTTTTGGGGGTACCCCATGCCATTTTTAAAAAAAAATTTGGCGCGGGGTTCCCCTTAAAATCCATACCAGACCTGAAGGGTCTGGTATAGATTATGAGGGGGACCCCACGCAATTTGAAAAAAAAAATTTTGGCCGGGGTTCTCTTAAATTTCCATACCAGACCTGAAGGGCCTGGTATGGAATTTAGGGGGACCCCCCACGTCATTTTTTTTTTAAAATTTTGGTTCGAGCTTCCCCTGTGGGGAATTCCCATGCCGTTTTTATCAATGAATTTTTTATGTGTATTGTCGGACCGGCATTAATTGCCGCAAGTAGTTTTAAATGACTTTTTTCCTTTGAAATGTCATTTTGCTGTCAGACTGTTCTAAACACGGGAAACATGCGCCCCTTTACAGGCATACTATAGACACCCCCCAGGTACTAAATTTAAAGGAATATTACACTTTTATTGTTTCACTTTAAGCATTATTAAAATCACTGGTCCCGAAAAAAAATGGCTGTTTTTAAAACTTTTTTTTGCATTGATCCATGTCCCCTGGGGCAGGACCCAGGTCCCCAAACACTTTTTATGACAATACCATGCATATAAGCCTTTAAAATTAGCACTTTTGATTTCTCCAATAGACTTTTAAAGGGTGTTCCGCGGCTTTAGAATTTGCCGCGAACACCCCAAATTGTTCGCTGTTCGGCGAACTGGCGAACAGCCGATGTTCGAGTCGAACATGAGTTCGACTCGAACTCGAAGCTCATCCCTAATCAGGAGTAAGTTGGACTTTAAATATCAATTTTTATTTGACAAATTTCTATTCCTTATTTAACACACTTTTCTCTTTCTATTTTCATGTTGAAGTTGCATCACTATTTAAAAGAAATTAAATATGCGTTTGGCTTAAATGAGCCAGCACCTTTTTTTAATGAATACAGAGAATTTGTTAATTACTACAAAATAACAAATTTGATATATAAGGATAATATCACTGTGATTTATAATGATGTGGGGAATTTTACATCCTGGGCTCCAGAAGATCAGCAATTTCAAATTAATACTGAAGCCATAACATGGAAGCTCGGCAGTGAGGTAGGCTGTATTTGGTCAATGATATCACCACTATCGCTGCCTCTTCCCTTATATAACTGATGGCAGCTCAGCCAGGTCATCCCATATCATTTGGTGGTGGACATTGTGACTGATTTACAACAAGGGACATTTTTGGGGAGTTTTTTATTTTGTTTTTATTAAGAACTTGTCAAATGTCTGAGTGTCTATTTCTAAGTTACATTTTTTTTTGTAAATGAGTAGGGGTACTATGTACCCCATTCTCATTCATATGGGGGGCAGTATCTGGACGCCCCCTAAATTTTAAATGGGGCTTCCAGATTCTGATAAACCTCCTACCTGCAGACTCCCACAACCACTAGGCAAGACTTGAAGTGAAGAGGCCCTTGTCTTTATCAACATGGAGACAAGGTTCTTTGTCTGAGGGGTTCCCTCTAGCAAGGTACTTTCCTCATGTCCCCCCCCCCCACCTTTTTCCTAACCAGCCAGGCTAAATGCTCAGGTTAAGGTTGTGGAATGAATTTTTAGTGGGACCTCACATGATATTTTTAAAACCTGTACCAGACTCAAAAGGTTTGATATGTATGGGGGGAGGGCAGGGTACTACACTTTTTTCATTCTTGCTGTAGAAAAAAAAAACTGTGTAAATTGGCAACAAATTACATTCAGTGCAACCCCATGTTTTTTTTTTTTTTTTAACACCCCCCCCCCTCTTTTTTCTACTAGACAAGAAAATGGGTATTTTTAATTTGACAGACCTGTCTCTCATTGATTTTTATGGGGTTTGGCATCCAAACTCTTTTCGGCTGGGTTCACACTATTGCTGCATGCGGCTCACAGCAGGGGCCCGGTGCGTCCCCGTTCACCATTTAAGGACTAATTTCAGCCTGTATTTTAAGGCGGAATTCAGACCTCAAATGGACCAAAAGACGCACAGGACCTCTGTGCAAATTTGCAACGGAGCCGCAGCGAAGATATGTGAACCAGCTCCATAGAGAGACCATGCAAATTAGATGCAGGGAAACTGCATGTAATTCACATAGGTGTGAACCCAGCCTTCAGGATCACAGTACCCCTCCCTAACAGAACCCAGAGCAGTTCAGCTCATCACTACTTCTTATGAACCAAAGCAATGTCACTATTTCTTCTATGGGCCTGTTTATTCAGTGATAACTTTGCATTATTTCAGAGAACAAAATAATACATGAATTGGGATGATTTACTAAAACTGGAGAATGCAAAATCTGGTGCAGCTGTACATGGTAGCCAATCAGCTTCTAACTTCAGCTTGTTCAATTAAGCTTTGACAAAAAAACAAAAACAAACTGGAAGCTGATTGGTTTCTATGCACATTGGCACCAGATTTTGCACTCTGCAGTTTTAATCCCTTGCCAACCACTGCACGACGATGTACGTCGGCACAATGGCACAGCTGGGCAAATGGGCGTACCCGTACGTCCCTCCATTGAGGCCAGGCAGCGGGCCAGCGGATGCCGGTGGCGGGTGCGCGTGCCGCAGGAGTGCACCCATGGGTCCCGCGGACTCAATGTCTGCGGGTGGCCTGCGACCACGGTGAGGAGAGGTAGAACAGGGAAATGCCTATGTAAACAAGGCATTTCCCTATTCGCCTAGTGACATGACAGAGATCTTCTGTTCTTAGTCATCGGGAACAGTGATCTCTGTCATGTTCTACTGAGCCCATCCCCCCTACAGTTAGAACACACCTAGGGAACACACAGTTAACCCCTTGATCGCTCCCTAGTGTTAACCCCTTCCCTGCCAGTGACATTTATACAGTAATCAGTGGCTATTTTTAGCTCTGATTGCTGAAAAAAAGTCAATGGCCCCAAAATTGTGTCAAAAGTGTCCGATCTGTCCGTCGCAATGTTGCAGTCCCGATAAAAATTGCAGATCACTGCCATTAGTAGTAAAAAAAAATAAAATAAAAATAAATAATAATAATAATGGCATAAATCTATCTCCTATTTTGTAGATGCTATAACTTTTGTGCTTATTGTGATTTTTTTTACCAAAAATATGTAAAAGAATATATATCAGCCTAAACTGAGGAAGACTTTCTTTTATATATTTTTGGGGGATATTTATTATAGCAAAAAGTAAAAAATATAGTTTTTTCCAAAATTGTCGGTCTTTTTTTGTTTAAAGCGCAAAAAATAAAAACCGCAGAGGTGATAAAATACCACCAAAAGAAAGCTCTATTTGTGGGAAAAAAAGGACATGCATTTTGTTTGGGTACAACGTCGCATGACCGTGCATTCATGTTTTATGCTAAAGGCCCATACACACGATCGGACTCTTTGAAAACAAACATGCAAATTAGCTGCTTTAAGGCAACATCCGACCGTGTGTATGCTCCATCGGACAAACTTTTTCGGTTTTCATCGGACTTTTGTTGGCTGCGCGAACGGACAAACTTTCTGGCAACAAAAGTCCGGTGGAGCAAAGTCCGATCGTGTGTACACAAAACCATCGGACTTTTGTACAAACTACAAACACGCATACTCAGAACCAATGCAAAAGATCAGACAACAATACAGAAGTTGACCAAAGGGTCAATTCCCAAATGGGAATTGAACTTCCTCTTTTTGAAGTGTCGTCAGTACGTTGAAACGTCACTACGTTTGTGTTTGTTGCCGAAAAAGTCCTGCCGTGCGTATGCTTAATTAGTTTGTACAAAGTCAGATCGTGTGTATGAGGCTTAACTTATTCCTTTTGTTAAGATACTAAAATTACAGTTCTGGTACAAATGAAATGTAGGATTTTTTTTTATTTGACTAATTTTTAATGTAACACAAAAAAAGCTTAACACAAAAAAAAACAAGCAGACATCGAAAAAGTTTATTAGTGAATTAAAAATTAGAAACTAAAAAACCATCAGAAAATAATAGAAGGGTAATAGGGGATGAAGGGTATGTATTTTAAGGCTGGTAAGGGTTAACTAGGGGTCAAAAAGTGTTAAAAAGGAACACTTTTATTGAAAAAAAGAAAAACACATCAAAATTAAACAAATTTAATACAAAAAAACAATAATATTGCATTGTATTTCTGAATTACACTTCTCCATTTTTGACAACAGACACTTCAGCAGCTGTTGTATTACTAAACGAGTCTGGGCTGTCATTGTAATTGCTGGTTAAAGCAGCAGAAAGCCACTTAAGTGAAGTTATTTTTTTCATGTATCATGCTGGATGGTTAATGCATTCAGTGCACTCCTGGTTAGAGATCTAAAAAAAGTGTGAATGATACTACTTTTATGTTTCCTGTTCCAACATGGTGTACTTCACCACTATTTATGTAACCAAGAATGCACTTTATGGCTTTTGAACTGTGGCCAGGCGGCAAAGAATTCTTGGGGGATGTCATAACACTCTATGTGGTGTTACGGAACAGTACGATTTTCACAGGCAAACTTAGCGACAGCATACACTGGCAGTGCTGACAAGCTTACATAGTTAAGTTAAGAAAAAAAAAAAAACCTATGGTAGTTTTAGCAGCAAGACATGGTTTTTCATGAAGCTGTAATAGGCCCTGCTATTACTGGCAGATAGAAATTGGCCAGTAGTTCACTGAGGTTGTCCTTGTTCCTACTGATTAGATTGTTGCCCTCTCTGTGACTCTCTGCTACTCTGCTTGATTGGCTTTCCTAGTGGCGTGGTGCTCACTCACCAGAGAAGGTCCAGATTCCACAGGTAGCACTGTGTGTGGTGGCAGTGACAGCACAGTCTCTGCTCCTTGTCTTCCTGCAGTCTCTTTGGTCTGTTTACTGGACATAGAGAAGGGGCAGGCTCTCTGTCATAGTTCCTCTGGGGGAAATCAAGTGGAGCATTCTCAGAGACTCCTCCACATGATTATCCCAACAGAGAGAGAGATTGCTCCATAATGATTGCCCCAATCAATATACTGGGGGGGGGGTCTTGACCGGCATGCAAACAGGATTGCTGCTTAGAACAGGAGCTCTTCACACCAGCCGCAAGTACAAGCATCAGCCAGCTTCCAGCTATCTCTCACTGCATCCCCCAGCCTGTGGATATCACCTGCAGCACCTGGGAGGTCATGTCCCTAAAGAGGAAGGAGGATCAGCTCCCCCACAAACTGACAGCCTACATGTAAAAGCCGACCGCAAGGTGAAGCCAAGATGGCGCTGTGGCCGGTCCTCTGCATAAATCATCCACTGCTCTCCTCCCCACGCAATCCATGCAGTCTGCACCCTCTGTTGTGAACCAGGAAGCCTCCCTGAGTACTGGAATGTGTAGTGGTCGAATATATTGGTATAGTGGTATAGTCACCTTCTCCTCCAGGCACCCTAGTATCTAGCAGCCCTGCTAAAGTAAAAATGTGCCTGGAGGTCACTGCAGCCAGCTATGAGGTAAGCCATATCACCTCATTAACTCCTACATTGACAATGCAAAATTCTATGCCTGACGGACAAGCAGCGATGGACACTACATTAAAGGATATGCTAATGTCCTTAAGAAGCTCAATACAAGCTGATATGCTTTCTCTCATGCAAAGATTTGGCCACAGCATAGATGTACTGGAGACTAGGGTCACCCATATTGCACCTAACATAGGAGACATTACTAACACTGTGAACAACATCATTGACACTCAAGAAGACCAGGCTCAGGACACTAAATGGTTAAAAGATAAAATTGCGGATATCGAGGATAGGTCCAGATACAATAACATCAAAATACGCGGCATACCGGAATCGGTGCAAAACTCTGACCTATCCTCCTACGCACGTGGTCTAATCAAAACCATACTACCTAAAACTTTTTTTGAGCTGATCATCGACCGCATCCACAGGCTGCCAAAACCTACATTTCTCTCTGCCACAGTCCTTTGGATTCACTTCTTTCACGTTAAAGAGCAATGCAAAAAATGAGAGCACTAGGCACCCCACCTGACCCATATGGCCAACTGCAAATATTTGCGGATTTATCCCAGCATACCCTGATCCGCCGCAGACAGCTCAACAACATCACCAAGACGCTGCGTAACAACGAGATCCAGTACCAGTGGATAGCACCAGCCAAAATCTCCATCACCTATAATGGATCAAAGCACACAGTGTCCTCGGTTAAAAATGGAATGAGCCTCCTGCAGGAATGGGGCATTATTCCTGATACATCTGATACAACCCCCATGAATCAGAGTACCATCAGGAACCTGCAAGCTCATCCGTTACCGCAAAGAGCCAAAAAACCCGCTAAATAACTAGCAAAAGCAGGATCACCCACACAAAGTGGTCCGGCGTGATGCTCACCCACAATCGGTCTTGCAAACTTTTTGTCCCCACCCTAACATTCCTTGGCACCAGTTGTGACTACCCACAGGAAGTAATTTCTAGGCAGTGCCCTAGAGTTGTGTTATCTTTTTCTTTTCATTCTTTTACTCGGCAAGTTAACTTCAGAGACTACTTAAGGTTGCCTAGTGTTACCCTTTGATGACTTGCATCTAAGGGAACACCCACTGCTCAAACATCAACTCCTCCTCTTGGCATAACATTGATCTGAGATATGCCCTCTGATCAAGGAACAAGAACAGCAAACCACAAACCTTCCTCTTCAGATACGTTATCACTACTACTGCTACATGACCATCATGATTCTATCAATTAATGTAATCGGTCTTAATCACCCTGCAAGGAGATCGTCTCTCTGGAAGCTAGCATGGTGTTCAAGAAACGCACTTCTGCGAGTCGAATCCTCCATCATGTAGGAACAGAGACATTGATACCATCATTACAGCCAATGCCCCACATAAAAATAAAGGCACTTTGATAGCCATCAAGAAATCTACACCCTTTCAACTGCAAAGGATCCGGATGGACTCTACCTAAAGTAGTAGAAACCATCATCAACAACTCACCATACACTATCATCTCAGTTTACGCTCCCAATGTCCACCAGCTGAGATTTATCCGCAAATTACACAAGTTCTTGCTGTTGAACAAGGTGCTGTTGTATGGTGTGGCGACTTCAGTATCACCCCAGACCCTCACATTGACAATACATCTATTCCTGAATGAGGCAAACCAGGTTTAAACCCACTGATATCTAACCTGCGCCTATACGATGTATGGAGATGCCAGCACGCAGAAGAAAAGGATTATATATATTTTTTCACCTCGCCACAACACATATTCCCGCATTGATCTCTTTCTTTTGGACCAATGGACTTTGCAAAAAGTTTCATCCTCATCTATACTTCCTGCTACTTGGTTGGACCATTCCCCAATATGTATTACTATAGAGGATAACCCTAAAACATCACCAACCTTCCTTTGGAGGATGAACACACGAAATTCTTCAGTCTAAGCTATTCTCAGAATGAAAAATAAGAAAAAAATACCACGCTAACAATAATAAATAAAAAGCTGCAGCTAAAATTTGTGAGATACACACAAAACAATGAAAACAAAGGGAAAAGAAAAAGCTGTGCAAATATACTAAAATTTAACAGTGAGTAAATACCCATGGTAAATGAAAAACAATCTCGGTACCAATGAAAAATAAATATATATAATCCTCAATAAGTGATTAAACAATCTAGTGATAAGAGTCCAATGATATCAGTGAAGGTAATTTAAACTCCTTGATATAAAGACACTACCCTCTGATGTGATCCACCACCACATAAAATGCACACTTACTGGAGGGCAAGCTTTGGCAAGCCTGTATAATTGGTAATGACCGGACATCAATCCAGCAGCAGCAACTCTCTGTGGTTACACCAAAGGCTAGCCAGGAGACCTCAAATCAATGAGTATACAGGGCAAGGCATTGATCAGAAACCCAAGAAAATGGAGAGAAGCTCAGCATAGTGTGAATCAGTATATTAAAAAATTATTAAAAATAAAGTTTGCACTTACACAGGACTGAAGTTAAAAACATCCATAGAAAAATTGCCGGCCGGCTTGCAGACACCTGTCCACATACAAGGTACACCGCAATGACGTCAGCCCGTCAACATCCCGACGTTGTTCCCCAGACAACATCATTTTGAGATGAAACGTACTTCGGGAGGTTGACGTGCTGACGTCAACGCGGTGTACCTTGTATGCGGACGAGTGTCTGCAAGCCAGCCGGAAAGTTTTCTATGTATGTTTATAACTTCAGTTCCGTGTAAGTGCAACCTTTATTTTTGATAAACTTTTAATATACTAATTCACACTATGGTTAGCTTCTCTCCATTTTCTTGGGTTTCTGATCGATGCCTTGTGCTGTATACCCATTGATTTGAGGTCTCCTGGCTAGCCTTCGATGTAACCACAAACAGTTGCTGCTGCTGGATTGATGTCCGGACATTGACCAATTATACAGGCTTGCCAAAGCTTGGCCTCTGGTAAGCGTGCATTTCATGTGGTGGTGGATCACATCAGAGGGCGGTGTCTTTATATAAAGGAGTTTAAATTACCTTCACTGATATCACTAGATTGTTTAAGCTATTCTCAGACTACCTACACAGTCAAGTGAAAGACTTTTTTGCACAAAACTTGGGATCAGTAAGAGGCCCTCACACTGTCTGGGATGCACACAAAGCATTTTTGCGTGGTCTCTTCATACATATGGGGGCTCGGGATAAGAGAATGAGAAGGCAACATGTGGACGAAATCTTAGCTGATATTCAGAACACAGATTCCCTTAATAAGCAATACCCCTCTACGGTGCTTACAACCAAAATTTTTAAACTGAGGCTTGAACTCTATTCTCTCCTTTGACAAGACCCAAAAGCGCTTTAAAATGCAAACATATGCCTGGGGAAATAAACCAGGGAAACTTCTAGCTCAACAAAATAAAGGTTACCAAACCAAACCTCATATCCCTTTCCTCTACCACCCTACCACTAAACAAAAATTAACTGACCCGCAAGCTGTAGCAAATGCATTCAGTGAGTTTTACAAATATCTTTACAATCTGAAAGATGACAAATCAGCAATTCAACCAAATTACGCCTCTATTCAGGCATTTCTAGACTCTGTTCAACTTCCTAAACTAACCAAGGCCCAACTAGCTAATCTCAACGCTCCATTCACAACAACAAAAATAGGAAAAGCCATTGATTCCTTACCCAACAACAAAGCTCCTGGACCTGATGGCTTTGTTGGGGAATACTACAAGCAGTTTAAAGACCTACTAACTGAGCATATAGTCCCTGTGTTCAATGATGCTGCCTCCTCAGCCTCGTTCCCCCAGGAGATGTTAAAAGCATTGGTTATCACCCTACTGAATCCAGGCAAAGAACCTAATACTCCCCAAAACTTCCACCCAATTTTTCTCCTTAACCACAACGCTAAATTTTATGTCAAGGCATTAGCCTATAGACTATTAGATATACTTCCAAACCTGATACATCCTGATCAATCAGGATTCACAAAAGGACGTCAAAATTCTGAGCTACCCGCAGAATGATTAATATTATCCGCCACGAATCCGCCATGCAGAATCCTGTGGAGTGCCTTCTCTGCTTATTTCTTTGGACGCAGAGAAGGCATTCAATAGAGTCCATTGGGGTTACCTAGAACAGGCATTAAATAAATTTGGATTTCAGGGCCACATTCTATTAGAAATTTTAGCACTCTATTCATGTCCCTTAGCCAAGGTATATTGTTCCTCTATGTTATCTACACCCTTTAGCATCTCAAATGGGACAAGACAGGGGTGCCCTCTCTCACCCCTAATATTTAATGCAATGAAGGAACCACTAGTGGAAAAAGTTAGATCTATGCAGCACATTACAGGGCTAACAATTGGATCACAAGAACACAAGATAAATTTGTTTACCGTTGATGTAATTCTCATTCTTCCCTAGCTTTGGTAAGAGAAACTTAAAACTTTTGGCCAAATGTCTTATTATAAGGTTAATGCTTCTAATATACTTCCCTTGGGAATTTCACGTGAACGGCAGTCTTTTTTTAAGTAAGCAATATCCATACACATGGGCTGAAAACTTAATATCCTACTTAGGGATCAACTTAACCAAACAAGTATCATCCCTATCCCGAGCTAGCTATGTCTCCTTCCTGAACAATCTCCCTAAGGACCTTGGAAATCTGTCAAAATATAACTTTATATGGTCAGGCAGACTTGTGGCTTTTAAGATGGTTAAACTACCACAAATTCATTTTTAGATCCGTCTCTATCCCTGTACCAGCGTCTTTCTTTGCATCTTTTCAAAGCAAACTTGGTAAATTTATCTGGAAAATGTCCAAAGCCAGGATGATGTCCCCTAGGACGAAACGCGTCGGTATAACTGCTGACACCACCAACATTGCCTGAGATCTGCATTTTTACAAGAGCTGTTTTTTCTTCAAAAATGTGAGTTTTTTATCTTCAATAAACGAGTTTTAAAACTTCTATACAGTATCACACTATGTATCTTTACATTTTTTTTATATATACTTTGGATGCAAGAGTGGATCTATCCCCTATATTATATACAATATTCGCAAGCACCTGGGCCACCTGGATTAACGCTTACGCAGCACAGATACCATCATGGATCCCCACAGTTACAAGCTAGATTGACCCAGTGGGTGTATACCCATCTGTGTCCAATCTTTCTGGTAAGCCCCCAATTTAAGAGGTGGTGGATCTTCTATCAACACTTACTTAAAGTTTCTTCACAATTTTTGGTGCCAAATTTTCTTTAAGGACTTTCTAACTTCTTTGGATTTTATGATAAGTGTATCATTAGCACTTTTCTTTGTACTATGGACTCAATGTGTACTGCTCCCTAAAAATTATTATACCCATTTATGTACCATATACATTATGTTAAACTGTACACAAGATTATTGATTTAGTTTATAACTGTTAGCGCTACACTTTTCTTTTATTTGAATAAAAGCATAAGACTTTTAGTATAGAACAAATGCAAGTATATATCTCTGGAGACAACCCCCCTCCTTGTTGGCAAAGAGACACAGGGTGGGGTAAACGTTACATCCAATCACATGAGGCACAGGTACATTCAAACATTTCAACACATCATATAAACCTGTTAAAGGAGCTTCTCCTCTCCTATTACTTGGGCATGTGTCCACCGTGAGCCGAGAGTGATGGGTACTTAGGAGCAATAGCAGGGTTGAGACAGACCTGAAGGGAGTGGGCTGTCACAGGAGGGTTTTCAGGGATTGTCGAAAAAGACAAAAAAAAACAGAGTAGGAGATAATCAGACAGATTGCCAGCTCCTGTCTCCCCACAGTGAGTCACTTGTTGATGATATCCTGCTCGTCAGTCCTGCCTACTTAAGCCGTCCAGCCCAGATGATCTCTGCCTTCGCCTTGGTCACATCTCTAGAGATGCTCTCCTGTATTCCTGTTAAAGACTTGCTTGGCTGACAATCCTTCTGGCTTCAGATCCTGCTTGCTGTTCTACTATGCTCATCTCTGGCTCCCTAACATTTTGGCTTGTCTGTCTATCAGTTTCCGGTTCCTAAACTCTGGCTATGTTTTGTCTACGTTTACTCTGTTTACCTTTTTTTATTATTATTAAGCAAGTGTGATTTAACTGTACTTCTGTCTCAGTTTGATTCATGGTTTCTGACAGTAGACGAAGGCCATGAATTCAGAAGATGTAGTCAATCCACTTGTTGGTAATATTTTTTCCAGATTGGATGAGCAGGATCACCGCATAGATCAGTTTGCTATGGTGTTACAAATGCTCCTGAGTCGCACGGCTCACCTGGA
The DNA here is from genome assembly GCF_042186555.1 of Aquarana catesbeiana. Taxonomy (NCBI): domain Eukaryota; kingdom Metazoa; phylum Chordata; class Amphibia; order Anura; family Ranidae; genus Aquarana; species Aquarana catesbeiana. The sequence continues at coordinate 938,825,980 of NC_133324.1, forward strand.
ATCTCCCACTGTGGCTGCTCCAGTACAACCTGTCTTGCAGGTCATCCCTGCTGCTGCTCCAGTCTCTGTGCAGGCACCTGCCTCGTGTATTACCTCTATAAGAGGTATGTCTGGTTCCGCTATGCTTCCCCAGGGATTTGGGGGCGATCCACTCCAATGCAGAGGAAATCTCAACAAGATTGAGATATACTTTGAGATGCTGCCCCAGGCATTTCCCACGGACAGAAGCAAAGTAGGTTTCCTGATATCTTTGCTTTCTGAGAGAGCCTTGGCCTGGGCAAACCCTCTATGGGAGACGCAAAAACCTGTTGTCTTGAGTTACCCTGAGTTTGTGGCTTCTTTTAAAAAGGTATTTGATGTTCCCACACACTCCACTTCTGCTGCCAAGTGCCTCATGTCCATCAAACAGAGTACGAGAACTGTTGCCGACTACACCATTGAATTGCGTTCTCTGGCAGCAGAGGTTGCTTGGAACAATGAGGCCCTCGTGGGTGCTTTTTTTCATGGTCTCTCAGATACCATCAAGGATGAGATAGCAGCCCAAGATATACCCACTGAGCTGGAGAAGTTGATCACGTTTGCCATCCTCATTGACGACAGACTCAGATAAGGACTTCTTTTTAAGGAGCGCTTGCGGAAACCTCCTGTACATTTGTCTCCGAACTTTGCAGTCCCACCCTTGCCTCCCTCATCTCCCATGCCTCCTGGTACCAAGTCGGTCTGTGAAGATGAACCCATGCATGCACTTGGGCTTCACGCGTCTCTCTGCGGATGAGAGTAGCCTTAGAAGGAGGGAGAGATTGTGCCTTTATTGTGGCCAGGCAGGTCACCTTTTCAAGTCTTGTCCTACCCGTCCAGGGAACGCCCGAACCTTGAGTTATCCAGAAGGATAAGCCCCTGGTTTTGGTTACCTTTTCTTGGGCTGAGTTGTCCACTGAGATACAGGCTCTGATCGACTCTGAGGCTGCAGGCCTGTTCATTGATGCTGCCTTTGTATTGAAGCACTCGATTCTGCTGCAGCTGCGTGACACTCCACTTGCCATTGAGGCTTTTGACGGGAGACCTCTACAGCCTACCCATGTGACTCATGAGACTGTTCCATTGTCCATGGCCGTAGGGGCTCTTCACCATGAGATAATCCAATTCCAAGTTATTTCCTCTCCTAAGTTTCCGATGGTTATTGGTTACCCTTGGTTACAGAGGCACAACCCCTCTGTGCTGAAGTTCTCTCCTGGTCGCCACAATACAGTAAGACATGCTTCCAAAAGGTAGCCAAGGTGCTGTGCACCTCTTCACTCTCCTCTCTGCTGGAGAAGTACTGCAATTTTAGCGATGTCTTTGATAAAGGTCAAGCCGGAAGGTTGCCTCCACACTGTTCATATGATTGCACAATTGACCTTCAACCTGGTGCCATACCCCCTCGTGGCTGGGTTAACCCTTTGTCGGTCTTGGAGGATAAGGCCATGGAGGAGTATGTTGCAGACGTACTCTCTTGAGGTTTCATCAGCAAATCCTCATCTCCTGCTGGTGCTGGTTTCTTCTTTGTGAAGAAGAAGAATGGTAAACTGAGACCTTGTATTGATTATAGGGGACTCCTCTGAGATTTGTTGCAGTTATGTGTGGTGGTTTATCTCAACGATATCCTCATATTTTCCAGGTCCCTGGAGAGCCACCACACAGATGGCTGTCATGTGCTTCAGAAACTAAGACAGAACAATCTCTATTGTAAATTGGACAAGTGCGAATTCCATTGTGAACAGGTTAAATTCCTGGGTTATGTCATTTCCACTGCTGGTTTTTTAATGGACCCAAAGAAACTTTGAGCAGTCCTACAGTGGCCCCAACCCATGGATTTACATCCTCTGCAGCGTTTTCGTGGCTTTGCCAACTATTATCGGAAGTTTATTTGTAACTTCTCTTCTCTGGCCAAGCCCCTGACTGATATGACCAGAAAGGACGGTAACCCATAGAGTTGGTCTCCGGAGTCCATTAAGGATTTTAGAGAGTCTCAAGGCTGCCTTTGTTTCTGCTCCTGTGTTGGCACATCCTGATCCTATGTTACCTTTTATCCTTGAGGTTGATGCTTCTGAGACTGGAGTTGGCACCTTTCTGTCTCAACGTCCTACCTCTGAGAGCGCTGTGCATCCTTGTGGTCCACTTGCTCCAGTCGGTGGTTGCTCTTGCTGCCTCTCGGTCCCCCCTTTGCTTCCTGGTTGCCGCGTGATTCCACCACACATCATTGGGGATCCCATTGAGGCTCCACACTGTCCATCCGGCTCTGCACATGCTGGCTTCCCTCTTCCTAGTGACATCCAGGAACACATGATGGTTTTGCCATTGCAGCACTGCCCCACCAAGCCAGTCCACCACTGACTGTTGCTTAAGGTACTGTCACAGTGAGGAGCACGCTTTGCAGTAGTTCCATCTATGCAAGGAGATGTCTAGATAATTTTTCACCCAATCACATGTTATTATTAAATCTACACAAGTTTTTATCTCATTGAACGTTTTTATTATTTGACTGTTTGTCCTTTCAAGACTGTCCCGATCAGCGCTTTCAATTGTGGTTGCTCCTGAATGTTTTTACAGTTATGCTTATGGTGGTTGACCACATCTCGAAAATGTCCCGTTGTATTCCACTTAAGAAGTTGTCCACTTCTAAGGAACTGGCTTCCATTTTTGCTCGGGAGATCTTTCGCTTACATGGGTTACCCAAGGTGATTGTCTCGGACAGGGGTGGTCAGTTTGTGTCTCGGTACTGGAGAGCCTTTTGTGCATAGTTGGGAATTCAGCTTGCTTTCTACTCTGTGTATAATCCACAGTCTAATGGGGCCGCAGAATGAACTAATTCAGTCCTTGGAGCAATTCCTACATTGCTAAATTTCTGACCATTATAACAACTGGTCACACCTCTTATCGTGGACGGAGTTTGCTCCCAATAGTGCCTTGAATTCTGCTTTCTGATTGTCCCCGTTTATGGCAAATTGTGCCTGACTCATTTTTTCCGTGGAGTATTGATGCTTTAGAGGAGCAGCTCCGTGGTCTTCGTTCCACTTGGGCACAAATCCAGGAGGCTTTGCGACATGCTAATGATAGGTACAGACTCCATGATGACCACAGACACCTGCCTGCACCTTCCTACCAGGTTGGGGACAGGGTCTGGCTGTTATCTCGCAACCTCCAACTTTGTGTTCCCTGTCTGAAGTTCGCACCTCAGTTTATTGGGCCTTTCCGTATTCTTTGCAGGGGTAACCCAGTGTCTTACGCATTAGACCTTCCTTCTAATATGCATATCTCAAATGTATTTCATGTCTCTTTATTAAAATCTTTGGTCTGCAACCGCTTTACCACCTCAGTGCCTCATCTTAACGTGTACAGGTTGAGAACCATGAGGAGTATGAAGTACAGTTCATTGTTGACTCCCGTAGGTTCAGTAGGCGCATACAGTACCTGGTGCATCGGAAAGGCTACGGGCTGGAGGAATGCTCTGGGGTCTCATCCTTGGATGTACATGCCCTTGTCCTCTGTGATTTCCATAGATGTTTTCCCCTCAAGCCTGGTTGTCCTCCAAGGGGGAAGGGTCATTGAGGAGGGGGTACTGTCAGGGCTGGGCTCAGCCCTTCCTTCTCTAAGCTGGCCACTCAGCTGTCGGCTAATTGCCAGCTCCTGTCTCTCCACAGTGAGTCACCTGTTGATGATATCCTGCTCGTCAGTCCTGCCTACTTAAGCCATCCAGCCCAGATGATCTCTGCCTTCGCCTTGGTCACATCTCTAGAGACGCTCTCCTGTGTTCCTGTTAAAGACTTGCTTAGCTGACATTCCTTCTGGCTCCAAATCCTGCTTGCTGTTCTACTACGCTCATCTCTGGCTTTCTGATGTTTTGGCTTGCCTGACTATCCGTTCCAGTTCCTGAACTCTGGCTATGTTTTGACAATGTTTACTCTGTTTACCTTTTTTTATTGTTATTGAGCAAATGTGATTTAACTGTACTTCTGCCTCAGTCTCAGTCAGTTGTTAGTATTTTGAATTTAATTCATTGAGTGAGCCAAGGCCAGTGGAGGTATTGACAGAGAGGAGTAGCAGACACAGAGCGATTGGTAAGGTGGATGAGTCTGACAGCAGCATTCATGATGGACAGAAGGGAGGGTAGCCTATGTAAAGCTAAGATACTACAAGAATTAAGAGACAGCAGATGTCACAACAGGGTAAAATTGACCAACAACCGGAAAATTTTAAGTAGCATGGCCAGGCCTAAAATTACCAGAGACAAAGACCATAGCCTGGAATTTTACAACAACAATAAAGATACTGCAGACAATACAGTAGTTAAATAGTTAAAGTGACCAGCAGTCATTTAGTTGTATGGTATTCAGGAATAAGGCCTAACTGGTGTATTCGTAACCTTTTTTAATCTATGGAAATAAGGGAGAGGGCCCTGTGAATTTGAGTGATATAACATGAGGTGGTTTAGGTGTACATTGTTCTTACACTTTTTTCTTTCAAAAGGTAGATCCAAGAACAGATGGGCAGTAAGCAGGGAATGCTGCACTTAAAAAACCCCAGACTTCAAAAAATACCTATTAACACAAAATAAAAAATAAAACAAGCCCTTAGCCCTCTTTCTTGCCCGGCTAATAGCCTGTATCCTCTGTGGACCCTCCGTAACTCACCTTTTCCCTCCAATTTCTTCTCTACGCTTCACCTGTTAAAGCAATTGTAAACCTTCAATTTTTTTTTCAATAAAATAACAAACATATTATACTTACTTGCATTGTGCAATGGGTTTGCATAGAGCAGCCCCGATCCTCATCTTGTCAGGTCCTCTGCCGGAGCTTCTGGTTCTTCCTGCTGAGTGTCACTCATGTGGATTGACTCCCCATCTTGACGGATTGCATCTATTCAGACACACCACCTAGCTCGGCCCCACCCCCTGCTCTCTGCTTACAGGTTTAGATGGACAGCAGCAGGAGCCAATGGTTCCTGCTGCTCCTCTCCTGCTGGAAACCCAGGAGAGGAGCTGCTGCAGACAGTGCTGGACCGAGATCGGGCTCAGGTGAGTATTTAAGGGAGGTTGTGGGGTGAGCTGCATGTAAAAGGTTTTTTACCTTAAAGCAGAGAATGCATTAAGGTTAAAGTCCTTTTAACTGTACAACAACTTACGTGGTTCCTCAGACATCTTGTTAGTGTGGACTCTCACTGCCTAGCAGGCATTACTATTTAATGTATACTATTAGTCATTAACCCTGCACTACTGTCTTAATTTTGGCTCACAATTTAGTATACCAGCTAGCATGCCTTCCCATGCCATCTGACTATTGTAATTGACAACGTCTTGATATGTGATTGTCCTGTACTCTAAATTGTTATGTTATACTTCTTGTACTCTGAGAACAGCGTCTTACTTTGAATGAATAAAAATATTGAACAAGGCCCTAACAAACTACAAAATAAACCAATATACCTCAAATTTAAAGAAAACCCCCATAATAGTACCCCCATAACAAGAGTTCAAATATACCCTCAAAATGATCCCCAAAATACTAACTTCATGAAACAACTGCCCATTTATTTTTAGGGAAGCTTTACACCAAAACATGAAAAAAAAGGTTCACTATAGATAGCACAGCAGCTAAAAGTGACTTTGAAGCACCCACGAAAGATAATTAAGAACAAAAAAAAACCTTATTATAAAGAAAACAAAACAAAAAGGAGTTGATGGCCCAAGAGCTAGCAATAAGAATTAAAGTACAATTTTCTAACTGACTCTAATCTCTCCCTTTGTAGTTGCAATAGAAATGAATGGTAAAACATTTATGTATAAAAATAAAAATTATTATAAATACATTTTCCCCTGTTTTTGATTAATAATCACATACAGTACCCTCTGTTTCAAGCTGCATAGGGAGGTGAGGGTGGAGAAACATCAGTGCACTGGTCTTCCCAGTGAGTGGCTGTGCAAGGGGAGGCATGCTAGGACAAGTCTGGTCATTGGAGGAGTTCCCAGCACAGCTAGAGAACTGACCACTGTGTGTTCTCCTCCTTAGTGTGGTCAGTTTTTAATAGGAAAGCAGAGGGACTAGCAGGAACCCCAGGGATTTCACATAAAGGAAGCAATACAAAGACAAAGAGAACCGGGCACTTTATCATACAAGCACATGGTACAGCAGGCACATATCAGGTATATTAAGTGTTGGATTTATATATGCTGTTGTTCTTAGTTTGTATAATGTAGCTTCATTGCACCTGATGGACCTCTACAATATAATAATAATATCTGATTTTTAGGTTCCGGTATCTCGATGCTCAGATCCCTGTTTACCTGGCAGCAGAAAAATGTTTGCTTCTTCAATTCATGAATGTTGCTATGAGTGTGTCCCATGTCCAGAAGGAGAGATCTCCAACATTTATGGTAAAATTTGTACTTGTTAGTAAGCTGCTTTTGGACTATGTAGAAGTTGTCATTATAGTTAAAGTGTACAGTGCTCATACATACAATACTGTGCTACAGTATTCACACTCCTTGACATTTTCCACATTTTGTCATGTTACAACCAAAAACGTAAATTTATTTTATTGGGATTTTATGTGATAGACCAACACAAATTAGCACATAATTGTGAAGTAGAAGGAAAATGATAAATAGTTTTCAATTTTTTTTACAAATAAACATGTGAAAAAGTGCGGTGTGCATTTATATTCAGCCCCCCCCCCCCGAGTCAATACTTTGTAGAACCACCTTTCGCTGCAATTACAGCTGCAAGTCTTTTTGAGGATGTCTCTACCATCTTTGCATATCTAGAGAGTGACATTTTTGCCCATTATTTTTTGCAAAATAGCTCAAGCTCTGTCAGATTGGACGGAGAGCATCTGTGAAAGGCAATTTTCAAGTCTTGCCACAGGTTCTCAATTGGATTTAGGTCTGGACTGTGACTGGGCCATTCTAACACATGAATATGCTTTGATCTAAACTATTCCATTGTAGCTTTGGCTGTATGTTTAGGGTCGTTGTCCTGTTGAAAGGTGAACCTCCGCCCCAGTCTCAAGTCTTTTGCAGACTCTAAAGCTACTTTCACACTGGAGCATTGGGGGCGTTGGTGGTAAAGCGCCACTATTTTTAGAGGTGCTTTACCGTCGTTTTTGTTGCCTTTTTGGCCACTAGTGGGGCGCTTTTAACCCCCGCTAATGGCCGAAAAAGGTTTAAATGCACCCGCTTCGCCGGCACTTTGGAGGCGCTGCCCATTGATTTCAATGGGCAGGGGCACTGTAGGAGCGGTGTATACACCCCCAGTTGTACTCCCCCAGTTGTACTCCCCCTAGTATGAATGATGCATGCATATTCTTAGCCCCAAAGTGCATAACTTTACATTTCTCAACATTAAACCTCATCTGCCACATAGACGCCAAATTAGACAGAGCATTGAGGTCAGCTTGTAAATTGGAGACGTCCTGTAAGGATGTTATTCCACTGCATAGTTTGGTATCATCTGCAAAGACAGAAATGTTACTTTTGATCCCAGACCCAATATCATTTATAAAGATATTAAAGAGTAAGGGTCCCAGCACTGAACCTTGAGGTACACCACTGATAACCCTAGACCATTCAGAGTAAGAATCATTAACCACTACTCTCTGAATTCTGTCTTTTAGCCAGTTTTCTATCCATTTACAAACTGATATTTCCAAGCCTGTTGATTTTACTTAACAAATGAGCCGTGTGTGCGGAACTGTATCAAACGCTTTTGCAAAATCCAAGTATGCCATGTCCACAGCCAATCCTCTGTCCAAGGTTTTACTTACCTCTTCATAAAAAGAAATCAGGTCTGTCTGACAACTTCTGTCTTTCATGAATCCATGCTGTCTGTTGCTTAAAATGTTTTTTTTTCCAGCAAGAACTCGTCTATGTGGTCTTTTATTAAATAATATAAAGGAAAAATCTGCGGCGCTTATCTGAATAAGCACAATGCTAAGGAAGCCATAGATTGTGCAAAACTAACCTATCAAAACATTTTTCAAGTATAAGGCAGAGGGACAAATGATGCGTAAATGCTTAATAATAGCTCAAAGAAGAATAATAATATGTAACATGAAACTAATAACCATACCAGAAGAAAAAAACTCCAGGTAAAGGTCAGGTTCATATAAATTAATTTTCCACCACTTTTGTGCAGCCAGAGATCACACCTAACCAATGTTGCATCAAAGAGTGAGACTATTATAAAATATGTGACTGGGATCCAGATAATTGATAGCCTAATTAGTGAATATGGTGATTAATCATTAAACAATGTAATATGGCAGTGAGTAAAAAATACATTCAATCTATGACTCTAACAAAGAAATGTGTAATCTATATCTCACCACTCTAAATGAATAGATATACCAAAAGGTATTGTGCAGATAGTATTCAGTGCAGCAGCCAAAAATGTATATAAAAAATTATTAAGTGAAATATAAACATCCAAATTGCAACAAATGTCTCAACTCTAAAATTACATAGTAAATAAATAGTGACCTGATAAAGAGCATTCAATGTGACTCCCAAAGAATCTTAATTAAATATATAAAGTAGGAGGGGCGCATGCGCAGCGCGATGCGGGAAGGACGTGAGTAACCTCAGCTCCGTCGGTCCCGGACATCACAGGCTCAATCACCAGGGCTATACCGCTCACATCCCGGCAAAAGTGGCCTCATCGCCTAAAGAACTACCCGGTCCATGCCTGGAAGGGAATCCGGTCACTTTAAACGCTCTCAGCACCATTTAACAAACTTTCTGCTAGACGCTGCAGACAGAAGGAGCAGAAGGATGTCCCAAGATGGCGCCGGCGCCAGTACACAGGCGGCCTCAAGAAAATCTACATCCATTCCATCCGACCTCACATCTAACGCTGGGATCAGTGAGTACCCACCTCCCCTCTCTAAAGCAGACAATAGCCTAACCTTCATTTTTGAGAAATTAGTGGACAAAATTGAAAGTGAAGTTCATAAGTCCACCACAGCCCTATCACAAGAGATAGCCAGCATTGGCACTCGCACAGACATTTTGGAAACTAAACATGATGAACTTTCACTAGCCCATAATGACTTAAGGAAAGATTATGAAACACTTGCTGACAGCTTTGCTTTCATGCAAGCCCAGGTTGAAGATCTCGACAACCGAAACAGACGCCATAATATCAGATTGCGTGGTGTCCCAGAGTCAGTTACAGACCTTATGCCCACAGTTTCCAAGATTTTTCATAATCTCTTGCCAGATAAGCCACCATCTGCATTCACCTGTGACAGAATCCACAGGGCTCTACGTCCTAAACCTACCCCTGATAAACCACCCAGGGATATTTCATGTGCATGAAAGATTTTTTGGTCAAAGAGGACATCATGCGCGCAGCGAGGAACTCCTCTAATATCTCCCTGGAAGGCAAAAAGCTGCAGATCTATCCAGACATCTCCCCTGCTACACTAGATAGAAGACACAGGATGAAAGAAGTTACCAACATCTTACAAGCAGCGAGAATAAAATATAGATGGGGCTTTCCATTTAAACTCACTATCCCTTACAATGGATCCACATATACCATTTACAATATAATTGAAGGCAAAGAACTGCTTGTGAAACGTGAAACTGGGCCTGCTTGAACCGGAACCACCCAACCGCTTTCCCTCAACCCCTAGATCTTCCCCAATCTGGTCCACCCCATCCTCCAGGCGAAACACAAACAACCAAAGAAGATGGCGTCAACCATTCCAAGATAACGCCTCATGACCACATACAGTAATCTTTTTTTCCTAACTCGCTGTGAAATCAGAACATGTTTTCCTTTGAATGAAGGACAGGGAGAAAGGTTTTTGTTGTTCCTCCCCCCCCATTCCAAGATAACGCCTCATGACCACATACAGTAATCTTTTTTTCCTAACTCGCTGTGAAATCAGAACATGTTTTCCTTTGAAAGAAGGACAGGGAGAAAGGTTTTTGTTGTCCCTCCCCCCCCCCCTTTTTTTTTTTGTTACTGATCTTTATTTTTATCTTGGATGATTGAGTACTTGATCCTCACAGCAAGATCCTTTTGACTGGCTCTGTACGTCCATTTAACACCCGCAATCGTCCTTCTCCCAGGATAGAAGTTTAGGACATTGTTTCTCTACTCGGTGTTGAAGAAGAAGAAGAAGGAAGAAGAAAGGAAGAAAGGAGATTTTGTCCTTTTTACTAACAGAAGTTGTAGAGTATCCTACAACTTGGATTCTCACAATGTACTTTAATTTTTTTTTTTTTTTTTTATAATAGACTCCCTCCATTAGAGTTACAACTCAATAGTTGTTCTTTTGTCATATTAATGTAACCGGAAGTAGCAATATTCCCTTTCCATTCTATACCCTACTAACTTGCTCCACCCTCCCCTTCCCTTCCTACCCCCCCCCCTTCCAACCCCCCCCTTTCCAACCCCCCCCCCCTTTCCCACAAACCTCTCAATTCTCCCCCTGGTTACTTTATATGGGTTTTTTTTTTTTTGAAACCTTAAGTTATCCTTAACCAAGGCCTGTGACATCTGCCACCGCTGGATTGTCCCCCATCCTGTCGGTGCCGTTGACTGCGACACTCCCATCTCTGGGGTTGTCGCACCCGACCGCGCTTGCAGGACTAGGACTGTTTTGTCCTCTTGAATTTAATTTACTTGTTAGTGACAAGATGTTTCTTGTCCCTTTGGTACTACTTTACATCACTGTTTTACACATGTTTGTCGCCCTTAGGGCAATTGTTATAACATATTTTAAAAATGGAAGTTTTCACGACATCTCTCAACCACTATGGTTTGGATTCTGGTTTAATTGCCATCACTATGGTATGTTACTCTCATGGTACTCACAAGGCTCCTTATATTCTTTTCATATAACTTCTCCCTCATCTCTGAAAATGTTACTACTAATTATACTAACCACACACAACAAATAACCTTACCCATAGCTTACCCCACATACATGATGGATTCTATTTACAAACGTATTACCTTACCCACATCTAATGGTCTTTAGAGTTATATCACATAATGTTCAGGGTTTCAACTCACCTCATAAACGGAAAAAAGCTTTTCAACATTATAAAAGGCTGGGAGCAGATGTTATTCTCATGCAGGAGACCCATTTTGCTTCTTCTAACCATCCCAATTATTTTGATAAGTCATATAACCAATTTTATTATACTACCTTTCATAACAAAACCCGTGGTGTTGCCATCTTTATACGCAACACCATTATTCTAGATATACAAAATATTTATAAGGACGTAGATAGCAGATATATTATCATCAAGGGACTTATTAACAATAAAGCAATAACAATAGCTTCAATTTACGCCCCAAACGAATCTCAATCTATCTTTTTCACGAATTTCTTTGATAAGCTTGACCACAGGGGCGTCGGGAGGGGGTGGCTTAGCCGTGGCTGAAGCCCCGAATGTGCCCCCGAAAAGCCCCGAGCCTCAGGCATGCAGCTCTTCATTACAAGCCCCGAGCGGCGAGCGCCAGGACCTATCTGATCCCGAGCGCCGGCGAATTTGGCCGAGTTTGGCCGAGTGCCGTAGCAGGTCCCGCCTTCTGGAGCCTGCAACGCCTATGATGGACGTCCCCCTGGTCCAATGCTCGGACCGCGGGACGTGTGACGTCCATCATAGGTGCTGCAGGCTCCAGAAGGCGGGAATTTCAATGCGGCCGCCGCGCCACTGTAAGATCCCCGCTGAGCGCTCTGGCGGCCCGCTCTCCTCTCCTCCTCGGCTCCTCCTCGTCCTCTGACTGCCTGGCTGCTGTGACACCGCACACCACGGCTGAGCTGAGGTAGGTCAGGTCAGACAGTGTATGTGGGTCAGGCTGGTCAGTGTAGGTAAATGTCAGTGTAGGTAGGTCAGTGTAGGTAGGTCACTACGGTCAGTGTAGGTAGGTCAGTGTATGTAAGTGTCAGTGTAGGTAGGTCAGTGTATGTAAATGTCAGTGTATGTAAATGTCAGTGTAGGTAAATGTCAGTGCAGGTAGGTCACTATGGTCAGTGTAGGTAGCTCAGTGTATGTAAATGTCAGTGTAGGTAAATGTCAGTGTAGGTAGGTCAGTGTATGTAAATGTCAGTGTATGTAAATGTCAGTGTAGGTAAATGTCAGTGTAGGTAAGTGTCAGTGTAGGTAAATGTCAGTGTATGTAAATGTCAGTGTAGGTAGGTCACTACGGTCAGTGTAGGTAAATGTCAGTGTAGGTAGGTCACTACGGTCAGTGTAGGTAAATGTCAGTGTAGGTAAATGTCAGTGTAGGTAGGTCAGTGTATGTAAATGTCAGTGTATGTAAATGTCAGTGTAGGTAAATGTCAGTGTATGTAAATGTCAGTGTAGGTAGGTCACTACGGTCAGTGTAGGTAAATGTCAGTGTAGGTAGGTCACTACGGTCAGTGTAGGTAAATGTCAGTGTAGGTAAATGTCAGTGTAGGTAGGTCAGTGTATGTAAATGTCAGTGTAGGTAGGTCAGTGTATGTAAATGTCAGTGTAGGTAAATGTCAGTGTAGGTAGGTCAGTGTATGTAAATGTCAGTGTAGGTAGGTCAGTGTATGTAAATGTCAATGTAGGTAGGTCAGTGTAGGTAGGTCAGTGTAGGTAGGTCAGTGTAGGTAAATGTCAGTGTAGGTAAATGTCAGTGTAGGTAAATGTCAGTGTATGTAAATGTCAGTGTAGGTAGGTCACTACGGTCAGTGTAGGTAAATGTCAGTGTAGGTAGGTCAGTGTAGGTAGGTCACTACGGTCAGTGTAGGTAGGTCAGTGTAGGTAGGTCACTACGGTCAGTGTAGGTAGGTCAGTGAATGTAAATTTCAGTGAATGTAAATTTCAGTGAATGTAAATGTCAGTGTAGGTAAATGTCAGTGTAGGTAGGTCAGTGCAGGTAGGTCACTACGGTCAGTGTAGGTAGGTCAGTGAATGTAAATGTCAGTGTAGGTAAATGTCAGTGTAGGTAGGTCAGTGCAGGTAGGTCACTACGGTCAGTGTAGGTAGGTCAGTGAATGTAAATGTCAGTGTAGGTAGGTCAGTGCAGGTAGGTCACTACGGTCAGTGTAGGTAGGTCAGTGTAGGTAAATGTCAGTGTAGGTAGGTCAGTGCAGGTAGGTCACTACGGTCAGTGTAGGTAGGTCAGTGTAGGTAAATGTCAGTGTAGGTAGGTCAGTGTAGGTAAATGTCAGTGTAGGTAAATGTCAGTGTAGGTAGGTCACTACGGTCAGTGTAGGTAGGTCAGTGAATGTAAAGGTCAGTGTTCACTACCGTCAGTGTATGTAGGTCAGGTAAGTCACGGCCCAGCCAAAAAAAAAAGCCTGCATCACGTGTACAACACCCCCCCCCGGGTCCGGCCTGGTCTTTTTGCCACCTAGCAACGCCCCTGCTTGACCAATACAGTTCTCCTCATATTATTTTAGGGGGAGACTTTAACTTAACCGCACACGCATCCCTTGATAGAAGTAAAACTTCCCCCTCATCAAAAGCATTCTCTAAATCCATGAACCGTTACTTAAACAACTTTCAACTTATAGACTCATGGAGATCTCACAACATAGGAATTAGAGCCTATACACATTATTCATATCCCCATGATGTCTACGCCAGACTAGACTATATTTTTTGCACCCCCATTATGCTGGCTAACTCCTCCGATGCCCATATCAATCCTTGTCCTTGGTCTGATCACGACATTACCTACTTTGAAACATCTCACATAGGACTCTCCCCTTCCCCTTACAATTGGCGACTAAATGACTCACTTCTAACTGACCCCTCAATTACTCAAACCATCTCAACACACATTGAAAACTATTTCACTGAAAATGCTATTGACGATGTCTCCCCCACTATTCTTTGGACAGCACATAAAGCAGTCATACGTGGACATTTAATTAGCATAGCTGCTAAAAGAAATAGAGAAAAACTCAAACATTAAAAATCTTACTAAAAATTTAAATCTACTATACAATAAGCTACAACATAACCCCACCCAAGAAATCACTAAACAAATTCAAGACAAACGTAAAGCCCTAGATCTTATATTATCAGCGAATGCCGAAAAATCCTCGAGATTTTCAAAAGCTAAATTTTTACTACACGGCAACTCCCCCAGAGCTATGTTCGCCAAAAAACTTAACCATGATCATAAACCCCCTCATACATATAAACTTAGAGATCAAGCTGGTAATATGATCACTCATCCTCAAGGTGTTCTTAAGATTTTCTCTTCCTTTTATAAGGACCTACTTTGCAGTCCTCAAATCCCTCCTGACCAACCCTCCAGATCATGGTTAGACGATATTCAACTACCCACTCTGAATGTCACCCAAATAGACTCCCTCAATGCTCCATGTACAAACGCAGAAATAATCAAAATTATTAAATCTCTCAAAACATCTACAGCTCCTGGCCCAGATGGCTTCTCTTCATCATACTATAAAAAATATGCTTCTCTCTTAACCCCTTACCTAAACAAACTTTTCAATCACATTCTCAACGGTAATCACTTCCCAGATGAAATGCTTCTAGCTAACCTTTCCCTTATCCCCAAACCATTAAAAGATCACTCCCTCCCTCAAAACTATCGACCCATATCGGTCCTTAATAACGACCTAAAAATTTTTGGTAGGTTACTATCAGATAGACTAGCTGCAGTAATCACAAATTTAATACATATAGACCAAACTGGTTTTATTCCAGGCCGACAGATAGTCGATAATGTCAGACTAGTCACTAATATCATTCAAGATGCCAACATAACCTCCCACCAATTATGCCTACTCAGTTTGGACATTCATAAAGCGTTTGACAGCGTTAGCTGGTCATATCTAAACCATCTACTGCCCAAATACGGAATCTCAGATAAATTTCTACAGAGTTTTAATGCTCTTTATCACAACCCTCAAACTAGAATTAAAATCCCTGGACACAACTCTGACTTTTTTCCTCTTAGTAGAGGCACTAGACAGGGCTGCCCGCTATCACCATTACTGTTTGCTCTAGCAATTGAACCCTTAGCCCAAAAGATTAGGAATAGTATTGACATAAAAGGATACACAAAAGGGGACAAAGAATTTAAACTCAGCCTATATGCAGATGATGCTCTTCTATTCCTCACAAACCCCCTCACCTCTATCCCATCCCTTTTAAGAACACTAAAGTCTTTCCAAAATATTTCAGGCCTCAAAATCAACACCAATAAATGTTCCGCTATTCCAATTAACTACTCCCAGAATACCCAAACCTTATGCTGGCCATACACTATACGAAAAATCGGCCGAAAAATCGTTCGTATAGACACTTCGTTCGTTTTTCGGCAAGTTAATGGGCACAAATCGATAATCGTTTGTGACGTTTTTGTGGTAAAAAAACGAACGGGAAGTTTGGAAAATTTCTGCCGAACGTACGATAAATTGCAAGGTTAATGTGTTTCCCGTCCGAACTGTCTGCGCTAGGTATATGTAAAAAAACGAACAAAAAATTATTTATTCATATCCACTGAACAATTTATCGGTCATTATATGATGGCACGATCGTTTGCGGTCACGGTCGAACGTTCGTTTTTCGAAAATGGGTTCGGCCGATTTTCTGTATAGTGTATGGCCAGCATTACTATCCAAAAATTTCCCATTTGTATGGTGTCCTAAATCATTCAAATACCTAGGCGTTACAATAACCTCCACTCACAACCTTCTATATAAATCTAACTATATCCCATTATTCTCACATATCACATCTCTTTTAACCACTTGACAACTGGGCACTTAAACCCCCTTCCTAACCAGACCAATTTTCAGCTTTTGGTGCTCTCACATTTTGAATGACAATTACTCAGTCATGCAACACTGTATCTTTATGAAATTTTTGAGCTTTCTTTTGGTGGTATTTAATCACTGCTGGGTTCTTTATTTTTTGCGCCGTAAAAGAAAAAAGACCGAAAAATCTGTAAAAAAATAAATTTTTCTTCATTTCTGTTATAATATTTTGCAAATTAGTAATTTTTCTTCATATATTTTGGCCAAAATTTATACCGCTACATATCTTTGGTAAAAATAACCCAAATTGGTGGATATTATTTGGTCTTTTTGAAAGTTATAGAGTCCAAAAGCTATGGTGCGAATATCTGAAAATTGATCACACCTGAATTACTGACGGCCTATCTAATTTCTTGAGACCCTAACATGCCAGAAAAGTACAAATACCCCCCAAATGACCCCTTTTTGGAAAGAAGACATTCCAAGGTATTTAGAAAGATGCATGGTGAGTTTTTTGAAGTTGTCATTTTTTCCCACAATTCTTTGCAAAATCAAGGTTTTTTTTTTACTTTTTTTTTTTTCCACAAAATTGTCATATTAGCAGGGTATTTCTCACAGACCGCATATGCATACCACAAATTACACCCCAAAACACATTCTGCTATTACTCCTGAGTATGGTGATACCACATGTGTGAGACTTTTACACAACGTGGCCACATACAGAGGCCCAACATGCAGGGGAGCACCTTCAGGCGTTCTGGAGCACCCAGGCCAATTCTGACATTTCTCTCCTACATGTAAAAATCATCATTTATTAGCTAGAAAATTACTTAGAACCTCAAAACATTATATATGTTTTTTTAGCAAAGACCCTAGAGAATACAATGGCGGTCGTTGCAACTTTTTATCTCGCACGGTATTTGCGCAGCAATTTTTTTAACGTGTTTTTTTTTGGAAAAAAAACTGTTTTGTGCTTTACAAAAACCAAAACAGTAAAGTTAGCCCATTGTTTTTGCATAATGTGAAAGATGAAGTTACGCCGAGTAAATAGATACCCAACATGTCACCCTTCAAAATTGCGCGCGCTTGTGGAATGGCGCCAAACTTTGCTACTCAAAAATCCCCATAGGCGACGCTTTAAAATTTTTTACTGGTTACATGTTTTGAGTTACAGAGGAGGTCTAGGGCCAAAATTATTGCTCTCGCTCTACCGATCACAGCGATACCTCACATGTGTGGTTTGAACATCGTTGTCATATGTGGGCGGGACTTACGTATGCGTTCGCTTCTGCATGCGAGCACACAGGGACAGGGGCGCTTTAAAAATTTTTTTTTTTTTTTTTTATTGTTCATTTTACTTTATTTATTTTAGTTTGATGCTTTTTACAGTGAGATATGGGGTCAATAAGACCCCACATCTCACCTCTAGGCTGGGAAGCCTGAAATTAAAAAAAAAAAAAAAGATCCTGGCTTTGATCGTAGCGGTGAGTCGGTAGAAGCACCGCAAGGCGGCGGGAAGGGGGGACGTCCCCTCTTGCCTCCCGTAAGAACGATCAAGCAGTGGAACAGCTGCTATGATCGTTCTCATGGTGTAGGGAATCGCCGGCTGAAAAAGCTGATATCTGAATGATGCCTGTAGCTGCAACCATCATTCAGATATCTCCGCACAAAGTCAAGGACGTTGTATGACAGCCGGCGGGCGGGAAGTGGTTAAAACGCTTTTTTTTTTTTTAACACAAAGTTGTCCATTTATACAATATTTCTACCACATAACATGTACATGCCAAAAATGACACCCCAAAATAGATTCTCCTGCTCCTCCTGAGTACGGTGATACCCCATGTGTGAGACTTCCACAACCTGGCCACATACAGAGGCCGAGTACAGCTGAGCATGGCTCAGCATGGCAGGGTATGGCGGGGTATTGCGGAGTATGGCGGGGTATTGCGGAGTATGGCGGGGTATGGCAGGGTATTGCGGAGTATGGCGGGGTATTGCGGGGTATGGCAGAGTATGGCGGAGTATTGCGGAGTATGGCGGGGTATGGCAGGGTATTGCGGAGTATGGCGGGGTATGGCGGAGTATGGCGGGGTATGGCGGAGTATGGCGGGGTATGGCGGGGGCATGGCAGAGTATGGCGGGGGGCATTGCAGAGTATGGCGGGGGCATTGCAGAGTATTGTGGGGGCATTGCAGAGTATTGCACAGCATTGCAGAGTATTGTGGGGGCATTGCAGAGTATCGCACAGCATTGCAGAGTATTGTGGGGGCATTGCAGAGTATTGCACAGCATTGCAGAGTATTGTGGGGGTATTGCAGTGTATTGCACAGCATTGCAGAGTATTGTGGGGGCATTGCAGAGTATTGCAGAGTATTGTGGGGGTATTGCAGAGTATTGCACAGCATTGCAGAGTATTGTGGGGGTATTGCAGAGTATTGTGGGGGTATTGCAGAGTATTGCACAGCATTGCATAGTAGTGAGGGATGGCTGAGCATGGATGGATGGATGTCTCTGTGCAGCGCTGTGGGCACTACACATCCAGCCCACAGCGCTGCAGACATCCATCCATCCCCCTCCCCGCTCACTGTGTACCGATCGGTACACAGGAGGGGAGGAGAGGAACCGGCGTCATCAGATGACGCCGGTCTGTTCACATGGTAAACGGCCGCGATCAGTGGCCATTTACCGGGATCCGTGATGCGGTCACGGATGTGTTCGGGTGCGCGCCCCAGGGGGCGTGCGAGAGGGGAATTCTGGGAGGACGTCATAGTACGTCCTCCCAGAGTTATCCAACCGCCCTGCAGCCGTCATTCCGCTATGGGCAGGTTGGTAAGTGGTTAAAGTCATGGTCCTCTTTTCATATCTCCTTTTTAGGTAGAATATGTGCTGTCAAAATGACAATTCTCCCCAAACTCCTATACTTTTTTCGCGCCTTACCCATCAACGTTCCTAAATCCAAACTGACCTCTCTTCAAAGAGAAATAAACAAATTTATATGGGCGGAGAAAAAACACCGAGATGCAGTTATGCCCTTATGCACAGACCACAAACTACAGGTGGCCTAGGCCTCCCAAATATATGGCTTTACTATCTGGCATCAAGATTCACACAACTTACTCAATGGTTCACTCCCTCAATTAATACCCCATGGAAAGTGTTTGAATCCATCTCAATTCTCCCGCTTCATTTACAGGGAATTCTTTGGTCCAACACTACCACTTATAGCAAACTTATGAAACACAATATCATTATAGCTCAATTTTATCAATTATGGTCTAAATATAAAGATATATACAAACTCTCATCAGACACACCACCTCTAGCCTCCTTTATAGGAGATCATAGATTTACTTATGCTTATAATGACAGACAAGATTTTTCCATTTGGATTGACAAAAATTTAATTACGCTGAGATCTCTTCAACAAAAGTGGGAATTTATCCCATTCTCAGCTCTACAAGCCACACACAATTTACATACAAATGAACTTCAGCGTTATCAACAAATTAGAGCCTTCTACGCTAAATATTTTGCACTCAACACTCATCCGACATACACAACATTTGAAAATATATGTATTTTATCCTCTAGAGATAGAGGCCTCATATCCAGGATGTATAGTTATATTAATAATGTTGGTGTAACACACAAATGCTTCAATGGGAAGTGGATATGAATGTTTTGATCAGTGTTGAAGAGTGGTGTTCCATGTCAGAAAATCTCCATAAAAGTAACAGAGCTATCACCTTCAGAGAGACCCCAATTAAGATATTCTCTAGGTGGTACCTCACACCTTCGAAGCTCCATACTTTCTACCCATCCATTTCTCCTGATTGCTTTAGAGGATGTCCAGAACCTGGTACCCTCTTACACATTTTTTGGAGCTGCAAACATATTAATCATATATGGCACAAAGCAATCAGTTTAATAGAACTAACCTCTAAACAAAAAATTACCCCCTCTCCTCAGATTTGCTTGCTGTACGCTAATATACCGGGCATTCCTCCCCCATGTATGAGACTATTTCACTCCATGTGTAGTTCAATACACTGGATGACAGCATATAACTGGAAATCTACCAACCTATCATGGCAACAAGTAATAAATAGAATGGAGCTCCTCAAGCTTTCTGAGTGGATTTATCACACCCTTAACGACACTATCCATGTTCACCAAAGGAAATGGGCCTTTTGGAACCCAACCTAAATAAATTAATATCCCATTATCATATCTACCTATCACCTAATGTTGATATAGTGATCTGCCTTATATTATGTGTGTATAAACCTACTCTTATCACCACTATCACCTTTGTAACATAAGGTTATATAACTTTTGTTTTGTCTTTTCTATATCTTTTTTTTTTTTGTACCGATGTATTACATTAATGTCAACTATACCGAATGTCTATTACCTAAACTTCCAAATAAAGGCTTTTGTAAACAAAAAATTAAATATTTAAAGTAAATTGTAACACACCAACAAGTGTAAAAGAAAACAGTGTCCAATGCAGATTTATACACAGAGTATAATAAACAAATAATGTGACTCCCACAGTGAATAAAAATAAAAATAAAAACCAAGCATCCAAAGGTCCCATAGATATTCAAATATAGCAAAAAAGTCCCATTCACATCATCTCCTTCCTGACAAATTGCAAAAATCTTCCACAAATCCCCAGTGATGACCAAAAGGTGTGTAAGATAATGATTCCCCCAGCCTCTCACCTCCCGGCTGAGCGATAACAGCCTAAAAGCAGCCTCACAATACTCTGCGCTTCCAGGTGGTTTAAAACTCAGTCAGCTCCCGACAAATTAATGCCAGCCTCCTGATCTCAGGGTTAGCTCAAAAATAAGGGGAAGGACTCCATAGTGAAGTATGTAAATTACCCACTTACAATTAAAAGCTCCAGTTTCAGCAAAAACTTGAAAACCGGCTCACTCACTCACCGATCCCGGCCGTGATCGGAAAGACAAGCAGCCGAATGATTCGCCTCTCTTCTCCCTGACGCGTTGCATGACTGTCACGTCACTTTATCAAAGGGAATCAAGTGATAAAGTGACGTGACAGTCAAGCAACGCGTCAGAGAGAAGAGAGGCGAATCATTCGGCTGCTTGTCTTTCCGATCACGGCCGGGATCGGTGAGTGAGTGAGCCGGTTTTCAAGTTTTTGCTGAAACTGGAGCTTTTAATTGTAAGTGGGTAATTGTTTAAATAAAAGCTGGTAATTTACATACTTCACTATGGAGTCCTTCCCCTTATTTTTGAGCTAACCCTGAGATCAGGAGGCTGGCATTAATTTGTCGGGAGCTGACTGAGTTTTAAACCACCTGGAAGCGCAGAGTATTGTGAGGCTGCTTTTAGGCTGTTATCGCTCAGCCGGGAGGTGAGAGGCTGGGGGAATCATTATCTTACACACCTTTTGGTCGTCCCTGGGGATTTGTGGAAGATTTTTGCAATTTGTCACGAAGGAGATGTGAATGGGACTTTTTTGCTATATTTGAATATCTATGGGACCTTTGGATGCTTGGTTTTTATTTTTATTTTTATTCACTGTGGGAGTCACATTATTTGTTTATTACACTCTGTGTATAAATCTGCGTTGGGCACTGTTTTCTTTTACACTTGTTGGTGTGTTACAATTTACTTTAAATATTTAATTAAGATTCTTTGGGAGTCACATTGAATGCTCTTTATCGGGTCACTATTTATTTACTATGTAATTTTAGAGTTGAGACATTTGTTGCAATTTGGATGTTTATATTTCACTTAATAATTTTTTAGATACATTTTTGGCTGCTGCACTGAATACTATCTGCACAATACCTTTTGGTATATCTATTCATTTAGAGTGGTGAGATATAGATTACACATTTCTATGTTAGAGTGATAGATTGAATGTATTTTTTACTCACTGCCATATTACATTGTTTAATGATTAATCACCATATTCACTAATTAGGCTATCAGTTATCTGGATCCCAGTCACATATTTTATAATAGTCTCACTCTTTGATGCAACATTGGTTAGGTGTGATCTCTGGCTGCACAAAAGTGGTGGAAAATTAATTTATATGAACCTGACCTTTACCTGGAGTTTTTTTCTTCTGGTATGGTTATTAGTTTCATGTTACATATTATTATCCTTCTTTGAGCTATTATTAAGCATTTACGCATCATTTGTCCCTCTGCCTTATACTTGAAAAATGTTTTGATAGGTTAGTTTTGCACAATCTATGGCTTCCTTATTCAGATAAGCGCCACAGATTTAACCTTTATATTATTTGTTTTTAGGTGTGTGAACACTACTGTTTGTGGCAGCTATTCTTTTTCTACTTTTGCTGAGCTTGAATTTATTTATTGGTAGTGTTTTCATCCATTCATCTTATATTTGTTTGGTTTGGTGTGCGCACAAGTATCCATTACTCTATATACATTAATGGTCTTTTATTAAACACTCCAGTATCTTCCCGACTATAGAAGTTAAACTAACAGGTCTATAGTTACTTGGTAAAGACTTTGATCCCTTTTTAAATATAGGCACCACGTTTGCCCTGCGCCAATCCAGTGGTACTATTCCCGTCATTAATGAGTCCCTAAAAATTAGATACAATGGCTTTAAAATTACAGAGCTCAATTCTTTTAGGATCCGTGGGTGGATGCCATCAGGTCCAGGTGCTTTATCCACCTTTATTCTGTCTAAATATTTCTGGATATCATATAATTTTTGAGCCATTGTGGATCTTTCGGGGTGTCAGTACCACCCCCCTTATGGACATGAGCTCCCCCATGCTCTTTTGTATACACAGAGCTGAAGAAATTATTTAATAAATTAGCCTTCTCCTTGTCCCCAGTCACCCACTCTAGATTATTTTGTAAAGAGCCTACATGCTCAGATCTGACCTTTTTACTATTAATATATGTGAAGAATTTTTTGGGGTTTGTCCTACTATCTTTTGCAAGCTGTTGTTCATTTTAAATTTTTGCATCCTTAAATTTAAAGTAATTTAAATAAATTTTCAGCAATACCTATTACATCATAGTTCTCCTCATGCACCAGAGCTTCCAACTCACCTATTTTGCTTGGCAGACTTCTGGCATTGGTGAACAAACACTTTAATGCATTATTACATTTTGCTCTGGTGTTTTCATATCATTTTTAGTAGTACAAATGGCACTATAGTTTACAATGGTTGTTTGCAACATGGGAACTTTCTTGTCACCTGCCATAACCCTCCCCCCATCTATCCCCATTCCACCCTACATTAATGTCTGACCCCTAACTGACCTGTCTTCCTGATGTAATTCTAGTTCACCCTCCCCCTTCAATCCTAGTTTAAATACTCCTCCAACCTTCCCATAAACCTCTCCCCCAGCACATCAGACCCCCTTCCATTCAAGTGCAAACTGTCTTTAGCATATAGGTTGCACCCCAATGAAAAGTCAGCCCAGTGCTCTAGAAACCCAAATCCCTCCTCCCTACACCAGGTCTTTAGCCATGCATTCAGCTCTCTAATCACCCCCTGCCTTTCCTGTGTTGCGCATGGCACAGGCAATATTTCAGAGAATATCACCTTGGAGGTCCTTCCCTTCAACTTTCAGCCTAGTTCTTAAATTGATTCTTAAGGAGCCTCCACTTTCCATGTATACTGTCATTGGTTCCAACGTGGACCAAGACAGCTGGGTCATGCCCGGCCCTCCCAGTAATTTATCCACCCGGTCCACCACATGCCAAACCCTAGCACCAGGGAGACAGCAAACCATTCGGTTGAGGCGATCCTGGCGACAAATTATCAGTCCTTCTGATTATAGAATCCCCTATTACCACCAACTGTCTAGGCCTACGTGCACTCCCCTCACCACCTCTACTAGATGGTCTGCTCTCCTGGCTGTTAGGGGTAGCAGTGACATCTAGGGCTGTCACCTCTGTTTGCCACCTCCACATCTTCACCCAACTTGGCAAATTTGTTTTGATGCACATACACAGGACTGGCCTTCCTTTTCTGCGAGCCCCTTCCACTCCCTCTAACTACATTAACCCATCTTCCTATCTGATAATCCTGACTTGCCCCTCCACCCTCCACATCAACCATACTGACCACTGCTCAGCGAGCAGATGACCCCCTTCAAGGTTGTCCTTTCTGCCCAGTGTTGCAACTTGCTCCTCCAGATCTCTAATGCGAGCTTCTAGAAGGGCAACCTGCTGACATCTGTCACAGCGGTATCCATCCTGGAGCTGTTGCACCAATTTTGAATACATGTGGCACACTGTGCACTGAGCAAAACCTTCAACCCTGCTAGAACTCATTTCCCAGTTACAATACAATTACTTAAGGGAAGTTTAAGATGTTACTTACAGATTAGAAAACTCCTGTTTTCAACTCCTTGTTATTAACTCTCCACTTTAGTTCAAAATTCCACTTGTGTTCACAAAATCCACATGCAAGCCACCATCAGCTGGGAGCAAGCTACTGTTAACCCCTTCCCTGCCAGTGTCATTTTTACATTGATCAGTGCATTTTAATAGCACTGATCAATGTAATAAAGTCACTGGTCCCCAAAAAGTGTCATTTGGGGTCAGATTTGTCCACCGCAATGTCGCAGTTCCACTAAAAATGGCAGATTGCCACCATTACCAGTAAAAACAATTAAAAAAAAGTCCCTAAATCTATCCCAAGTTTTGCGCAAACCAATCAATACACGCCTATTGCCATTTTTTTTAACCAAAAATACGTAGAAGGATATATATTGGCCTTTAAGCGGGGGTCCACCTATCTATCGTTTTTTTTTTTTTTGAGTTCATTCACAAACTTTTCTTCTCAGCATTACATACTCACATATTGTGTGTAATATGTCAGCCTGTGTCAGATTTCGTCAGAAAGAATAACTTATATTATTCACTGCAGGCAGTTTCCATCTTCATTGTGGGCATTTGAAGCCCACAAGCATTTATTTCCTGGATGTGGTGAATGCTGTGCTCCCAGCATTCACCGCTCGTTCCCGCACATGCTCAGTGGCATCCTGGGAAGCCTGAGACTAGCTCCCAGGAGTCTGGGAGAGGCTAGAAACACGCCTACTCCCACGGGAGGAGAACCAGGAAGTGCAAAGAAGAATAGAAAAATAAAAAGGTAATTACAGCGATTTAAATTTTTTTTAAACGGCATGTCAGCATCTAGGCAAGGAAGAGAATACATACAGATATTATTCAAAATTTGGGTGGAACTCCGCTTTAACTGATAAATAAATGTCTTTTTTTTAATATTTTTTGGGGGATATGTATTATAGCAAAAAGAAAAAAAAACGTTGCTCTTTCTTTGTTTATAGCGCAAAAAAAAAAAAAAAACGGCAGAGGTGATCAAATACCACCAAAAGAAAGCTCTAATTGTGGGAAAAAAGGACACCAATTTTGTTTGGGTACAGCGTAGCACAACCACGCAATTATCAGTTAAAGCGACGCAGTGCCGTATCGCAAAAAATGGCCTGGTCATTAAGGGGGCAAAGCCTTCTGGGGCTGAAGTTGTTAAAGCGGAGTTCCACACAAAACTGGAACTTCCGCTTTAAGGACTCATAACCCCCTGACATGCCACATTTGGTATGTCATTATTCTTTAGGGGGGGTGGAGTGGGTACCTAGTTTTGACAGGTACCCAGCTCCCACTTACGCCTAGGCGATTCGAGCGGAAATTCTTCTCTCCCCCTCCTTCCCTGCAATCTTCCGGGACACGTCACAGGTCTCAGAAAATTGTCCAGCCATTGAGAAGGTGCAGTGCGCACCCGGCTGTGAAGCTACAAGCTGTCACAGCCAGGTGCCCACACTTGTGATGCTGGCGCCGGAGAGAACCAAGGGAGAGAACCAAGGCTTGGGGCGGCCGCATTGCTGGATCGTGGGAGAGGTGACAGTGTGTTGTATTAAAAGTCAGCAGCCACACTTTTTGTAGCTGCTGACTTTTAATAAACACAAAACTGAGTGTAATTCCGCTTTAAAGAACCTGCAAGTACAGAAAGAATTCCAAGTATGGATATTTTTACATACAGTAGTTAGGACCAGGTCAGTTCGGACCAATGTAATATTGTATATATCATACCTGGTTGGTCCCTGTGGAAGCTGGAAATCACTGTAGTAGATACCACTAATCCAATAATCTCCACTAGCTTCTAGGTCCCATGCTGAGCAGCTGCCCTACAACTTACTGAACACAGAGTTCACCTGCTCAGCAAAGGTGTCATTCAGAAATTGTATGGATGAGACAGAGATCGTGATGTTGCTGCCCCACCGCTCAACCTCACTCAGTCAGAGAACACATTGCATTAATTGAGAAGATGCAAAGCTATCTTTGAATGGTGCCTGTCCTGAGTGGGAGACCTCCTGCACAGGGCCATCTTTAATATTGATTGGACCCTGGGCAAAAATTTTCTTGACACCCTCCATGCAGTTTCCCTCTCCACCTGCTCTGAGACATACAATAAATAGCAGCTAGACTCAAAATCTGTTTACTGAATCAGATCAGGCAGCGATTGTGATTGGTTGCCAGAGGTTACAGTGTATCATTACCACTCACTGACTGGTGGCTAGAGATTACAGCACACATTACGGCTCACTGATTAGTTGTTAGAGGTTACAGCTCATGGTTTCTGCTGGTTGATTGGTTGCTAGAGATTACTGTACATCAACACTGCTCACTGGTTACTAGAGGTTACTCCACATCACTACTGCTTACTGAATGGTTGCTAGAGGTTACAGCACATCATCTCCTCACTGCCTGCACACCATGGACTGAGGAGGTGAAGGATCCATTAATAGACAGAAAAATCCTAGGGATCCTAGGGCTCCTGGGATCAGTGGCAGTGCTGGGGGGAGGGGAGGGTGTGATCAATGGCAATGCTGATTTGTTTACTGACTACCAATATAAAGAGGAATTTCAACACTTGTCACCAAAGTAACAAAGTAATAGGGGTTTACACTGACCACTAATGTAATAGAAGCATTCACAGTAACCACCAATCTAAGGAGGGATTTACACTGACCACCAATGTAAGGGGGACATTCACACTGGCCACTAGTGTGAATGAAAGGATTCTACAGCAAGCACCAATGTAATGAGAGGATATACACTGACCACCAATGTAACTGAGACATTTAGCCTGCGTTCACATTTGTGTGTGTTGGGAACGCATGCAGAATCTCGCTGCCCTTTAGCAGATACACAGCAGTGCCATTAATTGTTAATTACACCCTCCCGCATCTGCTGACATGTGCCTTGGCACTGTGCAATTTTGAAAAAGGGTTTGGGACTTTCTTCCACATTTGTAGTACATAGAGCAGCCCATTGAAATGAATGTGACCACGTGACCTACATCTTTATCCACCCTGTTAATACAACTTTGCATCCTAAAACTCCTGTTAACCTCTGCACCCCAAAACTCTCCAATCCCCCTCCCCTTTAACTCTACCTGCCTCCTCTGCTCATCTTTGCACCCACCTTCCTTACCTCCGTACATCCCCTCCTTGCTCACCTGTGCACACCAAATGTAATTCCTTCTCTGCCTACCTCTGCCAAACCCCAAACTTCCCCCCTACACTAATTTGCTTACCTTTGCAGAACAGGCTGATGGTAGGCTTGATGACCACAGTTGTAGGCAGGACTTTCAAGCATGCCCCTTTACCTCCCCAGTGGGCAGCATTCAGTATAGGTGATGGTTAGGGATGAGCTTCGTGTTCGAGTCGAACCCATGTTCGACTTGAACATCGGCTGTTCGATCGTTCGTCGAATTGCGAACGAAATGGGCCGTTCGCGCCAAATTCGTGTGGCGCATCATGGCCCATAATTCACTGCGGCATCGCAGTGCATTGCTGGCTGATGATTGGCCAAGCATGCACTATGACCCGCATGCTTGGCCAATCACAGCGCCGCCTGAACAGAGAGCCATAATTGGCCAAAGCCAAGGAGGCTTTGGCCAATTATGGCTCAGGGGATTTAGTACACGCCACACTATATAAGGCCGCCTACACGGCGGCCCTGTGTAGTGTGTGTTCCGGCGTTCATTGAGAGAGAGAGACAGACAGACAGTGACATTTGATTTGAGTTAGATAGATTAGGCAGAACAGTCAGTCAGTTAGCTGCACTTACAGTGTATTGTGTATATATATATGCATCCCAGGTGTTGCATATATATATATATATATATATATACACTGTATTCAGTTTAGCTAGATCCGTTCTTGTTATCTTCTTACTGACAGGCAGGCTTGTCTTGTTACAGTATTTACAGCTACCTGAAGAAAATTACTGGTGTTCCTTTGATCCTATTAGTACCACAGTCAGGCAGCTAGACTATTTACAGTTAGTGCAGTGCGTCCTGCTCAGTGTTCAGCTAGATCCGTTCCTGTTATCTTCTTACTGACAGGCAGGCTTGTCTTGTTACAGTATATACAGCTACCTGAAGAAAATTACTGGTGTTCTTTTGATCCTATTAGTACCACAGTCAGGCAGCTAGACTATTTACAGTTAGTGCAGTGCGTCCTGCTCACAGTGTTCAGCTAAACCTACAAAAGTTAGTGGGGTGCGTCCTGCTCAGTGTTCAGCTAAACCTTCAAGTTAGTGCGGTGCGTCCTGCTCACAGTGTTCAGCTAGATCCGTTCCTGTTATCTTCTTACTGACAGGCAGGCTTGTCTTGTTACAGTATATGCAGCTACCTGAAGAAAATTACTGGTGTTCTTTTGATCCTATTAGTACCACAGTCAGGCAGCTGGACTATTTACAGTTAGTGCAGTGCGTCCTGCTCACAGTGTTTAGCTAAACCTACAAAAGTTAGTGGGGTGCGTCCTGCTCAGTATTCAGCTAAACCTTCAAGTTAGTGCGGTGCGTCCTGCTCACAGTGTTCAGCTAAACCTACAAGTTAGTGGGGTGCGTCCTGCTCACAGTGTTCAGCTAAACCTACAAGTTAGTGGGGTGCGTCCTGCTCACAGTGTTCAACTAAACCTACAAGTTAGTGGGGTGCGTCCACCTCACAGTGTTCAGCTAAACCTACAAGTTAGTGGGGTGCGTCCACCTCACAGTGTTCAGCTAAACCTACAAGTTAGTGTGGTGCGTCCACCTCACAGTGTTCAGCTAAACCTACAAGTTAGTGGGGTGCGTCCTGCTCACAGTGTTCAGCTAAACCTACAAGTTAGTGGGGTGCGTCCACCTCACAGTGTTCAGCTAAAGCTACCTGTAGAAGGTTGGTGGTGTTCTCATACTACAGGCAGGCAGTTGATTTTGCTAGCTGCAGTATCAGTTTGCAGCTACAGGCCATTAGTATGTCAGGAAGGCCAAGAAGGAGAGGCAGACAGTCACAAGCCAATAAGAGAGGGCAAGCAGGCTCTGTGTCCAGTGCTGGTCGTGGAGACGGTGCATCCTCATCAGCACGTGGCCAGGGGACACGCTTGGCCTTTTCTTCGTCAGCTGGCCGTGTTGAGCCGCAACATGCGGAAGACTTGGTCGAGTGGATGACCAAGCCGTCCTCATCCTCCTCATCCTCTCTCACCCATACCCAGGGTACTTTGTCTGGCAAAGCAGCGGCCTCTTCCCTCAGCTCATTGTCATCAGTGACTCCTTCCCTAGCCCCAACATGTCCTCCTGAGGAGTCCCTCGAACTGTTTGACCACAGTGTTGGGCACATGCTCCAGGAGGATGCCCAGTGTTTGGAAGGCTCTGATGATGATACTGAGCTCGATGAAGGCAGTAACATGAGCGCAGACAGAGGGGGTGCCCAAGAAGGACAGCAATCTGGCAGCCATGCTCCCCCTGCTGCAGCATACTGCCAGGTTTGCTCCAGTGATGAGGAGGGAGGGGATGATGAGGTCACTGACTCAACGTGAGTGCCTGATAGGAGAGAGGAGGAGGAGGCGGCACATCACCAACGAGGCAGGATGCCCTCCAGGGGCCAGCCTAAGGGCAGCATATTGACTGCATCACACCCCAAAGCTCCACATGTGCAGGGCGCTGCAGTCTCTGCGCGTTATTCAAAAAGTTCTTTGGTGTGGGCCTTTTTTGAGACGAGTGCATCAGATTGCACCGCTGCTATTTGCAACATATGTCTCAAGCGTATCTCGCGTGGCCAAAACATCTCCCGCTTGGGTACCACATGCTTGACCAGACATATGTTGACCTGCCATGCAGTTCGTTGGCAAGCGTATCTAAAAGACCCACACCAAAGAACAAAGAGGACCTCTCCTTGCTCCTCATCAGCTGAGATCTCCAACCCCACTATACCTTCAGTGCTCTCTGAGACCTGCACTGAGAGGAATGAAGGTGTAGAATTAGGTGTGTCACAGCCAAGTACTTGTGGGCAATCTGCTTTTGGTACACCGACGTCAGATTGCACCAGGCAAATTTCCCTGCCCCAGCTGCTGCACCGCCGAAAGAAGTTTGCTCCCAGCCATCCACATGCGCAGCGGTTAAATGCTAGCTTGGCAAAATTGCTAGCACTTCAACTGCTGCCTTTTCAGTTGGTAGACTCTGCCCCCTTCCGTGAGTTTGTGGAATGTGCTGTTCCTCAGTGGCAGGTACCTAAACGCCACTTTTTCTCACGGAAGGCTCTCTACCGGCATGTGGAAGGTAATGTCCATGCCTTGCTGGACAGGGCGGTCAGCGGTAAGGTGCATATTACCGCTGACTCATGGTCCAGCAGGCATGGACAGGGATGTTACTTAAGTTTCACGGCACATTGGGTGACTCTGCTGGCAGCTGGGAAGGATGCAGGACAAGGTTCAGTAGTGTTGGAGGTTGTTCCGCCACCACGCCTCCAAAATGCTAATGATTGTGACACACCTCTCTCCTCCACCCCTCCTCTTCTTCCTCCTCCATGGCCTCTTCCTGTGCTTTGTCCTCGGAACCAGCGGTACTCCGTAGCCATTCAAGGGGCTACGCAAGTATGCAGGCCAAAAGATGCCATGCGGTGCTTGAGCTGGTGTGCTTGGGGGACAGGAGCCACACTGGGGCAGAGGTTCTGTCAGCTCTGCAGGGGCAGGTTCAGAGGTGGTTGACGCCATGCCAACTTAAGGCAGGAATGGTGGTTTGCGACAATGGCACCAACCTCCTCTCTGCCCTCCGACAGGGACAAATGACCCATGTGCCCTGTTTGGCTCACGTCCTTAACTTGGTGGTGCAGCGGTTCTTGGGCAGGTACCCGGGTTTACAGGATGTCCTGAGGCAGGCCAGGAAAGTCTGTGTGCATTTCCGCCGGTCATATAATGCTAGTGCTCGGCTGACGGACCTCCAAAAGGAGTTTAACCTGCCCAAGAACCGCCTAATCTGTGACATGCCCACCAGGTGGAACTCAACGTTGGCCATGCTGCAGCGGCTGCACACGCAGCAGAGGGCCATCAATGAGTACCTGTGCGACTATGGCACCAGGACAGGGTCAGGGGAGCTTGTTTTTTTTTCCCCACGCCAGTGGGCCATGATCAGGGATGCATGCACTGTCCTGTCACCATTTGAGGAGGCCACGAGGATGGTGAGCAGTGACAGTGCATGCATCAGTGACACTGTCCCCCTTGTCCACCTGTTGGAGCACACGCTGCGTGGAATAATGGACAGGGCACTTGAGGCAGAACAGAGGCAGGAAGAGGAGGACTTCCTTAGCTCTCAAGGCCCCCTTTATCCAGACAGTGTTTCTGCATGCCCGCCGATCACACAGGAAGAGGACGAGGAGGAGGAGGAGGAGGAGGAAGATTGTGTCAGTATGGAGGTGGAGCCTGGCACTCAGCATCAGCAGCAGTCTTTAAGGGATCAGTCCCAAGAAACACATGGACTTGTACGTGGCTGGGAGGAGGTGGCTGCGGATCATGTCATCCTTAGTGACCCAGAGGACTCCGGACCGAATGCCTCAGCAAACCTACGCTGCATGGCCTCCCTGATCCTGCAAAGCCTGTGTAAGGATCCTCGTATTCGTGGTATCAAGGAGAAGGACCAATACTGGCTGGCAACCCTCCTTGATCCACGTTACAAGGGTAAGGTTGCGGACCTTATCTTGCCATCGCAGAGGGAGCAGAGGATGAAACATCTTCGGGAGGCCTTGCAGAAAGGTCTGTGCAACGCGTTCCCAGAGACTGGGAGGTTACAAACTCCTGTTTCTGGACAACGTGTTGCTGAGGCTTCGGTCAGTCAAAGAAGGAGCGGTGGAGAAGGTGGCCGTCTGACCGATGCGTTCAGACAATTTTTTGGTCCGCAGCCCCAAGGTATGATCGGTTCCAGCAACCATCGCCAGCGTCTGTTTTACATGGTGCAGGAATACCTAGGGGCAAGATCAGACTTGGACACCTTTCCCACTGAAAATCCTCTGGGTTACTGGGTCTTGAGGATGGATCACTGGCCAGAGCTTGCACAGTATGCAATTGCGCTACTGGCCTGTCCTGCATCCAGCGTTCTTTTGGAACGCACATTCAGTGCTGCTGGAGGCTTTGTAACCGATCACAGGGTGCGTCTGTCCACCGACTCGGTCGATCGACTGACCTTCATAAAAATGAATCAGTCTTGGATCACCACCAGCTACCAAGCACCTGATGCTGATGTAACCGAATATTTTTTTTTTAAATCTCAGATCCCTTCAAAGACTGCCTATGCTGATGCTGAGTGACTATCCCTGAGTAATTATCCTCTTCCTCCTCAATCATCACGCTGATAGCTTGAAAGAACATTTTTGGTTCTGGGCGCCACCACCAATGCCTAAGGCACAATTTTTCAGCCCCTGTTCAACAGGGGCGTGTGATTACAATTTTTGATGCAATACTTTGCAGCAGGGCTCGTTCCTGCGTTCCAACTAGAGTGTCT
Organism: Aquarana catesbeiana; assembly: GCF_042186555.1. Lineage (NCBI taxonomy): Eukaryota > Metazoa > Chordata > Amphibia > Anura > Ranidae > Aquarana > Aquarana catesbeiana. The sequence continues at coordinate 938,858,559 of NC_133324.1, forward strand.
GTGAGGGGTTGCAGTGTTGTGGCACCAGCACCACCACCACCACCACCACCAAAGGCCCAATTTTTCTGCCCCTGTTCAACAGGGACACTTAATTACAATTCTTGATCTAATATTTCACAGCAGGGCCCATTTCTGCACCCACCAAGAGCGAGTGAGGACTTACAGTGTTGTGGCACCAGCACCACCACCACCACCACCAAAGGCCCAATTTTTCTGCCCCTGTTCAACAGGGACATGTAATTATAATTCTTGATCTAATATTTCACAGCAGGGCCCTGTGAGGGCTTACGTTGTTGTGGCCACAACAACACCTAAGGGCCAAATTTATGCTGAGTATATAGGGCAGGCCCCTACTTTCAAACATCTAACTTACAAACGACTCCTACTTGCAAACGGAAGGAGACAACAGGAAGTGAGATGAAATCTACCCCTAGGAAGGGAAATTCTCTCCTGTAAGAGTTAATATGGGAAAAACATTTCTCCTTTCCACTGATGCTTTCCAATCCTTGTTCCACAAAAAAACCCAAATTTTCAAAAAACATTTGTCATTGGGACAAAAAGTGAGGTGAAATCTTCTAAAGAGGAGGAAAGATAGCAAAACAAATGTCACAGGGGTGATAACCCTTCCCTATGTTTTCCAAAAAGCTTAAAAAAGATTTTTTGGCTGGAGCTAAACACGTTAAAAATGTTCAAAATGACAAACAGATTCTACTTAACAACAAACCTACAGTCCCTGTCTTGTTTGCACCGCCTGTATACTGCTGTTCAGAGTATATAGGGCCTGGTGGCCCCACACCTTTCCTTATTTTAATTTGGGTGCGGGGTTCCCCTAATATCCATACAAGACCCAAAGGGCCTGGTAATGGACTGGGGGGTACCCATGCCGTTTGTCTCACTGATTTTCATCCATATTGCCAGGACCCGACATTACATTAAACCCGCAAGCAGTTTTAAATGAGATTTTTTCCTTTAAAAATGACATTTGGTGCAGGGACTGTTCTAAACACGGGAAACACGCACCACTTTACAGGCATACTATAGACACCCCCCAGGTACGATATTTAAAGGAATATTTCACTTTTTTTTTTTACTTTAACCATCATTAAAATCACTGCTCCCGAAAAAACTGACGTTTTTGAAAGTTTTTTTTGCATTGATACATGTCCCCTGGGGTAGGACCCGGGTCCCCAAATCCTTTTTAGGACAATACCATGCAAATTAGCCTTTAAAATGAGCACTTTTGATTTCGAACGTTCGAGTCCCATAGACGTCATTGGGTTCTAACGTTCGTGCGAATTTTCGGTCCGTTCGTAGGTTCTGGTGCGAACCGGGGGGTGTTCGGCTCATCCCTAGTGATGGTGGATATGACCTCAGGGGGGCATGATATACATATGAATACTGCCTCTATTTACATATGAATGCAGCTGCTATTTACATATGAATGCCGGTATTTACATGTAAACACCAGGTCTGCAGGTGAGTCATCTGTACAAAACAATAAGGAAGAGCTGGGCAGCATTAGTAACAGAACTTCACACTGAGATATCAGGACACAGCACGGGACTAAAACCTCAAGGGATGAAGGAATTTAAACTGGGATAGTTGGCAAGTATGAGGCAGCTGCTTTTCGCCCCATAACAATGACAGAGCCCAGCTGTCCTTTTTGCCCTGCCTTAAAGATGACCCTGCTTCTGCAGCAGGGCAGCTGCTCAGCACAGGACCCGGAATCTAATGGACATCACTGGAGTAGAGGTGTCTAGACAGTATGCAGAACAAAAATAGTTTTGTTTTGGTTCGTTATTTACAAAAACGTCTTTAGTTAAATGTGTTAGACTTTTCTGAATTCGATGGAACTGAACTCAATTCGACCAAATTTGGAAAATTCGAATTGATTCAAAATCCATTCAAATTGCATTCAAATTCGAATCTTATTACATTCAAATTCCATTGGAAATCAAATTTATTCTATTTGAAATTAGATTTTTGGAAGATGGTTACTGTATATCCTTTCTATTCCATTATATTCTAATGTTTTTTTCTATTCTATTCTATTTTTTTTACATTCTATTCTTTACTTCTTATTCGAATTCAAATGTATTCTATTTGAAATTCAAAATTTGGAAAATGGTTATGTTGTTATATTTATACTATTCTATTTTATTCCTTTTGAGTCTATTCTCCACTTTTTTATTCTATTATTTTATTTTCCTATCTACTCTTTTCTATTTTATACTATTCTATTCTTTTCTATTCAAATTCAAATTTATTCTATTTGAAATCCGACATTTCAAAAATGGTTCATATTATGGGAAATGGTTCTATTCTATTCTATTGTTTTTTTCAATTGTATTCAATTCTTTTATTTTTTATTCTATTATTTTCTATTCTATTCTTTTCTATTCTATTCAAATTTGAATTCACTCTATTTAAAATTTGTTTTTTGGGGGAAACTATTCTATTATTTTCTATTCTATTCAAACTTGAATTTATTCTTTTCAAAGATCGTTTTTCGGAGGAACGTTATATTGTTTCTATTTTATTCTATTCTATTCTAATCTATTTTTTTGTCTATTCTATTCTTTCTTCTCAAATTTATTCTATTTGAAATTCAAATTTCAGAAGATGTTATCTTCTTTCTATTTTATTTATTTTTTATTCTATTCTATTCCATTTTATTATTTTATCTTCTCTTCTATCCCTTTCTTTTCTTTATTTCTTTTGTTTAATTGAATTCAAATCAATTTGAATTTTCCAAATTTGATTAAAATTGAACTCAATTTGACCAAATTTTGACAATTCTAATTGATGTGAATTACATTAAAATTGCATTCAAGTTCAAATCAAATTCCATTAAAATTCCATTGGAAATCAAATTTATTCTATTTGAAATTCGATGTTTGGAAGATGGTTACTGTGTATAATTTCTATTCCATTAAATTCTATTGTTTTTTTCTATTATATTCTATTCTTTTATTTTATATTCTATTCTTTTCTTCTTTTTCAAATTCAAATTTATTCTATTCAAAATTCAAAATTTGGAAACCTGTTTTATTGTTATATTTATTCTATTCTATTTTATTCCTTTTTATTCTATTCTACTCTTTTATATCCTATTTTATTTTCCTATTTATTATTTTCTATTTTATTCTATTCTTTTCTATTCTATTCAAATTCAAATTTATTCTATTAAAAAATTTAATTTTGGAAAATGGTTCAAATTGTGGGAAATGGTTCTATTCTATTCTATTCTATTGTTTTTTTTAAATTCTATTCAATTCCTTTATTTTACATTGTTACATTTCTATTCTATTATTTTCTATTCTATTCTTTTCTATTCTATGATTTTCTATTCTATTCAAATTTTAATTCATTCTATTCATTTTTGGAGGATTGTTAGTGTTTCCATTTTTTCTATTCTTTTTTCTATTCTAATCTATTCTTTTTTTCTATTCTATGCTTTTCTCTCAAATGTATTCTATTTGAAATTCAAATTTCAGAATATGGTTATATTTCTTCTATTTTAATATTTTTTATTTAATTTTTTTATTGTATCCTATTCCTTTCTATTCTATTCTATTCTTTTATTTTATATTATATCCCTTTTTATTCTTTTATTTTCGATTCTGTTCTGTTTTACTCTATTATATTCTATTCTTTCACTTTTTATTATTTTTTTTTTTCTATTCTATCATATTATTTTCTTTTATATTCTTTTATTTTGTATGCTATTTTATTCTCTTTGGTAATTTGAATTTGATTCGAAAACTATTCAAATTCAATGCAAAAACAATTCAAATTTGGTCCGAAATCTTGTTTCATTATTTGGGATTCATTTAAATGCACTACTTTTTTAATTCAGAAATTCGGATACATCCGTAATTCCAATAACAAACAATGTGTCCGAATTTCAATTCGGAACAAAACAAACCACACATGTCTAGAGGCGTCTACTACCATGGTTTCCAGCTTCAGAGGGGATCCCACAGGTATGGTCTATGCATAGTTATGTAGACCCCTTGTCTTAAACAGGGACTACCAGCAAATTTAGCTGCACTAGGTTGTAGTTAACCTGCCTGATTTGTAGTCTTTGTGATCCTTTGGGTTTTTTCTTAAGCCTGGTGTTGCTGTGGTTCCTCCCTTTTGTCAGTAAGTGGCAATGTTACCTTTAGCATTAGTATGATGAACTACAGTAAATCTAGGTTATGAATATGCATACTTCACTCTGCCAATCAGTAGGAGATTCATGGCCACTGACACATGCTGGGAAAGTGTATATATATATATATACAGTATATGGAGGTCAAGTGATCAGGGTCCTCCCATCCAGACCTTGGTCTGGTGTGGATGTGTGAGAAACAGCTACATTGGGTAGGCCTGAAGCCTAAGGCCTGGCCATCTGCTCTAGGCTCTGCAAGAGAGAGCCTGTTTGTTGCCTGGAGGCATGAGGAAAGGGATGGAGTTCTGAGATTTAGTACCAGAGATTACTTTTCCATGAGCTGGGGGCTGTGTAGAGCCTGGAAAAGTGTCAAGACAGACTCATCTAAAGAATCTATACATGGTGCTGTGTTTTTTTATGGTTGCTATACGAGACAGCTGTTGCTACGTAGGTACAGAACATTGAATGCACCCCCAAGGTCCTTGTTCTGTATTGCTGTCTACCTGTCTGTTTCTGTCTTTGGAGTCTTCTGGTCAATTTGCCTATTGTCCTAGGGTGTCCTGTGCCCTAATACTCTCTCCTTACGTATTGCCATAGTGAGCAAAAAACTCACTTTTGTTCAGCCTAAAAGTGACCGGCACCTATTTTCTGCAACCGTCCATGCACACAATGCCTAGGAACCAGCACCCTGAGGTGAAATGTCAGCTAGAGTTGTGGGGAGAGTGCTCCACAATGCACTGCATGCTGCATAGTGCATTCTAATCTCTGATGCCCAATCAGGGCACAGTGAATAGCTGGTTGTTAAGGAGTGGGCTGCCGAATCCTTAACAACGGATGAGTCATCAGCTGTCAACGGGCTTCCTCGCTGACAGCTGAATGGAACAAAAAAACATTGCCGGCAATTGAAAAAAGTGAAAAAACTGTGTGGGGGTGCCTCCCAATCCATATCAGGCCCTTCGGGTCTGATATGGTTTTTAAGGGGAACCCCATGCTAAAATAAAAAAAAAGGCATGCAGTCTCCCGAAAATCTATACCAGACCCTTAGCATGCAGCCTGGCAGTCCAGGAAAGGGGGATGAGCAAACCCTCCACCTCCTGAACCATACCAGACCACATGTCCTCAACATGAGGGGGTGCTTTGGGGTAGGGGGGCTCTACCCCCAAAGCACCTTGCCCCCATGTTGATGGGGACAAGGGCCTCTTCCCCAAAATCCTTGCCGGTGGTTGTTGGAGTGTGCGGGCAGGGGTCTTATCGGAATCTGGAGGCCCCTTTAATAGGGGATGAGTATGGGAGTACAAAAATGTAAAAAGATTAATAAAAAAACAACATTCCCTGATCTAGATCCATCGCCACCGCATTGCCGGACCCAAAAAAGTAAAAAAAAGTTCCAACCATGAGGACGGCTAACCCCCGAATGCCTGCTCCACCATTTGACAGTTCCTAAATAAGTAAGGGGCGGGGCCACCTGGTTATTTACCAGGATGACCCCGCCCCTTGTGACTTCACTGCTCTTGCATGGCCCCACACCTGGTCAGTCTGTGATGGTGGGGGTCAGTCTGTGATGGGTCAGTCTGTAATGGGGGGGTCAGTCTGTAATGGAGGGTCTGTGATTTGGGGGGTCAGTCTGTGATGGTGGGGGTCTGTGATTTGGGGGCCTGTGATGGGTCAGGTCAGTCTGTGATGGGGGGGTCTGTGATGGGTCAAGTCAGTCTGTGATCGGGGGCTGTGATCAGGGTCTGTGATGGGGGGGTTGTGATGAGGCAGCCTGTAATATAAAATAGGGGGGAGATGTGATGTGAAGGGAGGGACAGAGGACACTGATGTAAATGGGGGTCTGTGATTTCTGCACTAGCAAAACACAGGTCTCTGCAAGGGCAATAGAAACAATTGTTTTCTATGTATCCTGTTCACACTGCAACAGCGCCCCTGAGTGCTGAGCAATGCGGTGTAAAATGCATATTGTTTCTATGCATTGCAACTGAGCTGCGGTGCATAAAAATGAATGAACTGAAAAAGCACAAAGTGTGATGTGTGTGAGCCCTAAAGGTGTGCGCATGTATGTGTGTGTGTGTGTGTGTGTGTGTGTGGGGGGGGGGGGGCGCTGTGATGTGCACGGGAGGCTGCGATGTGGAGGATATCATGTGGAGTCATAGCACCAATATGACACTCGGATCTCCGCTGGAAGAACATTTTTCCAACCGGAACCCCGTGAATTTTAATTCAGTACCCCTGAGATAAATGTAGAACGGCTAATGGCCAGTGAAGATGGGGGGTTTGAGTGGCCCGCTGGGGGGGGAGACCTGTCATCTGCACTGCCCATCACCTCACTTCATAGTGCGCAACCCGGCTCAGTCTCAGCACCACTGCATTGCTGAAAGGCAGCCAATGGCCTGAAATTCCAGCCAATGAGGCTGTAGCAATGTTCCTGCATGACGTTAGCCCTCCCACTTCACTTGTTCACTTGTTTTTGTGCGTGTTTACAAAATTAAAGTGGCCGGTCTGGATGAAGTCAAGGGCCAAATTTGAAATACATTTCTACAATATAAGGGCATTAGTATATTTTATTTTACTCTCGCACAATGCACTGATGAAAATCCAGCTGCTAGCTGTAAGGCAAGGATCATTTTTTTTAACTCAGAAACTTTGGCACAGATGATCATTGTGTTTGTATTTTCCTTCCTGCAGACAGTGAAAACTGCATGAAATGTCCTGATGATGAATGGCCAAATGAGAAGAAGGATCGATGTGTTCCCAAATTGGTGGAATTTCTCTCCTACACTGATGATACAATTGTTCCAGTATTTTCATCTGTCTCCATCCTCTGTTGTCTTCTGACTGGTTTAATATTGGGGATATTTATACATTACCAGGACACCCCTATTGTTAAAGCTAATAACCGGAACCTGAGCTATCTTCTCCTGGTCTCCATCATGTTGAGCTTCCTCTGTGTCTTCTTGTTCCTCGGACGTCCAGTAGATGTAACCTGCATGCTACGTCTGTCCTCTTTTGGTGTCATCTTCTCAGTTGCTGTGTCTTCTCTACTTGCCAAAAGTATCATGGTGTGTATTGCTTTTAAAGCCACCAAACCTGGGAGTCCCTGGAGGAAGTGGATGGGAGCCAAGCTGCCCAATTTTATCATTTCCATGTTTTCCCTGTTTCAAGTAATAATCTGTGTTTCTTGGTTATCCATTTCTCCTCCATTCCAAGATAAAGATACTCACTCTTACCAGGGAAAGATCATCATTCAGTGTGATGAGGGTTCAGTTATCGGCTTCTACTCTGTCCTGGGATATATGGGGCTTCTGGCAGCTGTGAGTTTCATTATAGCTTTTTTAGCCAAAACATTGCCAGACCGTTTTAATGAAGCCAAGTACATCACCTTCAGCATGCTGGTGTTCTGCAGTGTCTGGATTGCCATGATCCCGGCCTATCTGAGCACTAAAGGGAAAGACATGGTGTCTGTGGAGATTTTTGCTATATTGGCATCAAGTGTTGTACTTCTTGGCTGTATATTTTTCCCAAAATGCTACATAATTCTGTTCAAGCCTGACCTGAATACAAAAACAGGTTTGCTTGAAAATAAAGGATAATTATTATTATTTTTTATGTATGATGACCCTTGGAAATAAAAATATTATCTATAATATATAGAGCTAACATTATAGTTATATCTATATCATTGTAAATTGTAGTATTTTACTAATGTATTAGGAAGAGAACGAATACTGTTAAAGTGTAAAGTTTAATTATTAATACTTACTCTTCCAATGGGCAGTTAGTATAATTTTTTGCTTTCTTGAAGAGCTTTGGACACCACTGGTATCCAACACTGTGGATTTGTTGCAGACCTTGTCCCCTGCTTGGTGTAATGGTTCCTACCACTGGCTTACTACAGAACAAAGTAATCACTTAGCAGGGAGGAACCACTGTGATCGGAGGGCAGCATAGTTTCCAAATGATCCTAAAGTAAGACACCAGCGCCACCCATATCTTCAAGAGAGAGAAGATTTCACTCACTGCATTCCAGAACCTTCCATTAAACATATTCTTTTATAAACTGTTTGTATAGTATTTTTGACAGGGTTGCCTCAAACATATTGCATGTAGATGGCTATATTAACAAGTACATTTTGTTTGGTGCATTCTAAAATATTTCTCTAATACTAAATAAACTTGATGAGAGCATGTTTACAGTATGTTCACATTATAATTGATACATTTACTTCATTTTAAATAATATTTCCTTTATGGGATAAAAACACATTTTCTCCTTATATAAATTTCCTTAAAAGCTGCTGCTATAAGGGAATATTCATTTTCTCCATACAATCCGAGAAGGAAGTTTGTATATAACAATCTGGTACCAACACAAAAAAAAATAGGTTCCAGGTACTCACTGTTAATTATAGACTTATTTTCAAGACAGCATATAACAGCAACATTCCATTAACAAAGGACCTTAACATATTTTGAACTAAATGTGCTTACTCATAAATAGAGATGAGCTTTGGGTTAAATACGAGTTCGACCCAAACCCAGCCTGTTGGCTGTTCAGCAAATGGATGAACAAAATGGGCAGATTTGGCCACATTGCCCACCTGCCCAAATCTCCAACTGATCAAGTCAGTAAGCAATCACTTAGTGGCAGAATCACTACCACCACTAAATGACAAATCCGAGCAAGCTTGTAAAAATCTGTCTGGGATCCCACGTCTCATCATTAACCATATATGGACATAACCATATTTGGTCAATGACATCATCCAGGTTCCCTGGCACTGCACTTACATTCCAGCTGCACAGAGGAGCTGTCATTTGCAATGGGAGCAGCGGGGGGGGGGGGGGGGGATCAATTCATTGTGAATGATGTAAATGTAGATCTACATCTCTGGACAACATAATTGTCATTGTGGGACATCATTTTTTAAAGGAAGGTTTTATATTAAAAAAAAAAAACCTGACACCATCCCTATTACAACGTGAGATCTAAGAGGTCTATGAGATCTAATCAGTCTGCACCTGTCTATGTATTGTATGATCATATCAGACTTTTATGTCTTTATATTGTTTTTAATGCTTTTTAACCGCTTCAGGACCAGCCACCGCAGTTTTACTGCGGCTGGTTTGCTCCCCTGCGCAAAACAACGTTACCTTATGTCACTTTGCCTTTTGTTCACTAGAGGGACGCACCCTCTGCTGGAGGCACGCCGCTGGAGCCGATGTGAGTGCCCGACGGGCACGATGACCGCCAGGCACCCGTGATCGCTCGTGACAGAGCGAGAACCAGGATCTGTGTGTGAACACAGATCCTGGTTCTCTCAGGGGAGAGGAGACTTATCGTGTGTTCATACTGATATGAAAAACGATCTGTCATCTCTCCCAGTCAGTCCCATCCCCCCACAGTTAGAACACACACCTAGGGAACACAGTTAACCCCTTGATCGCCCCCTAGTGTTAACTCCTTCCCTGCCAGTGACATTTATACAGTAATCAGTGCATTTTTATAGCACTGATCGCTGTATAATTGCCACTGGTCCCAAGAATGTGTCAAAAGTGTCCGATGTGTCCGCTGCAAAATCGGGGTCCCGATAAAAATTGCTGATTACCGCCATTACTAGTAAAAAAAATTAATAATATAAAAATCTATCTCCTATTTTGTAGATGCTAGAACTTTTGCATAGACATGTGTAGGATGAAAAAATTTGTTTAGTTTAGTTTCGATTCATTATTTAACTAAATTTGTTTAGTTAAATTTGTTACATTCGTTTTCGGGATTTGTTTAGTTTCGTATTCAAATTGGAAAAAATTCTACCGCATTCAAAAAAATTTGACCGAATTTGAAAAAGTATACTATATATAACCATTTTGCGAAATTCGAATTTCATATAGAATGACATCGAATTCCAATAGAAAATATTAGAATAGAATAAAAATATAATGTATACACATACATATATATATTTATATAATTCTGCTTGTTTTTTCTAGTCTATTCTTTTCTTTTTATTTATTTATTTTATTTTAATTCGATTTCATTCTATATGAAATTCGAATTTCGGAAAATGGTTATTTATATATATATATATATATATATATATATATATATAACCATTTTCCGAAATTCGAATTTCGTATAGAATGATTTTGAATTTGAACTGAAAAGATTAGAATAAAACAGAAAATAATAGAAAAGAATAGAAAAACAATAGAACAGAATAGAATAAAATACAATATATGTTTTTCTAGTTATTCTTTTCTATTATTTTCTTTTCTATTTTAATCTTTTCTATTCAAGTTTGATTTAATTCTATATGATATTTGAATTTATAGTCTATTCTTTTCTATTCACATTCAAATTCATTCTATACGAAATTCGATCTTCAGTAGCCATGTTCTGAAATTCGAATTTCGTATAGAATGAATTTCAATTTGATTAGAAAAGACTATTATAGAATAGAAAATAGAAAAGAAAAGCATAGAAAAACAATAGAACAGAATAAAAAAAAAAAAGAATAGAATAAAATACAATATATGTTTTTTCTGGTTTATTCTTTTATACACATACACTATTGCTTTATTATTTTATATTCTATTTTATTGTATTTTTTAGAAAATCGATTTCTATTGTTTTCAAATTCGTTAAATTTTTTCGGATTCGTTTAAATTCGTTACTTTTGTAATTTGGAAATTCGGATGCATACGAATTTCTGAATAATGAAAAATTTGTCCGATTTTCGATTCAGAACGAAGCGAAATGCACGTCTACTTTTGCGTAAACCAATCAATATACGCTTATCGCAATTTTTTTTACCAAAAATATGTAGAAGAATACATGTCGGCCTAAACTAAGGAAAAATTTTTTTTTTTTTTTTTTTTAAATTGGGATATTTATTATAGCAAAAATACCACCAAAAGAAAGCTTATCTGTGGGAAAGAAGGACGTCAATTTTGTTTGGGTACAGCGTTGCAAGACCGCGCAATTGTCAGTGCTGAATTGCATAAAAATTGCCTGGTCATTGAGCAGCCAAATCTTCCGGGGCTGAAGTGGTTAAATACATTTGTATATATTTTTTTCTACCTTTGTTGTTGTATCTTTGCACCTTTAAAATCCCAAACCCTTTGATCCCTACTACAACGTAATAAACAAAGGGGAAAAAGAAACCCTTAAGTCTCCAACAAGGGAGCCTGGAGTAGGAGATGTTTGATTGTCACACAATACCCAAAATAGAAATGATGGTTAAAAAGAAACAATAAATCTTTATTATTATATATAAGAGAGAAGAGCCCGCAACTCCAAAGTCCTTGTTGCAAAAATGTATTGGCTACATATGAGCATTAAAAAGCAACTGACGCGTTTCAGCATGAGCCTTACTCATAGCAAGTTTACAATGAAATAATAAAAACATTTATTGGGAAACAGATACAAAACTCCACCCTCTTCTGAGGCACAAAGAGGGCTAATTGCCTCATTATCTCTCGGGAGTGTACCCTATGTATGACAGTACTCCCAGGAGGGAGGGGAGAAAGCACTGGGTCCTAAAGGAATAATGTTAATAGGTAGTGCAATCAGCATGGTTACTTAACAAAACAAAAAAAATATTATTACAAAGTGTTTGATAAAGCATTCAATACATGCACATATATAAGTGTAACCAATATAACATAAATTAGATAAATTAGTACATGTCTGGGGAAAAATGTATGTGCAGAGATGTTTGAGCAAACTATACAGATGAAAAAAAAAAAACCTCTTTATTATTACTTAAAAGTACAATTGTCCTTATTGAAAATTGATCTGTATTATAAATATTAGGGATGAGCTTCGAGTTCGATTTGAACATCGGCTGTTCGATCGTTTGATGAAGATTGAACATTATGGGGCGTTCGCGCCAAATTTAAACGGCGCGTCATGCCCCGTAATGCACTGCGTAATTGCAGTGCATTGCTGGTTGATGATTGGCCAAGCATGCACTATGACCCGCTTGCTTTGGCCAATCACAGCACCGTCAGCAAAGATCCATAATTGGCCAAAGGCAGGGTGGCTTTGGTCAATTATGGCTCAGGGGGTTAAGTCATTGTTACAAGGGTAAGTTTGCAGAACTTATACAGCCTTCGTAGAGGGAGCAGAGGATGAAACATCTTCGGGAAGCCTTGCAGAAAGATTTGTGCATTCGTTTCCAGAGCCTGGGAGGTTGCAATTTCCTGGTCCTCCTGGACAATGTGTTGCTGAGGCTTCGGTCAGTCACAGAAGGAGCGGTGGAGAAGGTGGCCGTCTGACCGATGCGTTCAGACAATTTTTTATTCAGCAGCCCCAAGGTCTGATCGGTTCCAGCAACCATCGCCAGGGTCTGATTCACATGGTGCAGGAATACCTTGGGGCAAGATGAGACTTGGAGACCTTTCCAACCGAAAATCCACTGGGTTACTGGGTCTTGAGGATGGATCACTGGCCAGAGCTTACACAGTATGCAACTGAGCTACTGGCCTGTCCTGCATCCAGCGTTCTATCTGAACGCACATTCAGTGCTGCTGGAGGCTTTGTAACCGATCACAGAGTGTGCCTGTCCACAAACTCGGTTGATCAGCTCACCTTCATAAAAATGAAACAGTCTTGGATCACCAGCTACCAAGCACCTGATGCTGATGTAACCGATTAATTTTTTTATGACTGTGAGATCCCTTGAAGACTGCCTATGCTAATGCTGAGTGACTATCCTGTTATGCTGAGTGACTATCCTATTCCTCCTCAATGTTCACGTTGATAGCTTCTAAGAACATTTCTGGTTCTGGGCACCAGCACCAGTGCCTAAAGCTCAATTTTTCTGCCCCTGTTTAACAGGGGCATGTAATTACAATTTTTGCTGTAATATTTCACACCAGGGCCCGTTCCAGCGCCCACTAAGAGTAACTGTGAGGGCTTACAGTGTTGTGGCACTACCACCACCAAAGGCCCAATTTTTCTGCCCCTGTTCAACAGGGGCATGTAATTACAATTCTTGATATAATATTTCACAGCAGGGCCCATTCCAGCGCCCACCAAGAGTAACTGTGAGGGCTTACAGTTTTCTGGTACCACCAACACCTAAGGCTCAAATTTCTTCAGAGTATAAAGGACAGGCCATATAGTGTATAAAGGCGGTCCCCTACTTTCAAACATCTGACTTACAAACGACTCCTACTTACAAACAGAGGGAGACAACAGGAAGTGGGAGGAAATCTACCTCTAGGAAGGGAAATTCTCTCCTGTAAGAGTTAATATGGGAAAAAGGTGTCTCCACTGATGCTTTATCACCAATCCTTGTTTCCTTAAAAACCCCAAAATTTTAAAAATCCAATTGTCATTGAGACAGAAAGTGAGGTGAAATCTTCTGAACAGGGGCACAGACAGCAAAACAGATGTTACAGGGGTGATAACCCTTCCCTATGTTATCCAAAAAGCTTAAAAATAGATTTTTTGGCTGGAGCTACACTTAAAAAATGCACCCGTTCCAAATTACAAACAGATTCAACAGTCCCTATCTTGTTTGTAACCCGGGGGCCGCCTGTATTTTGCTGTTCAGAATATATAGGCCCCGGGGGCCCCACGCTTTTCTTTTTTTAATTTGGGTGCGGGGTTCCCCTTAATATCCATACAAGACCCAAAGGGCCTGGTAATGGGCTGGGGGGGTACCCATGCCGTTTTTCTCAATAATTTTCATCCATATTGCCTTGGACCTGACATTACATTACAGCCGCAAGCAGTTTTAAATGACTTTCATTCCTTTAGAAATTTAATTTTGTGCAGGGACTGTTCTAAACACAGGAAACACGTGACACTTTACAGGCATACTATAGACACCCCTCAGGTATGATATTTAAAGGAATATTTCACTTTTATTTTTTCACTTTAACCATCATTAAAATCACTGCTCCCGAAAAAAAACGGCCGTTTTTAAAACTTTATTTTACATTGATACATGTCTCCTGAGGCAGGACCCGGGTCCCCAAACCCTTTTTAGGACAATAACTTGCATATTAGCCTTTAAAATTTGCACTTTTGATTTCTCATGTTCGAGGCCCATAGACTTTAACGGTGTTCGAATGTTTGTGCGAACTTTCGGTCCGTTCGCATGTTCTGAATGCGAACCAAACCGGGGGGGGGGTGATCGGCTCATCCCTAATAAATATATAGATATCCAAAATATTGAGCCTAACGGACCAACACATTTCGCATAAGTCCATTGCTTTTTCAGGATCCACAAGCTCTCTATATCAAAAATATGGGTGCAATATCTACAATGAAAAAACAATAATTACAAGATTGTACATTTTATTATATTATTTTATATTACAATTTTACCTGAAAATTACACTATGGAGAGGTCCAAAGCCACAATTAGAAAAAAAACCTTACATTTTCCTTGGAAAATCTGAATAGCTAGACCTTTCATCAGTTTTGGGGTCACAAGCCAAGGTTTATGCAGGAGAAGAGTTTCGTAGTCGGGGTCACAAGCCAAGGTCGATGCAGGAGGAGAGTTTCATAGTCAGGGTCACAAGCCAAAGTCTATGCAGGAGGAGAGTTTCCCAGTCGGGGTCAAAGCCAAAGTAGTTTCCAACAGCAATAGATGTAGCTCCAGTAGTATGCAGGATCAGACCACAATAATCTGGCAACAGGAAGAGCCGAGGCAAGGCTTATATAGGAAGTTCATGGGAGGAGCAAGGATTTCAAGGTTCAACAGCAATCAAGACACTAAGCAGGGTTGTTCCAATGGATCAGGTAGGATTGTTCAATACATCCAGTAGGTAGCTGTTCAGCATCCCAGATAGCTCAGTGTGAAGACTCAAAGCCAGGCACAGAAGAGGTCCAGGGTTTGGGCCCAGGTCCTGACACCTTCCATGGGGGTGGAGTATTACGTTTTTTTTCTGTTATTCATGTCCATCGGGCGGCGTGATTGAAGATGGATGACCATTGCAGGACACTTTTTTTTTTAATAAAGGAATTGTCAAAAATTGTCTTTTGTGGTTTTTACTTTTTGACACTTTTTTGGGTGAATTCACATGGGGGGGTGGGATATGGGGGCCCCCTTGTTAAAGGGGACTTCCAGATTCTGATAAGCCCCCCACCCACAGACCCCCACAACCACCGGGTAAGGGTTGTGGGAACGAGGCCCTTGTCCCCATCAACATGGGGACAAGGTACTTTGGGGGGACCTCAAAGCACCCTCCCCATGTTGAGGGCATGGTATGTACTGGGGGGGACCCATGCCAATTTTTTCATTGATTTTTATCTATATTACCGGGAGCCGGCAATACATTACAGCAGCAAGCAATTTTAAATGACATTTTTTCCTTTAGAAATGTCATTTTACTGTGGCACTGTAAAACACATCAGACAGATGTGCCAATTTACAGGTAGACTAAAGGGACCCCCTAGGCACGATATTTGAAGGAATCTTTCATTTTTTAACGTTCGTGTCCCAAAGACTTTAATAGGGTTCACATGTTCGCACAAATTATTCTAAATTGATGAAGAAATTTGATTTTTACTTTTTTTATTGGGTATGTTTTATAGCAGAAAGTAAAAACATTTTTTTTCCAAAACTGTCTGTCTTTTTTTGTTTATAAATAAATAAAAAACACAGAAGTGATTAAATGCCACCAAAAGAAAGCTCTATTTGTGGAAAAAAGGGACATACATTTTATTTAGGTACAACATCGCACCAGCATGCAATTGTCAGTTAAACTAATGCAGTGCCTTATCACAAAAAATGGCCTGGCCATGAAAGGATAAACCTTCCGGAGCTGAAGTGAATAAACCCATGTGAATTATGCTGGTGTAAATGGATGATGCCAAGAAAACTTTATAAAACCAACATTAGATTAACCTGTTGCCACGTAATGCTTATATTTTATTTTTAAATTTTAAAGTATTTTATTAAGTTTTTACACAGACAATAATGCAAATGTATACATTACATAGTAAGTATAAGAGAAAAGAAAAAAAATACATCCAAATATCCTATAATCATACATCTTATAAGCACATTTGTTCCCAGCAAGGATATTTGAGTACCTCTGCATTAAGTGGCTACAGGTGCCTACACTCGTCTCTCGTGCGAGGAAATCTCCCCCCTCCCATCGGGCACCCCGTCAGGAATCTTGCTGTGCCCACCTGGGATGATCAGAGACTCCCACCCATCAAGATCCTTTTCCCTGTATTATCATTACGGTCACCCTCATGAGCCTGATACTAAATATGTCATATAACATGTTATGCTAATAAGGTATGAAAAACATGAAAAAGAAAACACGATCTTAACTTTGTGCAACATAAACATTTTAGGAAACAAAGGCAAAGTATTTCAGTGTATTCCTCTCCGGAGTAACCTTCGTTGGGTTATGCATACTTCGTATGTATGTAAACTATCTACTGGGGGAATTGATTAACCCATCCCTTAAGGGGATATACAGGGACCTTTCAGAGTTCCAGTATGCAGGTCCTCCAGAGTACCTCAATGGTGAGGTATCTTGATATAGGAAAAGGAAAGAAAAGAGCAAAAAAGGACCTGTTAAGGCAGAAGAGACCAAGTGGCCTCTTCCGTGGAAGAAAGAGAACATGTTAGAATGAAGACGAGAAAAGGTGGAGAAGAACAGTGCTACTGTAGATTAGGTGTGCCTCCTGCTCCCAGCTCCGTTCCCGGTAAGAGTGGAATATTACAGTATCGTGCCCATGGTTCCCAAGTAACATTGAATTTCTCAACTTTATCCAACAGTTTCGCTACTATCTTCTCCTGGGACATTATCCATGAAACTTTTCTCTTACAACACTGGAAGGATACTATAGGCCTTTTCCAGGCCTTAGCTATGGTAAGCTTTGCTCCTAATAAAATGAAGAAGGAGAGCTTTTGGGAGCTTTTAGGTATATCTGGAATGGTGCGATTGAGTAAACCTATAAGCGAGTCAGATGAAATCGATACGCTCAGGATATTGCCTATTGTATGTAATATTTTCTTCCAGAAGATTATGATGCGTGGGCAAGTCCACCATATGTGCAACATAGTGCCTTCCAGTTTGCACCCTCTGAAGCATATTGGAGAAGTCCCAGGATAAAACAGTGCCAGCCTGGCAGGTACATAGTACCATCTTGACATAACCTTTATGCTAGCCTCTATTAGAGAGATATTGCAAATACCTTTATATGAGCGGTTCCACCCTCTGAACCAATCCATTGATGTCCAAAATCCACTCAAGTCCTCCTCCCAGGTCCTGGCGTATGTTGATTTGTCCGGTTTAGACATAAGTGCTGTGTATATCACAGAAATCCCCCCTTTTTGGCTATCGAGTTTAGAGCACCAATGTTCGTATTGTGTAATTGAGAGTGATTCATGTTTGTTGTTCCAAATAGATTGTAGGAAATGAGAAATTTGGTTGAATCGAAATCTCTCAGATTCAGGCATTTCCAGTATGCGTTTACAATAAGTCAGATTAATGGGACCCGTTGCTGTTAGAAAGTGTCCTATCCTGTAGAGACCTTTGTCTGTCCACCATTTAAAAGCCTTAATGTTTAAACCTGGCTGAAATGTAGAGTTATGAAAAATGTGAGATAGAGGTTTAAGGGGGAGATTAGGGTCGTTTGAGTGAATAATTTGTTACAAAGTGCAATCGAATGAGATAAGGTGGGTGCCATGATAGCTGGTCTGCTTTTGGGGTCGCAACACATAAGAAAGTCAATGGTGTTGAGGGGAATGGCCTGCCTTTCCATAGACAACCAATCAGGTTTTGGGCCCCTTCCGAAGATGAGAGATATCTGTGACAGTTGGGCAGCCCGATAATAACCCCATAGATCAGGCAGACCCAGACCACCCTGCGAGCGCATGCGTAGAAGAACATTAGACGGGCATCTGTAACCCTTACTTCCCCAGACAAAGCGAATTAACGCAGACTGTAGCTTATGGAGGAAACCTTTTGTCAGAGGGATTGGAAGAGAACAAAATAAATATAAAAGACGGGGGAGCAATGTCATCTTAGTAGCATTTACTCTTCCCAGCCAGGATAGACCATATTTAGCCCATTTTCCTATCTCTTGTCTACATTTAAGTATCATGGGAGGATAATTAGCTTTAAATAAGCCACCTATCTCAGGGGTCAAATGAATTCCCAGGTAGGGGATGGTTGCGTCAGACCAGGAAAACTCAAAGCTTCGTTTAAGTTGTGAAAGAAGCTCTGACGGCACAGTGATATTTAAAGCAACGGATTTATTCATATTTACCGTCAGTCCTGAAATTTTGCTGAAGGATCTCAGGATCCCGCAAACCACTGGGGTGGAAATCAGGGTGGATGTGATGTACAGTAGCAGATCATCTGCCTATAAAGCGCATTTGTGTTCCTGGTCCCCACATTCCACCCCCTTAATATCCGGGTTTGATCTGATGGCTATAGCTAGGGTTTCTATCGCAATAGCGAATAAGAGGGGTGAGAGTGGGCATCCCTGTCTGTTACCCCTTTTAATTGGGAACGAGGCAGAGTATCTACCCATCAACCGAACTTGCGCTGAAGGGTTTGAGCACAGGGACTTGATTATATTTAGAAAAGTTCGACCGAATCCCCAGCGTTGCAGAATGTCACACAGGTATGCCCAGTCTATGGAATCAAACGCTTTGTGTAGGTCAATCGACAAAATAAAACCTTTTTGTTGTGGTTCCCCATCCCAGTGAGAGTGCAGAAGAGAGATAATGTCAATGGTCCGTCTAATTTGATCCGGCCCCTGTCGGCCAGGAATGAAACCCACCTGGTCTTTGTGAATATATAATGAAATGAAGCTGGACATTCTATTTGCTAAGATCTTGGTTAAAATTTTTATGTCATTATTAATTAGGGAAATAGGTCGATAGTTCCCAATCTCACTTGGATCCTTCCCTGGCTTGGGAATTACTGTTATGTATGCGGTATTCAATTCCAATCCCAATGGTCCCCCCTCTCTAAGGGAGTTCAGGAATTTCGTTAAGTGTGGCACTAGCGTAGCTCCAAACTTTTTATAATAACCGTTTGAGAACCCATCTGGGCCAGGGGAGGATCCAAGCTTCAGTGAACTCATAGTGTCTAGCACCTCTTCCTGAGTGAAGGGGTCCTCCATTAAATCCCTATGTGACTTTGTCAGTGCTGGTAGTGCTAGGGAGTCAAGAAACTCCTGCCTAAGCCTACCTCCCGATGATAATTTAGATTTATAAAGATCTCCGAAGAATTTAAGAAATTCTTCCATGATCTTACTTGGGTTTTGAGTTAAATCCCAAGATTGAAGCTTAATTTTGGGAAAAGCTAATGCCCGATGTTTGGGACTTATCTTGACCGCTAATTTAGAGCCTATCCTATCCTTTTGACTGTAAAATTTTGCTCCCGTCCACCTGAGATGTTTTTCTGCTGCGGTGGTCAGAGTAAGATTGAGGAGAGCTTGAGCCCTATCCAGATTTGCTAGGGACTCTGCCGTGGGTGCCCTTTTATGTTCCCTAGCTAGGGCTTTAAAATCTTCAGATTGTTTAATTGTGTCAGCTCTGAGTTCCGCCTTAAGTTTAGCTGCCATTTGCATTATCTTCCCCTTGATCACCGGTTTGTGTGCTGCCCAAATCACTTCTGGCGATACGTCTGAGGTTGTGTTGATTCGAAAATATTCCTTAATGGAGTCCTCTAAGATTGTGCACTGAATTGGATCACTAAGTATGGATTCCTGCAATCTCCATCGTGGGGGATTATTGCACCCTGATGGCTTCTTTATTACCAAAGTAACCATCGAGTGATCCGAAAGAGGTGAATCTACAATCTTGTATCTCAGTATCAAGGGGATCTTATATGAGCGAGTAAATATGTGGTCAATCCTGGCGTATGAGCCATGGGGAGCAGAATAATGTGTGTAATCTTTGACGTGAGGGTTAGTTTCCCTCCAGATGTCAATGAGACCTTCATCATGCATTATTTCTGTTATTTGAACACTTTGCCTAGAGGGACATGTGGGTTTTGGTTTACCAGAGCCGGTTAAGCCCAAGGAAAAGTCAAAAGCCATATTAGTATCTCCGCCAAAGAAAATTGTACCTTTTAAATGAGGTCGTAGCTTGATCATCAGTGATTCAAAAAATGTTTTCTGTCCCTGGTTCGGGGCATAGTACGATACAAATGTATATAATTCCCCATCAATGTTTCCCGAAACTAGAATAAAATGTCCCTGTGGGTCTGTGATCATTTCTGGCTGAGAGATATTAATATGTTTAGCGAAGCAAATTGCGACGCCCCTCGTTTTGTTAGAAGCGGAGGACAAAAAAAATTGGGGAAAATGATGATGTAGAAATTTAGTTTGGTATGATATGGGGAAATGTGTCTCTTGTAAAAAGAGAATGTCGGCATGCATAGACTTATAATGTTGAAACATCTTCCTACATTTGATGGGTGAGTTCAAACCCTGGGTATTATGTGAAATAATATAAATAGAGGGAGTTGTATTAGACCGCTCAGTCATAAGGTGTACAGTGTGGTGCTATGGTTGAAAGGAGTATCTTACCTAGTTGAGAAGGAGAATCTGCGTCACATGGTGGGGATACAATGGCACGTACCAACGCGGGACCTGGGAGGAGAGGCCAGAGGTGGATCCGGAGCCTGGGCGCACTCGTTAGTATAGAGTACAGGAGGGAGAAGAAAGTGGTGAAAAAGAGAAGAAAAGAAAGTGTATTCGTTATTTTGCACAGAAATATTCCGCTTTTACCAATTACAGCGTGATATGTATCTATAACGTAAACTCGGGGGTCCCCAGACCCCCCCCATTCCCCAGGCAGAATGTGCTAGACATTCAAAGCCTCCTAACCCGTGAAAACCATCCCCCTACTAGTAGGGGAGCCAGCCATGGTTCCAGGGGCATAAATGCCCTCCTGGGACCTACAAGGGGCACATTGAAACCACCACGGCCCCGTCACCTGAGTTACATAACCATTGTAAGTTAACTAGCGAACTAAGTCAATAGGTGTTAAAAAGTCACCAGAACAACCCACGTGAAACTTAAACCTTAACTTAAGTAGACACACGGAGCCCCGAGGAGGCAAACCCCCCCCCCCCCCTGTGCCCCAACCACCAATGGATCCCGACCCATGTTAATACCAAATATAAGCGATGCCTCAAAGCCTAACAAGAGGTATTAACCAAAAAAACATTGACCATTACACATCGTCTGCATAACTATGCTGGCTGAAATATTGTAAACCGTTAGCATTTACAGAGAAAGACATTGGGATGTCATCAGGCAACTTTCACCCTCATGTCAGCCCCTGCGGGGTTAGAAGTGTGTCCAGAAGATATAAACTGGGAAAGGGTTGTACCGTTGCATATGACATAACACTAGTGAGAAATGTACCTCTGGAACCCCCCCACCCCCAAAAAGCTAACAGGAGCTTCCTCCAATTTAAGGTAGGCATTAAGCCCGGTGATGTACGGGAGTCTCGTCAGTTAAAAGTCAAATTGATCTCTGCCACATCAAGACAGCAATGAACTGTAAAGCCTAAGAAGAATGTCCAGAGTGGCTTACAAGCCAAAGGGATAAGAAAAAACCCAGAACCACAAAAGGGTCCCTGTGTTCCCTTGGACCTCAGGGTGGGAAACTTTCTTTAGAGCGTTTGGAGCTCTGCTTGAACCATGTAGGTTGTAGAGGACTTGCCGGAGGTGGACGCTTTGTTGATGATGGAGTGCCTCTTCCTTCCTGTGTATCACTCGGGCCTTGCGGTATTAAACCCAAATGAAGAAGTAAATGCTCCCCTTTGGCGAGCGACGAAAAGTCATAATTTTTAAGAAATTTTATAAGAAAAGTTTGTTCTCAGGGGGAATGACCATTGGTATGTTATGGCTCTCTCTGTAAGCAGATGTAGCAAAGGTTTCAGAGAACGTCTCTTCTGCACCGTGTATGGTGATAAGTCAGCAAAGATTTGAATTTTGTGGCCCAATAACTTTAGGTTGTCTATTCCTCCTGCTCTCCTCATAATTTCTTCCTTAATAGCAAAATAGTGGGGTTTCATCAGAGCGGGGGGGTTGTAGTGCCCTGTGTGCCCTGTCCGTGCGATGTTCTGCTATATCTGGGATGAGATCCTTCATCAGGGTTTTCACTGCAGAGCTTACTTTCTCAGTTTCAGGTAGGCAACAAATTCGAAAATTGTATCGTCTTGAACGATTTTTGAGGTCATCGACTTTGGCTAGGGCAGTTTCAAGTTGTTCTTGCATATCTTGAATTCTGTCTGAGTTTTGATTTATACGGGCAACTGCTTGGTCTGCTCTCTTTTCAATAAATCCATTCGCTGCCCTAATTGCTGCAGGTCTGCATGGATGGAGGAGATTATTTGAGCAGCATTTCTGGCCAGACTCTGGGAGAGCAGTTGGGAAAAAGCTTCCATCATGGAAGGAAAGTCAGTGGGGACAGGAGGGTTATTAGGCGCCTCTGCATCTGATAGTAAAAGGCCTGTGTGTGGATCTAGCATAGGAGTGGAGGGGAGACCGTTCTGTAATCTGCCCAGCAGGGATTCTGTAGAAGCAGGGGAAGTTCCCAGAGGCAGAGGAGGGAAATCGGTACCTGGGGACAGTGGAGACCGAGCATCCTGATCTGCAATTGAATCGTCATCTTCTCCTGTACTGTATGCGCCTCGTGTAGCCGCCGCCATCTTAGCGTAGCTGACCGTGCCGGGCGCCGCGGTCATCTGGCTAATTAAACTTCTCCTGGCCTGAGCTGTTGTGTCCCATGGGTTCCGGGAGATCTCCACCACAAATTGAGCCCGGTGTGCTGTGTAAATGTTCGCTCTGTTCGGTCCGGTGATTAAAGCAGGGCCGTGGTGGAGCGGAGCTTCAGTGACTCACGGCCATCTTGGAAGCTGCCGCGCATACGCTCTATATTTTATTTTTAATGCCCATACACCACACATATCCATGGGCAATAAAGGCTTCCGTGCAGAGAGCGCATTCACTGCACACTCACAGCACAGTGACTGAGCTGAGAAAGACAGATCTGAGAAAATGGTGGCTATTTGCCATGTGGCATTTTTGAAATTCACATGTTATGTAATTTAATTTCAGTTAAAGTCAGCGCTGATGAAGCCTCGTTTTTAGAGGTAAAACATGGTGGATTTTTGGGTTGAGGAATTTTTTGAGCACTTCTATGTTGTCATTCTTTGGTTGAAGCATTACATTTATTGGGGTACAACCTATGTAAGTAAGAGTGAGCTCAGTGTAGGATTAAATACTTCTATCAGAGACTCCATCTGTGTGAACAAAGTGAGCTCTCCCTGTTGATATTGAGACACTTTTATAATTCACTTTTTGAAAATTTAAAACAAAAGCAAAATTTTAAATTATTCTTATAAGAAAAGTTATATTTTAGGCTCAAGTGGGTGAGATGTGAGGTGTCATAAACATAAACATGTTATACTTACCTGCTCTGTGCAGTGGTTTAGCACAGAGCAGACCTGATCCTCCTTCTTATTAGGTCCTTCGACAGTGCTCCTGGTCCCTCCCTTCTGTTGAGTGCCCCCGCAGCAAGCAGCTTCCTATGGGGGCACCCAAGCCGAGCCGAAGCTCCCTGTGTCCATTCAGACACGGAGCTGCAGCCCGGCCCCGCCTCCTCATTCTCCTCATTGGTTCAATGACTTTGACTGACAGTAGTGGGAGCCAATGGTGCTTCAATGCTATCTCAGCCAGGGAGGAGGGAGAGTCCCAGACAGCATAGTCTCTAGTGCAATATTGCTGGATCGAGATGGGGCTCAGGAAAATATTGGGGGGGGCGGGCTGATGGGTATTGAGGGGGGCTGCTGCACACAGAAGGCTTTTTATCCTAATGAATAGAATGCATTAAGATGAAAAACCTTCTGCCTTTACAACCACTTTAAGCTTTGCAGTTTACAGTCTGTTGGCAAATAGATTTTTATATACGTTATAAACTCTGAAAAGTCTTAAGAAAGTAATGCCGTGTACACACGGTCGGATTTCTCGGCAGAAAAAGTCAGACGGAATAATTTCATTGGATTTTCCGATAGTGTGTGGGCTTCATCAGACTTTTTTTTTCAAAAATTCTGACGGACCTAGAAATAGAACATGTTTTAAATCTTTCCAACGGAATCAATTCCTATTGGGAAAACTGTTCGTCTGTATGCTATTCCGATGGACCAAAAACGACGCAAGGACAGCTACTGGCTATTGAACTTCTCTTTTCTAGTCCCGTCGTACGTCATCGCATTCTAAATTATCAGACTTTGGTGTGATCATGAGTAGGCAAGTCCGTTTCAGCGGAACTCTGTATGAAAGACCGCCAAAGTTTATTCTGACTAGAAAAAACGGTTGCGTGTACGTGGCATAAGGATACTCTGGTCAGCTTTGCCTTTTTTGCATTCTTTCCACTTCCATTGACTTTATCTTTATTAATACTCGAATTTATAACACAGTCCCACCTTATTGTTTAATTTCCATGTTATGGCTTTATGGTTGACATGAAGCTTCTGACCTTCTGGAGACCAGGGTGTAAAGTTTCCCACCTCCTTATAAGCGGCATTACCATCTTTTCCCAGTATCCAGTTAGTTATTCTGTAGTGATAAACAAATTCTCCATATTCATTAAAGAATGGCACTGGCTCAGCCGAATCAAAGGAATATTTCATTCCTTTTAGGAGGCAATACAGCTTGAAAATAAATATAGAAAGGTAAAAAATGCATGCTGGTATAATAGAATCTGTGAGAAGGAACAAATCATTTTCAGAGGATCCAGACATTTTTTGACTCCCCTCACAGGATATAAGCTATGTCAAATACATACTTCTGTTTAACTGCAAGTCATCCGACTCATAACCAGTTGCAGACTCTGGGTGTACTAGACACGCCCAAAAAAGTCATCATTGTACACAGGGCATCCCTAGTACCTGACAACAAGTAGAGAGGCGCCTCTGGGTGCAGTCGTTTTTGTGGGTAAAAATACTTTTAATATAACATAGGTAAACTCACATTTTAGTAGTTAAAAACAAGCATGGTTAGTCAGAGATGGCGCTTCCGATCCTGTGCCTAGTAGATAGTCTCTGCCGTGGATGTAAGACAACTCTTCCGGGTATGGTATGCCGGCTGCATACACAGAAGAGCGGTCTCAGAACGAGGCTTGGACCGCACAAGACTGCTGGCTGCAGGGGGAAGACGTCATCAGCAATGGACGCCTTTCTTGGGCATGCGCACTTGGATGGTCAGCAAGCCACACCCCTTTTTCAACAGACACATTAGCTAGCCATGGTAAGAGATTTAAGTAAGGGAAGGGGGAGGAGACTGGGCGGGGAAGAGGGCTGATGGACGGGAAGCCAGGGAAATGTAAACAGCCCAAAACTGTGAGGAAAGTGGGCGGTGCGGAAAGCAGAGAAGAACGAAGGGAAATTGGAAAATGTCATTAGTGAGGCTGTGTAACCACAGGAAAGATGACAGAGTAGAGGAAAAAAAAATGAGAAGAGAAAGAGTAAGGAGAAGAAAGGGGGAAGGAATGAAAAAGTGGGAAAGTGACAAAATAAAAAATAAAAATAAATATAAAAATGATGACAGAATAAAATAAAAAAACATAATAATAATGGTAAAAATAAAAATAAATATAAAAATAAAAAAATATAAAAATAAAAATAAAAAATAAAAAATAATAAATAAAAAATAATAAAAATAAATATAAAAATAAAAAATAAAAAATAAAAAATCCCCAAAAAGAGGGAAGAAAAGGAAAGGAGGGGGGGGAGGGAGGGGGAAAAGAAGGGGGGAGAGAGAGGAAAAAAGGGGGGAGAAGGGAGAAGGGGGAGGGGAAGAAGAAAGGAGGGTAAAAACTAGCAAACATCTATGCTACATGTCTAGACCTAAAAAACTAAGATATGTTGATAAAATATATCCTGAAGGGTCTTAGGAATCCTAAGAAATATATATATATATATATATATATATATGCGTATTTGCAACATACAAGACACCATATAAAATACATTGAGATGTGCAACTTAGACAAATAGATAAAAATATATCAAAACATCTTATCATGACATTATATAAAAACTATGGATGCACACCATAGTAAAAGAAATACATGTGTGTAAAAAATGCAGTATGAGAGTGGTGGTATATAAAAATGTCAGATGATGTGGGTGCCTTTAAAGGCATTAGGAAAGTGGGGATTGGGAAAGGAAGGACCGTAATTCACGGAAACCGTGGATAATGGATGACACTATTCTAGAGGATTCATTATAATAAATGAAAAAATACATATATACATAACAATGATGTGGGAGATGTGAACATAGCGATATATGATCAATAAGTGAATATCAGATAGTATGAATGCCTAAAGAGAAAAAAGAAGGACCGTAAATAACGGAACCTGTAGATAATGGAAACCTGTATTAATGGAAATCCATATACTTTATTCTCAACAAAAAAGAGACTGGGAGAAGAAAAAATGCCAGGTGTTACAGTATGGTGGAAATTTCTATACCTTCGTTCATACCCCTCGGGTGAGAGAACATCTAACTGGTAAATCCAGAACGTTTCACGGGCACATAGTTTCTTGAACCGTTCTGCCGCTGGTAAGGAGTTGGAAATTTGTTCAATAACCCAAACTTTAAGCCCTATAGTGGATTTATGATGGGCTTGGAAAAAATGTTTGGGTACACTGTGTGCCACCTTCAGGGGATCAATCCCACCCTCAATAGATCGCCGATGTTCACCGAACCTAGTCCTAAGTGCTCGTATGGTGCGGCCTACATACAGTAGGCCACAGGGGCAAGATAATCCATAGATTACGAAGTCGGAGGAGCAGTTGTAAAAATCTTTCAAAGTGTAAGTGACCCCTTTGGTGGTGAACGACTTCTGACCATGGTGGACAAACTTACAGGTTTTGCACAAAGGTTTACGACACTGCACATACATCCCTATTATTGGGATAAGTATAGGTTCGTTGGGAGAGCAGTGTCTAAACCGAGTTTTGCTGGGGGCTATTTTCATCTTGAGGTTGGGGGCTCTACGGTATGTAACCTTAGGTTTTTCTGGAAGGTAAGGTTTTAGCAGTGGGTCTTGTAATAAGATATTCCAATGATCCACTAGAATTTTAAAAATTTTTCTGAATTGGTAATGGAAAGTGGTGGTGAACCGTACTGTGTGATGATCGGGGTCCCGGAATGGTTTCGGAGGTTTGCCTTTTAAATAGTGCTGAAACGCCTGATCAGTCAGGGCTGGAGGGTAGTCTTTGTCATTGAACTTGTTTTTTAACAGGGTACTCTGGGCAACATAATCACATTCCCTGGTACAGTTCTGTCTCTATCGGCAGAACTGTCCCTTTGGAATGTTGTTGATCCACTGCGGAAGGTGACAACTTTTATAGTGTAGAAAAGAGTTCCCCGCAGTTGGTTTAACATAGTTTCTGGAGACAATCGTAGATGTAGCTACATCAGCACTAAGATCCAAATCAAGGAAGGGCAGCATGTCGGAACTGGCAACAAAGGTAAAAGAAAGGCCAAATTGATTGTCGTTACAATGTTTAACAAAATCGTTGATCACACCGACATCATCATCCCAGATGATGACGATGTCATCGATGTAACGACCGAAAAACACTATATGGCGTGCATATGGGTTGTTGTGGAGAATATATAGATTCTCCCAATAGCCCATGGCCAAATTAGCATATGAGGGCGCCAAATTCGCCCCCATAGCTGTTCCCTGTATCTGAACATAAAATTCTTCATCAAATTGGAAGTAGTTATGTGTTAGGCAATATGAAGTGGCTTCCAAAATGAATGCCGCCTGACGAGGATTAATGAGAGGGTCTTCTGCTAAAAAATGCTCAAGTGCCATTAGGCCAAATGCGTGAGGGATCGATGTATACAGAGAGTTTACGTCGAGTGAGAGCCAAGAGTAAGTTGGCTCCCACTTGTATGCCGAAAGAAGTTCCATCAAATGGGTCCCATCTCGAATATAGGACTGTAATCTCTGTACAATGGGCTGAAGGAAATGGTCAATATATAAGCTAAGACCCGTAGTGACGCTGTCCATTGCTGCCACTATGGGTCTGCCGGGAGGGTTATCTAGACTCTTATGGACTTTGGAGAGGTGATAGAAATAAGGGATTTGGTAAAAATCTTTAAGGAGAAAGGACTTTTCAAATTTATTAATGATATCATTCTGAAAAACCTCTGAGACCAAAATGCTGACCTCTTTGGCTTACTCAGAGGTTGGGTCTTTATTGATTTTAAGGTAAGTGGAGGTGTCAGAGAGCAGCCTTCTGGCCTCTGTGACATAATCTATCTTGTCTTGCAGGACAATTCCACCACCCTTGTCCGCCGATTTTATAACCAGATCCTCTGCTTCCATTAATGATTTCAGTGCCTTGATCTCTACAGGTGACAAATTGTGAGTGTTGGTGGTGTTGGAGGATTGGGAGAGCTTCTAAAAGTCTGAGAATACAACCCTGTAAAAACTCTCAATGTATGGGCCCTTGGCTTGTGAAGGGTAAAAAATAGATTTTGGCTTGAAGGTAGTGTGAATGATAGGAGGGGAGGTGGCAGTATGTTGGGTGAAAAGGTAAAGCAACTGGTCATCAACCATTTCATCATCAAGTGAAGCGTTTTCCATGTCCTCCACTGGATCTACATCAAATGAAAAAGTATCCAATGGGAGAGAGGAGAATAATATGGGTGGAGTAGAATTGACCTGTATATTCTTATTCTCTTTAGAATGGTAGTAGCGTTTCAAAGTAAGGTTCCGAACGTATCTATGAAGGTCTTTAAATAACAGAAAGGGGTTGGGTTTATTGAGGGGTGCAAAATTCAGACCTCTACTTAACAGTGAGGTGTCAGCTCTAGATAAGGCATAAGAAGATAAATTAAAAATCTTCACAGTTTCCCTATTTTCAGTGCGTTGGCACTTCCTCTTGCTACATCCCCCTCTGCAGCCTCTCCGATGAGCTTTCTTTTCCTGGAGGCTGCAAGAGGAGGACTGAGCACCAAAAAAGGAGGAGAGGATGAGGTGAGTGAAAGAAGGGAGGGATCCGTGGGTTCACTGGGGCCAGGGGGATTAGAAACAGAGGAAACTATAGCCTCTGTACCTACAGGAGGGATTTCCATAACTGCCAAAATGGAAGCATGGTTGGTTGGAATGGGTGCTGTGGGGAGTGATCTATTATAAAATTGATTAAGAGCAGAAATAAGACTAGAATTAGTTGATGTTTTATTCAAGTGAATGTCTCTTTTATTCTTAATATTCGGCTGTTTTTTAGCCGGAATAGAGGGATCGGGATAAGACGGGCCTCTAATGGGCTTCCTATTGTGAGACCAAGTGGGAGGAGCCACAGAAAGACTCATTAGAGGTCGTGGGGAGCCAGTCTGAATGGGCGGACGAGAAGGGGGAAGGGTGGGAACTGAAGAAGATTGAGAAATGTATTTTTTCCTCTCTCTCCCCCCTTCTTTTCCCCCTCCCTTCCCCCCCCCTCCTTTCCTTTTCTTCCCTCTTTTTGGGGATTTTTTTATTTTTTATTTTTTATTTTTATATTTATTTTTATTATTTTTTATTTATTAATTTTTATTTTTTATTTTTATATTTTTTTATTTTTATATTTTTTTATTTTTATATTTATTTTTATTTTTACCATTATTATTATGTTTTTTTATTTTATTCTGTCATCATTTTTATTTTTATTTTTATTTTTTATTTTTTCACTTTCCCACTTTTTCATTCCTTCCCCCTTTCTTCTCCTTACTCTTTCTCTTCTCATTATTTTTTTCCTCCCCTCTGTCATCTTTCCTGTGGTTACACAGCCTCACTAATGACATTTCCAGTTTCCCTTCGTTCTTCTCTGCTTTCCGCACCGCCCACTTTCCTCACAGTATTGGACTGTTTACATTTCCCTGGCTTCCCATCCATCAGCCCTCTTCCCCGCCCAGTCTCCTCCCCCTTCCCTTACTTAAATCTCTTAGCATGGCTAGCTAATGTGTCTGTTGAAAAAGGGGCGCGGCTTGCTGACTATCCAAGTGCGCATGCCCAAGAAACGCGTCCATTGCTGATGACGTCATCCCCCTGCAGCCAGCAGTCTTGTGCGGTCCAAGCCTCGTTCTGAGGCCGCTCCTCTGTGTATGCAGCTGGCATACCATACCCGGAAGAGTTGTCTTACATCCACGGCAGAGACTATCTACTAGGCACAGGATCGGAAGCGCCATCTCTGACATACCATGCTTGTTTTTAACTACTAAAATGTGAGTTTACCTATGTTATATTAAAAGTATTTTTACCCACAAAAATGACTGCACCCAGAGGTGCCTCTCTACTTGTTGTCTTTCAGCCTCGAGAATATGGTTTCTTTCTCATCATGATGGCAGCCCCGCTTGCTCCTTTTGGACGTTTTTACCCCTCCATTCCATTCAATAGTAACACATAGACTACTGTTTTGTGTATGTCATTTGGATTGTCATTTTTTATGATTTGGTACTCCTTTTGTGTAGATTTGATCCTGTGAATTCCTGAGGTATTGCGCCTATACTTGCTATTCATCCCTAGTGGCCTGTCCTCCAGTCCTTCTGCCCTGCTGCTGGGATCCCCCTGTCCCGGTACACGGCAATTCAGCTCTGATTAATCATAGCTGCATTGTGAGTATACAGAGGGGGTCCCGGCAGATGGCGCTGTAAAAAAAAAAGCAGTAGGGGCATGTTTATCAACAACATTGCTCAGCCGCATATACAGGAAGCTACAATGAAACATTGTTTCATTTTGTATCTTTCTGTTTATTCATCTACAAATAAAAAGAATGTACTTCAATCTTCAGGTGAAGTCAGTTAAAGAAACATGACAAGTAATAAAAAGTTTTGTTTTGTCTTTTTTATTAAATGCTCCTCTGAACTCATTATTAACCCTTTGTTTACTCTAATCAGCCCTAATTAACTCCTTATTCTCCTTTTTTTCAGTTTTTTGTTTGCTTTGTTTATTAATAATTTTACACCTTTTAAATATATTTATACGTATCAAACTGAAAAAAAGTGCAAAATTGAAAAAACCCACATTTGTAAATAACTTTGCAATGCCTTGCACCAAAATCATAATTTTAGTGTTGTTTTTCACCACTTCAGCCCCAGAAGATTTTACCCTCTTCCTGACCAGTGCACTTTTTACAATTTGGCACTGCGCCACTTTAACTGGTAATTGCGCGGTCATGCGATGCTGTACCCAAACAAAATTTGCATCCTTTTTTCCCCCAAATTGAGCTTTCTTTTGGTGGTATTTGATTACCTCTGCATTTTTTATTTTTTGCGCTATAAACAAAAAACAGCGACAATTTTGAAAAAAAAAACAACAATATTTTTTACTTTTTGCTATAATAAATATCCCCAAAAATGCTTTTAAAAAACAAATTTCTTCATCAGTTTAGGCCAATATATATTCTTCTACATATTCTTGGTAAAAAAAATTGCAAGCGTATATTGATTGTTTTGCACAAAAGTTATAGCATTTGCAAACTATGGAAAAGATTCATGGCATTTTATTATTATTTTTTTTTTTTTTACTAGCAATGGCAGCAAGCTACAATTTTTATCGGGATTGCGACATTGCGGCAGACAGATCCGACACTTTTGACACATTTTTGGGATCATTGAGATTCATACAGTGATCAGTGCTATAAAAATGCACTGATTACTCTGTAATTGTCACTGGTAGCGGAGGGGTTAACACTAGGGGGCGATCAAGGAGATAAATTTGTGTTTCCCCAGTGTGTTCTAACTGTATAGGGATAGGACTGAGTAAGAGAGGAGACATATAGTTGTTTCTATTTACTAGGAACAAACAACATGTCTCCTCTCCCCTGACAGCACAGGGATTTGTGTGTTTACACACAACTACCCATGCTGGCGCTCGTGCACGTGATCTCGCGTGGCCGGCAGCGATTGCACCCGTCGGCCACACGCATCGTGTCCCCTCTGGCAGGTCTTAAAGGGCCGACGTATCCATACAGGATTTTGCGCACCCGTGCCACTTTGCCAATGTATATCGGCGTGAGACGGTCGGCTAAAAGTGGTTAAACGGGGAAAAAATTACAGCATAAAATGCACTCTTTTTATGTGCAGTAACACTATTTATTTTAAAACTAACACTGCTCAAAAAAGGATTGCGAAAAAATCAAAAATCATTGTTGCAGGAAAATGTTCACAAAAAGAAAGCCTTGTTTGTCCTTAAAAAAATAATATACGTAATACATTGTTATGTAATGACAAAATCATTGCCAAATAAACAGGCTCATAGCAGAAATGTGAAAATTGCTCGGGTCCATAAGGGGTGAACAGGTGTGAGAGCCGAAATGGATAAGAAGAAAATAAAATAAGAACTTTAAAATAATTTTTTTTTTTTTGCTTTTTTTATTTGTAGTATATGTTTCATGCTAAGCAACTAGAAGACGTGTGCTTAGATATGAGAGATTGGATCATTTTTTATTCCTTTTCTGCTTTTCTGCTTTCTGCCATTAGGGGACATAGGGTACAAGTTACTAAACACAAATAGAATTTCACATCACCACGAGACCCCACCCCTTTGTGCCCCCACCCCTCACAAACCAGGGCATGCTGGGTCGATGACTTTAAAAGGGGATGGGGTCACCCGCTGATGTCATTGGGTAACTCCTCCCCTTAGCTATTGAAGAAATGTCAGATGGAGAAGCAGGCAGTTGGCGGGGAGCCTTCGACGCCAGAGATTTTTTTTTGGGGATTTGGCGTTGCGGCGTTCGGCGCAATTGATAAAGGGTCTAAACTGAGGGACATTGTTTTTTATTTTTTATTAAAAGAATTGTCAAAAACTTGTGTAGTGTCTTTAATCCCTTTTACACTTTTTTGATGATTGGGTAGGGTACCACATACTCATTCACATGGGGGGGGTCGGAATCTGGGAGCCCCCTTGTTAACCACTTGAGCCCCGGACCATTATGCTGCCTAAGGACCAGAGGTCTTTTTCCAATTTGGCACTGCGTCGCTTTAACTGCTAATTGCGCGGTCATGCAATGCTGTACCCAAACAAAATTTGCGTCCTTTTCTTCCCACAAATAGAGCTTTCTTTTGATGGTATTTGATCACCTCTGCAGTTTTTATTTTTTGCGCTATAAACGGAAAAAGACCGAAAATTTTGAAAAAAAATGATATTTTCTAATTTTTGTTATAAAAAAAATCCAATAAACTAAATTTTAGTCATACATTTAGGCCAAAATGTATTCGGCCACATGTCTTTGGTAAAAAAAATGTCAATAAGCATATATTTATTGGTTTGCGCAAAAGTTATAGCGTCTACAAACTAGGGTACATTTTCTGTAATTTACACAGCTTTTAGTTTATGACTGCCTATGTCATTTCTTGAGGTGCTAAAATGGCAGGGCAGTACAAACCCCCCCCAAATGACCCCATTTTGGAAAGTAGACACCCCAAGGAAATTGCTGAGAGGCATGTTGAACCCATTGAATATTTATTTTTTTTGTCCCAAGTGATTGAATAATGACAAAAAAAAAAAAATATTTACAAAAAGTTGTCACTAAATGATATATTGCTCACACAGGTCATGGGCCTATGTGGAATTGCACCCCAAAATACATTCAGCTGCTTCTACTGAGTACGGGGATACCACATGTGTGGGACTTTTTGGGAGCTTAGCCGCGTACGGGGCCCCGAAAACCAAGCACCGCCTTCAGGATTTCTAAGGGTGTAAATTTTTGATTTCACTCTTCACTGCCTATCACAGTTTCGGAGGCCATGGAATGCCCAGGTGGCACAAAACCCCCCCAAATGACCCCATTTTGGAAAGTAGACACCCCAAGCTATTTGCTGAGAGGCATATTGAGTCCATAGAATATTTTATATTTTGACACAAGTTGCGGGAAAGTGACACTTTTTTTTTTTTTGCACAAAGTTGTCACTAAATGATATATTGCTCACACAGGCCATGGGCATATGTGGAATTGCACCCCAAAATACATTTAGCTGCTTCTCCTGAGTATGGGGATACCACATGTGTGGGACTTTTTGGGAGCCTAGCCGCGTACGGGGCCCCGAAAACCAAGCACCGCCTTCAGGATTTCTAAGGGTGAAAATTTTTGATTTCACTCTTCACTGCCTATCACAGTTTCGGAGGCCATGGAATGCCC
Source organism: Aquarana catesbeiana (assembly GCF_042186555.1). Taxonomy (NCBI): domain Eukaryota; kingdom Metazoa; phylum Chordata; class Amphibia; order Anura; family Ranidae; genus Aquarana; species Aquarana catesbeiana. The sequence continues at coordinate 938,892,866 of NC_133324.1, forward strand.
AGGTGGCACAAAACCCCCCCAAATGACCCCATTTTGGAAAGTAGACACCCCAAGCTATTTGCTGAGAGGCATGGTGAGTATTTTGCAGCTCTCATTTGTTTTTGAAAATGAAGAAAGACAAGAAAAAACTTTTTTTTTTTCTTTTTTCAATTTTCAAAACTTTGTGACAAAAAGATAGGTCTGCAAAATACTCACTATGCCTCTCAGCAAATAGCTTTGGGTGTCTACTTTCCAAAATGGGGTAATTTGGGGGGGTTTTGTGCCACCTGGGCTTTCCATGGCCTCCGAAACTGTGATAGGCAGTGAAGAGTGAAATCAAAAATTCACGCCCTTAGAAAGCCTGAAGGCGGTGCTTGGTTTTCGGGGTCCCGTACGCGGCTAGGCTCCCAAAAAGTCTTACACATGTGGTATCCCCGTACTCAGGAGAAGCAGCAGAATGTATTTTGGGGTGTAATTTCACATATTCCCATGGCTTGTTTGAGCAATATATCATTTAGTGACAACTTTGTGCAAAAAAAAAAAAAAAAAAAAAAATTGTCTCTTTCCCGCAACTTGTGTCGCAATATAAAATATTCCATGGACTCGACATGCCTCTCAGCAAATAGCTTGGGGTGTCTACTTTCTAAAATGGGGTCATTTGGGGGGGTTTTGAACTGTCCTGGCATTTTATGCACAACATTTAGAAGCTTATGTCACACATCACCAACTCTTCTAACCACTTGAAGACAAAGCCCTTTCTGACACTTTTTGTTTACATGAAAAAGTTTTTTTTTTTTGCAAAAAAATTACTTTGAACCCCCAAACATTATATATTTTTTTAAAGCAAATGCCCTACAGATTAAAATGGTGGGTGTTTCATTTTTTTTTTTTCACACAGTATTTGCGCAGCGATTTTTCAAACGCATTTTTTGGGGAAAAAACACACTTTTTTAAATTTTAATGCACTAAAACACACTATATTGCCCAAATGTTTGATGAAATAAAAAAGATGATCTTAGACCGAGTACATGGATACCAAACATGACATGCTTTAAAATTGCGCACAAACGTGCAGTGTCAACAAAATAAATACATTTTTAAAAGCCTTTAAAAGCCTTTACAGGTTACCACTTTAGATTTACAGAGGAGGTCTACTGCAAAAATTACTGCCCTCGATCTGACCTTCGCGGCGATACCTCACATGCATGGTGCAATTGCTGTTTACGTTTGACGACAGACCGCCGCTTGCGTTCGCCTTAGCGCGAGAGCAGGGGGCGACAGGGGTGCTTTTTTTTTTTTTTTTTTTCTTTATTATTTTTTTGCTTTTTTATCTTATTTTTAAACTGTTCCTTTCATTTTTTTTTTTTTTTTTTTAATCATTTTTATTGTTATCTCGGGGAATGTAAATATCCCCTATGATAGCAATAGGTAGTGACAGGTACTCTTTTTTTGAAAAAATTGGGGTCTATTAGACCCTAGATCTCTCCTCTGCCCTCAAAGCATCTGATGACACCAAGATCGGTGTGATAAAATGCTTCCCCAATTTCCCAATGGCGCTATTTACATCTGGCGAAATCTAAGTCATAAAATGCTCGTAGCTTCCGGTTTCTTAGGCCATAGAGATGTTTGGAGCCACTCTGGTCTCTGATCAGCTCTATGGTCAGCTGGCTGAATCACCGGCTGCATTCTCAGGTTCCCTGTTGAGACAGGAGAGCCAGAGAAAAACACGGAAGACGGTGGGGGGGGGGCATTTCCTCCCACGGCTTGTAAAAGCAGTCTAGAGGCTAATTAGCCGCTAGGATTGCTTTTACATGAAAGCCGACCGCTGGCTGAAAAGAATGATACCAAGATGATACCTAAACCTGCAGGCATCATTCTGGTATAACCATTCAAAGTCGTGAATGGCGTACCTGAAGACAAAAAAATGGTTAACAATAAAGCACAGTAAACGGTAAAGTATAAAAAATTGCATACCTGAAAAGCAAACATGATAAAACATAATAACAATAAAACATTGCAGAATAGAATACAGTAAAAAAGAGCAGAACAAGAGAGAGAGAATAGAGAGAGAGAGAACAATAAAATGACAACTATTTTTTTTTATTTTATATATTTTTTTTTTTTTTACACTTTTTTTGTAACTAACTTTTATAACGGTAACCGGTTCCAGGTTCGGGTCTCTCAAAATGCGATGGCATCTTGGGAGACCCTGTGAAAGTGTGCCTAGTCTGTGCAATGCTGTACCCTACGCTAATACTCAACTAATGAATGGTAGCGTTCAAAACATTCACCAATGCAAAGACCAGGATTGTCAGGACAGGAGGGACAATAATAGTAGGTGTCACGCCCATATCCGCGCTTGCTGCTGACACGACATCTTTTTTGGGGGTTCGTTGGGTAGGGGTACTTGGGAGGACATAAAGAAAATGCACTTATACGGTGATCAGTGGTGAAAGGGTTAACTAGGGGGCCATCAAGGGGTTAAAACATTTATTAGATAGTATATGGGGGTCCCTGTCGCTATAAAACACTGACGGCGAACCTAAATATTTACCTCACTAACTAGCGTCACCAGTGACACTAATACAGCGATCAGAAAAATGATCGCTTAGCGACACTGGTGACGGGGGGTGATCAAGGGGTTAAAACTTTATTAGGGGGGGTTAGGGGGGTATCCTAGACCTAAAGGGGGCTAATATTCACTGTCCCAACACTGTAACTGTCACAAACTGACACCAATGCAGTAATCAGTAAAAAAAAATAAATAAATAAAAACTGCTGGTGTCAGTTTGTGACAGGGAGGGGGGGTGATTGGGGGGGGATCGGGGGGCGATCGGGGGGGGATCGGGGTGTTTTGTGTGCCTGGCATGTTCTACTGTGTTGTGTAGTGTTGGTGCACTCACAGTGAAGTCTTCTCTCCTCGGCGCTGCAACGGAATACCGAGCCGAGGAGAGATGACATCATTTCCTTTGCTGCTGTTTAGCATACAGCAGCAAAGGAAGTGATCTGATTGGCCGGCGGCGATCGCGAGGGGGGGGCCACGAACGGATGGCCTCCCCCTCACCTCTGATCGCCGCTGGACAAAAGACGACCGCCTCGGGCACCGGGGGGGGGGGTCCGATCGGAACCCCCACCCGCGGAAGGCAAATCACGTATATGTACGTGATTTTGCCTGTCCGTGCCACCTTGCCGACGTAAATCGGCGTGAGACGGTCGTCAAGTGGTTAAAGGGGGTTTCCAGATTCCGATAAGCCCCCCCGCCCGTAGACAACCAAAATAATTGACCAAGGTTTTGGGGAAGAGGCCCTTGTCTCCATCACTATGGGACAAGGTGCTTTGGGGTGGGGGGCACCCCCATGTTAAGGGCATGTGGTCAGGTATAATTTCAAAAGCCTGTTGTAGTTTTCTAGAGCATTGTGGAGATGGGCTGGGAGAATCTGATCCTGGTCTTCATATGTAATTCCCAATTGTTTTCCCAATATGGCTGAATTAGTGGCCAGTACTACAAGTTGCAGTGGGCTGAAGTGATTCTTGCAATGCATGTATCCATGGTTGTTGAGTAGGTTTTGCTTAGGGTTTCTGGGGTTTGGTACCAATGGAAAACTATTTTATATTGATATTTTATATTTTATTTGCAAAATGTTATACAGAAGCTAAGAAAAACTTTTTTTCTAAATTTTCTGTCTATTTTTGTTTGTTTTGGTAAAAAGTAAAAAAACCCAGTGGGGGATTAAATACCACCAAAAGAAAGCTCTATCTGTCCCAAAAAAATGTAAAAAAATAATATGGGTACAGTGTGCATGACCCTGCAATTGTCAATTAAAGTGCGACAGCGCTGAAAGATGAAATTTGGCCTGGGCAGGAAGGGGGTGAAAGTGCCTGGTATTGAAGTGGTTAAGTAAAATTGATGACTGGCACCTTAATATGAACTTAAGAATTATTAATAATTCCTAAAGTTCTTATTAAGTAAGTATACTCGACAGAGTGTACCCAATGCGTTTCAAGTTACAGCATTGATCCTCTTAATCAGGGGTGAGAGGTTATGGAAAAAGCATTTATGTCTATAATCGACAAAAACAAATAATATAAGAATTCTTCCTAAATTAAATTCACAATGTAATAGACATTCAACAACAGTATTGATATACACTGACCGTGTGGTTTGTGTAAAATATTATTGGTATTGCATCATATTAAAAACCAAGGAATATTTGTTGCCATGAGCCATTCAGAGAAGTCCGAAGGGTGATGCACATGATGGATCAGGCCGAGACCATCCACAGAGGGCACTCAGCTCAGGCCCCAGTGGAAGCACCACACCATAGACTGGTACAATAGATGTTTCGAGAGAAAAAAAATGTCTATTAGAATAGATGGATGAAGCAGATAGCAAACATGCCAACTATACTCTGTATTATGTGGTTATTAGTCAGCCATTACATTAGATAATAATATCCAGCGTTTCCCACCAACAAGATGGCCACCGCATCCCAGCATACACCAGCGTCACATCGCCGACTCCTCCTAGGGATGGATTAACCTATGGTGGTCATTGCTGGAGTATCTGGATAAGGAAAGCCGAGACCGGGGTTGTTACATCTGTGTTCCTATGCACTGGTCCTGATTGAGACGCATGGAGATTGAACCCCCTTTGATGAGAAGTATGCTGAACACCGTCTTTGGATTTATTTCTTATGGACATATTGATTTGGTAAGCGCTGCACCACCTTTACAACTGTATAAACATACCAAGAGATATTAGCAAAATATTATACATAAAATGACAGTGCCCTTCAAAAAATCTCAAACAACCCTTAATATGAAATGAAAAAAGAAAACACAAATCCCATGAAGTGCAAATACATAACGTGGTATTTAAACCATATTATTTATATATATAATGCACACTCATATAATATAACACCAAACTTAACACCAAAATGGTTTAACTAGTTGCAAATCCATCCACTGTATCAGTGTCCATATAATAAATTCCACAGCTGGACAAGTGAACAAAATTCCACTTTCAGGGAAAATAAAGTGCTTGTGCTTCACAGCCTTCCAGATGCACCCCAGTGGCTCAAAACACTCAACAAATTTATTTGACCCCTTTTTTCAAAGATGCACACAGTAGCAAATGCCCAATATTCAGAGGACAGTCGGCTCCTTAAATGCTTTCACATACCCCTATTAAAGGGGTTGCAAACCCTCGTGTCTTTTCACCTTAATCCATCCCATGCATTAAGGTGAAAAAAATTCTGTCAGTGACCAGCCCCCCATTTTACTCACCTGAGCCCCGTAACTCCTCCGCTGGAGATGCGCTCACCTTCTCTGTCTGTTGTCTCAGCTCTTGATTGGATAGATTGATAGCAGCACAGCCATTGGCTCCCACTGCTGTCAATCAAATCCAATGATGTGGGCTCCGGGGGTGGGGCCGAGTTTGGCATTCTGTGTCTATGGACACAAATGCTGGACTCGGGAGCACGCCCGCACGGGGACCCCTAAGAAGAGTGCTTCTCCTAGGTGGTTTCCCAATGTGGGAAGGAGCTGTTGGGGGACCCCAGAGGATGAGGATTGGGGCCATTCTATGCAAAACAATCTGCACAGTTGAGGTAAGTATGATATGTTTGTGATTTAAAAAAAAAAAAAAATCAAGGGCTTATTAACCCTTTAAGGAAAGCACAGAGAAAGAAAGGCGCATTGACTGTATATCAGGGATCCTCAAACTACGGCCCTCCAGCTGTTGCGGAACTACACATCCCATGAGGCATTGTAAAACTCTGACATTCACAGACATGGCTAGGCATGATGGGAATTGTAGTTCTTGAACTACTGGAGGGCCGTAGTTTGGAGACCCTTGCTGTATACTGTATCTTTATTAAAACCATCAATGATAAAAACAATCCAGTTTACCTGGTATGGTCATTCATTCCCATGACTGGCAAATGGCGCTTATGCTTATACTAAAAAGCCAGAACACTCCAGTCACCATTCAGATGGTATGAAGATATCCACATGTGGAGGAAAATAGAGATAACGCCTCCAATAGTGTAAAAACCTTAAGGTAGCCACTTTTTTTAAAATTAATGCACTTACATCAAGACTCCAAAAAAAAAAAAACATGCCCATAATTGAAATCAGTGTCAGGCGTCACAGTACTGCGATCTCAGCGATCCCTCATGGATCAGAGCGGACGCTCGCACTTCCTGAATCAACGTCCTGACGTCACATATGGTTGCCGCGTAGCCACACCCCATGCAAAAAAAAAAAAGAAAAGATGTGAGCCCCCCCAATGCTATACTAGACCATTTGAAAAAAGCAAAGAGTGAGGCCCTCCCAAAAATCTACACTAGACCCTTTTCCGAGCATACATCCTAGCAGACCAGGAAAGGAGGAGATTTTTTTTTATTATCGGAGCATGCGTAGAAATACAGTATAGTAGAGAGTTGTCTTTTTAGAATAAACAATTTTTTTAGACTTTTTTTTCTTGTTCAAATATTATATTGAGTAACAAATATGCCACCACATGTGTATATAGTACAGAAAAACAAAAAAACTTGCACATAGGGAGAAGTCTCATTAGAGTTCACAATTTACAGTGCATAATGTCATAAAAATCCCCTCTGAGGACTGTAGGCAGGTCAAGGTCAATTGGAGTCTGCAAGGTGATGGCCTATGTAAACAAGGCAGACCGCCGTTCTGTGAGAGAGGAATGTACTGACCCTGTGTTCCTGCTAAGCAGGAACACGGATCTTTACATTTCCCCAGTCAAAGCACCTTCCCCACACAGTTAGCAAGCACTCCTAGGGAACACATTTAACCCTTTGATCGCCCCTGATGTTAACCCCTTCTCTGCCAGTGTCATTAGTACAGTGACAGTGTATATTTTTTAGCACTGATCACTGTATTTGTGCCACTGGTCCCCAAAAAGTGTCAAAAGTGTCAGTTACAGCTCTAAAATGTGCCCCTTTTTAACAAATCAAACCACCAAGTTCCTCATTCACTCCCTTGTTATCTCTCGCCTTGACTATTGCAACTCCCTTCTCATTGGCCTGCCTCTCCATAGGCTATCCCCTCTTTAGTCTCTCATGAATGCTGCTGCCAGACTTATACACCTTACCAACCGCTCAGTGTCTGCCAACCCTCTCCTCCAATCCCTACACTGGCTCCCAATCACCCAGTGAATTAAATTCAAAATACTAACCATAACTACATAACTACAGAAGATTTTTTAATTTTTCCCTCACCTTGCCGGGTTCATCTGGCCAGCCGAATAGGTTCAGCCTCTTTCCTGTAGCGAAGCCCCTCTGTTCGGTTGTTAATCATCCATAAGAGGGAGCCCCCCTCCAGACCCAGGTGCTGGAGGGGCCAGGATACTGGTCTCTAGGACAGGTAGGACACAACCCCCCCCATACGCTCAGGCAGCATGGTTCCCCTGTTGCTGGCACTTTACTCCATAAACAGGACATCATTCTGGTAAAAACAAGCACTGTTGGACATTCACTGAATGGCCAGGAAGCAAACTACAGCAGAAACATGAAAACATGAAAATGAGGGCAGCGCCCTCTTTCAAAATGGCGGTTCAAAACTACCGGTCGGCGGAGGTGAACCAAGATGGCGTCAAGGCTGACTTCCTGTTAGCTAGGAGAGAAGCTGTAAGTAATCAAGGAACACCTGAGAGAGGTAGAAATCCTCCCCCCATGCACTTCTAACTAGAGAGATACAACAGTATGGTGTACAAACAGGAGAGAGTGCACACAGCAGACACCAGGTAAGGGGAAACCAAAGGCTGCAGAGGGGAGGAGATGGGAACTGTAACACTGCATAGCAAAGCATTGAAATGTCATTATCTAACAGGTTGCCGGTTTGTGCTGTGTATGGGTCATTACATCTACAGAGGTAGAACACACTCCTAAAACTTACTAATGTTGCAGCAGTATTAGAATCTATAGCACAAATGTCTGTGTATTGCAGTTTCCTCAGAAACAACATGAGTTCTCCCAGAGACCAGCCACACAATATAAGGTGAGTGTTAGGTAAGTAGGGAATACATAATTAAAGAGAGCACTTGGGGTAATCAAATGTAAATCTTTGCAGCCCCCACAGCCCATACCGTTCCTCAAAGAGGACAGATAGAAGCCCAAGCTCAGCAACAGCCCATTTAAAGACCTGCCAAGAGAGCCGGCATAGAATGGAGGATATGCAGGCTGAGGAAGATACAGAGGTCCAATGTCTAGGATGCAGTTTTAAGGCATTACCACAAAAGGTTTTTTACGCTGGGCATGCCTGCTGGAAGCCGCAGGAGATAAGGAGACAGAAAAGGCTGACATGATTGCATTAATCAAACAGACAATACGAGACTCCCTGCAGGACACAGCCAGGGGCAGTGTCCAGCCCATCATTAGCACAGAGAAATACCACAAGAGAACCTTCACTAGCGTCAGGCTCAGAGGATGAATCTCCAGCAGGAGAAGAGTCATTTGCTGGAGTTGACTTTGCTCTAGTACAACCACTGGTAAAGGCAGTAAGAGAAGCCCTTGAGTGGGAGGAGGAAATCGCACAACCTGTGAAAACCAGGAAATACTATCCACAATTAAAAAAGACAATACTCTCATTTCCCTTGTCGTGTATGACGAGTGGAAGAAATTTTGACAGAAAGCCATCTCTATCAAACAGGTTTGAGAAAATGTACCCCTTCAAGGAGGAGGATGTCCAGGCATGGGAAGAACCACCATTAGTGGACGCAGCTGTCATCAGACTAGCTAGGCACGTTACAATGTCGATGGATGATGCAGTCTCCTTCAATGATGTGTCAGAAAGGAAGATAGACATAGAAATAAAGAAAGTCTATATGGTCGCAGGGATTGCCTGTAAGCCAGCACTGGCACTAACGTCAGTAGCCAAAGCCATAACAGCATTGGCAGAGAATGGGGAGGCAGAACTGATGACAGACACAGGAAACACGTTAGTAACAAAGGTACAAAGATGGCAGGCGACTTCGTTGGCAAAGCTGCGATCGATATGCTGCGGAGAGCAGGCAGAATAATGTTGTCATCAGCAATGGCGAGGAGAGCGTTATGGCTCAAGCCTTGGACGGCAGACGGGTCATCGAAAACCAATTGGTGCCGTATTCCCTTTGATGGGAAACCCTTATTCGGTAGCAAACTAGAAGCTTCTATCTGAAAAATTAACAGGTGGTAAGTCAGGGTTGATCCCGCAAGACCTGAAAACCATACGTCAGCGATAACCAGAAAGAAGACAATTTACAAATAAATCAAGAGACAGAAGGTCATTTGGAGCAAACAGAAACATCAGAAGAAATTGGAGAAACCCACAAACATCAGTAACACGGGTGAACAAAGATAAACAAAGCACGACGCAAAAACCTTTTTGAGGATCCCTCCGCCCAAACTGGCCCGGTTGGTACCCGACTGTGCCACTATGCGCAAGTTTGGGCTGAGCAGATCCAGGACCCTCGGGTCATGAAAATAATTCAGGAGGGCCATCGTTGGCAATTTCTGAATCCTCCAGAGCTACCCCGGTTTACCCGCACAAAACTTTCCTGATGCAAACACAAAACACTTATGCCCTGTACACACGGTCGGATTTTCAGACGGAAAATGTGTGATAGGACCTCGTTGTCAGAAATTCCGACCGTGTGTGGGCTCCATCACACATTTTCCATCAGAATTTCCGACACACAAAGTTTAAGAGCTTGCTATAAAATTTTCCAATAACAAAATCCGTTGTCGGAAATTCCGATCGTGTGTACACAAAGTGCCACGCATGCTCAAAATAAATTAAGAGACGAAAGCTATTGGCTACTGCCCCGTTTATAGTCCCGATGTACGTGTTTTACGTCACCGCGTTCAGAATGATCGGATTTTCCGACAACTTTGTGTGACCCTGTGTATGCAAGACAAGTTTGAACCAACATCCGTCGGAAAAAATCCATTGGATTTTGTTGCCGGAATGTCCGATCAATGTCCAACCATGTGTACAGGGCATAATAATTCTCGAATATGTTCAAACACTTACAGAAAAGAGCAATAGAACCAGTGCCGGACCGAGAAAGATACCAGGCATTCTATTCTCCTCTTTTCTTAATCGAGAAAAAAGCAGGTGATTTAAGGCTGGTATTAGATCTCTGAGAATTGAACCAGTACATAACAGTGCAGAAATTCCAAATGGAATCTCTACAATCAATCATACAAGCTATCGGCCAGGGGGAGTGGATGTTGTCCTTGGACTTGAAGGACGCATATCTACATGTTCCGGTCCATCAACAATGCCACAAATATTTGCGCTTTGCGATAATGAAATACCACTTTCAGTTTGTATGCTTACCATTCGGCCTATCGACATCCCCAAGAATATTTTCCAAGGTACTACTCCCGGCCATATCCAAATTACACAAACAAGGCCTGCGTGTGTTCCATTACTTGGACGACGTCCTACTAGTAGCCCCAACACCTCAAGTCTTAGTGGAACATCGGGAAATCCTAGTCAGAACCTTGCTAGGTCTAGGTTGAAAGAAGAGTCAACCAATGCCCACACGAAGAATGTTATTTTTGGGGGCCATTCTGGACACCGAGAAAAACATTGTGGAATTCCCTCTAGAGAAGGCAACAGCGTTAATCTCCTGACTAGAAAGAACAGCAGCTCAATCATGCATCTCACAGCCTCAGACTACTAGGATCATTAGCAGCCACTAGGGATGAGCTTCGTGTTCGAGTCGAACCTATGTTTGACTTGAACATCGTCTGTTCGCCTGTTCGCCGAATTGCGAACGATATGGGTCGTTCGCACCAAATTCGTGTGGCGCGTCACGGCCCATAATTCACTGCGGCATCGCAGTGCATTGCTGGCTGATGATTGGCCAAGCATGCACTATGACCCCCATGCTTGGCCAATCACAGCGCCGTCTGTAGAGAGAGATGTAATTGGCCAAAACCAGGGTGGCTTTGGCCAATTATGGCTCAGGGGTTTTAGTACACGCCCCACACTGTACGGCGGCCCTGTGTAGTGTGTTCCGGCATTGAGAGACTGAGACAGAGAGACAGTGTCATTTGATTTAAGTTAGATTAGGCAGGACAGTCAGTCAGTTAGCTGCACTTACAGTGTATTGTGTATATATATGCATCCCAGGTGTTGTGTGTGTGTGTGTGTGTGTATATATATATATATATATATATATATATATATATACACACTGTATTCAGTGCATCCCAGGTGTTGTGTGTGTGTATATATATATATATATATATATATATATATATATATATATATATATATACTGTATTCAGTTTAGCTAGATCCATTCCTGCTATTATCTTCCTACTGACAGGCAGGCTTGTGTTGTTACAGTATTTATAGCTACCTGAAGAAAAATGCTGGTGTTCTTCTGATCCTATTAGTACCACAGTCAGGCAGCTAGACTATTTACAGTTAGCGTAGTGCGTCCTCCTCACAGTGTTCAGCTAAAGCTACAAGTTGGTTTAGTTCGTCCTCCTCACAGTGTTCAGCTAAAGCTACAAGTTAGTGTAGTGTGACCTCTGCACAGTGTTTAGCTAAAGCTACAAGTTAGTGTAGTGCATCCCCTGAACAGTGTTCAGCTAAAGCTACAATTTAGTGTAGTGCAACCTCTGCACAGTGTTCAGCTAAAGCTACCTGTAGAAGGTTGGTGGTGTTTTCCTGATCCTATCACTACCGCAGGCAGCTACATTATTTACATGTTAGTGTAGTGCGACCTCTGCTCAGTGTTCAGCTAAAGCAACCTGTAGAAGCTTCTAATCCACTCCCTGGTCATCTCCCGCCTCGACTACTGCAACTCCCTCCTCATTGGTTTACCTCTAAATAGGCTATCCCCACTTCAATCCATCATGAACGCTGCTGCCAGGCTCATCCACCACACAAACCGCTCAGCGTCTGCTACACCCCTCTGCCAATCCCTCCATTGGCTGCCAGTCACCAAATTAAATTCAAGATACTAACTATAACTTACAAAGCCATCCCCAACCTGGCCCCCAGCTACATCTCTAACCTAGTCACAAAAAATCGTTCTCTTCGCTCCTCCCAAGACCTCCTGCTCTCAAACTCCCTTGTCACCTCATTCCATGCTCGCCTTCATGACTTCTCCAGAGCCTCCCCCATCCTCCGGAATGCTCTACCCCAATCCGTCCGATTTTCTCCTACTTTTTCCACTTTCAGACGATCCCTGAAAACTCATCTCTTCAGAGAAGCCTATCTGGCCCCCACCTAACAACTGTACATTTATCTTCTCAATCAGCACATCACCCACAGTTATTACCTCTTGTATCTTTTGACCTTCCCTCTTAGATTGTAAGCTCTAAGGAGCAGGGCCCTCTGATTCCTACTGTATCAAAGTGTATTGTATTTGTACTGTCTACCCTCAAGTTGTAAAGCGCTACATAAACTGTTGGCGCTATATAAATCCTGTATAATTATAATAATAATAATAATAATAGAAGGTTGGTGGTGTTTTCCTGATCCTATCACTACCGCAGGCAGCTACATTAATTTAACGTTAGTGTAGTGCGTCCTCTTCGCAGTGTTCAGCTAAAGCTATCTGTAGAAGGTTGGTGGTGTTTTCCTGATCCTATCACTACCGCAGGCAGCTACATTATTTACACGTTAGTGTAGTGCGACCTCTGCACAGTGTTCAGCTAAAGCTACCTGTAGAAGGTTGGTGGTGTTTTCCTGAAGCTATCACTACCGCAGGCAGCTACATTAATTTAACGTTAGTGTAGTGCGTCCTCTTCATAGTGTTTAGCTAAAGCTATCTGTAGAAGGTTGGTGGTGTTTTCCTGAACCTATCACTACCGTAGGCAGCTACATTATTTACTCGTTAGTGTAGTGCAACCTCTGCACAGTGTTCAGCTAAAGCTACCTGTAGAAGGTTGGTGGTGTTTTCCTGATCCTATCACTACCGCAGGCAGCTACATTATTTTAACATTAGTGTAGTGCGTCCTCTTCACAGTGTTCAGCTAAAGCTATCTGTAAAAAGTTGGTGGTGTTTTCCTGATCCTATCACTACCGCAGGCAGCTACATTATTTACACTTTAGTGTAGTGCAACCTCTGCACAGTGTTCAGCTAAAGCTACAAGTTAGTGTAGTGCGACCTCTGCACAGTGTTCATCTAAAGCTACCTGTAGAAGATTGGTGGTGTTCTCATACTACAGGCAGGCAGTTGATTTTGCTAGCTGCAGTATCAGTATATATCTACGTGCAATGCTATAAATCTATTGATTTATAGCATTGCTTTCATAATATTGTGAGCACTTTCTGCTGGCACTGCATTCCTTTTGTCACAGACATTGTGTAATACTTGAGCATTGGTTATCACATTGTATTTTTGGTTTTAATTTATTTAATTTATTCTTTTTATATTTATTTTTGCACCACAAGCCAAGTATTTACATTGCATATACTTATGTTGATATTCAACATATAGCTTTATTTAGGATTATTTAGGTGAGCTTGACTCTTTCTTATTGTTTATGTACATACTGTTTGAGCACAACACAGTGTTACACCTTCTGTTTGTTTGAGACTACTACCATATGCTTGATTTAGGGCAGGAGATAAGTCCCCCGCCAAGTAAATTGTAACACACCTGCACCTAGTTATTAGAGCTTATTTTAGGATTAGCACAGCACCATTCCCACTTGTCAGTGGATTTGAGAGCCGCTGGCAACTTTATGGACTGGAGAACTGCATCTTCCATGAACCTTACCCTTTTACCCCTCACCACTCCATTGATGGTCTCAGCGATTGATGGCACTGTTCTTCCAGGGGGCCCTATCCGCTTCCAGACCCCTCCTGTTAAGATGTCGGTAGGGATATTCCACCAGGAGTGGATATCCTTTCTTATGCTTTCTAAGGTCTCAACCCCTATCGTATTGGGGCTTCCTTGGTTGCAGCTCCACTCTCCACACATTGACTGGACTTCTGGGCAGATCCTGGCTTGGGGTCCCTCCTGTTTCTCTTCCTGCCTACTCAAGGTTGCCCCTAAGGGGAGACTTCCCATGGCTACCACCTCAGTATCCTCTGCCCTTCCCACTGCATATAGCGATTTACGGGATGTGTTCTGTAAAAAGTCAGCTGAGGTGCTTCCTCCTCACAGGTCCTTTGACTGTGCCATTGACCTTGTTCCCAGAGCAGCTCTACCCAGGGGTCATACCTACCCTCTGTCCATCCCAGAGACCCAGGCCATGTCTGGGTATGTTGCGGAAAATCTAGAAAAGGGATTCATCCAGAAATCCTCATTGTCTGCAGGAGCAGGGTTCTTTTTTGTTGCCAAAAAGGATGGTACCCTAAGACCCTGCATTGACTACCGAGGCCTAAACGCAGTAAGGATCAAAAATCGATACCTCCTACCCCTAATATCAGAACTATTTGACAGGTTGAAAAGTGCCTCCATTTTTAACAAGTTGGATCTCAGGGGTGCATACAATTTGATCCGAATACGGGAAGGGGATGAATGGAAAACGGCGTTTAGCACTGGAGATGGGCATTATGAGTACTTGGTCATGCCCTTTGGTTTGTGTAACGCCCCAGTGGTGTTCCAAAACTTTGTTAAGGAAATCTTCAGGAATCTGCTTTACCAATTTGTTGTCATCTACCTGGATGACATTCTCATCTTTTCCGATAGTCTGTCGGTTCACAGAGACCATGTCCAGATTGTACTTCAGCGCCAACGAGAAAAAAATCTGTACGCCAAGCTGGAGAAATGTTCTTTTGAATGTTCTGAAGTCCTGTTTCTGGGATGCTTCGTCTCAAACTTCGGTCTTCGTATGGATCCTGGGAAGGTCTCAGCCATTACCAACTGGCCTCTTCCTGCCGGCCTCAAGGCCACGCAGCGCTTTCTTGGGTTCACTAATTATTACAGGCAGTTCACTAGGAATTACTCCTCTATTGCTAGGCCAATTATCACCTTGACCAAGAAGGGTGCTAATGCCAAGGAGTGGTCCCCCGAAGCTGTCTCTGTCTTTCATGATTTGAAACAGGCCTTCATTTCTGGACCTTTGTTGAGGCGACCTGATCTGGGATATCCATTTTTTATTGAAGTGGACGCTTCCTCAAATGGGGTGGGAGCTGTGCTTCTTCATTCCTTTGGGAAAAAATGTCTACAATGTGCGTTTTTCTCCAGAAAATTTTCTCAGGCGGAGAAGAATTACACTATTGGCGATCGGGAACTTCTTGCGATTAAATTGGCATTGGAGGAGTGGCATCATCTCTTGGAGGGTTCCCCACATTCCATAACAATTTTCACTGACCATAAAAATCTGCAGTACTTACAGAATGCCAAAAGATTGAATCCCAGACAAGCGGGGTGGAGTCTCTTCTTTTCCCGTTTTAACTTCAACATTACATTCAAACCTGGTTCCTGCAACAGTCGGGCTGATGCACTCTCTAGATCTTTTGACATGCAAGATGAGGAGCCTACCATTAAACCTGAGCCGATTATCCCTACTTCATGCATCCTTGCCCATTCTACCACCCTGAAGTCAAAAATTCCTCCTGGCAAGACCTTCGTCCCCACTGAGCTAAGAGCGAAGATCTTTCATTGGGGACATGACTCCAAGGTGGCAGGTCATGCTGGGTTTCTTTGATCCTTCCTCCTCATCAGTCGCCACTACTGGTGGCCTACTCTCCGTTTGGATGTCAAAGACTATGTTAAGGCTTGTCATGTCTGTGCCCAGTCTAAGTCCTCCACGCAGGCTCCTGCTGGTCTTCTCATGCCCTTGCCCATTCCCAAGGAGCCCTGGTCTCACATAGCCATGGACTTCATCACAGATCTTCCACCCTTTGAGAAGAATACGGTCATTTGGGTGGTAATTGATTGATTCTCCAAGATGGCCCATTTTGTTCCTCTTCCTGGTCTCCCTTCTGCTCCTGCCTTGGTTCCCATTTTCGTACAAGAGATTTTCCATCTTCATGGTGTCCCTTCCCATGTCGTTTCAGACAGGGGTGTTCAGTTTACTTCTCGCTTTTGGAGAGCCTTTTGCAAATTCCTCATCATTACCTTGGATTCTACCTCTTCTTACCATCCCCAATCCAATGGCCAGACTGAAAGGGTTAATCAGGAGATGGAGGTCTTTCTCTGTACCTTGGTCTTTGCTCATCATGATGATTGGGCATCATTACTCCCGTGGGCAGAGTTCTCCCACAACAATCATATCAACGTCAGTTCTCAGAAGACACCCTTTGTCACTGTTTATGGAAGACAGCCTCAGCTCCCTCTTCCTATGACCTGTTCTTCTGACATCCCAGCTTTGGCTACTGTTCAGGAATCATTCAATTCCATGTGGGTTGACGTTTATCATTCCCTCCAGAAAGCTGCCAGCAAGTTCAAAAGTTTTGCTGACCGTCGCAGGCGTAAGCCGCCTTCTCTACAGCCAGGAGACAAAGTCTGGCTTTCTACCAGGAACATCAGACTCTGGGTTCCTCCTCTCAAGTTTGCCCCGAGATTCATTGGTCCTTACAATATAATTTCTAAGCTGAATCCTGTTTGTTTTAAACTCCAGATCCCTAAAAGCCTCAGGATCTCAAACTCCTTTCATGTATCCCTTCTGAAACCTTTAGTTTTCAATAAGTTCTCTCGTCCTCTCCCTACCTTGGCTCCAGTCTCCGAAGATGATCAGGAGTACGAGGTTAGTCAAATTTTGGATTCTCGCTTCTGTAAAGGTGTCCTTCAATATCTCGTGGTTTGGAAAGGTTTCAGTCCTGAGGAGAGATCGTGGATTTCTGCATCTGAAGTCTTCGCAACTCGTCTTCTGAGGAAGTTCCATTTGAAGTTCCCCTCCAAGCCTGGTCCAAAGCGGGGGAGGGGGAGGCCTCATAAGAGGGGGGGTACTGTCATGACCTTGCAGTAATACATTCATGACCTGTCTGTCTCTTACCTGGTCTGTGTATCAGCCTTGAGGCTTGTACTCTCACGCCTGCATGCTTAAGTAATCTTCCCTCAGCATGGCTCCACCCTAGCCTCAACAGGAACCACTATTTAACACCGTATTCTCCAAGCCTGCCTTGCCGTGCAATATTGTGTGTTTGGCTTCCTGTTTGCCGTGTGCTCCAAGTTTGTCTCTGTTACCTATCTTGGCGTGTTCCCGACTATCCCTGTCTGCTTGAGACCCTGACCTTTGGTGGGTTCTCGACTATCCCTGTTTGCCTGTGACCCTGACCTTTTGCGTGTTCTCTGTTATCCTTGTCTGCTAGTTGCCCCCACATTTGGCTACCTCCTTACTATCCCTTGCTGTCCTGGGCTACTGTTTCCTCTCCATCGTCCTGTAGCCTACCGTGAGCATGAGCTGGGAGACCCTGGGGGCCGCCACCTGGAGCCAGTTGCAGCCCAGTCCATCCTCACCACTAGAGGCTCTGGTGAACACCTGCTGGCTCTTAGACTCCGCGCCCCAGGGAATCTATGCTCTAACTCCCTGTGGGATCCTTGTTGGTGCTCCAGGGGACCTGCCTTCCTGAACCACCCCGAGTTCCATCCGCAACAGTCAGCCTTAGGGTCCGCTATCTTAGTGGTGCACTCCTGACCCCAACAGGGTGCATCTGTCACCTGGACTCAGGTGACCTGACATCTAACAGCCATATACATTCCGGCCCCAAAGAACTACCTAGCTGATACACTGAGCCGGAAAACTTTGGACAACAATGAGTGGGCACTAGACCAGATGGTCTTTCAATGGATCTGCGATCAGTGGGGTCAACCAGGCCTCGACTTAATGGCATCTCTGACCAACAGCAAATGCAAACGATTCCTGGCAAGGGTGAAGTTTCTGCAGGTGGAAGCAGTGGATGCACTCAGCTCCAAATGGATCTGCACACTGGCATAGGCATTTCCACCAATAGCGATAATTCCCAGACTACTGAACAGAATATGCAACCATCCAGGAACAGTGATAGCAGTCATACCTATGTGGCCACGCAGACCATGGTTCCCATTACGACTAACAAAACGTATTCTAGAATATGGGAAAGATTTGACGCCTTTTCAAAATCCACAGGATTCGATCCTCTGGTGCCTCAGGAAGCGCAGGTGTTGGAGTTTTTACAGGCAGGCCTGGAAAAGGGCCTACAAACCAACACATTGAGGGTGCAGATATCAGCACTGACAGGAGTGAGATGGGCTACCCACCAGTTAGTACAACTATTTTTGAAGGCCTGTGACAGACTCTGACCTCAAGCAAGATCATTTGTGCCCCCATGGGACCTACAAGTAGTGCTGGAGATGTTTTCCCAGTCATCATCTTTAGAGACTCAAACAACTTCACTATTGGACATTACAATGAAGGCAGTCTTTCTCACTACCATCACATCGGGCAGAAGGATGTCAGACATCCAACCTTTACGGTACAAACTCCCTTACTGTTGTCACCTACCCAACAGAGTGGTATTAAGGACGTTACCACAACATCGACCGAAGGTAAATAAACAATTTCACAGAAAACAGGACATTGTCCTCCCAACAATGCAGAAAGAAGCATCCAATCAAAAACATGAGTTAGTCGGGGTCACTCTAAAAACATACATACAGAAAACGGCCTCTTTCAGAAGGGCTGAAAATCTGTTCATTATTCCAAATGGGAAAAGAAAAGGGCTAGCAGCATCCACAAAGACTCTGGCAGTGTGGCTGGTCAGGACCATAGTTACATAGTTACATAGTTACATAGTAGGTGAGGTTGAAAAAAGGCACACGTCCATCAAGTCCAACCTATGTGTGTGATTATGTGTCAGTATTACCTTACATATCCCTGTATGTTGCGGTCATTCAGGTGATTATCTAATAGTTTCTTGAAGCTATCAATGCTCCCCGCTGAGACCACCGCCTGTGGAAGGGAATTCCACATCCTTATCGCTCTTACAGTAAAGAACCCTCTACGTAGTTTAAGGTTAAACCTCTTTTCTTCTAATTGTAATGAGTGGCCCCGAGTCTTATTAAACTCTCTTCTGCGAAAAAGTTTTATCCCTATTGTGGGGTCACCAGTACAGTATTTGTAAATTGAAATCATATCCCCTCTCAAGCGTCTCTTCTCCAGAGAGAATAAGTTCAACGCTCGCAACCTTTCCTCATAACTAAGATCCTCCAGATTCTTAGCTTTGTTGCCCTTCTTTGTACTCGCTCCATTTCCAGTACATCCTTCCTGAGGACTGGTGCCCAGAACTGGACAGCATACTCCAGGTGCGGCCGGACCAGAGTCTTGTAGAGCGGGAGAATTATCGTTTTATCTCTGGAGTTGATCCCCCTTTTAATGCATGCCAATATTCTGTTTGCCTTATTAGCAGCAGCTTGGCATTGCATGCCATTGCTGAGCCTATCATCTACTAGGACCCCCAGGTCCTTTTCCATCCTAGATTCCCCCAGAGGTTCTCCCCCCAGTCTATAGACTGCATTCATATTTTTGCCACCCAAATGCATTATTTTACATTTTTCTACATTGAACCTCATTTGCCATGTAGTCGCCCACCCCATTAATTTGTTCAGGTCTTTTTGCAAGGTTTCCACATCCTGCGGAGAAGTTATTGCCCTACTTAGCTTAGTATCGTCTGCCAATACAGAGATTGAACTGTTTATCCCATCCTCAAGATCGTTTATAAACAAATTAAATAGGATTGGTCCCAGCACAGAACCCTGGGGAACCCACTACCCACCCCTGACCATTCTGAGTACTCCCCATTTATCACCACCCTCTGAACACGCCCTTGTAGCCAGTTTTCAATCCAGGTACTCACCCTATGGTCCATGCCAACGGACCCTATTTTGTACAGTAAACGTTTATGGGGAACTGTGTCAAATGCTTTTGCAAAATCCAGATACACCACGTCTACGGGCCTTCCTTTATCTAGATGGCAACTCACCTCCTCATAGAAGGTTAATAGATTGGTTTGGCAAGAACGATTCTTCATGAATCCATGCTGATTACTGCTAATGATATCATTCTTATTACTAAAATCTTGTATATAGTCCCTTATCATCCCCTCCAAGATTTTACATACTATTGATGTTAGGCTAACTGGTCTGTAATTCCCAGGGATATTTTTTGGGCCCTTTTTAAATATTGGTGCTACATTGGCTTTTCTCCAATCAGCTGGTACCATTCCAGTCAATAGACTGTCTGTAAAAAATTAGGAACAACGGTCTGGCAATCACCTGACTGAGTTCCCTAAGTACCCTCGGATGCAAGCCATCTGGTCCCGGTGATTTATTAATGTTAAGTTTCTCAAGTCTAATTTTAATTCCGTCCTCTGTTAACCATGGAGGTGCTTCCTGTGTTGTGTCATGAGGATAAACACTGCACTTTTCTTCTTCTCCTCAGACCATCAAGAGATCTTATGAAACAAGAGGCCTGGAGCCTCCAACAAATGTAAACCTGGCAGCATCATGGGCAGAATTCAAGGGTGTATCCCCAGAAATTATTCGCAGAGCCGCAACATGGTCAACATATGATACATTCCTGACTCACTATAAAGTGGATCCAGCAGCGTTAACGACCATAGAGTTCGGTCGTTCTGTACTAAGCAGAGTAGATAACTAATAAATTTTCTTTTGCTTCAGCATACCCTCCCTTGTGGTCCTTTTAGGGCGTGCTACATCCCATACGTGTATGCTTTCATGCTTTGTGTCAGGAAAATGGAAAATTTTATACTTACCTTACGGTAATTTTCCTTTCCTGTTGCAAAGCATGACCACATAGATGTCCTTCCATTGTGGGTCTCGCATTTGAGTAAAGTTACTAGAATGCCGTCTAGGGGGAGGCGACTTATTTAAATATAGTATAACCAGTCCTGATTGGGCGAGAGGCGAAACCTATCCTATACGTGTATGCTGTCATGCTTTGCATCAAGAATGGAAAAATACCGTCGGGTAAGTATAAAATTTGACATTTTGTTTCTCCTTTTGTTTATCTCCTGTGTAATCCCCCCCCCCCCCAGTGTTATCCCTGCAGTGTAATCCTCATAGTGTAATCCCCTCAGTGTAATCCCCCCAGTGTAACCCCCTAGTGTAATAACCCCAGTGTAATCCCCTCAGTGTACTCCCCACAGTGTAATCCCGCTAGTGTATTCCCCCCTCTGAAATACCCCAGTGTAATCCCCACAGTGTAATCCCTCAGTGTACTCCCTGCAGTGTACTCTCCCTAGTGTAATTCCCATAGGGTAATTCCCTCAGTTTACTCCCTCTCAGTGTAACCCCCCTAGTGTACTCCCTGCAGTGTAATCCCCCTAGTGTACTCCCTGCAGTGTAATCCCCTAGTGTAACCCCCCCAGTGTAATTCCCATAGTGTAATCCCCTCAATGTACTCCCCCCCCCCCGTGTAATCCTCTCAGTGTAATCCCCCTAGAGTACTTCCTGCACTGTAAACCCCCTAGTGTAATTCCCCTAGTGTAATCCCCCCAGTGTAATTCCCATAGTGTAATCCCCTCAGTGTACTCCCCCCCAGTGTAATCCTCTCAGTGTAATCCACCTACTGTACTCCCTGCAGTGTAAACCCCCTAGTGTAATCCCACCACTGAAAACCTCCCAGCGTAATCCCCCCAGTGTAATCCTCCCAATGTAATCCCCTCAGTGTAATCCCCTCAGTGTACTCCCCACAGTGTACTCCCCGAAGTATAATCCACCCAGTATACTCCCTGCATTGTAATCCCCCCAGTGTACTCCCCCAGTGTAAATCCCCCAATGTGTGATCCTCCCAGTGTAATCTCCCCAGTTTACCCCTACAGTCTACTCCCCCCAGGTTAATTTCCCCAGTGTACTCTCTGCAGTGTACTCTCCGCATTATAATCCCCCCAGTGTACTCCCTGCAGTGTAATCCCTCTAGTGTAAATCCCCCAGTTTGTACTAATAAATATATTATATACACTGCATTTATATGTATATACATATATATATACATTATCTCACAAAAGTGAGTACACCCCTCACATGCTTGTAAATATTTTCTTCTATCTTTTCATGTGACAACACTGAAGAAATGACACTTTGCTACAATGTAAAGTAGTGAGTGTACAGCTTGTATAACAGTGTAAATTTGCTGTCCCCTCAAAATAACTCAACCCACAGCCATTAATGTCTAAACCGCTGGCAACAAAAGTGAGTACACCCCTAAGTGAAAATGTCCAAATTGGGCCCAATTAGCCATTTTCCCTCCCCGGTGTCATGTGACTTGTTAGTGTTACAAGGTCTCAGGTGTGAATGGGGAGCAGGTGTGTTAAATTTGGTGTTATAGCTCTCACTATCTCATACTGGTCACTGGAAGTTCAGCATGGCAACTCGGCTATAAGAAGATTGCCAAGAAACTGAGCTGCAGCACGGTGTCCAAGACCATACAACAGTTTAACAGGAGAGGTTCCACTCAGAACAGGCTTAGCCATGGTCGACCAAAGAAGTTGAGTGTACATGCTCAGTGTCATATCCAGAGGTTGTCTTTGGGAAATAGACGTATGAGTGCTGCCAGCATTGCTGCAGAGGTTAAAGGAGTGGGATGGTCAGCCTGTCAGTGCTCAGACCATCCACCACACACTGCATCAAATTGGTCTGCATGGCTGTCGTCCCAGAAGGAAGGCTCTTCTAAAGATGATGCACAAGAAAGCCCGCAAACAGTTTGCTGAAGACAAGCAGACTAAGGGCATGGATTACTGGAACCATGTCATGTGGTCTGATGAGACTAAGATAAATATATTTAGTTCAGATGGTGTCAAGCGTGTGTGGCGGCAACCAGGTGAGGAGTATAAAGGCAAGTGTGTCTTGCCTACAGTCAAGCATGGTGGTGGGAATGTCATAGTCTGCAGCTACATGAGTGCTGCCGGCACTGGGGAGCTACAGTTCATTGAGGGAACATGAATGCCAACATGTATTGTGACATACTGAAGCAGAGCATGATCCCCTCCCTTCAGAGACTGGGCCGCAGGGCAGTATTCCAACATGATAACTACCCCAAACACACCTCTAAGATGACCACTGCCTTGCTAAAGAAGCTGAGGGTAAAGGTGATGGACTGGCCAAGCATGTCTCCAGACCTAAACCCTATTGAGCATCTGGGACATCCTCAAATGGAAGGTGGAGGAGCACAAGGTCTCTAACATCCACCAGCTCCGTGATGTTGTCATGGAGGAGTGGAAGAGGACTCCAATGGCAACCTGTGAAGCTCTGGTGAACTCCATGCCCAAGAGGGTTAAGACAGTGCTGGAAAATAATAGTGGCCACACAAAATATTGACACTTTGTGCCAAATTTGGACATTTTCACTTAGGGGTGTACTCACTTTTGTTGCCAGCGGTTTAGATATTAATGGCTGTGTGTTGAGTTATTTTGAGGGGACAGCAAATTTACACTGTTATACAAGCTGTACACTCACTACTTTATGTTGTAGCAAAGTGTCATTTCTTCAGTGTTGTCACATGAAAAGATATAATAAAATATTTATAAAGATGTGAGGGGTGTACTCACTTTTGTGAGATACTGTGTGTGTGTGTGTATATATATATATATATTGTATGGATAAATTAATCTATTATCTTTTCTTAAGGCAAAGTATGATAAAGTCACTGGTGAACAAACAGCTCAAACAGCAGAAATGTAAGAACTGCTCTGGTCCATAGGGGGTGTAAAGATGTGAGAGCCAAAATTGTTAAGGATCATTGTGTGTTTATGCTAATAAATAATATTTTTTATATGTATTGCTAAAAAAAAGAATGAAATAAAATAGAGAAGATTTAAAATGATGTATTTTTGGAAAGTTCAGCAAGAAAAACAGCTCAAAGTAGAAGGAGAATAAAAAAACATATTCAGTACAATGAGAAATTGAAATACATAAAAAGAGAGAGGAGAGGAGAGATGATTACATTGTCACTAACTTACTGTGGGAATGTCACTAATTAATGTTCAGCATCAGGTCACAGAATTATGTACACAGTCTGTGATATTCAGAATGGCAGAGATTGTTTTATTTTCTATGTATATGAAGAACAAAACCTTATCTTCCTCTAATTCCTATAAAAGCTGGCTCTTCTGGATTGTTCTGTGGTTGACATTTTTTATATACAAGACCCAGAGCTCAGAATCGATCTTTAAGGTCCAGTTTGGAATCAGAGAATTAGAGATGGATTTCTATCAGGAGGGTGATCTTATCATTGGAGGAGTGTTCACAATATCCACAACTACTATACATCACACACACATAGAAGACAAATCCAGGACACTTTTCTGTCAAACGTAAGTTGCATTTTACAGTTTAGTTTACATTTTTCTTTGTCCTCCCTTCTATTTTTTTTTTTTGTTTTGTTTGAATGTAATTGATGACATCCTCATTTTCTAATCTAGTGATTAGAAATTAAAGGGATTCTGTGAAAATGTAAAAATAGGAGTTGCCTTTAATGACGTGTTTAGAAACCTGTATTGTGGAAGTATTGGACTGTCATTGGTGACCTCTCCTTCTACAAATATTAGTTTCCTGTCCTAAATGCTGATCCTCCATTTTCAGTTATTCATTGATCACAAACCTGGGACAATATGAGGCTCAAGAATTTTGACTTTCCTAATTTGAAGGCTTGTCTCTGTCTCCTTCCACAGAAAGGTTTTACCAGTTCGGCACCACAGAAATTTTTTTCATTTTTTGCACACATGTAAAAAGCTTAATTTTAGCAATAAAATCACTTAAAGTGATTGTAAAATCTTGTTTTTTTCTAGTTATAAATAACAAACATGTTATACTTACCTTCCCTGTACAGTGGTTTTGCACAGAGCAGCCATGTCCTCCTCTTCTGGGGTCCCTCTTTGATGCTCCTGGCCCCTCCATCCTGTTGGGCGCAGCTTGCTATTGGAGCACCCGAGCCGAATCACAGCTCCATGTGTCCATTCAGACAGGGAGCCGAGGCCCGGCCCTTCCCCTTTCTTTTCTCATTGGCTGACTTTGACAGCGGTGGGAGCCAATTGCGCTGCGCTGCTGTCTCAGCCAATGAGGAGGGGAGTCTTGGGCAGCTGAGACACTACTGCAACATCCCTGGATAGAGATGGGGCTCAGGTAAGTATTAGAGGGGCTGAGGGGGCTGCTGCAAACAGAACGCTTTTTATCTTAAGGCATCGAATGCCTTAAGATAAAAAAAACCTTCCGCCTTCACAAAAACGTTCAACCCCCAGAACATTATATATTTTCTAAAAGCAGAAGCCATGTAAACTAAAAAGATGATAGTTTCATGTGCCTGTGATATTGCAAAAAACGATGGTAACCACAAATGGTCATAGATGATGCTTTAAAAGCCTTTACAGCTCATCAGTTTAGAATTAACTAGAAGCTCTTATGCTAGAATTATTGTGGCTCCCTCTGATGTTCACAGTGACACCTCACACATGTGGTGTAACCGTGGTTTATATACCCGTGTGCACCCTGGGTGTGCATTTGCGCATGTATGCAGGCAACAGATGTTACAGCAATTTGTTTTATTTTTTTTTTAAAAAACTACTTTTTGTCTTTTATTTATTTATGTTTTTATTTATTTATGGTTGTATTTTTCCTTGATTGCCATAACAAAGGGTTATTAATCCCCCATGTGATAGCAGTGGGAAGGTGACAGGTACTCTTTATGGAGACATTAGGGGTTTAATATCTCCCCTGTCCTGCACACCATCAGAACAGCTTGGTTAGATCACTAAGAAACTCACAAAAAAATCTCAGTTTTAATATACTGTAAATCAGTAATAAATATATCAAATGTAATGGCTATAACCTTTAAAGTAAAACAAAAAGAGCCTTGGAAGTATCAATCATCTTTGACTCTGCCTACACTATATTAATGCACAGAAAACACACATTTATTGTTCAATAAAGATTTATTGGGAGCTGCAAAAGATTTTTTAGGATATTTATGATTTATAAATTTACATCGGTACTTTGACGTAGAATACCGGATAGCTGCCATAATCCTGGTATATTCTTAAATGGCAGACGGTCCTCTTTCTGATAAAAGTTGTCTCCGTGGCAGTTTCACCGCAAGATCTCCGGAGTCATCGGTAGAGGCGGAATCGGTCGGGTCCTCTCCCATCTGAGACATGGACCCGAGTGAGGGAAAGATGGTCCCCGCTCCATAACATTGGATGACGCAAGCGACGTCAACCGTCACTTCCGCCCCAATGGTCTTAAAGGGAAATTTTTTTTTATTTGAAAGCCTTTTTTTTTTAATTGCATTTACGTGTAAATATGAGATCTGAGGTCTGTTTGACCCCAGATTTCACATTTAAGAGGCCCTGTGTGTTTTCTGGACATTGCGGTGCGAATTACAAGCCTATTATCTTCTATAGGAACGCATCTGAATTGCAGATGTATTGCGTTCTGAACATGGATTTTCTCCTTCTCCTCACTACACCTCCCTCTCCCCCCCCCCCCCTCTCCCTTCTCACTGATCCGCAGCTAAAACGCAGAGGAACCTCTGAACAACTGATTTTTATCTTCCCAGTGAAACCTGAGCTTCAATTCGCACCGCACATGTGTGAACCCAGGCTAAATCTGCTAAAACCTGGAGTAGTGCACCTGGAAATATTGTTTAGAGGATGATATAATTGCCTAAATAGTACTGAAATATGTGGTATATTGTGTGTGTATTGTTCCTGTCTGACCATGCAAACATGGTTTGTGAGCATGTGCTGACCTTCTACTCTTTGATCTCATTGCTTAATCATGTACACAGAAATGCAGCTTCCAGCAGAACATGGTCACCAATGTATGTATGTGTGTGGATTTGTGGGGTGGTGGCGGGTGTTATATTTTGAACATGTGGCTTTTTTAACCACTTCAATACCAGGCACTTATGCACCTTCCCGCCCAGACCAATTTTCAGCTTTCAGCGCTTTCACACTTTGAATGACAATTACTCAGTCATGCTACACTGTATCCAAACAAAATTTTTATAACCTTCTTTTCACAAATAGAGCTTTCTTTTGGTGGTATTTAATCACCACTGGGTTTTTTATTTTTTGCGATATAAGCGAAAAAACAGGGAAAAATTTTGAAAAAAAACACACCTTTTTTTTAGTTTCTATTGTAAAATTTTGCAAATAAGTCATTTTTCTTCATAAATTTGTTGCAAAAGCTATACTGCTACATATCTATGGTAACAGTAATCCAAATTAATGTATATTATTTGGTCTTTGTGAAAGTTATAGAGTCTACAAACTATGATGCCAATCACTGAAAATTGATCACATCTGATCACACCTGATGTACTGAAGGCTTTTCTTGAGACACTAAGAAGCCAGGAAAGTACAAATACCCCCCAAATAACCCCTTTTTGGAAAGTAGACAGTCCAAGGTATTTACTAAGAGGCATGTTGAGTTTTTTGAAGTTGTAATTTTTTTTTTTTTTTTACACAAACTGGTCATATTAACAGGTTATTTCTCTCACACAGCATATGCATAATTGCAACTACACCCCAAAATACATTCTGCTACTCCTCCCGAGTATGGTGATACCACATGTGTGAGATTTTTCCACAGCCTTGACATATACAAAGGCCCAACACTGAAGTAGCACTTTCAGGCGTTCTACAAGCATAAATTGCACATATCCTTTCTCAACCACCTATTACACTTTTGAAGGCCCTGGAGCACCAGGACAATGGAATTGTCCACAAAATGACCCCATTTTGGAAAGCAAACACCCCAACGTATAATCTATGAGGCATAATGAGTCTTTTGAACGGTTCATTTTTTTCCAGAAGTTTTTGGAAAATGTGGGAAAAAAATTAAAATGCATTTTTTTTACACAAAGTTGTCCATTTATAAGATATTTCTAACACATAGCATGTACATAGCAAAAATGACACCCCAAAATACATTCTGCTACTCCTCCTGAGTATGGTGATACCACGTTTGAGACTTTTACACAGCCTGGCCACATACAGAGGCCCAACATCCAAGTAGCACCTCCAGGCATTCTAGCAGCATTAATTACACATATTTTCTGACTACCAGTCACATTTTTGAAGGCCCTTCATATTTCTAACACATAGCAGGTACATACCAAATAACAAAAGATTACCTGTGGTTTTAGAAGTGCAGTGGTCCACAGAGGAGAGCATCGGTCCAGGCAGCAGGCAGGAATGAGGTCACCGACAGCAAAAGCAATCATCCAGGCAGCAGGCAGGAATACTGTCCATAGTTCGTACAGGCAGAGATACTGTCAGCACAGCCAGAGCACAGCCCGAGGACAGGTCCAGGTAGCAGGCAGAGGTGTCCTGGCAGAAATACTGTCCAAAGTCAGTAGAGGCAGCAGGCAGATATATGGTCAACACAGCCAAAGTCTATTAACAGGCCAAGGTCGGTGCACGTGGAAGTCAGAAACATGGTTTAAAATCGGCAGGCAGAGGCATCGTCGGTAAACAGGCTGAGGTTGGTGCACCTGGAAGTCAGAAACGTGGTTTAAATCGGCAAGCAAAGACATCGTCGGTAAACAGGCCAGAGTCAGTTAATTAACATGGTAGCAGGCAAATGGGGAAATGGCAGTCTGTTAATAATAAGGGGAACTAATATTGGATGGATGTATGATAATTTTTGAAGCAATCTCCGATGCACAGGCCAGGTTTGGAGGGACATTGGGGACAATAATAGCTGGTATGTCTTCTTACTCTTCTTCTGCTGCTTACACGGCATTTCTTTTGGCGTCTTCTTCCAGATTCTGTGGGGGGAATGTGATAGGGAAAGTGTTGCTCGTGTGAATGCTTACTGGGATGGGACCTTGTTGGTAAATGAGGGCAGTGACGATATCTTCAATATACTTCAGGTAGGTTATTTGTTGGTTTTGAGTTGCTTTTTGGTAGCAGATAAACAAATTAAAAAGGGCCATGTGAAACGCAACTTTCTTGTACCAATAACGGGACTTTCTGGTTGATAAATAGGGCTGTAGCATCTGATCGTTTAAATCCACCCCCCCATGTACATATTATAATCGTGAACACATTCGGGCTTTACAATGAGGCCACCTCTTCTTTGGATCTCCACCACGGTGTCATTGTGGATGGTAGAGAGGATGTGGACATCTTTCTTGTCCCTCCACTTCATGGCCAACACCTCCTCATTCCTCATGAATGCCGATTATCTGTTTTGCAATTTTTTTGTCAACAAATTTTGTGGGAATCCCTTCCGTTTTTTTTTTAAAGTACCGCAGGCCGGGGTTTTTTTTACTATAAAGGTGACGAAAAAGGGGCAGGCTGATATAATAGTTGTCGACATATAAATGGTATCCTTTGTCAAACAGGGGGTATGCCAGCTCCCAGACAATTTTACCACTGGTTCCAATATATGTGGGGCAATCATGGGGCTGGAGCTGGGAGTCTTTGCCTTCGTAGATCCGGAATGTGAAGACATATCCAGTGTCTCGATCGCATAATTTATTTAATTTCACCCCATACCTGGCTCTCTTGCTTGGTATATACTGCTTGAAGTGCAGTCGGCCAGTGAAATGTATGAGGGACTCGTCCACACAAATTTTTTGGTCTGGGATAAAAACTTCTCCAAATCGCTGGGAAAAGGAATTGATTAGGGGGCATATCTTGTACAATTTATCATGGTTGGGATGATCTCAGGGAGGGCACTGTGAATTGTCACTGAAGTGGAGAAAATGCATAATCATGTCGTATCTTGTCCTGGACATGACAGCGGAATATATGGGCATGTGGTGGATGGGGTTGGTGGACCAATATGCATTGACTTAGTTCTTTTTTGTAAGCCCCATATTAAACGTAAGGCCCAAAAATAATTTAAATCGGTCCAGTGTTAAGCGTCGCCACTGGAACATGCGGGCATAGGAAGAATTGGGGTTGGAAGCAATAAATTGGGATGCATACAGGTTAGTTTGATCCACCATATTCTGCAGCAAATCTTGTGGGAAAAATAAACAAAAATAATCAAATTGAGAAAAATTTGTAGTGTCGGGCTGCACGCCTGCTGTACAGTGAAAGGGGGCATGATAGCGGATCCTGAGTTGGCAGGCAACCATAAGGGGTTTGCCAGGGCATCGAGAAGGTAGGACTGGGGCTGGGTTCTTCAGGTTGGGCGTGTGATTCCAGTACTTGTACTGGGCTCCTCTTCCTGGGGTCTGGCGCTTCTGGTGGTGGGCAGATCTCCTGGTCATGGTCCTGATCTTCGTCCTGATCTCGGTCCTGATCTCATTCTTTTGGGAGGGACGGTTTCCTCTGAGGACTCGGACTCCGATCCACTATCCTCCGCTGGCTCGTATTCCGAACCAGAATCTGATGATGGGAGCTCCCCGCTGCTCTCATCATCCGACATGGTAAGAAGGGCATATGCCTCCTCAGGTGTGTAAACCCTTTGCGATATTATGGTAGTGCTTTTTGGCGGGCCTATGTAATGGTACTGCTGGTGGTAGTGGTGGTACAGATGTGGTATTAGTGGCGGGCCTATGTGGCAGTACTGATGGCGATACTGATGGTGGTACAGGTGGCGGTACGGGTGGTGGTGGTACCGATGGCGGTACAGGTAGTGGTACGTGTGGTGGTGGCGGTGCCAATGGTGGTACGGGTGGTGGTACTGGTAGCAGGCCTCTGTGGCGGGCCTGTGTGGTGGTATAGATGGTGGGCCTGATGGCGGTACTGATGGCGGGCCTGATGACAGGACTGGTGGTGGTACCGATGGCAGTACTGGTAGCCTGTGTGGTGGTACCAATGGTGGTACTGATAGCGGTGGGCCTGTGACAGATGATTGACAGATGGGATGATTGATTGACAGATGGGATGATTGATTGACTGATTGACAGATGGGCTGATTGGCTGGGCTGATTGATGAGATGGGCTGATTAATGAGATGGGCTGATTGACAGATGGGCTGATTGACAGATGGGCTGGACTGTGTGACAGGTCCTCTTTATTGGGGGGGTCGTGTTGTGCACTGTGGTATGGTATAGATAACACACTAGCAATCTCACTTACTGATCCCTGCTCTCTCCTCACACGATTGGTGTGTGAGGAGAGAGCAGAGATCAGATGGTAACTGCTTCTCTGTGTTTACATTTGTGACCGGCTGTGATTGGACACAGCCGGTCACGTGGTAAACAGCTTACAAGTAAAACAGGTGCAGAGCAACAGTACCTCTATAGAGTATACCTTGATAGTCCAGGGGGGTCGGAAACTATATATGATGATTATTGAATTTCATTGGCTGTTTACCTTGATCGGAGAAGCGCTGTGTCCAAGGGAAACCCGCCTTCCTCGATCCCTGCCCTGCACTCCTCCGGCAGCGCGCACGGTGCACCCCCGTGGCGCACTCTAGGGGATTATCCTGCTGGAAGTCATATGACGCCCAGTCAGGATAACACAACCAAAATAATATTAACCACTTCCCGCCCAGCCCATAGCAGATGACGGCCGGGCGGGAAGTGGTTAATATTATTTTGGAATGCTTTGTAAGAATAATGACTGTTAAGTATGTTTTTATATAATCTTGTAGATAAAAAAGCTGTGTCCACTCCAAGGTTTAGACAAATTTTAGATTGTAAGCTCCTATGAGCAGAGCACTTAAAACCCAATTGCTAACTGTTTTGCTAAATGTAGCACCATATATCCTGTTGAAATTTTTTTGAAGCTAGTAAATGAATGTACAGAATTTTGTTTTTGCTGGCAAAATAAAATTACATTATTGAGCTTGTTTGTTGTGTGTTTTTTTTTTTCATTTCTTTCTTCTTTTTAATTAGTTTTGGGGGTGGTGGTTTTGTGGAAGTGTAAGATCTTTTATATCTTAGGCTGTTTTTACACTGGAGGCGCTTTATAGGAGCTATAGCGCTAAAAATAGCGTGTGCATAATACTTGTAAAGAGCCTCTCCTCTCACTCCGATGTGAACTGGCCTTGACCCTATGTTTTTTTTACTATATGATTTTTTTTAATTAATCAGACATAAGATACATGGGACATAACATTACAATAGTGGTTGGTCATAGAGATATTGTCAGTTTTTTGGCTTGAGTAGATTTCTCAAACAAATGCGGCTTCATACAATGAGGTTAGATACCATTGTTGTATTACAGTTTGAACAGGCTATTGTCTCTATAGCTACAGTACACAAGTAAGAGATTTACTTGTTTGAGTTTTTTCAGCTCTCAAACTGAAAGAATGACTGTTAGATTACTGTCAGGTGTTGGCTTGATTAGACAATGGGTACGTAGATACAGTTTTCAACAGTCCATTGTCTACACAGCTACAATAAACAGGTATGTTTTCCGTTGTTTGGTAACTATGGTAAACAGCCTGGCACATAAAAGGGGGGTTCAGGTATAAGCTAGGGACACACACACACACACACCATCATGCTGTTACATCAGGAGCCACCCATGATAGAAGAACAGTGCCTGATGCTCCCGAAAAATTGTTGCCAATGGAGATCACGAACATACAGTAACAGAAGATAAGTAACCTTTAAGTGTATTTGTACTATTATAGACCATAGGCTGTTCAGTTTGCTAGGCATTTTGCTTGTTATAGATATCTGTCAGTCTTGTATTCTATTCCTAATATTGTAATAGTTTTGTATGTACAGCATCTTTGTATAGTAAAAGCACATTTACACACTGCAGAAATCTCAGCTTCCTTGCTACCACGGAGTAACCTTGCTAGATAGACGCAAGCAAAACAATCCATGCGTATTGCGGCAAGTGCATTTTTGAAAATGGTCGGGGACTTTTTTTGGGTAACAGATTTCAATGGAATCACACCAACTGTTGCATTGGTGATGTGATTTTTGATGTGTTTTGCGGTTATTATTTTAACACTGTATATACCTGGTTGCTAACCAGGGAGCCGGGAAGCCAGCCGTTGCATCCTTAACAACCAATGAATCTTCAGCTGTCAGCGGCTTCCCCACTGAAAGTAAAAAAAAATGCCAGCCAAAAAAAAATCGCAAAAAACTGCATGGGATCCCCCCAGGTCTATACCAGGCCCTTTGGGTCTACTATAGATTCGGAGGGGACCCCCCATGCCAAAATTTAACAAAAATGGTGTAGGATTCCCCCCAGTCCATTACCAGGCCCTTCAGGTCTGGTGTGGATTTTAAGGGGAACCCTGCATCAAAATAAAAAAAAGTGGCGTTGGGGTCCCCCTCAAAATGAGAGAGCACACCCCCTCCTCCTGAACCGTACCAGGCCACATGCCCTCAACATGGGGAGGGTGCTTTGAGGTCCCCCCAAAACACCTTGTCCCCATGTTGATGGGGACAAGAGCCTCATCCCCACAACCCTTGCCCGGTGGTTGTGGGGGTCTGTGGGCGGGGGGGCTTATCGGAATCTGGAATCCCCCTTTAATAAGGGGCCCCCAGATCCCACCCTCCCTATGTGAATGGGTATCAGGTACATTGTACCCCTACCCATTCACAAATAAAAAGCAGTGAAATGTGACAAAAAACATTAGCCAGTTTTGACAAATCCTTTATTGTAAAATAGTTCTGAGTGGTCTTCTCCCCTGAGCCGTGTCTCCTGCTGTCATCTTCTCCTAGAGGTGTCACTGTTGTCGCCATCTTTCCCACCACCTCCTACTTCTGCCGCTGCCGTGTTCTTCCTCATCGCCGTGTTCTTCCTCCCCCGCCATCTTCATCATTTGTGTTGTCCCTGCTGTCTGGCATCTCTTACACAGCCATGAGGCGTGACCATCCATTGACGTCACACGGACTCTGCGTGTCACGTCAATGGATGGTCATGCCCCATGGCTGTGTAAGAGATGCCAGACAGCGGGGACAACACAACGGAGGAAGACAGCGGGGGAGGAAGAACACGGCAGCGGGAGAAGTAGGCGGTGCCAGGAGAGACAGGGGACAGAGAAAGGGAACTTCCAGATTCTGATAAGCCCCCCACCCGCAGACCCCCACAACCACCAGGCAAGGGTTGTGGGGATGAGGCCCTTGTCCCCGTCAACATGGGGGCAAGGTGTTTTGGGGGGATCTCAATTAGGATCATATAGTAAATCTTGCAAATGATACAGGTAAGAACTAAGTATGTATATATTACCTTATCTTAAAGAATACAGAGGGGAACAGGGGGGTTTGCACTTTCTTTTTTGTTTAAGGGGAATTCCACGCTAAAATGTAAAAAAAAAATGGCGTAGGGGTCCCCCCCAAGGTCCATATCAGAAGGGTCAGGTATGGATATTAAGGGGAACCCTGCACCAAAATTTGAAAAAAAATGTCATGGGGTCCCCCCAAAATTCATACCAGACCCTTATCCGAGCACGCAACCTGGCAGGCCACAGGAAAAGAGGGGGGACAAGAGCGTGGCCCTCCCCCTCCTGAACCGTACCAGGCCACATACCCTCAACGTGGGGAGGGTGCTTTGGAGTAGCCCCCCAAAGCACCTTGTCCCCATGTTGATGTTGAGAAGGGCCTCATCCCCACAACCCTTGCCCGGTGGTTGTGGGGGTCTCCGGGCGGGGGGGGCTTATCGGAATCTGGAAGCCCCCTTTAACAAGAGGGCCCCCAGATCCCGCCCCCCATGTGAATGGGTATCGGGTACATTGTACCCCTACTCATTCACCAAAAAAAGCAGTGAAATGTGACAAAAGACAATAGCCGGTTTTTGACAATTCCTTTATTTAAAATGTCTTCTTTCCCTGCTCCTTCCTCCGGTCTTCCTCCAGCTTCTTCTTCCCCCCGCTCTTCCTTCAGTTTTCTCTTTTTTTTCCTCCAGCTTCTTCTTCCCCCATTTCGTCCTCCATCTTCCTCCGCTTCTTCCTCCCGTCTTCTCCATCTTCCTCTGACTCCGGTCTTTCTCCTCCACCGCACCCGCCACCGACCTGCTATGAAAACGAACCTCCTCTGATGCTGCGGCCAGCGGTGTCTCAGAGCTATGTCATCCGCCCCATCGGAGCATCGGAGGAGGTTCGATTTTTGAATGTTCATCGGGAGCGGCGGAGGAGAAAGACTGGAGGACAGAGGAATTTTGGGGGACCCCAAATGCACCCTCCCCATGTTGAGGGCATGTGGCCTGGTACGGTTCAGGAGGAGGGGGGTGCTCTCTCATCATATTGGTCTAGTATGGATTTTTGGGGGGGACCCCCCATGCCACTTTGCCACTTTTTTTTTCAAATTTTGGTGCAGGGTTCCCCTTAATATCCATACCAGACCTGAATCTCCAAACACTGGCTCTGGATATCAAAACCACCCTATCAGCAGCAATTTCTGACTTGAACATGGACATCAAGGCTATTTTGTCATGCCTGGAAGCAGTGGAGGTT
The DNA here is from genome assembly GCF_042186555.1 of Aquarana catesbeiana. Taxonomy (NCBI): domain Eukaryota; kingdom Metazoa; phylum Chordata; class Amphibia; order Anura; family Ranidae; genus Aquarana; species Aquarana catesbeiana. The sequence goes on from NC_133324.1 coordinate 938,928,090, forward strand.
ACTACAGAGGTGCCTGAGATGGCCATCACGCAAGTGTAGCAGGTCTCGAGCTCTCACACCCAGCATCTCATTGATCTGCACTGCCATATTGAGAACCCGGACAACAGGGGACAGAGGCGCAACCAGCGAATCCGGAAGATCCCTAAGTCAGTGGAAGGGCCCCACCTTGAGCCGGAAGTCTGGACGATTTTCAACTCCCTACTGGACAGACCGCCAAACTCACCTATTGATATGGAGTGCTGCCACAGAATGCATAGATCCAGAAGCCAGGACACCGACCCTCCACAGGATATAGTCTGTTGCCTGGTGACCTTCCAGCTAAAAGAAGATATTGCTCGCAACCACAGTCACCTACTCCATGATGGCTCTGAAATTTAGATTTATCAGGATCTGTCTGCCATTATGCTCCAGCATTGAAGGAAATTGTGTCCCCTGCTTAACATCTTGTGGGATTGGAGCATTGTATATTGCTGTAAATTTTGCCTTTTGGCAACAGTTGCTAGACGCACAGCTCTCCTGCAAAGGCTGGCAGACCTGCAGCCCTTTTGTGACACCTTGGGCCTTCCAACACTGGCCAACACCTTCCTTACTGGATTGGTACAGCTCCTTTCTCCAACCCCAGCCTTGGATCCCCACTCAGCCTGATTCCACTCCTCGTTCTCAGCAACACAGGCCGCGTCACCTTAGATCCCCGTCTGCCTCTTCTGTGAGAGATTTGAACAGGGTGCCTCTGGATCACAGCCCAAAGCCTTCAACTTCAGCCTCGTGAAGACAGATGCATCACTGAGTGCCTTTTGGAAGATTGTGTAAGTTTATTCTGACCCTATTTGTTTCCAGTTTGTTGACTATACAGTCTGTGGCTTTCCTATAGATGGGTGGGCTGCCTTGCTTTCCTGTAGAGTGTATTGTTGCCCTGAGGAGATTTGTCCCTTGCTTGCTATGCAAAGGATTAACTTCGGAGTGTTCTCTGCCTCTCTATTGTCCTCTTGTGTGGTAGGCTTTGTTATAGCTATGGGAAAACAACATCAGAGATCTAGTCTCCTTGGGCTATATATCTTTTGTCCACAGGGACTGAACTTGCCTGTTTATTTTTCTTTGTTGAATCCCCTAACTTGAACTGCTTTTGACCTGTTTCTGCCACTTTCTTTAGGGATCCTCCATGCTATGGGGGTTTATGCTGGCTCTCTGCTAATTCGTACTACTGCTTAATAATGTCACTGATATGGCCGTCTAGCTATACAAACATTGTTTTGATATGCTCTCATGTTTTATATATATATACTATGCCTTTTGTTTTCCCTTGTATGTTTGAGCTGGGGCTGTCCCACTGAGGATACTTCACAGGGAGCTGTGTGGGCCTGAGCGGACCTCAAGGGGGTGTAGCTGGTTATGGTGGCCCTGGATCTTGGGTAAGGGAGGCTTTTGCCTGGCCCCTATGCACACAGTGGAGTTGCCAAGGGGCTGCTTTAATGGCTAGAAGTTCCCGATCTCCCACGTCGTAATTCTTCTCAGAAGGGGAGAGTTTATGTGAGAAGAATCCCACAGGGTACAGGAGTGCTTTGGCGCCTTGTCTCTGTGAGAGCACAGCTAAAACTGCAACTTCGGAAGCATCCACTTCCAGAACGAAGGGCAAGGCAGGGTTGGGATGCTTGAGAATAGTGGCTGACGTGAACAGCGCTTTGAGTTTTTCAAAGGCCTCTTGTGCCTTAGGGGTCCAGCAGAACCGGCTTCCTTGTTTAATAAGTTCTGTAATGGGAGTTATGATCAAAGAGAATCCCTTAATAAATTTCCTATAGAAATTGGCAAAGCCAATAAAACGCTGTACTCCCTTCTTGTCTATAGGTGCAGGCCAGTCCAGGATAGCGGATACTTTTTGTGCATCCATTTTAATGCTGTCAGGGGAAATGATCAGGCCTAGGAACTGGATAGATTGGAGCTCAAACTCGCATTTTTCAAGTTTGGCGTAAAGCCCATGTTGTCTAAGCCGGGTGAGTATGTTTCGTACGTGTTGGCGGTGTTCCATCAGGGAAGCAGAGAAAACCAGGATATCGTCCAGGTAGACGATGACATATAAGTCCAGGAGGTCATGAAAGATATCGTTGACAAAATGCTGGAATGTAGCCGGTGCGTTGCACAGACCAAAGGGCATGACGAGGTACTCGTAATGTCCGAATCGAGTACGAAAGGCCGTCTTCCATTCGTCCCCCTCTCTTATGCGGATCAAATTATAGGCTCCACGGAGGTCTAGCTTAGTGAAGACGGTAGCAGATCCTAATCTCTGAAATAATTCGGGAACCAAGGGTAGTGGATATCTGTTCTTTATAGTGATCTTATTAAGCTCCCGGTAATCAATGCAGGGACGTAAGGAATGATCCTTCTTTTCCACGAAAAAGATGCCTGCCCCAGCTGGAGATGTGGAAGGACGGATTAACCCTTTCTTCAGGTTTTCATCTATATAGGTTTTCAAGGTGCCCAGCTCCTGCTCAGTTAGAGGGAAAATCCTCCCGAAAGGGACTTCAGTAACCGGTAAAAGTTCTATTGGGCAATCATAGGGTCTATGTACTGGAAGGGTTTCTGCCCCCTTTTTACTGAACGCATCCAGGAAATCCCGGTAAGGTTCGGGAAGATCTTGGTTGGACTTAGTTTCTGAGTCCATGCACAGGCATTGGGAGGAAGTTAAAGGAGTCCCCCGTAAGCAGTGTTGTTTGCAATATTCAGAAGAGAACTGGATCTTGCCCGTAGACCAGTTGATACTAGGATTGTGAGCCTGTAGCCAAGGTATTCCTAGGATAATTGGGAAGAGGGGAGAGGAGATGACATCTAGGCGTAAAAGTTCCTGATGTTCCGGGCCAATGGTGGCCAATAGGGGAACCGTTTCTTGGGTAACAGGTTAGGAGCGGAGGGTGGAGCCGTCCGCTAAGAAAACTGCCAGTCCCTGGGCTTTAGTTTGAGTAGGGATGTGATAGTTTTTGACGAAAGTCCGGTCAATGAATCCACTACATGCTCCCGAATCAATGATGACCGGTACTGGGATGCTCCTTTCAGGTAACTGTAATACAATGGAAAATGTTAGGTGGTTACTGACACTGGGTAAGACAGGTGCACACAACGAGGAGGACGGCAGGAACTTACGTCTTTTATTGGGGCATGCTTTTGCAAAGTGTCCAGGCTCCCCACAGTACAGGCACAGATTGAGTGTGCGTCTGCGTGTCTTCTCCTCTAGGGTCAGAGAGGGACGGAGCAGTCCCAACTGCATGGGCTCAGGTGCTTCCTGGGCTGGAGTAGACGAGACAAGCGGAGCTTGGTTCGGGGCACTAGGGGCCCTGGGCAACATCCAGGTGAGGCGTGGGTGGCCAGCAGATCTCTCAGAGCGTCTCTCTCTGAGGCGGCGGTCAATCTGGATTGACAAGTTGATTAGTTCTTCAAGTGTCTGAGGTAACCCCACCCGTGCTAATTCATCCTTTAGGGGGTCCGACAGCCCCAGCCGATATTGGTGATGCAAGGCTGCGTCATTCCACTCCGTATAGGAGCTCCAACGCCTAAATTCCACGGCGTAATCTTCGGCCGCTCTGCGGCCTTGTTGAAGGGAATGCAAGGCGGCTTCTGCCGTGGCTGTTAGCTGAGGGTCCTTATACAGCTGAGACATGGCTAAGAAAAAGTCACTCAGAGAATCTAGAGATTGGGCCTTTTGCTCCAGCAGATGGTGGGCCCAGGTCTGAGGCTTGCCTGTCAACAAGGATATGACGAACCCCACTTTGGTAGCCTCCAAGGAGAATGTACGGGGTTGTAATGCAAAGTATAGTTCACATGCGTTACGGAACGCCCGGAACTTGCTACGATCTCCGGAAAACTTTTCAGGTGTAGGCACCCGGGGCTCTGGTGGAAGCATAACTACAGAAGGTGCTGAGGCAGGATTAGCAGATACTGCTCCCGGAGGAGAGGCCGAGAGGGCCTGGACCTGTTCTTCCAGTCTGGTATAGCCCTCCTGTAGGCTTTTGACAGCTTGGGTAAAACCCGCTAGATGTCTGCACAGTTCATCCATGGGGGAGGCCCCCTGCCCGGACTCACTCATGGCTGCCTGATACTGTCAGGTCCCACACTTACCAGACAGATGAGTCCGCTTGGGCAGAGGGTAGGCTCCCTTACGTATCCGATTCGGGGCCCCTGGTAGAGTAGACAGGAGGCCCACGAATGCGGAATGGTATGAGGGCCTGAAGTTAGGGTCCTGGAGCAAGATGGTCTGGCAAGCAACCGGTAGAGCTTCAAGGCTGAATGGAGCAGATGCTGAGCAGGAGCTAATCAGGCTGGTCACACACAGGCAGAGGTCGGCAACGGGCTGGCGGCAACGGTACAAGGGAGAAGGCAGAAACAAGGTCAGACAAGCCGGGGTCGGGTTCAGACAGCAATCAAGGGAGGTCCAAAGGCAAGCCGGGTCACAACGGGTAAACACTACGGAGATACAGGAACACAAGATGATCACGGAACAAGACACAGAGCTGTTTGATCAGGCAGCACCGGATCAGTGTAGAGGCAGGCTTAAATAGGCTGATTGGAGCCAAAACACCGCGCTCGTGCACGCGCCGATTCGCCAAGGCGCGCCGCGCCCCCGCACGCGCCCGAGCGCGCCCCGACACCGGCGTGCACGCCCACACTACCGGGCATGTCAATGGTAACGCTCACAGGCGGACGCGTGAGCGCCTGGACGCCACCCCGCACGCCACGGCCGGTCAGCCCAGACACGCCAGCATCCCCAGGGACACGCGCCCCAGCACGCACAGAGGCACGAGCGCCAACGCGCCCCGGCGCGCACTGGCGCCAAACCAGGTAACCTCTCTGACATGGATGCTACAATGGCCCGCACTAACCAGAACACGGACCGCATACAGGACATTCATACTCAATTTAATGCCACCATGGCTAAAATTGATGACCTCGAGAACAGGTCTCGACGATACAATTTTAGAATTAGGGGTCTACCCGAATCGATCACAGATATTCCTGCTGCAGTCAATTCTCTCATCAAAGAACTTATCCCTGACATTCGCCCCCACAGAGCTGAAATTGATCGAGCCCACAGGGCCTTAGGGCCCCCACGATCTGATGGACTCCCCCGTGACATCCTTGTTAAGCCTCACTACTATGTGGTGAAGGAAGATATTATGAAAAGGGCTAGGTCAGCCTCCCAACTCCAAATCATGGGGCACCCGATCCAGCTTTTTGCCGACATCTCTCCCTCTACAATCCAAAGGAGACGGGCTCTCAAACCACTGCTAACGGCTCTGACTCAGCAAAATATCAAATACTGGTGGCTATTTCCCTTCAGCCTGAAATTTGAGGTTAACAACAAGTCATACAGATTCTCCACATTTCCTGAGGGAGAGGAATTACTGCAGAAGCTCGGCATAATACCCAGGGACCCTCCATCCCCGATGCAAACCGCCTCATCCATCTCCTCCAAGAGACCACCCCCGGTGAGCCCCCTTACCTCGCAGTGGCAGAAACCTAAAACTAAAAAAGCTAAGGAGGGACGACTCACATGAACTGGAACCATGGCACTTGCTGTCACCTTGCCTTACCATCTTGTTTGGGTCTAGCCCCTGAGAACACTGCCCTACCGACGATGACCACTCCTTATCCTTTACTGCTGTCCTGGAATCCCTCTCCGACCCTCAGACGGTTATCCTCACATTTTTCCCTAATGCCTTCTCTCTATACCCAAGTGCATATTCTTATCCTACATGGGAGAAGACGTATCGGTGATCACCTCTACATGTGAGACCCTGCCCACAGAAGTCACAATGGAATTCCGTAATCACAGCTGTGTGCTGTTGCATGACGTCGCCAGGCCGTGCTTCTTGCTGTCCTGATGCTCCGGTTCTCACACCACACCAATGCGATGCACTTGGACAGGGCTCCTCATTCTCCCTAGGACATTGGCTAATACGTTGCACTGCCACGAGACTTAACATACCGATCTCACTTGGTCCTCGCCTCCTCCCCAACTTACCAGCTTCCAGATCTCACTCTCCTCCCCCACCCCCCTTTTCTTTTTTTTTTTTTTCCCCCGAGCCATGTACTTTACTCATCTCAAATTGTTTTAATGCTTTAATGTGTTCTTACTGTAGTTATCTCCTTTACAGATGTTTCAGACTCCTGTTTTTTTAGCCCTCATTAGTTTGATTTGGGGGGGCGCTGTGTCCGGAGCGGAGCTCATGCACCACCTCCTGACCCCGGAGAAGCGGAATTTTCCTTTCTCCCGGACAGGACGTTCCCTCTTTCTAGAGGGACAATCTGTGTGTACATAAGAGAAGAGTGGATTTTCACCACTGCTTTTCTATAGTTTTCTCCATGTTTCTTTATCTTTTTCCTCTACAACCTCTTCTCTTTCCTCGCACTAACTTTTCTTCTCCCCTAGTGACCCGGTTGAACTCGAACCCCTCCAGACTCCCTTACCACAATGGAATGAAATATCCCAAAATGCCATCCTCCACATCCGATGATTGCCTGAAGGTAGGTGACTGGTACTCATTGGCGTTCTCTCTTCTGCTGCTCCATGGCTGACACTACCACACCAAACCCTTCCCTGCGCATTGCCTCACACAATGTTCAGGGAATGAACCCACCTATTAAACGCAGGAAAATCTTTCAATATTACCATAACCAAAAAATTGATATTCTTTTCCTCCAAGAAACACACTTACCTCGCTCCTATAACCCATCCTACATACATACTAAATTTCCTAAATTCCATCTTGCCAGTGCGGACACGAAAACGAAGGGGGTAGCTATATTTTTCTCTCGTAACTGCCAGTTCTCCTTCATCTCTGAATTCAAGGACCCTGAGGGGAGATTCATACTTGTTAAGGGGCTCATTGATAACCACCTCTATTCGTTGGTGTCATATTATGCACCGAACAGGGGCCAATCCCAATTCTTTGCTTCCCTATTTCGCATCTTGAATCCTCTGACTGAAGGTACTGTCATCTACGGAGGAGACTCCAACATAGCATTTGACATGGGACTAGACAAATCTCGCCCCTTGGGTAAGGGACTTATCCGTCCCACCAGGCAGAGCCTTAAGGTAGCTAAACAGATCTACAGACAGGGATTAGTGGATATCTGGAGGGAAGTTAACCCAACTGTACGTGACTACACTCATTATTCAAACCCCCACAATTCTTTCACCAGAATCGACCACTTCTTCATTTCCACCTCTGATATACCTGCAGTGTCTAAATCCTATATAAAAGACTCTGCCTGGTTGGATCACTCTCTTCTCTTCTTGATAATGGGTCCCTTAAGACAGAAAAAGAGTCCCTGGTGGAAACTCAACGCTTCGATTCTTAGCAATCCGACCCATGTTAATGAGATTGAACAAAACATCCGAGAATACTTTCTCTTGAATGACACTGGAGACATTTCCCCAACTATATTGTGGGCAGCCCATAAGGCTACCCTTAGAGGAAAGCTAATTCAAATGTCTTCGAGGCTGCGAAAAGCACGCAAGTCGGATATAGAAAAGCTTGAAAAGGATTTCTTGCTCCTTAATAAACAACATAAAAGGGACCCCACTTCTGTTCCGATGGAGAGACTAGACGCTGCACGCACGGCTCTGAATTTAGCTCTAACGGCGGTTGCAGAAAAAAACCTGCGATGGAGTAGCGCCCGCTTCTATTATCAAGGGGACAAAGCGGGGTCCATATTGGCAGCCAGATTGACTCCTAAACTGTAGACGCACACCTTACCTAAAATCAAGATAGGAAGTAATAGCTACTCCCAAAACCCCCATAAGATCATGGAAGCTTTCCACGACTTTACAAGAAACTATATAATGATAGACAAGTGACCCAAGAAAACACCTTAGAAACCTTTCTCCACTCAATCAAAATTCCTGAACTTAAGGACCACCATAGAGATAGACTAGAGGAACCAATAACAGTCGAGGAAGTTACGCAGGTGATTGTGAATCTAAAAAACCACTCCGCTCCCCATACCTGGTCCGTTTCTTTAATCAGATACGTAAAGGAACCCAACTCGATGAATCCCTGAACTCAGCCTTTATCACAGTAATCCCCAAACCAGGCAAGGACCCCAGTTTAGTAGCTAACTACCGCCCCATATCTTTAATAAATAACGACCTTAAGATTCTCACCAAAATTATGGCAGACCGTATTTCTTCCTTCATTAGTCTTTACGTCCACAAGGACCAGGTTGGCTTTATACCAGGACGTCAAGGCCCTGACCAAATTCGGAGAGCAATTGACATTATCTCTCTTTTAAGGTCCAGGTGGGATGGCAAACCCCCTCAAACAGGCTTCCTGCTCTCACTAGACCTGAAAAAGGCATTCGATTCTGTATCCTGGTCCTTCCTTACACCTATCTTGCATCGCTGGGGGTTTGGACAAACCTTCATGAACGTAATAGGAGCCCTCTACTCAAACCCTGTAGCCAAAATACGCCTGCAAGGATTTTACTCCGACTCTTTTCCGATATTTAAAGGCACGCGACAGGGTTGCCCCTTATCCCCTCTAATCTTCTCTATTATCATTGAAACGCTAGCCATTGCCAGAGATCACCCGGATATACACGGAGTTCAGTGTGGCACGCAAACTCACAAATGTGCCCTTTCTGTGGACGACATCCTACTCTTTATCACCTCTCCCTTAATTTCGCTTCCTACTTTATGCAAACTTCTAGATACCTTTGGAGATGTGGCAGGTTTCCAAGTTAACTATTCAAAATCTATGGCTTTGAATGTAAACCTTCCTGAATACTTAGTCGTACGTTTGAAGGATAAATTCTAATTCATATGGAGTGACTCACTTATACCTTACTTGGGTGTCAACCTGGCTGCCGCAGTGGACCGCTTATATGAGGCCAATTACCCCCCGATGTTCCGCAAACTGGAGGAGAATCTTTAACATTGGGGCAATTTGGGGCTCTCTTGGCTGGGCAGGGTTAATTCTGTCAAAATGACTCTACTGCCACGCATTCTGTATCTTTTTAGGTCGCTTCCTATTCCAATCCGACGGGACCAACTCAAGAGATTCCAATCCAAAATTCTTAGATTTATTTGGGGGGCCAAGGGACACAGAATTGCAAAGGGGACCCTTAACCGAAAAAGGCGTACGTGAGGTGTAGGCCTTCCGAAACTTCTCTGGTATTACCAGGCAGCCCAACTCACCCAGCTTTCAACAATCTATTCCAAGTCGGCCCATCCAGACTGGGTCCATATGGAAAGACAAGCGATCCCTCACTTTACACTAGATTTCCTTCTCTGGTGTTCCCCTAAATCCAGACCCGCAATTATGGTCCCTACTCTCTCCCACTCTTTAGTAACATGGGACTCTCTCAAGCACAACCCACATTTAATCTCCAACTGGCACCCACTCTCGCACCTCTTCCGCAACCCCCTATTTCCCCCAGGTAGGGACATAAAAGCATTTAAATGGTGGCTTGATAAAGGACTATATAGAATCAGTCACTTTGTCAACTCCTCTGGCCCCCTCTCTTTTGCTCACTGTGTAAGCAAACTTGACATGCCAACCTCCAAAAGATTTTGACATTACCAAATTTCCCACTTTATCCATACCTTATGGACGACAAAACCTGACCCATTAACACTCACAGAATATGAACTCTGGTGTGGACAAGCCATGGAGCAGCGGGGAGGAATATTGGTGATCTATCGGGCACTTGCTATGGTAGATTCTAAGACCCCATTCATGCTTGCATGGGAGAAAGATCTGGGACAAACCTGGAGCTTAACAGACTGGCATGGGGCTTCTAAATCGGCTTCCCAGGGGATCCTGAACATAGCCCTGGTGGAGGCAAATTTGAAAGTCTTAATGAGATGGTATCTTGTTCCACTGCGACTTGCTAAAATATACCCATCTTCTTCCCCCATGTGCTTCCGCAATTGTGGACATGAAGGATCAATGTTACATACTTGGTGGGAATGTCCCAACATTAGAAGCGTATGGAACAAAATCTTTCACATACTCCGGAAAATTTCTGGCCTTCCCATACAACAATCCCCCCAAATAGCGCTACTCAACTTCCCTGTAGCGGGGGGCTCCCAAACTTATGCAATGCCTTATTATGTTTATACTCATGGGAACAAAAATAACAATTGCTAGGGCTTGGAAACAACCTCACGTCTCACTCATTACCATCAAAAGAAAAATATCATGGATTATGGTCCAGGAAAAAATGGTCAGCATATTATTAGATACTACCAAGAAATTTGAAACTATATGGGAACCATGGGCACAGTATATGCGACTGGAGCTCTCTTCATAACCTAGCCTTTGCCCACGGAGTAAGGACGAGACTCACTCGGTCACTTGGTCTTCTCTCCTGTCTTTCTATTCTCTATCTCCTCACTTTCCTTTCTTTCCTTTCTACTTCTTCTCACTCTTCAATCCATAGTCCACTTAGCATGCTGAGGGATCTTTATGTTATGATGCCACTGCCTGGTATAGTTTCCCTCTTCACTATGGGAATGCAGATGAATCAACTGGTACGGAGGCCTAGATTGTGACCCCATTGTAGTATATACTATATGATCTATATAACTCATCCTACTATGGAGATTGCTCTTATACTCTCTATGCACAGGGGTCCTCTCCAACATATCGTTTCCATATCTGGGACACTCAGGATACCACACAATTGGACAAATGGTCCATACAATCCTGACCGATACAACATAACGTACTACTTTAACTAAGTGTCCCAGTAACCCCTTGTATTAACACAGATTGGTATTTCTGGTTGACAGACATAAGCCATGTCTCGTTATAATTGTTTACGCTCTCTCAGGCTTTCCCTCCTTTATTAACTTTTCGGCCCACTGTATGCCACCTATGAGCTGGGTCTACTGTCCCCCTCTTCATGACACAGTTAGTACCCATTGGGGTGTCTGGAGATGAGGGGCTTCCTCCCTACTCCGGTATGTGTGGGGGAATATCTTTCTTATCTTTATTTGTAGATGATTATTGCTTTGAAAACTGTTAAATTTCATACTTTCTGTACTATGGATTTACTATTTTAATATGAAACAGACTGTACTGCTATTGTTTTATACCTTTTATAAACCTCAATAAAAACTATTGAAAGAGAAAATTCTCTCTTATAATATCCGTGGACTGCGTTTGGCTCAAAAATGTAGTAAAGCATGGCAGGAACTCTGCCATCTTGCCCCGCACATTGTGTTATTTCATGAGACCCACTTCATTGGTCCAATCTACACCTAAACTTCCACAGTCTGTATTTACAAAATAGTTTCTTTGCACATCCCCTATATCTAAAGCCAAGGGAGTAGCAATTTTTATTCATAAGACCTGTCACTTTGTTCAGTTATCACAACTCACCGAGTATGATGACAGGGCACTGTCAAAGGCAATATTTTTACCATAGTCAATATTTATGCCCCTAATACTCGTTCCATTAACTTTTTTGTCTAATACCCTGAGGAGGTTGACTGAGTTCCAGCAAAGTCTCTTAATTTTTTGGGGGGATTTTCATTTACCTCCAGACCCCCTATTGGATACATCCTCTGGGAAAACTTCCTTTTCTTTTAATGCTCTCAAAGAGTTTAAGAAAATGCTTGCTACCCTGTATCTGGTGGATTGCCTCAGAGCTAAACACTCCTCCAATAAGGACTACAGCTATTATTCTAGTGTACATGATTCCTACTTTAGACTAGACCTTATTTTTGTTGATCATTATTACCTGCATAGCGTCCAGGACAGGAATCTCAAACTGGTGGCCCTCCAGCTGTTGCAAAACTACAAGAACAGGCCATCAGGTTTTCCTTGATGACATAAGGCAAAATGTTTAGCCAATGGTTTCTCTTGAACATTCTCTGGATCTCTCTCCTTTTCCCCCTTAATTTCCCGCAAATGCTCACCAATCTGAGTTTTGAGGGGTCTTTTGGTCTTACTGATAAAGATTTTTGGACAGGGGCAGGTAAACATGTAAATTACTCTACTCGTAGAGCAATTGATAAGACCAAAAGACCCCTCAAAATTCGGATTGGTGCGCATTTGCAGGAAATTAAGGGGAAAAAGGAGAGAGATCCAGAGAAGATTCAAGAGAAACCATTGGCTAAACATGTTGCCTTATGTCATCAAGGAAAGCCTGACGGCTTGAGGGTTAAACACATTTATGTGCTTAAACTACCATCGAGGAGAGGGGACTTCAACCGCATCCTTCTTCAGAAGGAGAAGTGGTGGATTTATCGGTTGGGGTCCTTTGCCCCTCAAGGACTTAACACTGAACTGAATCTCCAGGTTTTCCTTGAAACTTGATCTCCTTCACCAGCCCCCCCCTTCCCTCCTTCTCCTCTCCCCCTCTTCCCCTTTCCCTTCATTCCCTTCATTCCCCTTTATCCCTCACCTGCCAACTTCTACCCCTCCCCCTTCTTAACCTCCTCCCTTCCTTGCTCCCCTTTTTTTTTCTTTCCCTCCCACCCCCCCCATTTTCATCCCTCTCCTCCCCTCCCCTTTTTCCCCCTCCTTTCTCCCTCCCCCTCCTCTCCCCTTCCCTCCTCCCCCCTATCTCCCTGCGTCTCATGTTTTCGTGTTCTCCTTTTCTTCTCCTCTCTTCTCTCTCCCTCCTTTTTCATTCCCTCTTTTCTCTCTACTATCCTTTGGTTTTTGTAAATAATTTAAATTCAAATTTTCTCCTCCTAACCTAATATTGCTTTTGCATTATTTATTATCTTCATATGTGGGCTTATTAATAGCCCTTACTGCTCCTACCTCTTCTTTCCTTTGTTCTTCTGCTTTTTCGTCTTCTTGATCCTCCCTCCCTTTGTGTTTATTCCACACTCATGTCTGTTTCATTGTTTGGATCAATGTGGTCCTGAGAAGTATTGTAGTAAATGCATTGACAGAACATGTGAGTCATTTTACTCTGCTAGGTTCTCTTTTTAATGCGGCTTTAAATACATAGGAAGGTTTGGTGGAAAATCCAAAGTGAGATGATATAATTACGCATTGAATTGGAAAGAAATGGCAACTTGCAGGAGTAATAACTTTGTTCAGATTACGTGTGGATTACTTCATTCAGAAAACTGGAAAACAACATGTGTGTATCCTCTTTAGAAGATTTAGGGGGGTGCTGTTGGAACTTGGACTTGCTGATAAAAGGGGCTGACAGCCCCTAGTCCCACCTAGTTCAGACAAAGCTACGCTACCTTTTTAGCAAAATGCGTTGATGTCACAGCAGTCACGTAACGCCAGGCTACGATATGCCCCATTCAAACTGAACCATGGGATAGGAGACGTCTGCTCAGCATCCACCCTACCCATACATCTCGCATGGCGAGTGCCGCGAGTATTGTGGACCCAGCGACCTTGCTCTGAATGACAGGTTTTTCCATTGCGGAGCTCTTATGAGCCTAAAGAAACATCAATGTGATATAATTCCAGTCCGTGCAAGGATCCAACGGGATATAACGACTATTGAATTCAACAGGGTGGCAATGTATGGGCGTGCCTTTTCCTTGAAATACCAGATTGCTCTTGTTGGAAAAGACTGACTTTTGAAGAAACATCCTGATTGCCAATGAGCAGTTTGCTCAGATTATTCATCTTTGGAGAAAAGTCGGTCATTTTGTGCACTGAAGCTGTTTTTGGATGTTCATTGCATTTTTGTTGTGTTATTTGCTGTGGATTTGGGCATACAGCCCTGATTGATACATTATTTATAAGGCATTTATCAACCAGTTGGGACCTCATTGCAGATTCCAGTGTTGGTCTGGATAACATATCGGAGTGTATCTCCAAATGACCAATATCTCAAATGGGACTACACAGTGTCTAAAGGAGTGATGTTAAGTCAACTATTCAAAAAGTGTAATGATCCACAACTTAAGGATACAACATCCCAACAAATTAACGACAAGATTTGACCATAGGTCATCTAGTGATAGAAACATTATTAATTTTTAAACCAACTTGCAATTTTCTGATTCAAGGTTATCATATCATGATGAGATCCCCCGGGGGTCATTTACAGTGAAACTGTAAATATTTTTTTATTTGAATGGGAGAATTTTCTTCATTCATTTTTTCATATGCATTTTCGCATTAATGTAATTTAATCGCATGTCAGTTTCTCTGTGAATGGTATGCTAGTGTCCGGACTTTTTGTGTTTGTTTTTTGATTGTATATGTGTATTGTCATGTGTGTGTGTTTACAAATTTTTGACTGTTTTTATAGAATCATCTTCTCAGGGGTTTTTTCTTTTCAGAAAAAAACCTTTAAAAGTACTGTGAATGAAGCTGCTTCAATATTTATAGTCGCACCATGAATTCATGTAAATTGCGCCCCTACATACATTTTGTATTTTTATAGAATCAAGTATCCGAGGAGTACTGATAGCACATGGTTCTAGAATTATAAAGCTTAAATTACAGAAAATTTATGGTCTCCTAAAAGAAATAAAATATAATTGATCATAGACACTAAACCATCCCAAGCTACAGGAGTTATGGTCTAGGCTCTCCGATTGTCTTGATCATAAAGCCAGAAATAAGCTAAGGTACTACGCTCATAAATGTTTTTGAGCATGGAAACAAATGCCGCCTTTTAGCAAACACGTTGCAGAAAAATCTGCACCATATGCATAAGCTGATGATACACAACAACTCCATCATGGACACCACTCACATCGCTCAGGAGATTTAGTCTTTTTTTATCAGCCTCTGTATAACCTTAAAGGGGAGTTCCACCAAAAAATGGAAATGTAGCTGCTGAATTTTATATGGGTGGAATTTCACTTTAACTCCCCTCTGCATCCTCAAAGTGAACATCAAAAACGCACCCTCATACAACGTTACCTATGGGAAGTTGATTATCTTAGTCTATCCCAAGAGATTGTTCAAGATATGGAATGCCCATTCGCCTCTCTAGAACTGGCTTCCATGATTTCAGAATTTCCCAAAGGAAAAAGCCTGGGCCCTGATGGTTTCCCTGACACTTATTATAAGAAACTGTCACACCTTCTGCTGAAACCCATCTGCAAAAATTTTAATACTATATTTGTTGACAGCTCCTTCCCCAGAGAAAGCTTTAGCTACTTGAACCCCAGAAGGTTTTACCCCTTCCTGACCAGAGCATTGTTTGCTATTTGGCACTGTACTACGTTAACTGGTAATTGCGTGGTCATGTAACGCTGTACCCAAACTTATTACAAAATTATGTCCTTTTTTCCCACAAATAGAGCTTTCTTTTGGCCCTATTTGATCACCACTAGGATTTTTATTTTTTGTGATATAAATCAAAAAAGACCAAGAAAAAACAAAACAATATTTTCTACTTTTTGTTATAAAAAAATATCCAATAAACTCAAATGTTATCATACAGTTAGGCCAAAATGTATTCAACTACATGTCTTACCTCCTCTTTTACTTTCTGATTGTCTATCACGTTTCTTGAGGTGCTAAAATGCCAGGGCAGTACAACCCCCCGCCCCCCCCCCCCACCCCCAAATTACACCTTTTTTTTAAAGTAGACACTCCAAGGAATTTGCTGAGGCATGCTGAGCCCATGGAGTATTTTATTTGTTGTCAAAAGTTTTTTAAAATGACAACAGAAAAAAATGTTTTTTTATCTTTTACACAAAGTTGTCACCTAAATTATATGTTGCTCACATATGCCATGGGTATATGTGGAATTACACCCCAAAATACATTCTGCTGCTTCTCCTGAGTATGGGGATACCACATGTGTGAGAGTGTTTTGGATCCATCTGTGTCCAGGTGCCAAACACCTAATCACCGCCTTCAGGATTTCAAAGGGTGTAGTTTGCTCATTTCACTTCCTCACTAGCTATCACAGATTTGGAGGCCCTGAAATGCCAAGATAGCGCAACCCCCCCCCCAAAATGACTGCTTTTTGTAAAGTAGACAACCCAAGCCATTTGCTGAGAGGCATGTTGAGCCCATGGAATAATTTATCTTTTGCCTCAAGTTTCTGGAAAATGTCAAAAAAAATAATTTTTTTCTTTTTTTTCTACACAAAGTTGTCAGTTAAATGATATTGCTGAGACATGCCATGAGTATATGTGGAATTACACCATATAATACATTCTTCTGCTTCTCCTGAGTATGGGGATACCACATGTGTGAGAGTTTTACGGACCCTAGTGTAAATTGGCTGTCCCCTCAAAATGACTCAACAGACAGCCATTAATGTCCAAACCACTGGCAACAAAAGTGAGTACACACCTAAATGAAATGTCCAAATTGGGCCCAATTAGCCATTTTCCCTCCCCGGTGTCACGTGACTTGTTAGTATTACAAGGTCTCAGGTGTGAATAGGGGCAGGTATGTTAAATTTGGTGTTATCACTCTCACTCTCTCATACAGGTCACTGGAAGTTCAACAGAGCACCTCATTCAAAGAACTCTCTGAGGATCTGAAAAAAAAGAATTGTTGCTCTACATTGCTCTAGGCTATAAGAAGATTGCCAAGACCCTGAAACTGAACTGCAGCACGGTGGCCAAGACCATACAGCGGTTTAACAGGACACGTTCCACTCAGAACAGGCCTTGTCATGGTTGCCATGGTTGCCCGTGCTCAGCGTCATATCCAGAAGTTGTCTTTGGGAAATAGACATTTGAGTGCTGACAGCATTACTGCTGAGTTTGAGGGGTAGGGGGGTCAGCCTGTCAGTGCTCAGACCATCCGCCGCACACTGCATCAATTGGTCTGCATGGCTGTCGTCCTACAAGGAAGCCTCTTCTAAAGATAATGCACAAGAAAGCTCGCAAAGAGTTGCTGAATACAAGCAGACTAGGGACATGGATTACTGGAACCATGTCCTGTGGTCTGAAGAGACCAAGATAAAACTATTTGGTTCAGATGGTGTCAAGCGTGTGTGGCGGCAACCAGGAGAGGAGTACAAAGACAAGTGTGTCTTGCCTACAGTCATTCCAACATGATAATGATCCCAAACACACCTCCAAGACGACCACTGCCTTGCTAAAGAAGCTGAGGGTAAAGGTGATGGACTGGCCAAGCATGTCTCCAGAACTAAATCCTATTGAGCATCTGTGGGGTATATTCAAACGAAGTGTGGAGGAGCGCAAGGTCTCTAGCATCCACCAGCTCCATGATGTTGTCATGGAGGAGTGGAAGAGGACTCCAGTGGCAACCTGTAAAGCTCTGGTGAACGCCATGCCCATAAGGGTTAAGGCAGTGCTGTAAAATAATAATGGCCACCAGTGGCGGCCCGTCCATAGGGGCACTCGGCGCTGCCCCCCCCAATCTGTAAAAAAATAAAATAAAAAAAAATGGTCACTTTAAGAGTGACCGGGTGCCGGACATGCGGCGGTCTATGGGAAGCTTCCCAGCCTGCAATCAGATGATTGCAGGCTGGGAAGCTGATTTGCCCACGTTTAGGGAGTGTCTGGGGTGCAAGAGATGTGCCCGCAAACATTCCCCCATTCTCCAATGTCCAGTAAATTGCCATTGCAGGTCCTGTTCTTTTCATTTATTGTCCGAGACCGGAGGATGGTGGGTGGTGCTTTTCGTGGCACCGTGTCACTTCCGGTCTCCCGGCTCACTGTGTTTGGTGTGAGATGAATGGAGGAGTGGACAGAGATGGAGCCGGGCGCGTGGTGTGACTGTGTGGAATGAAGAAGCAGCCAGGCCTGATTGACTCAGACTCCTGAGCTTTGCTGGCACAGCTTCTGGTATGTAAACCACAGTGGTCTCTCTCTATGGCCGCATCACACAAGCGGGGCTCTGCTCCACACACACTAATCACTGGAAGCCTGGCTGGACCCTTCATTCATCCTTCCCTGCACTTCTCTGCAGTGCTCTGCCCCTCCCCCCAATCTGCACAATTACCCCCCATCTGTACAATTACCCCCCCGTCAGCACAATTACAACCCCCCGTCTCCCCAATTACATCCCCGTCTGCACAATTACCCCTTCGTCTGAACAATTACCCCCATCTGCACAATTACACCCCCTGTCTGCACAATTACCCCCGTCTGCACAATTACCCCCTCTCTGCACAATTACCCCCCAGGTAATTGTGCAGGGGGGTAATTGTGCAGATGGGGGGGTGGTAATTGTGGCGATGGGGGTTGTAATTGTGCAAACGGGGGTAATTGTGCAGATGGGGGTGGTAATTGCACAGACTGGGGGGTGGTAATTGTGCAGATGGGGGTAATTGTGCAGATGGTGGGTGGTAATTGTGCAGACTGGGGGTTGTTAATTGTGCAGACTGGGGGTGGTAATTGTGCAGACGGGGTGTGGTAATTGTGCAGACTGGGGGTGGTAATTGTGCAGACTGGGGGGTGGTAATTGTGCAGAAGGGGGTAATTGTTCAGACTGGAGGGGGTAATTGTGCAAGATTTGTGAGAAATGCTATATACCAGGCTTTGTGCGAAATGCTATATACCAGGCTTTGTGAGAAATGCTATATACCAGGCTTTGTGAGAAATGCTATATACCAGGATTTGTGAAAAATGCTATATACCAGGATTTGTGAGAAATGCTATATACCAGGATTTGTGAGAAATGCTATATACCAGGCTTTGAGAGAAATGTTACATACCATGCTTTGTGCAAAATGCTATATACCAGGCTTTGTGAGACATGCTATATACCAGGCTTTGTGAGAAATGCTATATACCAGGCTTTGTGCGAAATGCTATATACCAGGATTTGTGAGATATGCTATATACCAGGCTTTGAGGTCTGATGGGGCAGGAATTGGAGCTGATCTGAGGGGTGGATTGGATTGATGGGCACAGGGGCTTCGTTTGATGGCACAGTGGCTGCATTTGATGGCACAGTGGCTGCGATTGATGGCACAGTAGTGGCAATTGATGGGCACAGTGGCTGCATTTAATGGCACTGTGGCAGCAAATGATGGGCACAGTGGCTGCATTGGATGGTACAGTGGCTGCAATTGATGTTTTTTTCAGAATTTTTCAGTTTGTGTCCCCTAAAAAATTTTGAGCACCAGCCACCACTGGTGGCCACTAGGGACGAGCTTTGAGCTCGCCGAACAGCGAACAATTTGGGGTGTTTGCGGCAAATTTGAAAGCTGCGGAACACCCTTTACGTAACGGGTGACCCCATCCCCCTCTGACGTCACGGGAATACCACAGGGAAGTCCCCGTCAAGTCCACCTGCATCAGAGGGGGGCAGGGTCACCGGGTGGCCCCGCCCTCCATTATTTAAGAACCGTCAGAAGACGAGAAGTGTCACAGAGTGGGAGCCTCCAATAATGGATGCGGAGCGGCCCGAGAAGAAGAAGGGAAGAAGACGCCGCAGAGGAAGATGCTGGACGAGAACACCGGAGGAAGAACCAGAAGAACCAGAAGAAGAAGATGGAGGAAAAAACCGAAGGAAGATAGAAGATAGAAGGAAGAAGATAGAAGATAGAAGAAAGAAGAAGCATTTAAATAAAGGAATTGTCTCTTGTCATTTTTAACATTATTGACACTTTTTTTGTGAAATGGTAGGGGTAAAAGTACCCCCTTACCATTTCACACAGGGGGGAGGGCGGGGATCTGGGGGTCCCCTTGTTAAAGGGGGCTTCCAGATTCCGATAAGCCCCTCGCCTGCAGACCCCCACAACCTCCGGACAAGGGTTGTGGGGATGAGGCCCTTGTCCCCATCAACATGGGTACAAGGTGCTTTGGGGGGGCTACCCTAAAGCACCCTCCCAATGTTGAGGGCATGTGGCCTGGTACGGTTCAGGAGGGGGGGCGCTCTCTCGTCCCCCCTCTTTTCCTGTGGTCTGCCAGGTTGCGTTCTCAGATAAAGGTCTGGTAAAGATTTTTGGGGGGACCCCACGCCATTTTTTTTTTAATTTTGGCGCGGGGTTCCCCTTAAAATCCTGAAGGGTCTGGTATAGATTTTGAGGGGGACCCCACGCCATTTTTTTTCTTAATTTTGGCCGGGGTTCCCCTTAATAAAAACGAATTTCGGGAGTAACTAAATAAATGTATTTTTCAGACGAAAATGAAATTCCAAAACGAAATATTTCAATGTGCACATGTCTACTTTTTATTTTTAATAATAAACAAGTGTGATTTTACTGTACTTCTGTCTTAGTCTGGTTCATGGTTTCTGACAATCTCAAGTACATCACTAAAGAGCTAGCTGAAGACAAAAAGGTTTCTTTCTTCTGTCTACAACATACCCCCCCCCCCCCCCCCAATAAGGGATTAATGCAGTTAGTGCCATAACGACAAGAATCTTCACCCAGGACTCTATTTGCTAATTGAGTGGGTTCAAGTACCTAAGGGTTTAATAATCTCATTAATTTAAGAACAGTGTTGTAACTTCCTGTCTTATCTGATCTGTGGTGTTGAGGCACAGGAGGGAGCGGTATAAGATAGGTAATTCCTTTGCCCTCTTCCTGCCTGTTCACATAGGTTTCCAACTAAACAGAGTATTGTGTGAGTAGCCTTTATATCCTGCAATCAATTACTGTTTCTGTTCTACTGTCTCATATTACTGTTATCACTTGTTCTAGTGAAACTTTTTCTAGGGCTAAGCTTATGTTACTGGAATCTAATGTTTCTAACTTTTCAGTAAACAAGAGTCAACTATTTCACTTAAATTGTGTATGTGTCTCTAATTATCCTGATTATCACCAAAAATGTCTGAATCCAGGGTGTCAGAGGTGTCGGAGGACTTGTAAGGTCGGGTCAACCAGTTGGGTACAGATTCGGTAAGCATCCCTTACGGGGGTAGCACTACATAGTATTTAGTCTGTAGGAAAGTTATAGAGTCTGCAAACTATGGTATATATATATATATATATATATATATATATATATATACAGTATTTGAAAGTTGACCAATCCTGATGTACTGTTGTGGCAGTGATCAGGGGGACCAACGGGAGACAGTATATATACAGCATATATTTTTTTTAATTTTCCAACTTTTTTCTTTTTTTCCTTTTTTTTTTTTACACAATGTGACTACTGTGATAGCTGTGATTTGCCACAGTTATTACATGGTACAGATGCACTGTGATTGGTCCTGTTTGTACCATATGACCAATAAAATCATTCACAGAGATCATCACAATAGTACACAATGAATGGATATAAATGAAAGCCAATCATTGTGGGCAACTTACATGTGATTGGTCACGGCAATCACATGGTAGTGCGGCTGCTAGAGCATGCTGGAGGCGATCGCTTGGAAGACGTTATATGACATCCACCCAGAATAGCAGTTCTGTCACTTGGCCATTTTTTTTACAATAGGTTGGGTGGGAGGTAATTAATGTTTAGGATTCATCTGAGTGTCCAAACAGCACATGTTCTATCCGAACTTAGGTTCCCAATTCATCCCTAGTGGAGGAAAAGTTTGTATTTGAGGCTGGTGGACTTTAATGGTACCATAACAATTAGGATACACGTTTATAAAAAGAGTTTTATTGAACTGACATCAACAAATTTAAAACATACAAATTTAAGAGAGCAACTCTGAACCTAAAAGGTGCAACTGAAATGGATGGTAATACCAGTTCACCAAATTTTAACTATGCTGACATGCTCAACATGTTTTGAGGAAATTCACTGCTTCTTCAGGAGCTTTAGTTTACATAATAATGTATTAAAGGAACAGAGATAGTGTATAGTCCTATAGGATAGAAAAAGAAAAATACACTAATCATAATAAACAGGCTATAACATCAAATAAAAAAATGACAACATAATCACAAAGTAATGGTGAGCACAATATCCCTCCCCAAAGGTGATCATGGCCCTTACCCGAAGCAGCAACATGAGTCGCGGTCAAAAAGAGTAGGCCCGCTCCGGAGAGCATGGAGGCCCCCGCAGACAAAAGAGGGATGCAGCAAAGAAATCTGCCCAAACAATATAGTAAACATGATTTTGGATGCTGGAGTACTTTCTAAGTGTATTTCCTATTGCTATCTCAATGTACATCATAAATAGTAAACATACCAGAATATATAGCTTGGATTGACATACGAAGATTATTTCAGCCCCATGGTCCTCACAGATCATGTATCAAAACAGGCAGGTATACCGAGATATATAGCTAACATAGGTATATGGAGATCACTTCAGACTCACAGCTATCGCCAGCTATAAGGAAAAAAAGGGATATATGTACCCCAATCTATAAAGCATACCTAGTGTAATAATACTCCTTTATAAAGAAAGGAGTATATAAAGCACCTGTGGGCCTACTCTTTTGGACCATGACTCACGTTGCTGCTCCGGGTAAGGGCCATGATCACCTTTGGGGAGGAATATTGTGCTCACCATTACTTTGTGATTATATTGTCATTTCTTGTGATGTTATATCCTGTTTATTATGATTAATGTATTTTTCTTTTTCTATTCTATAATACTATACACTATCTCTGTTCCTTTAATACATTATTATGCAAACAAAAACTCCTGAAGAAGCAGTGAATTTCTGAGAAACACGTTGATCATGTCAGCATAATTAAGATTTGGTGAAATGGTATTACCATCTATTTCAGTTGCACCTCTTATGTTTAGATAGACAGACAGAGTTGCTCCCTTAAATTTGTATGTTTTAAGTTTGTTGATGTCAATTCAATAAAACTCTATTTGTTTTATATACGTGTATCTTAATTGTTACGGTACCATTAACGTCCACCAGCCTCAAACACAAGCTTTTCCATCGGGGACATATCCCCCAGAGGAAGACACATCATATCCCTGTGCGATACGCGTGGGGGAGGGGACAGGACGGTGTAGGAGTCAGCAGCTGGTCTGTTTAGATTGAGGGGACACACAATCTCAACATTTTTATGCTTGTCACAGAGTGGTGTACTGGAACACCTGTACCATGTGAGTACCCCGCATAGGGGCTTTTGTTTGAATAAATATACAGTGGGGACGGAAAGTATTCAGACCCCCTTACATTTTTCACTCTTAGTTATATTGCAGCCATTTGCTAAAATCATTTAAGTTCATTTTTTTCCTCATTAATGTACACACAACACCCCATATTGACAGAAAAACACAGAAATGTTGACATTTTTGCAGATTTATTAAAAAAGAAAAACTGAAATATCACATGGTCCTAAAGGATTCAGACCCTTTGCTGTGACACTCATATATTTAACTCAGGTGCTGTCCATTTCTTCTGATCATCCTTGAGATGGTTCTACACCTTTATTTGAATCCAGCTGTGTTTGATTATACTGATTGGACTTGATTAGGAAAGCCACACACCTGTCTATATAAGACCTTACAGCTCACAGTGCATGTCAGAGCAAATGAGAATCATGAGGTCAAAGGAACTGTCTGAAGAGCTCAGAGACAGAATTGTGGCAAGGCACAGATCTGGCCAAGGTTACAAAAAAATTTCTTCTGCTCTTAGGGTCCTAAGAGCACAGTGGCCTTCATAACCCCTAAATGGAAAACGTTTGGGACGACCAGAACCCTTCCTAGAGCTGGCTGTCTGGACAAACTGAGCTAGCGGGGGAGAAGAGCCTTGGTGAGAGAGGTAAAGAAGAACCCAAAGATCACTGTGGCTGAGCTCCAGAGATGCAGTTGGGAGATGGGAGAAAGTTGTCGAAAGTCAACCATCACTGCAGCCCTCCACCAGTCGGGGCTTTATCGCAGAGTGGCCTGACGAAAGCCTCTCCTCAGTGCAAGACACATGAAAGCCTGCATGGAGTTTGCTAAAAAAACACTCCAAGATGGTGAGAAATAAGATTCTCTGGTCTGATGAGACCAAGATAGAACTTTTTGGCCTTAATTCTAAGCAGTATGTGTGGAGAAAACCAGGCACTGCTCAGCACCTGTCCAATACAGTCCTAACAGTGAAGCATGGTGGTGGCAGCATCATGCTGTGGGGGTGTTTTTCAGCTGCAGGGACAGGACGACTGGTTGCAATCGAGGGAAAGAAGAATGCGGCCAAGTACAGGGATATACTGGACGAAAACCTTCTCCAGAGTGCTCAGGACCTCAGACTGGGCCGAAGATTTACCTTCCAACAAGACAATGACCCTAAGCACACAGCTAAAATAACGAAGTTGTGGCTTCACAACAACTCCGTGACTGTTCTTGAATGGCCCAGCCAGAGCCCTGACTTAAACCCAATTGAGCATCTCTGGAGAGACCTAAAAATGGCTATCCACCAACATTTACCATCCAACCTGACAGAACTGGAGAGGATCTGCAAGGAGGAATGGCAGAGGATCCCCAAATCCAGGTGTGAAAACTTGTTGCATCTTTCCCAAAAAGAATCATGGCTGTATTAGATCAAAAGGGTGCTTCTACTAAATACTGAGCAAAGGGTCTGAATACTTAGGACCATGTGATATTTCAGTTTTTCTTTTTTAATAAATCTGCAAAAATGTCAGCAAGTCTGCATTTTTCTGTCAATATGGGGTGCTGTGTGTACATTAATGAGGAAAAAAAATTAACTTAAATGATTTTAGCAAATGGCTGCAATATACCAAAGAGTGAAAAATTTAAAGGGGTCTGAATACTTTCCATCCCCACTGTATATATTTTTGTAAATGGTATCACACTATCCAGTCCTCATTTCTCATATACATGTGGAGACTACGCCATTTTACAGCATAGGACAGTGATGGCGAACCTTGGTACCCCTTGGAACTACATTTCCTATGGTGCTCAACTGCATGCTTTGGAAATGTAGTTCCAAAACATCTGGGGTGCCAAGGTTCACCATCACTGGCATAGGATATCACAGGTCCATCTACACAGAACCCAGAGTTGGTTCACTGGCGTGTTTAGATCAAGCTTACCGTAATTGCGAGGTCAAATGCCCCGAGGTGAGCATACTCACACAGGGGAGGAGCACAAGAGTTGTGTCACTTGAACACATGTGGATTATCACTACAGTGGTGGAGGAATTGTGGATGAAATTTTCACAAGCACTACAGCACTTTATCATCACAGCAAGATTTAAAGCATATTATATGGACTTTAATGCAATTTTTGTTTAATATACTAATTGATTATGTCATTTAGCACTTTGGCACTCTATTTTTTATTGATTTGATCGATTTATGTCTCATTATTGATTTTTTTGGCACTATATTTAGCACAGTTAATTTATTTATTTTTTTTGGTATTGCATATTGACACTAGCTTAGCGCAGTATTTTCATGTTTAGATTGTTTAGCATGGATGTATGGGACGTGATCAATACCAGCAGCTGATTATCCGGTCTCAGATTTATTATATTTTGGTAGCTTGGGCCCAGTTTATACATCAGTACATTACAGTCCCAACCTGCCCGGGGGATTAATATAGAAGAGGCTGGGACTGTATTGTACTCGTCTGGCACAGGAGAGTACTACACCTGCACTCAAAAGTGAAGAAATAGTCCGCTTGTCTGGGGAAAGTTTTTTTTAATTTTATTTGCCACAGCCTGCAGATCGCAGTGCCCAGAGTCACCTCTCTGTCTCCACCCACCCCCCTTCTTTCCCTGCTGAATTGGCCGGGCTGTGGGGCCGGACCTGGAAAGTATCCCCGCACAGCAGCCAAAGCAGCCTGAGGGAGCTCCAGAGATAGATGGGGCCCGAGCGGCTGGTTTGTTTAGGAAACCCAGGCCCCCTACATGTGTATGTGTGTATGGGCTGTCCCCCTCTGATGGCGGCCCTGGCTCCACTGCAAACAAAGACAGCTTTTCAGGTGTCACCAACAAATTCACACTGCTTTTACTTCTGTTGAGCCCATACAAAATACTAAATGCAAGGCCTTAACAAAATAAAAACAAATAAAATAGAGCTGAAGGATAAAAAAAAATAACAAAAAACAACACAGAAACACTACAAACAAAATGTTACTAAACCCAGGACCCTGAATTCACTATATCTGGTCTCCCACAGTACACAGAACATGGAAATGTTATTATTTTAGTAAATATAAACTGCTAAATACATTTTCTAATCAGCAGTATATAGCAGTCTTATGACTTCTATCAGTCTCTGGTTAAAGCTTATAGGAGGAGTTTTCAATCTCCTCTGATTGTCCTATGAGGCTGCAGGACCCCTGACCCTCTGTTTGGACAGTGCTGATTGGCTCTGTGCTGTTCACCTGCACCCTCCCAAGAAAAAAAAAAACTCTCTAGCAATACACACCAAACTGAGCATGTGCAGAGTGTCTCCAAAGGCTCTCTACTATCAGGATATATATTGGGGACAGTGAAAGAAAAGGGGGATCAGAGATGACAGGATCAAACAGCCTTTTTACACAATGCAAAGGATTAACCCCTTAGGTTCCACAGTGACAACAAGCATGCATTACTGCATATACAGACTGATTCTACTTTAACTCCAACACATCTACAAAGGACATATAGTGTGTGGAACTCATCACCTGCCAAAGCATTGGCCAGTGGTCATTGACAGCTATTTGTAATGCATTATGGGATGTTCAGCAGAGTGATTCTTACTGAATGTCCCAAAAGTTGTGATTTTGTCTGAACAGCCAAAAGTTGGTTTGGATTAAACTCTTGACTCATCCCTTCTGGAAAGCGATGAATTAGATTCCCACTCCCTTTTCATGGAGGAAAGTTATATTAGTAGCTCTTTTCTCTCACTTTGGTGTTGTTTTTTGCTAAGCATCTATCTGGATCAAGTGGCCTCTGAGTTTCGCCTTGTAAGCTTCCCATAGAAAAGCAATGATGAATCAAATGCAAATGATTAACCACTTCAGCCCCGGGAGGATTTACCCCCTTCCTGACCAGAGCATTTTTTGCGATATGGCACTGCATTGCTTTAGCTGACAATTGCGCGGTCGGGCGATGTTTCACCCAAACAAAATTGATGGCCTTTTTTTCCACATAAATAGAGCTTTCTTTTGGTGGCATTTGATCACCTCTGCGGTTTTTATCTTTTGCGTTATAAACAAAAAAAGGCCGTCAGTTTTGAAAAAAGGCTGTATTTTTTTACTTTTTGCTATAATAAATATCCCCCAAAAATTATATAAAAAATGAATGTCTTCCACAGTTTAGGCCGATATGTTTTCTTCTACATATTTATGGTAAAAAAATTGCAATAAGTGTATATTGATTGGTTAGCGCAAAAGTTATAGCTTCTACAAAATAGGGGATAGATTTATGGCATTTTTATTATTAATTTTTTTTTCACTAGTAATGGCGGTGATCTGTGATTTTTATCAGGACTGCGACATTATGGCCGACAGATTGGACACTTTTGACACTATTTTGGGTCCTTTGACATTTATACAATGATCAGAGCTACAAATAGCCACTGATTACTGTATAAATGACACTGGCAGGGAAAGTGTTAAACACTAGGGGGCAATCAAGGGGTTGTGTTCCCTGGATGTGTTCCAACTGTAGGGGGGATGGGCTCACTACAACATGACAGAGAATGCCGCGGAACACCCTTTAAAAGTCTATAGGAGAAGTCAAAAGTGCTAATTTTAAAGGCTTATATGCAAGTTATTGTCATAAAAAGTGTTTGGAGACCCGGGTCCTGCCCCAGGGGACATGGATCAATGCAAAAAAAAGTTTTAAAAATGGCCGTTTTTCAGGAGCAGTGATTTTAATAATGCTTAAAGTCAAACAATAAAAGTGTAATATCCCTTTAAATTTTGTAGCTGGGGGGTGTCTATAGTATGCCTGTAAAGGGGCGCATGTTTCCCATGTTTAGAACAGTCTGACAGCAAAATGACATTTCAAAGGAAAAAAAGTCATTTAAAACTACTCGCGGCTATTGCATTGCCGGTCCGACAATACACATAAAAGTTAATTGATAAAAACGGCATGGGGGTGTTCAGCTCATCCCTACTAGGAAGAACAGAGAAATGCCTTGTTTACATAGGCATCTCCCCATTCTGCCTCTCCTCACCGTAATCGCGGGACGCCGACGAACATCGAGCTTGCGGGACCCGCGGGCACGCTCCCGCACGTGCGCCCGCTAGATGGCAAATTCAAAGGGACGTACAGGTATGCCCTTTTGCCTGCCCGCGCCATTCTGCTGATGTAAATCGGCATGCGGCAATCGGCAAGTGGTTAAAGAGGAAATTCTGTATGTGGTTTGGATGTGACCAGGGATTTATTCAATCTCCATTTAAAAGAGGGACAGCTTCTATGCAGAATAAGGGGGTTATCATCAGGCCAGGGTCTGGAAAAGATGTCCACTTTAGAAACTAAAGATAATTGTTGGAGTAGCACAAAGATGTGGTCTATCTGATAGAAGTTTGAATGAGGGCTAGAATAATACATACAAGTCCCTAGTTTGGGGAGGGGGGGGGGGGGGTGAACTTCCTGCCAGGTATCTGTTTTTATCATTATTTGTTTGTCTGTCTTCATAACAAAATGTATTAATTAATTAATATAGGTTGACTTTGTTCTTCAAAGCAAAGCCAAACTGTCAAACTTGACTGAATTGATTTGCCCAATCTTCAAGTGTGAGTCAGAATTGATTTTTAAATGTTTGTTCATTGCTTATTGAACATGAATATTATTGCTGAATTTAAATTTGATCTCTAATATTTAAAAGTGTAAGACCAAATTTAGATGAGTTCTGCTTTTCCCATGAAGACATTTTGCAACCTCTACTTCTTCCAGAGGAAAGTTAGTATCTTGCTAATTTCAATGGCACAAGGACAGGTAAGTACCTGTCTTGTCAGGGGTGCAGAAGAGGCCCATTGAAGGTTACTAAATGTAAGATCAAAATAATTGTAATGGTAATTTCTAAATGTTCCCTCCTCTGCCATAAATATTTTTGCCTTTACAGTCCAGCTGAACAATCACCTATAAATGTTTTGGCTTTTATTTCTGCTATCCACAATGTTAACCGGAATCCAGAAATTTTGCCCAATATTACACTGGGACTTCATGTGATAGATTCATGTTTACATCCATGTTTGGCTGTAAAGGATGTTTTAAGCATTTTATCTGGGCTACAGAAGACAGTCCCTAATTACTCATGTTCTGGAGAAGCTGAACTGGTGGGTTTTATTGGAGATCATTACTCAGTTACAACAATTCCAATGGCACAAATACTGGGAATTTATGGATATACACAGGTAGGTCTTTCATCTTTGCCCTCAAGACCATCAAGTGCAAAATTCAAATATAACATAGCTACAATGAAACAAAAAAAATGTTTCTTAATTCAAATATATTATTGTGAAGAATATTTTTTTTGTGCATGGAACTCCTTCCAGCTCCATATAAATGTTTATCTTATGTAGCGCACCCTCTAAGGAGCTACAGACGAACTGGATCCCTCACTCCTGCACAGCCAGGCACACCAAACCCCAACAGGCACTCCAGAGTCAGAGAACAGTCTGTGACCCTGTTTTTGTTATTTATTGAGTGTTAATAAGTTGGATAGGGATGGGAGGTCATGGGATGTCCACTTGGCTTCAGCAACAAATATTAGGCAGCAGCTTCAGGGACATCTTCCTATACACAGTCTATATACAGTCTCCTTGACTCTTTCTGCACACACTAGATTGCTGGCTCCAGCTGAATCACTGTTGGAAGATATGACAAGGTCTTAGTCAGTTTTTTAGCAATGGCTCACAATGGTGGAATGACAACTCTTGGGGCCCTCGGGCAATAGGAGTTTATGGGGCCCCCTGTATCCACGCTGTAATGTATTAGTGTGTTATACTGCTCTCCATCCAGTAGGGGGAAGCATTGTAAATATGTTCTTTTTATTGTTCTGGTAGAGCTATGTACTTTAGAGCATCTTTGGTTTCTGTGTGTCTGTGTTGGATTAAGTAAAAGAGTCCTGTGAATGCCTGTCCATGCCGATGGTTCAAATACATTTTAAAATACACAAAACTGGTGATGAGGATGGGATTTCAGTGAATGGACACTGCAAAAGTACAGGTAATCAGCTTGAGTGAAGAATCAGAACTTGTGTTTTAGAGACACATCTATAAATATCTCCAGCAAGGCTTCGCTGGGACAGATGGAGGAATTTGATGTGGTTAATTCATCCTCATGGGACTTGTATGCTGACAGGTTAGAGTTTTTCCTGGAAGCTATGCAGAAAAGAGCTGTGTTACTGAGTTTTATTGGATCTAAGATTTTTTTTTTTCAAATAACAGTTTTATTAGTTATCTCAGCAGGTAAAAGAACATAGACAGAACACACTATGTTCCAGACAGTGCTAGATCAGGGATATAGCCGGTAAAGACATTGTGGCAGTAATTGGTGCAGGATCATTGCTAAATCATACTATGAGTTAGATAATAATTGAAATTTGCCATTGGCTAGGTGAGAGCCTCTGGAATGTGAGAGAGAACATAAAAGAAAAGATAGAAAGGAGAGAATGGATATAGAGAGTTAGAAAAGTAAGATAAGAAAGAAGAGATGGGAAAGTAAGGTAGTATCTCAACCATCGGCTTAAGGCGGGTCCTCTCGGCGATGCTGCTCCACCCAGAGCTTATCGTGCATTTCCAACTTATCCTTTATTCTAGCTGTCATTTTTCCATTAGCTCCACATCTTTTATTCTGACGTACAGAGCTTCTTGGGAGTGTGGGGAGCGCCGATTCCAGTTGAGGGCGACCAGACATCGTGCAGCTGTCAGAACATGTCGAAGTAGCTTCTTGGATGGTTTGGCAATTTGTAATGTTGACACACCAAGTAGGAAACATGTTGGCGTCATGGGGACCTGTAGCCCAAAGAGGCAGGACAACAAGCGCTGTGTCTTCGTCCAGAAGGGCACTATAATGGGACAACTCCAGTAAATATGGTAGAGGCAGGGTCAACTTTAATATTGATTTGGACCCTGGACAAAAATTTTCTTGGGCTCCACCCTCCATGCAGTTTCCCTCTCCGCCTGCTCTGAGACAATAAATAGCAGCTAGACTCAAAATGTGTTTACTGAATCTGATCAGGCAGCGATTGCAATTGGTTGCCAGAGGTTACAGTGTATCATCACCATGCACTGACTGGTTGCTAGAGGTTACAGCAGGGCCGGACTGGCCTACTGGGATACCGGGAAATATCCCGGTAGGCTGCCTGCCTTGGGGCTGCTTTGAGCTTCGGCTGCAGCGCTCCGCTCCCTCAATCTCTCCTGTGTATAAGAGCTGGGTATGTGTTCCGCAGCCACGCTGTTACAAGGCCCCGCCCCCCTAGATCGTGTGATGGTAGATTGAAGGTTCCACCTATCACACAAGCCGATCTAGGGGGCGGGGCCTTGTAACAGCGCGGCCGCCGGACACATACCCAGCTCCGTGATACAACGTGGGAGATGTCTCTGTGTGTCCTACAATGGTGAGCCTGCAATGGTGGGCCCAGTGAGGCTGAATGCACGGGCATAGGCTGAAATGGTGGGCACAGTGAGGCTGAATGCACGGGCATAGGCTGAAATGGTGGGCACAGTGAGGCTGCAATGCTGGGAAAAGTGAGGCTGAATTCACGAGCACAGGCTGCAATGGTGGGCACAGTGAGGCTGAAGGCACGGGCATAGGCTGCAATGGTGGGCACAGTGATGATGCAATGGTGGGCACAGTGAGGCTGAATTCCTGGGCACAGGCTGCAATGGTGGGCACAGTGAGGCTGAATGCAGGGGCACAGGCTGCATTGGTGGACAGAGTGAGGCTGCAATGGTGGGCACAGTGAGGCTGCAATGGTGGGCTCAGTGAGGCTGCAATGGTGGGCACAGTGAGGATGAATTCACAGGCACAGGCTGCAATGGTGGGCACAGTGAGGCTGCAATGGTGGGCAGAGTGAGCCTGAATGCACGGGCACAGGCTGCAATGATGGGCACAGTGAGGCTGAATTTACGGGCACAAGCTGAATGCACGGACACAGTGAGGCTGCAATGGTGGGCACAGTGATGCTGCATTCACGGGCACAGTGGGGATGCAATGGTGGGCACAGTGAGGCTAAATTCACGGGCACAAGCTGAATGCACGGGGACAGTGAGGCTGCAATGGTGGGCACAGTGATGCTGCATTCACGGGCACAGTGAGGATGCAATAGTGGGCACAGTGAGGCTGCAATGGTGGGCACAGTGATGCTGCATTCACGGGCACAGTGAGGCTGCAATGGTGGGCAAAGTAATGCTGCACTGACAGGCACAGTGAGGCTGAATTCACATGCAAAGTGAGGCTGCAATGGTGGGCACAGTTAGGCTGCGTTCACAGGCACAGTGAGGATGCAATGGTGGGAACAGTGAGGCTGAATTCATGGGCACAGTAAAGCTGCATTTGATGGGCACAGTGATGCTGCATTAATGGGCAGTGAGGCTGCAATGATGGGCACAGTGAGGCTGCATTCACGGGCACAGTGAGGCTGCATTCACGGGCACAATAAGGCTGAATTTGATGGGCACAATAAGGCTGCATTTGATGGGCACAGTGAGGCTGCATTTGTTCAGAACTGGTGAGGCTGCATTATTCTCCTGTATCATGTCTGCAGTCACTGACCATCTCTTGTAGCATGTCTGCATTCTCTTACCATCTTTGGTATCATGTCCTCAGTCTCTAACCATTTCTTGTATGATGTCCGCAACCTCTGACATCTCCTGTATCATGTCTGCAGTCTCTGAGGGAATCTGGAGAGAAGTCAAGAATGGGAGCAGGATGGGGGTCGTGGGAGAAGTCAGACATGTGTGGACTGTGGTGAGGAGACTATAGAATAAAACCAGAGCCACCGAGCTGGAGCCGACTGACTGAGCCCTGCACGGTGCACCTAAGAGGAGGTCAGTGACAGAACCGCCAGGCCAGTCTGAGGGGGGGTCACTGATGTAAGGGGGCGTGAATACGATAATGTAAGGGGGCATTGATCTGATATAAAGGTTTCCCCCCTATATCAGTAACCCCCCCCCCTTACCTTAGTGTATTCTTTCTGCAGAAGGTGGTCTCTGGTCAACAGAGTTCCCGCCCCCCCCCCCACGTTTTCGAGTTCATGGTGTCCCCCTTGATGATTGACCACTTTCAACTGGAATTTGCTTTTATACATATGTAAAGCCCTATGTGCTTTCATATCTGCCCTATGTGTTTTAAACTACATGGTTTTCCCTTTCATGAACAAGAAAGTTATGCTGTTGGGCTGGTATAATAATGCTATGGGGCTGGTATGAAATTTTTTCCAGGGCTGGTTTTTATGCCCAGTCCGGCCCTGGGTTACAGCACACATTGTGGCTCACTGATTAGTTGCTAGAAGTTACAGCACATGGTTTCTGCTTGTTGATTGGGTGCTAGAGATTACTGTACATCAATACTGCTCACTGATTGGTTACTAGAGGTTACTGCACATCATTACTGCTTACTGATTGGTTTCTAGAAGTTACTGCACATCATCTCCTCACTGCCTGCACACCATGGATTGGGGAGGTGAAAGACCCATTAATAGACAGAAAACTCCTAGAGATCCTAGGACTCCTGGGATCAGTGGCAGTGCTGGGGGGAGGGTGTGATCAATGACAATGCTGATACCGACTACCAATATAAGGAATTTCAACACTGGCCACCAAAGTAATAGGGGGTTTACACTGACCACTAATGTAATAGAAGCATTCACAGTAACCACCAATGTAAGGAGGATTTACACTTTACACTGACCACTAGGGATGGGCCGAACACCCCCCCCGTTCGGTTCACACCGTTAAAGTCTATGGGACACGAACATGAAAAATCACAAGTGCTAATTTTAAAGGCTTATATGCATGGTATTGTCTTAAAAAGTGTTTGGGGGCCTGGGTCCTGCCCCAGGAGACATGTATCAATGCAAAAAAGTTTTAAAAACGGATGTATTTTCGAGAGCAGTGATTTTAATAACGCTTAAAGTGAAACAATAAAAGTGTAATATTCCTTTAAATTTTGTACCTGGGGGTGTCTATAGTATGCCTGTAAAGTGGTGCTGTTTACAACAGTCCGAGTGCAAAATGACATTTCTAAAGGAAAAAAAGTAATTTGAAAGTGCTAGCGCTAGCGGCTATAATGAATTGTCGGTCCGCCATTACACATAAAAGTTCATTGAAAGAAATGGCATGGGATTTCCCCACAGGGGAACCGCGAACCAAAAATTAAAAAAAATGCGTGGGGGTCCCCCCAAATTCCATGCCAGGCCCTTCAGGTCTGGTATGGGTATTAAGGGGAACCCCGCACCAAATTCTTTAAAAAAAATGGCGAGGGGGTCCCCCTCAAAATCAATACCAGACCCTTCAGGTCTGGTATGCATTCTAAGGGGAACCCCGCGCCAAAATTAAAAAAAATAAATGGCGTGGGTCCCCCCAAAAATCCATACCAGACCCTTATCCGAGCACGCAACCTGGCAGGCCACAGGAAAAGAGGGGGGATGAGAGCGCCCCCCCTCCTGAACCGTACCAGGCACATGCCCTCAAAATTGGAAGGGTGCTTTGGAGTAGCCCTCCAAAGCACCTTGTCCCCACGTTGATGGAGAGAAGGGCCTCATCCCCACAACCCTTGCCCGGTGGTTGTGGGGGTCTGTGGGTGGGGGGGATTATTGGAATCTGGAAGAACCCTTTAACAAAGAGAACCCCCGGATCCTTCCCCCCTGTGTGAATTGGTAATGGGGTACAAATACCATTTCACAAAAAAGTGTCAAAAATGTTAAAAAAGACAATAGTAAACAGGTGACCCCGCCCCCCTCTGACACCATGGGGAAAGCCATAGGGAAGTCCCCGTGCATCAGAGGGGGCAGGGTCACCGGGTGAACTGTCACCTGAACAGAAGCGTCACACAGGGGAAAACCCAATGAGGTGGATTGTATGGAGGATGAAGCGGAGAAGAAGAAGCCGGAGGAAGGTGCCGGATGAGAAGACCAGAGGAAGAAGTGGAGGAAGATAGAGGAAGAAGTGGGGGAAGAACAAGATGGAGGAGGCAGAAGAACACCAAGGGAAGACCAGAAGAAAGAAGATGGAAGAAGAAGCGGGGAAAGAAGAAGACATTAATAAAGGAATTGTCAAAATCCATCTATAGTCTTTTTTAACATTTGGTAGGGGTACAAATATCAATTAATATGGGGGGCAGGATCTGGGGGTCCCCTTGTTAAAGGGAGCTTCCAGATTCCGATAAGCCCCCCGCCCGCACACCCCCACATCCACTGGGCAAGGGTTGTGGGGATGATGCCCTTCTCCCCATCAACATGGGGACCAAGTGCTTTGGGGGGCTACCCAAAAGCACCCTCCCAATGTTGAGGGCATGTGGCCTGGTACGTTTCAGGAGGGGGGGCGCTCTCTTGCCCCCCTTATTTTCTGTGGCCTGCCAGGTTGCATGCTCGGATAAGGGTCTGGTATGGATTTTTGGGGGGACCCCATGCCATTTTTTCTAAATTTTGGCTCGGGGCTCGCCTTCAAATCCATACCAGACCTGAAGGGCCTGGTATGGGTTTTGAGGGGGACCCCAATGTCATTATAGCTGCTAGCGCTAGTACTTTTAAATTACTTTTTTCTTTAGAAATGTCATTTTGCACTCGGACTGTTCTAAACACAGGAAACATGTGCCACTTTACAGGCATACTATAGACACCCCCCAGGTACGAAGTTTAAAGGAATATTGCACTTTTTTATGTTTCACTTTAAGCATTATTAAAATCACTGCTCCCGAAAAAACGGCCGTTTTTAAAACTTTTTTTTGCATTGATCCATGTCCCCTGGGGCAGGACCCAGGCCCCCAAACACTTTTTATGACAATAACGTGCATATAAGCCTTTGAAAATTAGCACTTTTGATTTCTCCCATAGACATTTAAAGGGTAAGGGTAAAGACATTCGAATTTGCCGCGAACACCCCAAATTGTTCCCTGTTCGGCGAACTTGCGAACAGCCGATGTTCGAGTAGAACATGAGTTCGACTAGAACTCGAAGCTCATCCCTACTTCCTAGCAACACGACAGAGATCTACTGCTACCTGTCATCTTTTTAAAACTTTTTTTGCATTGATACATGTCCCCTGGGGCAGGACCCAGGTCCCCAAACACTTTTTATGACAATAACTTGCATATTAACCTTTAAAATTAGCACTTTTGATTTCTCCCATAGACTTTTAAAGGGTGTTCCGTGGCTTTCGAATTTGCAGCAAACACCCCAAATTGTTCGCTATTCGGCGAACGGGAGAACAGCCAATGTTCGAGTCGAACTCATGTTCGACCCGAACATAAAGCCCATCCCTACTGACCACCAATGTAAGAGGGACATTCACACTGGCCACTAGTGTGAATGAAAGGATTCTACACCAAGCACCAATGTAATGAGAGGATTTACACTGACCACCAATGTAACTGAGATGTTTAGCCTGCGTTCACATTTGTGTGTGTTGGGAACGCATGCAAAATCGCTTTCCTGATGCCACAGAAACGTGCTGCCCTTAATTGTTAATAACACCCTCACGCATCTGCTGACATGTGCCTTGGCACTGTGTGATTTTGAAAAAGGGTTTGGGACCTTCTCCCGCATTTGTAGCACATAGAGCAGCCCACTGAAATGAATGGGCTGCTCTACACGTGACCTACATCTTTATCCACCCTGTCAGTACACCTTTGCATCCTAAAACCCCTGCTAACCTCTGCACCCCAAACCTCTCCAACCCCCCCCCTTTAACTCTACCTGACTTCTCTGCTCATCTTTGCACCCACCTTCTTTACCTCCGTACATCCCCTCCTTGCTCACCTGTGCACCAAAAACTGTAATTCCAGTTGTAGGCAGGACTTTCAAGCATGCCCCTTTACCTCCCAGTGGGCAGTATTCAGTATAGGTGATGGTGGTTATGACCTCAGGGGGCATGATATACATATGAATACCGCCTCTATTTACATATATATGCTGCCGGTCCACAACTATTTACATATGAATGCAGCCGCTATTTACATATGAATGCCGCTATTTACATATAAACACAGGGTCTGCTGGTGAGTCATCTGTACACAATAGGGCAGAGCTTGGCAGCATTAGTAACAGAACTTCACACTGAGATATCAGGACATAGCATGGGATTAAAATTTCAAGGGATGAAGGAATTTAAACTGGGATAGTTGGCAAGTATAAGGCAGATGATTCGGGCCCCAGAACAACAGGGCCCAGGGCAGCTGCCCTTTTACCCTGCCCTAAAAATGGCCCTGGGTAGAGGGTACCTTTGTCTCCCTGACAGCGTCAGCACCGAGCAGAGCTCAAGGGGTAGATAACATGGAGTACGTCTGGCGCCAGGTACCAAAAGTAAAGAATTTTATAAGCGGTCTCTTTGTAGAGCGTACAGAAGGAGCTTTTAGCCGCCTGGGACAAGATCGTCTGCCATGTCATCTCAAGGATTTCTTCTCTTAATATCTTTTCCCAGCGGAGCATGTAAGCATGTATACCCTGATTCAGTATAGAGTAGGAGTTAAGTAGCCAGTATATGTCGGAGATCAGACCCCGGCATGCAGATCCCTCTAATATTAAGCTCTTGAAGGGGGATGGCGCTGAGAATTGGAGATTTGGGGCAAAGGATTGAGCATATGCATATTGGCAGATATTCATAAAACACCTGGCGAGGCATGTCATATTTTTCCTGGAGTTCAGTGAATGTTAGTGTCAGGGCTGGGATCAGCCCTTCCTTCTCAAAGCTGGCCACTCAGGTGTTGGCTATTTGTCAGCTCCTATCTTCCACAGTGACTCACCTGTTGATGATATCCTGCTCATCAGTCCTGCCTACTTAAGCCAGATGATCTCTGCCTTCACCTTGGTCACATCTCTAGAGATGCTCTCCTGTGTTCCTGTTAAAGACTTCCTTGGCTGACATTCCTTCTGGCTCCAGATCCAGCTTGCTGTTCTACTACGCTCATCACTGGCTCCCTGACATTTTGACTTATCTGACTATCTGTTTCGGTTCCTGAACTCTGGCTATGTTTTGACTATGTTTACCCTGTTTGCCTTTTTTTTATTATTATTAAACAAGTGGGATTTAAATGTAGTTCTGTCTGATTCATGTTTTCTGACAGTTAGTAATTTGCGTGATCTAGGGTCTACCAAGTGGCCAAAGTGGAATAAGTTCCGCGTTGCCCAGGGTGAAGACATCTGGTGAGTGAAACCAGCAGGCATCTTGGGGTTGCAGAAGTAAGAGGTTAGCAGTGACTTTTCTGAACTGAGCTCGTATGTGCGGGACATCTTGCGCCAGATCGATCTGAGTTGAGACATAGACCCCAAAAGCCTACCAGGGTCCACCTTCGTGTTTGCACTCCAGAGTAAACTATTTGGGTCGGGTGTATAGGCGCGAGCCATATCTTTTCAATCTCTATCCATTTATTATAGGATCATTGAGGGAACAAGGAGATCAAGGCGCACAATTGAGTCACTTGATAATATTTTACCAGGTCAGGGAACGCCAGCCCCCCATCGGAGCGGGACGCCATCAAGACCGAACAGGGTATCCTGTGCCTCCTGTAGTTCCAGACAAAGCGTATCAAACCTGCTTGAAGCTTTCTTAGTTGTACATAAGGGACAGGTATAGGCAGTGCCTGGACAACATACAAGAGTTTAGGGAGAATGTTCATCTTCACAGAGGCCACTCTCCCCAGGAGGGAAATGTCTTCCATTTTTGCAGTAAATCTCTTATGGAGTGAAACAGTGGCGGGAAGTTCGCTTGGTAAAAGGTGGCAAAGGTTGGGGTAATATGAACCCATAGATATTTCAGGGCTGAGGTCTTCCAGTTATAGCGAAGCACTGCTGCAGGTGGTGCA
Source organism: Aquarana catesbeiana (assembly GCF_042186555.1). Taxonomy (NCBI): domain Eukaryota; kingdom Metazoa; phylum Chordata; class Amphibia; order Anura; family Ranidae; genus Aquarana; species Aquarana catesbeiana. Next base: position 938,966,744 of record NC_133324.1, read on the forward strand.
CTTTGGCTGCCAGGATGTTAATTGGAAGTGCCTCCGATTTGGTCACATTTATTTTTTAGCCTGAGAGGAACCTATAGGTCTCGAGTTCAGCATGCAAGTTGGGTTAGGGAGATCCCAGGTTGGGTCAGGGTGAGTATGACATCATCCGCGAATAGTGATAGTTTAAACTCCTTCCCTCTGACTGGGATACCCCAAATGTCTGGGTTTCTGCAGATAGATTCAGCCAAGGGTTCGACACAGAGTGCAAACAATAGCAGTGAGAGTGGGCACCCCTGGCAGATCCCATTAGCAATCAGGAATGAGGGAGACAGAGCAAAAGGAGTTTTTACTTGAGATGTAGAGTTGGTGTAGAGGTGTAGATGGCCCGCAGAAAGGGTCAGTGGAAACCCATGTGGCGTAATGTGGCAAACAGGATAGGCCAGCCCAGGCAGTCGAAGGCCTTTTCCACATCCAGACCGAGGACTAAGGATTCCAGACCATCCCTGTTTGCCACATCTATTTAGTCAATAACCCTTCTCGTGTTGTCCCCTGCCTGATGGAGAGGGACAAAGCCCACCTGATCTTTATGTATTAAAGAGGGTAATATCACGTTCAGGTTTATTGAGAGAAGTTTGGTAAAGATTTTCAGGTCAGAGTTTAAGAGTGCTATAGGCCTATAGCTAGCACATAAAGAGGGGTTCTTGTCGGGTTTCAGTATTAAAGTGAGGAATGATCTTTGCATGTCTGAGGGAATGGGGGTTTGTTGAAGGAAGGCATTAAAGAGTTTATACATATGTGGCAGGAGTAGGGTAAGAAAAGATGTATAATACTCATAGGGGAGACTATCTGGACCTGGGGATTTACGCGTAGGTTGAGTGTTGATGGCTGACATGAGTTCTTCTTCCGTGATGGGTGTGTTGAGGGAGAGGAGGTCCGAGGCCTGAAGTCAGGAGATTCCACTCCGTTCTAGATTGTGGTTCATGCAGTCAGTTAGTTTGGGGGAAGGGGAGTCATGAGGGATCTCAGGGTTGTTGTATAGAGCGGTGTAGAACTCCTCAAAGGAGTGCACAATGTCCTGGGGGTGAGAGAGGAGGCTGCCAAATCTGTTTTTAATATGATGTGGGGTAGTCAGAGCGTTCAGGCAATTTCTGAGCTAGTAGAGAGTAAGCTTTGTTACCCTAATCATAGTACAGTTGTTTTAGTCTAGTCAGGGCCTTTTCTACTTGGCCTAGTGCCAAGTCTTTAAGAGTCATACAGAGACGGATGATTTTTTTGAGTAGGGGTAGGGATGGGGAGGTTTGTAGTTGAAGTTCTAGTACCCTAAGTTCCCTCTCAGCTTGCAATTTGGTGGCCCTCATGTCTTTTTTCATAGCTGAAGCGAGCGCAATGCAGCGACCACAGATGCAGCGACCTCTCTCCCAGAGAGAGGAAGAGGATATGTCTGGGGTGTTGTTCTCGATGAAGTAGAGTTTCAGTGTGTGGATTCTAATTCCATTTTGGAGGGGAGGTGTTGTAGGAGGAAGATATTCAGCTGCCAGTGACATGGCTTGCGGTTAGGGGCACCTAAGTCCAGTGTCAGCAGGATGGGGGCATTATCCAACCAGGAGATTGGGAGAATCTGTGCAGCTCGGGTAATGCGGAGCATGGCATTGTTAACAAAGAGGTAGTTAATGCGTGAATGCATACAGGGGGCGGAATAAAACATATACTGTCGATCCCCGAGGTGGAGAGCCCGCCAGGAGTCAAATAGGGCATAGCGCCTAGTGATATGGTGAAAGAGTTTCGAGTCTCTAGAGGTGCGAGATTGTGAATCCCTAGGGTTCACCACGTGGCGATCAAGCACCGAGGAGTAGAATAGACTAAAGTCCCCACCTACTATTAAGAATTCATGGGTGTTCGGAAGAGGTATGCAAACACTTTAGTTAGAAGGTCAATCTGGGTGCAAAAAGTGACTGTCTGCACCTGCCATTGTCCACGCAGTTTAATATAGTGTCCCCGCAGGTCAATGAAGGACTCAGGACATGTAAACGGGGATCCATGTTTAATAGGTAAAGCTACACTGGCCCTATCAGGGCCTGATAGACCTGAGGGTAATGTCTGGAAGCGAACTCGAAGGAGTCCCCCTTGTTAAAGAGGGTCTCCTGAATCAGGATTATATCTGCCCCGATTGCCTGAACTCCCTAAGTGCCAGATGTCTTTTCCTGTGTGAGTTTAGGCCATGAACTTTTAATGACATAACCTTAACCATGGTGATGGATATATGCAAACAAAAAAACTTATCTGGTCCATCTGGTGGAATGCTGTGGTGCAGAGGCCGGGAGTGTGCCATCTCCAGGAGAGGATTCGGATTCAGAAACAGGGAAAAAAGAAAGAGGTAGATCAATACTACATACAGTAGGCAAAACAAACAGTGTTAATAAGCTCTGTGCAGCCTGTGGGATACAGGGCTTACTAAGTTCCTATATATCCTCCCAGCCAAGTGTAGGAAACAGGCCATGGCGACACAGAGAACCGCAGTGAAAGTTATCAAAAGTCAACAATAAAATATCAAAGGAACTCTAGAGGGTAAACCAAGGGGTCTCTAGTGAACAGAAGGGTACCAACTCTCAAATATCTATCAAAATGCGCCCAGTAAACAAAATAAAGGTAAAACAGGGGCCTAACGGGGCAGTGTATATGGCTGTAGGGTGGGCCAGGGATGTCAACTAGGAGGAAGTTCGGATCATAGGGGGGTGTGACAGATGGGGAGGCCCTGGTTCAGTCAGCCATTTTTTGGTTTGGCAGCTTTACGGGGAGTGTCTGGACCACGGGAGCATTTAGCTGGGGGGACCTTCTGCCAAGCTGTGGGCAGGAACAGCGGGGTAGCCACCAGGTCCCATTCCTGTAATTGGGGGACTGGGATCCCCAGAGTATCGCAGAAAGCTTCCCGGTCTTCTGGATAGCGTAGCATAGCAGATTGTCCCTGTCGTCTTGCTGTGAGGCTGAAAGGGAATCCCCAGTGGTAGACTATGTCTTCTTCTTGCAGCGAGTGGAGAAGGGGTTGGAGGAGCCTGCACTTTTGCAGGGTGATCCAAGAGAGGTCCAGTATTGCTGTACCGGTGTGTTGTCAAAGACTACTTTGCGGACTGAGTGGGCCTTACGCATAATATCTTCTTTCAGGGGGTAGGAGTGAACTCTGCAAATTACATCACTGGGTTTGGGGGCAGGACCTTTAGGGTGCAGGGCACGGTGTGCTCTATCCATTTCAATGTGTTTGTCCTGGGGTTCTCCCAGAAGGTTGTTGAATAGGGTTTGCAGAGTGATTTGCGGGTCTTCTGGGCCCTCTGATTCAGGCAGCCCTCTAACTCGGATATTGTTCCTGCACCCCCAGTTGTCCAGGTCCTCAACATGGTGCTGCATATCTCTGCACTGCCAGTTTGGTTTCTTGTATTTCCTCCTCTGCTATCTCCACTCTATCTGTTAAGTGTTTGAAAAAAAGCATGCAGTGTTTGAATCTCTGCACGACAAGTGGATTTAACATCCTCAATAAGTTGTTTAAAGTCCCCTGATGGTGGGGGTCCACCGCCGCCTGCGGCAGCAAGAGGTTAGGAGGAGAGGATGGTAATTGAGGTCACAGGGTAGTGGTGTTCTGGGCCTGAATTTTAGGCCTCATTTGAGGGTCCCATGGGTCACTCCACGCCGTGGTCTGGGACGGAGAGGAGGTCTGCAATATCGGGTCCCCTGTATGAGCGGGGACTGGAGAGCTGACAGCCTTGGCATAGGTAGCAGTGAAGTCAGCACCGCTCCCAAGGGAGCCGGGGTCCCTGGAGCGGGATTGTCTCTGTGATTTGGGGGAGGCAGGAGCAGAGGAGTAGGCCTGACATGCCGTGAGTCTCCCCTGGGGCTCTACCTGTGAAAACTCAGAGTCCTGTGTGTACATGGGACCCGGTAGGGGTGGGAAGTCCTCTGAGTCCACTGAAGGAGAAAGAGAGTTCAGACCCCCTATGGTCAGGCTGGGGTCTTATGCTGTGCGCAGCAGCCGCGGTAAGGAGTCTGTACACTGTGTGTACGAGGAGGGGGTTAGGCCCAGTGCAACGGGCTTTGTCCCGCGTGATGCCGCCTGGGAAGTAGGGTGCTTTGGGTGACCTCATTAGGGCCTCACAATGCTCCTTCAATAGCACCCTGTGATATACAGTTGGTAGACTACAACAAACAAGTTGTGGAAGTTAAAGGTGCTTGCTTTGTACCAGTGAAATATGGAAATTTCAGAGGATGCTTACGCTTAATAATTACTAAGGGACAAAGAGCAAGTTTGCTGGGTAGAGAGTGGTTTGAACCCCCTGGAATTTCATTATCGGGAGTTGATAATGTATCTCCAGTTACTCTACAGAATGTGATAGAGGACTTTAGTATGGTTTTTGAAGAAGGCCTGGGCATGTATAAAGGCCCTCCTGTTTCTTTCAAATTAGACCCTACAGTAACCCCAATTCATATAAAACCATGCAAAGTTGCATTAGCTCTCAGACCAAAAATTGATGCTGAGGTTACACATTTTGTGGAGCAGGGTATACTTGAACCTCTAACACACCCTAAGTGGTGTACCCCAATAGTTCCAGTATTGAAGCCAAATGGTAAAATAAGAATTTATGCTGACTATAAATGTACAATCAACAAAACACTGCAGGAATACCCCTATCAAATTTCAGCTGTACATGAAATTCTGACTACGTTAGCAAAAGGAAAGGTATTTGCCAAACTGGATATGGCACAAGCTTCTCAACAATTACCTGGGGATGACGCCTCTGCGGATGCACAAACAATAACACACAAAGGAGCTTTTGATGATGTTCTTATTGGAGTAGATTGTATTCAGTCTTTGACTTCACAACTACAACTTGTTTTGAAACATTTTCTTGATGCTGGTTTCAAATTTAAAAAAGAAAAGTGTGTTTTTGGGCTAAATAGCATGGATTTCCTTAGATACAGTATTGATGAACACAGAATTCATCCAACTCATTCTAATGCCCTGTACACACGGTCCGACATTCCGACGTCAAAATCCGTCGGATTTTGGCCCAAACTTGTCTTGAATATACACGGTCGCACAAAGTTGTCGGAAAATCTGATAGTTCAGAACGCGGTGACGTACAACACGTACGATGGGACTATAAAGAGGGCAGTAGCCAATAGCTTTTGTCTTGTAATTTATTCAAAGCATGTGTGGCACTTTGCCTGTCAGAATTGTCTACACACGATCGGAATTTAAACGATCGGATTTTGTTGTCGGAAAATTTTAGATCCTGCTCTCAAACTTTGTGTGTCGGACATTCCGACGGAAAAAGTCCGATGGAGCCCACACACGATCGGATTTTCCAACAACAAGATCCGATCGCACATTTTCCATTGGAAAGTCCGACTGTGTGTACAGGGCATTAGGTTGAAGCTTCCAACAAACAAACAAGAGCTGCAAGCTTTCTTAGGGTTACTTAATTTTTACCATTCTTTTCTGCCTGACGAAGCCACTATTGCTGAACCCCTGCATCGTTTACTAGATAAAGATGTTCCATGGAAGTGGACTGATGTTCATTCTACAGCTTTCAATGCTGCAATAAGCTGTTATCTTCTGACAGTGTACTTGATTTACAAAAAACACTCACTCCAGTAGACTTAGGTCCGACGGCCTTCCCGACGAACTTCCGATAGACTTTCCGAACAAACGGACCTGCCCACACATGATCGGACTTCCGGTAGAATAGGACCGACTGTCTTCCCGACGGACTTTCGGCGGACTTCTGACGGACTTTACGAATTAACGGACTTGCCCACACACAGACAAAAGTCCGTTCATTTTGAACCTGACTCAGGTACAACGGGACTAGAAAAGGAAGTCAATCTTGATGCTTTTATCGGCGAGATTGACACCTTGCGAGCCCCGTCGCGGGAGTCAGGCCCTTAGGTCTGGTATGGATTTTAAGGGGAACCCCCACGCCGTAAAAACGGTGTGGGGGTTCCCCCAGAATCCATACCAGACCCTTATCCGAGCATGCAGCCCGGCCGGTCAGGAAAGGGGGTGGGGATGAGCAAGCGCCCCCCCTCCTGAACTGTACCAGGCCGCATGCCCTCAACATGGGGGGGTGGGTGCTTTGGGGAAGGGGGCGCCCTGCGACCACCTCACCCCAAAGCACCTTGTCCCCATGTTGATGAGGACAAGGGCCTTTTCCCGACAACCCTGGCCGTTGGTTGTCGGGTACTGCCTGCGGGGGGGCTTATCGGAATCCGGGAGCCCCCTTTAATAAAGGGGCCCCCAGATCCTGGCCCCCCACCCTATGTGAATTAGTATGGAGTACATCGTACCCCTACCCATTCACATCGTACCCCTACCCATTCACCTGGGGAACAAAAGTGTCAATAAAAAAACACACTAGACAGGTTTTTAAAGTAATTAGTTAGGCAGGGCGCCCAGTGTGGGGGGTCCGCAGGGCGCCCCCCTTCCCCAAAGAACCTACCCCCCATGTTGAGGGCATGCAGCCTGGTACAGTTCAGGGGGGAGGCGCTCGCTCGTCCCCACCCCCTTTCCTGACTGGCCAGGCTGCATGCTCAGATAAGGGTCTGGTATGGATTTTGGGGGGACCCCCACGCCGTTTTTTCTGCGTAGGGGGGTTCCCCATGAAATCCATACCAGGCCTAAGGGACAGGTCGCCTTTCACGCTCGCTGCAATAGGAAAATGTGTTTTTCCTATTGCAGCGAGATGTATCACTCTGGAAACACTCACGCGGGCAAGTGCTGTAGCTGGTCCGTCGGTCCAGCATACAGACGAGTGGATTTCCCGATAGGGACTGGCTCCGGCAGAGTTCTGGTGGGAAGATTTGAAACATGTTTCAAATCTAAAGTCCGTATAACTTTTGACTGAAAAGGTCCGTCGGAAGTCCGATAAAGCCCACACATGGTCGGATTGTCAGACAGATTCGTTCCGTCGGACCTTTGCTGTCTGACCTTGTGTATGCGGCATTACCTGCGATGCTTCTCCATATGGCATTGGAGCTGTATTGAGTCATGTTTTGGAAACTGGTGTTGAGGCTCCTATTGCATTCTTTTCAAGGACCTTGTCTATGACAGAGGAATTATGCCTAAATTGACAAGGAGGCTTTAGCTATTGTGTCTGGGGTAAAAAAGTTTCATGACTATTTGTATAGGCGTAGGTTTACCATTGTAACAGACCATAAGCCATAAGTTCAAACCATTTTTAGTGCGCCAACATGAACTGTCTGCCTAAAAAGGTTGCATATCATGGAGAAACAGAGTGGTAATTCCAAAGGCAGGAAAAGCTAAAGTACTGCATGCTCTCCAGGAAGGACATCCTGGAATAGTCCGCATGAAAGCATTGGCCAGAAGTTATGTTTGGTGGCCTAAAATGGATGAAGTTATTGAGAAGTGGTGTCAGGATCACTTTTGTGTTGGACCTATGCCCAGTCTGATGGTCCTGTGCCAGATGTCCAGCTTGTTATTGAGGGTCCGGGGGGCCCTCTTTAGAGGGGGGTAATGTCAGGATAACTTTTGTGCTCCTGCTCCTCATGCCAGCATCCAGGTGTGGGCTGTTGCATTCTCCCTGTTTGTGTCCACCTACAAGGTGATTGATATGGTCAGTCACCTGTTATAAGCAAACCGAACACTCTATCCCTTGCTTGTGATAGAGACAGTATGCCTGCATTGTTCCTGTTCAAGACTCCCGTTTGTCTGCCCTGCTTTGCTAGTCTGGATTTCCCTGTGTATGACCTGGATCGGATATTGGACTATTCCCTGAGCTCAGCCTGCCTTTTACCTGGACTGTCATAGAACCACGTTATCTGTCTGCTAACTGCAAGTAGTCTGCCTGTTTGCTCTGTTCACATCTGCCCTGGCATGGTGGCCAGGCACTATAGCATTGTGTATAAATCCTGGTGGCAACCAAGAAATAGTAGGCCTGTTTGCCTTAAGGGAAAGGGGGCTGCTATAGGTGAAGCACAGAGTAGCTAGCTATAGTATCTGACCACCTGCATTGGGGTAGAAGTGACATTTGTGATAAGTGGGTACAGAACTGTGTACCATGTCAATCCACCCATCATGCTCCACCTAATGCCTCAGTTCATCCCTGGGAAGTGACTAGATCACCTTGATCATGGTTGCATATAGATTTTGCGGAGCCTTTTCAAGGACAGATGTTTTTTTTAGTTGTCGATTCCATCTTAAAATGGCTGAAAGTTGTATCAGTTACAATACCCACCTCAGCCACTGTCATAAGAATTTGAAGAAGGCTGTTTGCTACTTATGGGTTTCCAGAAACAATCGTGTCTGATAATGGAACGTAATTTACCTCCTCACGTTTCAAAAGCTTTATGGCAAGCAATCTTATTCGACATGTTACGATTGCACCATTTCACCCGTCATCAAATGGTCAAGCTGAACGAATGGTTCAGACCACCAAAGACTCATTGAAGAGAATTGTTCAAGGAGATTGGAATCAGAGACTTGCAAATTTCCTTCTGCAACAACATGTGACACCATGCTCAAGCACTGGTTGCAGCCCAGCAGAGCTCTTAATGAGCCGTTGTCTAAAAAACAGATTTTTAAAACAGCTTACCTGTAAAATCCTTTTCTTTGAGTACATCACGGGACACAGATCACCATAATAATGACTATGTGGGTTATACGCTTACCTTCAGGTGATTGGACACTGGCAACCAATAGTAAGATGGTTCCTCCCATATAACCCCTCCTATACAGGAAGTGCCTCAGTTTTGTAGCAAGCAATGACGATCCCAAAAAAAAAGAGGGGAGGGACCTCTGTGTCCCGTGATGTACTCAAAGAAAAGGATTTTACAGGTTAAAAATCCGTTTTTCTTTATCATACATCACGGGACACAGAGCACCATAATAATAACTATGTGGGATGTCCTAAAGCAATGCAACTGAGGGGGGAACACATTATCCCTAAGCCCGACGGGCCTGAGATTATAAAGCAGCCTGCAACACGCTGTGGCCAAAGACAGTCTCATTTTGAGATCTCACATCCACCTGGTAAAACCTGGTGAACGTATGAACTGAAGACCAAACGGCTGCTTTGCAAACCAGAGTCATAGATACCTTCTGGCGTACTGCCTATGATGCACTAACCCCTCTAGTGGAGTGTGGTCTCAAATCCCGAGGTGGAACCCTGCACTTTAATCCATACGCCTGGACAATAGTCTGGCGAATCCACCTGAATATAGATGAACTTGTTGCCGGCTGTCCTTTTTTGGGACCCTCAGGCAAGACAAAAAAATATTCAGTTTTCCGAAAAGGAGCTGACATTTCCAAGTAAACCTTTATCGCTCTCACCACATCCAGTGAGTGAAGTGACTTTTCCTCCCTAGTTTTAGGGTTTGAAAAAAAGGAAGGTAAAATGATATCCTGATTCAGATGAAATTTGGACACTACCTTCTGTAAAAAAATCCGGACAAGGGCGCATGACCACCCTGTCCTGATGAAGAACCATAAAAGGTTCCTTACTAGAAAGGGCGGCCAATTTAGGTCCCATGGACATAAAGGCGGTTTAAGTGGTGGCCTTAGGTGCGTTACTCCTTTAACAAAGGCCCGCACCAAAGAATGGGATGCAATTGGCCTCTGGAAGAAAACAGATAAGGCCAAAATCTGTCCCTTAATTGTCCCTAAAGCGAGCTGCAAGTCTACTCCTGTTTGGAGAAAGGCGAGGACTCTTCCAGTCGTATACTTATGAGGGTTCCACTTCCTTTTCTTACACCAAGAAATGTATGACTTCCATACTCTGTAATAGATAGCTCTAGAAACTGATTTTCTAGCATTTATCAAAGTGGACAAGACCGAACCCATAATACCACGGTCTTTTAATATTTTGGTCTCAATAGCCAGGCCATCAAATTCAGCGACCGTAAAGAAGGGTGGAATATGGGCCCTTGAGACAACAGGTCTGGGCGACAAGGGAGAACCAATGGTTCCCCTACTGCCAATTTCACAATTTCTAAGTACCATGATCTCCTGGGCCACGCTGGGGCCACTAAGATCATCGGCTTCCGTTCCTCCCGTATTCTGCGTAGTAAGTGCGGCAGAATCTGGATTGGAGGAAAGGCATAAATCAGAGAATACTGATCCCAAGGAACCACTAATGCGTCTATCCCGACAGCCAGCGGATCCTTGGTCCTGGATACAAACCTGTCCAGTTTGGTATTGAATGTGGATGCCAACAGATCCACATCTGGGGTCCCCCAGTATTGGCAGATCTGTAGAAACACCTCGGGATGCAGGGACCATTCCCCTGGTAACAATTTCTGGCGACTCAGGAAGTCCACCTGCCAATTGTCCACCCCCGGGATAAACACTGCAGACAGAAAAGTCACGTGTTTTTCTGCCCAGGATGGAATATGATCTACCTCTCCTTGGGCTGCCCGACTCCTGGTACCTCCCTTGTGGTTGATATATGCCACAACTGTGGAGTTGTCGGACTGGACTCTGACAGGAAGCCCCTGCAACCTGGATGTCTAGAATCGCAGGGCCAGACGTGCTGCCCGAATCTCTAATAGGTTGATGGGCAGAGTCCTCTCTGTCTGGGACCATACTCCCTGAACAGATGCTTTCTCTAGGACTGCTCCCCAGCCAAGAAGACTGGCATCTGTGGTTACCACCTTCCAGGCTACAGGTGGGAAAGACTTCCCCCTTTTCAAGTTGCTGGTTCTTAACCACCAAGAGAGGTTCCATAGAACCTGTGGAGATAGAACCATAGGCTGATTCAGGGTTCGAACTGACTTGTCCCAGGATTTAAGAATACTGTTCTGGAACACTCTGGAGTGGAACTGTGCATATGGCACTGCACTGAAAGATGACACCATTTTGCCCAGTAATCTCATGCACAGCCGAACAGAAGGAGCTGGTTCTTTTATCACCTTCTTTACCAGTTCCACTATAGAGGTGACCCTTAGGGGTGGAAGGAACACCTTTTTTTGGACGGTGTCCAGGACTAGACCCAAATACATCAAGGCTTGTGTCGGGCAAAGAGCTGATTTGTCCAGATTAATAGTAGTTGACACATTTAGAATTAGTGCAGGGCGAGAGCATTCCCTTAGCAGTAGATCGTCCAGATATCCTATTATGGAAACTCCTTGGGATCTTAGGGAAGCCAACACTGGGGCTAGAACCTTTGTGAAGACCCTGGGGGGCCATGGCTAGGCTGAAAGGTAACGCCACAAACTGGAAATGACTGCCCTCTACCGCAAAGCGTAAAAACCTTTGATGTGGCCCGAAGATCGGTACATGAAGGTACGCATCCTTGATATCTATGGATGCTAAAAAGTCTCCCTTTCTCAGGGACCTTATGACCGAGCGAAACGACTCCATGCGGAAGGAGCGGACATCTACAAAGAAGTTCAGAGAAGTTCAGAGCCTTGAGGTCCAAAATGGGCCTTACCTCCCCATTTGGTTTCGGCACGGTAAACAGGTTTGAGTAAAACCCCTTGAATCTTTCTTTGTGCGGGACCTTTATGATTACACCTTGCATCAGCAGATGGTGTAAAGCTAAAAATAGGCAACTTCTTTTTCCTGTAACCGTTCTTTACAGTGGAAATGACTCATCTGTCTTGAACCAGTTCCTCCCAGGCCTCCCCAAACAGCCGAAGCCTGCCCCCCACCCGTGAAGGCAGGGGCGCCCCTTCACAAGGTAGACTTGGAACTGGGCTTGGGTGGCTTTTGGGCCCAAGGTTTTTTCTGACCCTGTGATCTTTTAAACCCAGACGGCTGAGGCCATCAATACCGCTTAGGAGAAGAGGCACCAGGCCCTGGGGGATTAGGAATTTTATAAGAGGGCTGCTTCCCCTTCTTTTTAATAGGATGCAGAGCGCTCTTACCTCCTGAGATCTTTTGGATGTATTTATCCAGATCATCACCAAACAGGCGCTCTCCATGAAAAGGAAAAGCAGCCAGTAACCTTTTACATGGCGTCTCAGCAGACCAGTTCTTTAGCCACAATACTCGGTGCATATGAACTGATAACAACGCAAAACGAGACATCTGTTGAATTGAGTCTTTTAAAGCGTCAACCGCAAAACATAAGGCATGAGGGATCTCTGATAGCTCTTCAGCAGATTCCCCCTGGCAAGGTATGCTCTTTACTACCTTCTTAAAGCGATCTTTTAGGGATTGACATATCCCAATAGCCGGTTGAACTGCTGCACTGGCAACTGAAAAGGAAGCCTTTAATAAGGATTCTATCTTTTTATCAGCCGGATCCTTGAAAACCTGGGCGTTATCCACTGGACATGTTACATTTTTATTCACAGAAGATATGGCAGCGTCCACCAAGGGTGTGCTCCATTTCTTCCTAAACTTTTCCTCCATAGGGTATAACACTGAAAACCTTTTGGGAGGTAAGTATATCCGGTCAGGATGTTCCCAGTCCGCATAAGTTACCTGCTCCAATAATGGATGCAAGGAAAATGCTTGGGAAATTTGCTTATGTCGCAAAGATCCCAGGGTAGAACAAGAGAGTGCAGACTCCTGAATCTGAGGTAACTTAAACCCAATTCGTCTCCATTAGAGATTGGATAAACATTCTTTGGGAATGGGAGGCTGACATAGGCTCTTCAGAGCCAGAATCCTCATCTGAGGAAACCTCAGCCTCCCCCAGGTCCTTTAAGGCCAATTCCTCCGGATCCTCTGCCACTCCAAGTCACCTGGGCCCATCTGGCTATAGGAGTCCTGGGGCTCTAGTGACTCACCACTTGGCCCAGGCTCAGGGGAGGGAGATCTATTACGCTTCCTCCCCCCCTGTGTTACAGAAGCAATCATGCCAGCTATCTTGCCTTTCAGGCCTGCTAGGGCAGATGCCAAATCATCCTTAGTAACATAAGCCGAGGCAGGTGCATCAGTATTGGCTACTATGCCTGACAAGTGCAATGGCTCAGCCAGGTCAGAAGCCGCATGTCCTTCAGTAGAGACTGAGGCCGCGTCAGCATGGGGTTGGTCTCCTGCTATTTGTGGAGGGACCTTTACCCCTGGGCTTGCCTTGGTCCCTGTTGCTCGTTTTCTGGAAGACATTGCTTACATACGAGAACACCAAGAAGTACTCCCCACAACTACCCCAGACCTTAACCTGTCGCCGCTGTCCAAGACCGTCTGACTCACGTGCCCACATTCGTTCCGTGCACACCAGGAGCTCCATGCTATATACACTAGCATGGAATCGTACACGCGCCTGGGCGGCCCCCGACGCCATATGGCTTATGTGCCGACCTGACGTACGCGGCGCCATGACGTGGACCGCGGCGCACCAGCGGCGTGCACGCTTGCCCGTAACTTTTTTTTTTTTAAAGCGCGCCAATCGGCCTCCCTGAACAATAGATCAAGGCCCACTGTGGCAGCTTAATAAAACAGGGGAATATATATATATATATATATATATATATATATATATATATATATATATATATACATATAATGAAGCCCCAACGGAGAGTACTCACCATCCCAAGCAGCAGGGCCTGTCTTGCCAGGCCCAATCTTCCCCCATCACGGCGGGTACCGCCTCTAAGGACCTTCAGGGACTGGGTCCCCCATACATTGGGGTCCACACCCCTGGACCTGTAAAGCACCCTTTGTGGTTTCCTTGGGCAAAGTTGGCCAGGAATACCAACTTTAACAAGGGTCCAGCACCTAAAAAGGACACATTACAAGCAATACCTCGTTCTTGAACCGAGGTTCGGGTACCATCCACTTTAGCTTTAGTAAGCCATCTGAATGGATCCGATTATAACGTCCTCAATGGGACATTTCTTTGAAGAAACTGAAGAGCTTCAACAACCATGACCATCACCTTCAAGACACAGGCGAAAAAACTGAGGCACTTCCTGTATAGGAGGGGTTATATGGGAGGAACCGTCTTACTATTGGCTGCCAGTTTCCAATCACCTGAAGGTAAGCATATAACCCACATAGTCATTATTAAGGTGCTCTGTGTCCCGTGATGTATGATAAAGAAAACATGTTTGGATCGTTTACACTCTGATCTGACATCAGAGTTACAAAAAAGCAAGAATTGCATTTTAAAAAGGATACTTATGTTTCTGTGATAGTGTTTGAGCCTGGCAGTGCTGTCTATGTCAAAAACTATGCTTCTGGGTAGGGATGAGCCGAACACCCCCCTGTTCGGTTCGCACCAGAACATGCGAACAGGAAAAAAATTCGTTCGAACACGCGAACGCCGTTAAAGTCTATGGGACACGAACATGAATAATCAAAAGTGCTAATTTTAAAGGCTAATATGCAAGTTATTGTCATAAAAAGTGTTTGGGGACCCGGGTCCTCCCCCAGGGGACATGAATCAATGCAAAAAAAAGTTTTAAAAACGGCCGTTTTTTCAGGAGCAGTGATTTTAATAATGCTTAAAGTCAAACAATAAAAGTGTAATATCCCTTTAAATTTCATACCTGGGGGGTGTCTATAGTATGCCTGTAAAGGGGCGCATGTTTCCCGTGTTTAGAACAGTCTGACAGCAAAATGACATTTTGAAGGAAAAAACACATTTAAAACTACCGCGGCTATTGCATTGCCGACAATACACATAGAAGTTCATTGATAAAAACGGCATGGGAATTCCCCACAGGGCAACCCCGAACCAAAATTAAAAAAAAAAAATGATGTGGGAGTCCCCCTAAATTCCATACAAGGCCCTTCAGGTCTGGTATGGATATTAAGGGGAACCCCAGCCAAAATTTAAAAAAAAAATTGACGTGGGGTTCCCCCTAAATTCCATACCAGACCCTGGTATGGATTTTAAGGGGAACCCCGCGCCAAAAAAAAAAAAAAAAAACGGCATGGGGTCCCCCTAAAAATCCATACCAGACCCTTATCCGAGCACGCAACCTGGCAGGCCGCAGGAAAAGAGGGGGGGACGAGAGTGCGGCCCCCCCCCCTCCTGAACCGTACCAGGCCACATGCCCTCAACATTGGGAGGGTGCTTTGGGGTAGCCCCCCAAAACACCTTGTCCCCATGTTGATGAAGACAAGGGCCTCATCCCCACAACCCTGGCCGGTGGTTGTGGGGGTCTGCGGGCGGGGGGCTTATCGGAATCTGGAAGCCCCCTTTAACAAGGGGACCCCCAGATCCCGGCCCCCCCCCCTGTGTGAAATGGTAAGGGGGTACTTACCCCTACCATTTCACTAAAAAACTGTCAAAAATGTTAAAAATGACAAGAGACAGTTTTTGACAATTCCTTTATTTAAATGCTTCTTCTTTCTTCTTTCTTCCTTCATCTTCTTCTTCTTCTGGTTCTTCTGGCTCTTCTGGTTCTTCCTCCGGCGTTCTCGTCCAGCATCTTCTCCGCGGCGTCTTCTATCTTCTTCTCCTCGGGCCACTCCGCACCCATGGCATGAGGGGAGGCTCCCGCTCTTCTCTTCATCTTCTTCTCTTCTTCATCTTCTTCTTCATCTTCTTCTTCTTCTTCCTTCTTCTCTTCTTCCTGTCTTCTCCGGGCCGCTCCGCAGCCATGCTGTGGCATGGAGGGAGGCTCCCGCTGTGTGACGGCGTCTCTTCGTCTGACGGTTCTTAAATAGCGGGGGGCGGGGCCACCCGGTGACCCCGCCCCCCCTCTGACGCACGGTGACATGACGGGACTTCCCTGTGGCATTCCCCGTGACGTCACAGGGAAGTCCCTCAAGTCACCGTGCGTCAGAGGGGGGCGGGGTCACCGGATGGCCCCGCCCCCCGTTATTTAAGAACCGTCAGACGAAGAGACGCCGTCACACAGCGGGAGCCTCCCTCCATGCCACAGCATGGCTGCGGAGCGGCCCGGAGAAGACATGAAGAACAGAAGAAGGAAGAAGATGAAGAAGAAGAAGAAGAAGAAGAAGAAGAAGAAGATGAAGAAGAAGATGAAGAAGAAGATGAAGAAGAAGATGAAGAGAAGAAGATGAAGAGAAGAGCGGGAGCCTCCCCCCTCATGCCATGGGTGCGGAGCGGCCCGAGGAGAAGAAGATAGAAGACGCCGCGGAGAAGATGCTGGACGAGAACGCCGGAGGAAGAACCAGAAGAGCCAGAAGAACCAGAAGAAGAAGAAGATGAAGGAAGAAAGAAGAAGCATTTAAATAAAGGAATTGTCAAAAACTGTCTCTTGTCATTTTTAACATTTTTGACAGTTTTTTAGTGAAATGGTAGGGGTAAGTACCCCCTTACCATTTCACACAGGGGGGGGGCCGGGATCTGGGGGTCCCCTTGTTAAAGGGGGCTTCCAGATTCCGATAAGCCCCCCGCCCGCAGACCCCCACAACCACCGGCCACGGTTGTGAGGATGAGGCCCTTGTCCTCATCAACATGGGGACAAGGTGTTTTGGGGGGCTACCCCAAAGCACCCTCCCAATGTTGAGGGCATGTGGCCTGGTACGGTTCAGGAGGGGGGGGGGCCGCACTCTCGTCCCCCCCTCTTTTCCTGCGGCCTGCCAGGTTGCGTGCTCGGATAAGGGTCTGGTATGGATTTTTAGGGGGACCCCATGCCGTTTTTTTTTTTTTTTTTCTTGGCGCGGGGTTCCCCTTAAAATCCATACCAGACCTGGGGTCTGGTATGGAATTTAGGGGGAACCCCACGTCAATTTTTTTTTTAAATTTTGGCTGGGGTTCCCCTTAATATCCATACCAGACCTGAAGGGCCTTGTATGGAATTTAGGGGGACCCCCACATCATTTTTTTTTTTTTATTTTGGTTCGGGGTTGCCCTGTGGGGAATTCCCATGCCGTTTTTATCAATGAACTTCTATGTGTATTGTCGGCAATGCAATAGCCGCGGTAGTTTTAAATGTGTTTTTTCCTTCCAAATGTCATTTTGCTGTCAGACTGTTCTAAACACAGGAAACATGCGCCCCTTTACAGGCATACTATAGACACCCCCCAGCTACGAAATTTAAAGGGATATTACACTTTTATTGTTTGACTTTAAGTATTATTAAAATCACTGCTCCTGAAAAAACGTCCGTTTTTAAAACTTTTTTTTGCATTGATCCATGTCCCCTGGGGCAGGACCCGGGTCCCCAAACACTTTTTATGACAATAACTTGCATATAAGCCTTTAAAATTAGCACTTTTGATTTCTCCCATAGACTTTTAAAGGGTGTTCCGCGGCATTCGAATTTGCCGCGAACACCCCAAATTGTTCGCTGTTCGGCGAACTTGCGAACAGCCAATGTTCGAGTAGAACATGAGTTCGACTCGAACTCGAAGCTCATCCCTACTTCTGGGCCTCGTTGGATACCGGCAAAGGTGTTTGTGGCTACAGGACCTTTTGTCATACAAAGTACAAATTACTGATGGCAAAATATTACGAAGGCACGTTTCTCAGATCTGAGAAAGAAATGGTGAAATTGTACCTGCTGCTGGTTCTAGTGGTACTGGGATTCCAGTGATGCCATATCATGGTGAACCATTGGTTGATACAGGTGCTATTACTCCAGGAAATGTTGTTTCAGAGCCAGTTTCTCTCAGTCCCTCTGACACAGCACAAGAAGAAGAATTGCACCCAACTGAGAGTCCCAGGGAACTGTCTCAAACAGTGGTCCTTAGGCATCCAAGGAGAAATATTCACCCTCCCAGTTATCGCAAAGACTTTGAGGTCTAGGGGGAAGGAGTGTTATGTATTAGTGTGCTATACTACTCTCCAGCCAATAGGGGGAAGCATTGTAAATATTATTCTACTAGAGCTATGTATTTTAGAGCATCTTTGTGTAGCAATAATTCACGGTGAAGCTGCTGGTTTAAGCGGGCTTGTTACCTTCACTCTGCTTCCCTCTGTTTCACCGGCACTGGGTCTAGGGTTCCGTTGAGTTTACCTCTGGATGACACACGCACCAACACGGGAGTACGTTTTCAATGCTTTATTAAACACTTGACTTAGGAAATAGCAGGAAAGAGGCAGAAAGGAAACTGCAGAAGAAACTCAAACATCTTCTTGTAGGGTTCTTTTGACAAATGTCCTGGTAGAATTCAGATATTGTATGGAATGCGCTCCCCTCATGGGACACACTCCTTGCTCGCCTGGATAGGCCTCTGTCACTAGCCTAGCAGCCAGTACGCAGCACGAATCAAAGTCTCTGCCACAGACTTGCTTGGGAACAAACCCGTACGATCCTCTGCCACAGGATGTACCAGATTTTCTGTAATGAATGTCAGTCACAGTGCCTGAACCTTTAAGCCAACCCGGCAACACTATGCTGTATAGTTACTTTTGGATACGTCCTCCAACCGAGTCACCAGGCCCCTCTCTAGACCAGCATGCTGCGTGATCCCTCCAAGACGGGTCCTCCCCTGGGATCTCCTCGGTTGTCCAGCTTCGTCACACAGGACCGACAGCTCAGGACCATTCCTCTGCTGCGGTGGTAGACCTCAGACAAGCCTCTGGACCCACCCCTGCGCCGCAGTATCATGGGTCTCCGGAACGGAGGACCACGAGGTAGCTCCTTAATGCATACCTGTCGGCCAGGAGGGCCAGCAGGTGGCTGTAAAACGAACCCCAAAAAATGGCGTCTGTCCCATAAATACCCTCGCCCAGAATGCAACTCGGAGGACCACTTCCACCGAGTTGTCTCCGGGACAGAAGAGCATCCGTACGCTTCAACACGTTGCCTTTCCAACACTAACCAGTGACAACAGCGACACCCACTGGTCAGCACGGAAACACACACAACGTCAGCCAAGCTGGAACAGAGGCAAACTTAACCTTCCAAATGAACAAGTTACTAAATTTACCTAACATGCGGTAGATTGCAAATCTACCAGCGCTACATTTGGTTTCTGTATATCTGTGTTGGGTAAAGTAAAAGAGTCCTGTGAATGCCTGTCCATATCGATAGTAAAAAAAAAAATTTAAATACACAAAACACACCCACACTCAAGCCACACCCACATCTCTCTCTTCTCTTTCTCTCTAACTCCCCCTTTATCTCTCTACCTCTTTCTCCTTTTATCTCCCTCTTTCTATGTCTCACACTCTCTCTCTTTTTTTGCCTATATTTCTGTCTGTACCTCTCTCTTTCTATCTTCCCCTCCCCTCACCTTTTTCTCTCTCCCTCTATCTCTCTATCTCATCCCTTTTTCTATCTCTCATATTCTTTTCCTCTTTTACTCTGTATCTCTTTCTCTATTTCTGTCTCCCTCTCTCTCTCTGTTTCAGTAGAAGATGAGCTATAAATGAAGCCGGCAGTGACAGTAGTGGAGTTGTAGTGGCAAGGGACATTAATGAGTAGACATTAGTATCTGATCCTGGTGGATACTGACAGTAGTGGCTACTGTAGAGTGCAGCGCCCAGCAGATGAGCCATGCTGTGTGACCCCAGGGGTTAGGCTAGGCCTTGGGGTTGTCCCTCAGCTCAGGCACAACAGAGTCTTTCCCCTGCCACATAGCATAGTCCCAAGTTAGGCAGAGAAAGAAAAGGGCTCCCTCCTCATCATTGGACCCCTCATCTTTGGAGGAGCTGAGCTGTGAATCTTGAGTGTGTACACAGCCAGGGCCTAGTCGGCCTAGAGCGGCACTTTGCGGGGGGCAGCAAAAAAAGCCGCCCCCCACATGAGAGAAAGCCCCCCCACCCGTCTTCCCGATTCCCGTCTCCTGTGGCTGCCTCCCACACACAGCCGGCTTGCCGTAGCGACGCAGCTGTGTATGGGCACCGATGTGTATGGGAATGCTTGGCAGAGGGTGGGGGGGCATGCAACTCATGCCCCCCCACCCTCTGCCAAGCACGCCCATACACAGTGGTGCAGCTACAGCAAGGCGGCCGTGGGAGACGGGAATTGGCAAGACGGGTGGGGGGGCTTTCTCTCATGAGGGGGGTGTGACTCACGCCCCCATAAGCCTTATGCTCCACTTACCCTCCTCGGCATTGCTTTCCTTGAATCTTCTCCTCGGCACCGGGGTTGGATCTGGCTGTGACGTCAGGAGCAGGAGGAGAGAAAGAGAGGAGTACGATGGAAACCCCCAGGACAGCAGGTAAAAGTATTGAATAAATTATATCAGTGTTAAGGGAACAGTGGCGGCATTTGATGGGCAGTGTTGGTATTTGGTGGGCACAGTGGTGGCATTTGATGGAACAATGGCTATATTTGATGGGCACAGTGGTTGCGTTTGATGGGCACAGTGGCTACAATGGATGGGGCACAGTGGCTGCGTTTGAGGGGGCACAGTGGCTGCGTTTGATGGGGCACAGATCACCCCTGCGTCCCTGTCCACGGCTCACCCCTGCGTCCCTGTCCACGGCTCACCCCTGCGTCCCTGTCCACGGCTCACCCCTGCGTCCCTGTCCACGGCTCACCCCTGCGTCCCTGTCCACGGCTCACCTCTGCGTCCCTGTCCACGGCTCACCCCTGCGTCCCTGTCCACGGGTCACCCCTGCGTCCCTGTCCACGGCTCACCTCTGCGTCCCTGTCCATGGCTAACCTCTGCGTCCCTGTCCACGGCTCACCTCTGCATCCCAGTTCACAGCTCTACTCTGCGTCCCAGTCCACAGCTCTACTCTGCGTCCCAGTCCACAGCTCTACTATGCGTCCCAGTCCACAGCTCACTCTGCGTCCCTGTCCACGGCTCACCCCCGCGTCTCTGTCCACGGCTCACCCCCGCGTCCCTGTCCACGGCTCACCCCCGCGTCCCTGTCCACGGCTCACCCCCGCGTCCCTGTCCACGGCTCACCCCCGCGTCCCTGTCCACGGCTCACCCCCGCGTCCCTGTCCACGGCTCACCCCCGCGTCCCTGTCCACGGCTCACCTCTGTGTCCCAGTCCACAGCCCACCCCTGCGTCCCAGTCCACAACTCTACTCTGCGTCCCAGTCCACAGCTCTACTATGCATCCATGTCCCAACTCTACTCTGCGTCCCAGTCCACAGCTCAACTCTGCTTCCCTGTCCACGGCTGACTTCTGCATCCCTTTCTACAGGTCACCTTTGCATCCACATTAACAGCTCACGTTCAACTTCCCTGTCCACAGCTCAGCTCTGGGTCCCTGTCCACAGCTGACTTCTGCATACCTTTCCACAAGTCACCTGCATCCCCTGTCCACAGCTCATCTTGGCATTCCTGTCCATAGCTTACCTCTGTGTCCCTGTCCACAGCCCTCATCTGCGTCCCAGTCTACAGTTCTACTCTGTGTCCCTGTCTGCAGCTCACCTCTGCAATCCTGTCCACAGCTCACTTCTGCGTCCTAATCCACAGCTCACCTCTACGTCCCAGTACACAGTTCAACACTGCATCCCTGTCCACAGCTGACTTCTGCATCTCTTTCCATAGGTAACCTTTGCATCCCCTGTCTACAGCTCACTTTCATCTTCCCAGTCCACAGCTCACTCTGCGTCCCTGTCCACAGCTCACCTCTGCATTCCTGTCCACAGCTCAATTTTGTATCCCAGTCCACAGCTCACCCCTGCGTCACAGTCCACAGCTCAACTCTGTATCCCAGTCCACAGCTCACCCCTGTGTCACAATCCACAGCTCACCTCTGCATTCCTGTCCACAGCTCAACTATGCGTCCCAGTCCACAGCTCAACTATGCGTCCCAGTCCACAGTTCAATTATGCGTCCCAGTCCACAGCTCACCTCTGCGTCCCAGTCCACAGCTCACCCCTGCGTCCCTGTCCACAGCTCACCTCTGCTTCCCAATCCACAGCTCACCTCTGCGTCCCAGTCCACAGCTCAACTCTGAATTCCTGTCCACAGTTCACCTCTGTGTCCCAGTCCACAGCTCACCTCTACGTCCCAGTCCACAGTTCAGCACTGCATCCCTGTCCACAGATGACTTCTGCATCTCTTTCCAAAGGTCTCCTTTGCATCCCCAGTCCACAGCTCACTTTCACCTTCCCTGTCCACAGCTCACCTCTGCATCCCTGTCCGCAGATGACTTCTGCATCTCTTTCCAAAGGTCTCCTTTTCATCCCCAGTCCACAGCTCACTTTCACCTTCCCTGTCCACAGCTCACCTCTGCATCCCAGTCCACAGCTCACCTCTTCATCCCAGTCCACAGCTCAACTCTGCTTCCCAGTCCACAGCTCAACTTTGCATCCCATTTCACAGCTCACCTCTGCATCCCAGTCCACAGCTCACCTCTTCATCCCAATCCACAGCTCAACTCTGTGTTCCAGTCCACAGGTCAACTGTGCGTCCCAGTCCACAACTTAACTCTGCGTCCCAGTCCACATCTCACCTCTACGTCCCAGTCCACAGTTCAGCACTGTATCCCTGTCCACAGATGACTTCTGCATCTCTTTCCAAAGGTCTCCTTTGCATCCCGAGTCCACAGCTCACTTTCACCTTCCCTGTCCACAGCTCACCTCTGCATCCCAGTCCACAGCTCACCACTTCATCCCAGTCCACAGCTCAACTCTGCTTCCCAGTCCACAGCTCAACTCTGCTTCCCAGTCCACAGCTCAACTCTGCTTCCCAGTCCACAGCTCAACTCTGCTTCCCAGTCCACAGCTCAACTCTGCTTCCCAGTCCACAGCTCAACTCTGCTTTCCAGTCCACAACTCACCTCTGCGTCCCAGTCCACAGCTCACTTTCATCGCCCCTGTCCACAGCTCAACTTTGCATCCCAGTTCACAGCTCACCTCTGCGTCCCTGTCCACAGCTCACCTCTTCATCCCAATCCACAGCTCAATTCTGTGTTCCAGTTCACAGGTCAACTGTGCGTCCCAGTCCACAACTCAACTCTGTGTCCCTGTCCACAGCTCACCTCTGCATCCCAGTCCACAGCTCACCTCTGTGTCCCAGTCC
This sequence comes from Aquarana catesbeiana, assembly GCF_042186555.1. Classification (NCBI taxonomy): domain Eukaryota; kingdom Metazoa; phylum Chordata; class Amphibia; order Anura; family Ranidae; genus Aquarana; species Aquarana catesbeiana. Next base: position 938,989,476 of record NC_133324.1, read on the forward strand.
ACAGCTCACCTCTGCGTCCCAGTCCACAGCTCACCTCTGCGTCCCAGTCCACAGCTCACCTCTGCGTCCCAGTCCACAGCTCACCTCTGCGTCCCAGTACACAGCTCAACTCTGCATCCCATTCCACAGCTCAACTCTGCATCCCAGTCCACAGCTCACTTTCACCGCCCCTGTCCATAGCTCACCTTTTCATCCCTGTCCACAGCTCACCTCTGTGTCCCAGTCCACAGCTGAACTCTGCGTACTAGTACACAGCTCTCACTTTTGCACCTAGCAACCCCTCTTCCTTCACATCTATCACCTCTACACCTAGCACTCACCCACCCATAACTGTCACCTCTGCACCTAGAATCATCCTAATACACAGCTGTCACTTTTGCACCCAGCCCCCGACCGTCTACAGTTTAGAGGCAGCTGAGACACCAAACATCATAAAATCATAACATCTTATTAATACAACTTTGTTAAAACAACAGGCATATAACACATCTGCCAAAGGTTAAAAAACAATGTGCATAAACAGTCATACGATCATAGTAATGATGCAATAAAACACGATGCTTCCAAGCAATGAGTGATTTAGCAAATCCCTTGTATTCTGTGTATCGACACACTTCACTTTCGCTTCCTCGGGACACACAGCAAAAGAGCACAAGGTTCACTATGTAAATGCAAGAACATAAATTACGAACATAGAAATATATCATGTACCTAATTTTTATTTAAAATATATATCTAACAGAGCATTCACCTTGCCCAAAAATGCAGAACATAGGATAGGAACAACACCTCAGGTGTGGCGCCAGGGCATCCAAAGGGGTCTTGCTCCTATCCTATGTTCTGCATTTGCTCTGCCTCTCTCACATAGCAGCAGTGTGAAAGGTAACATGGCCAACAGGTGGCATTGGCTCCCGGGGCACAAGTTTGGCACATGTTCTGGGTGCCGACACTTGCAGGTCCCCTACCCTGTATCTCAGCGGAGCTCTGCAGTGAGGTTCATTGGCAAGATGAAGGAGCGTTAAGAGCACTTAGAACCGCACAACATCTTTAGCAACCTAGGGGGCGCCACTGAGATCCGGTGCAGTAAACAACGGAAAAAAAAATTGTCTGAAAATATTGCAAAAAATCATGCAGTAATCTGTTGAGTCCAATTTACAAATGATACAGGAACTAAAAAAAACTTGTTATATTTAACACCATCCACAGAAAGGGGTGCAATACTACCCTCAGAGAGGGGTCTAATTCCACCCACAGAGGACCCACAGAAAGTTAAAACTATTCCACCAGTAGGGATGAGCTTCGAGTTCGAGTCGAACTCATGTTCGACTCGAACGTTGGCTGTTCGCAAGTTCGCCGAACAGCGAACAATTTGGGGTGTTCGCGGCAAATTCGAATGCCGCAGAACACCCTTTAAAAGTCTATGGGAGATATCAAAAGTGCTAATTTTAAAGGCTTATATGCAAGTTATTGTCATAAAAAGTGTTTGGGGACCTGGGTCCTGCCCCAGGGGACATGGATCAATGCAAAAAAAAGTTTTAAAAACAGATGTTTTTTCAGGAGCAGTGATTTTAATAATGCTTAAAGTCAAACAATAAAAGTGTAATATCCCTTTAAATTTCGTACCTGGGGGGTGTCTATAGTATGCCTGTAAAGGGGCACATGTTTCCCGTGTTTAGAACAGTCTGACAGCAAAATGACATTTCGAAGGAAAAATTCCATTTAAAACTACCTGCGGTTATTGCATTGCCGACAATACACATAAAAGTTCATTGATAAAAACGGCATGGGAATTCAACACAGGGAAACCCCGAACCAAAATAAAAAAAAAAAATGACGTGGGAGACCCCATAAATTCCATACCAGGCCCTTCAGGTCTGGTATGGATATTAAGGGGAACCCCGGCCAAAATTTAAAAAAAAAATGATGTGGGGTTCCCCCTAAACTCCATACCAGACCCTTCAGGTCTGGTATGGAGTTTAAGGGGAACCCCGCGCCAAAAAAAAAGAGGGGGGGATGAGAGTGTGCCCCCCCTCCTGAACCGTACCAGGCCACATGCCCTCAACATTGGGAGGGTGCTTTGGGGTAGCCCCCCAAAACACCTTGTCCCCATGTTGATGAGGACAAGGGCCTCATCCCCACAACCCTGGCCGGTGGTTGTGGGGGTCTGCGGGCGGGGGACTTATCAGAATCTGGAAGCCCCCTTTAACAAGGGAACCCCCAGATCCCGCCCCCCCCCTGTGTGAAATGGTAAGGGAGTACTTAACCCTACCATTTCACTAAAAAACTGTCAAAAATGTTAAAAATGACAAGAGACAGTTTTTGACAATTCCTTTATTTAAATGCTTCTTCTTTCTTCTATCTTCCTTCATCTTCTTCTGGTTCTTCTGGCTCTTCTGGTTCTTCCTCCGGCGTTCTCGCCCAGCATCTCCTCCGCGGCGTCTTCTATCTTCTTCTCCTTGGGCCGCTCCGCACCCATGGCATGGGGGGAGGCACCCGCTCTACTCTTCATCCTCTTCTCTTCTTCCTTCTTCTCTTCTTCATTTTCTTCTCCGGGCCGCTTCGCATCCATGCTGGCATGGAGGGAGGCTCCCGCTGTGTGACGGCGTCTCCTCGTCTGACGGTTCTTAAATAACGGGGGGCGGGGCCACCTGGTGACCCCGCGCCCTCTGACGCACGGGACATGACGGGACTTCCCTTTGGCATTCCCCGTGATGTCACAGGGAAGTCCCGTCAAGTCACCGTGCGTCAGAGGGGGGCGGAGTCACCGGGTGGCCCCGACCCCGTTAATTAAGAACCGTCAGACGAGGAGACTCCGTCACACAGCGGGAGCCTCCCTCCATGCCAGCATGGGTGTGGAGCGGCCCGGAGAAGAAAATGAAGAAGAGAAGAAGGAAGAAGAGAAGAGGATGAAGAAGAAGATGAAGAGAAGAGCGGGAGCCTCCCCCCATGCCATGGGTGCGGAGCGGCCCGAGGAGAAGAAGATAGAAGACGCCGTGGAGGAGATGCTGGACGAGAACGCCGGAGGAAGAACCAGAAGAGCCAGAAGAACCAGAAGAAGAAGAAGATGAAGGAAGATAGAAGAAAGAAGAAGCATTTAAATAAAGGAATTGTCAAAAACTGTCTCTTGTCATTTTTAACATTTTTGACAGTTTTTTAGTGAAATGGTAGGGGTAAGTACCCCCTTACCATTTCACACAGGGGGGGCCGGGATCTGGGGGTCCCCTTGTTAAAGGAAAGTGGGGACATCAGACTGGAAGGCAGGCACATCAGACTGGAAGGCGGGCACATAAGACTGGAAGGCAGGCACATCAGACTGGACAGCGGGCAACATATAGGGGAAACAGCAATACCAATTCAGTCAGTGGCAGAAATAGAGGAGATGGATAAAGAATTTTCTGTAGTTGAATTGCAAAATGCAATGGATTCACTAGTACCAGGCAAAAGCCCAGGCCCAGACGGTTTTACCCTGCGTTTCTATGGGGCACTTAAGGAATTGTCGATTCCTGATTTGAATAGGACGTCCAATTCGGTTTCTGCCTCACGACCCTTTGCCCCACAAGGAATAGAAGCATATATCTTAGTCATTCCAAAGACAGATGTAGCAATGACCCCCGAAGGAGCTGCTGATATTTGATTGGGCCTGTACTCTGCTATTCCACCCCCAATAAATTGGCTCAACCAACTTGACACAGCTGTGGAACAGTTTTAATGTGAAACTGAATAATAAAGGACAATCCTACAATAACAATGTACCAATGGTGTACCTTTACCTGGGTATCCGTTTCTCCACCTGTAGGATAATGGATAACACTTCACATCAATTGCAATTAACCAGAATGTGATTTTACTGAAACTGGTAAAATAACAGTAGTTACAATAACTACACTGCCACACAAACGTAATGTGACAGTGTGATAAGTATTCACAATTTGTTATCAATATAAAACTTCATTGGGTGACCCTTGCATGTGCGTCTCCAAGTGAGACTAGTGTTCAGAGTGACAAAGCATTGACACTGGGCACCTTCCCACTTCCAGCATGCTGTAACAAAATACAGTAACGCAAAATTATAAACACAGCACAATATAGTTGCTAAGGAGCGCCCCCTGCTTTATGATGCAGTCCTTTGTCACTGTGACTGAACACAAGGCCTTGCAATAGAACTTGTAGTCTTTGATCTTCTGTCTTCTGCTAGCTATTATAATGCAGTAATTGTAATCCAAAGGTTTAATAAGCAAAGCAATCGTGTAGAATGGTGATTGAAACTGTTCTTGCTGTATAACACACTTGTAACTGCCTCTGATACTGATGTCTCTGAACAACACAGTATTGGCGTCTCAATGAAGTGTAGACTGGAGACCTGCTTGAATTCAATCTAGTTGAGTGAGGCCCCTCTGCGGAACTTTAGGGTTCAGCAATACTGCGGTATGAGTCTAAGTGTGTAAGGTGCGTTAAAGAACGTTGGGCAAGAGAGGCAAGAGACAATACATTGAAGACTTTAACACTGGTAGAATACGTCCAGAGGCGCTCCATTCCATCCTGTCTATAGGCTATAGATGCCGAGAAGGCATTCGACAGGGTGGGATGGTGTATCTTTGAGGAGACCCTAAAGCAGTGGGGAATAGGTCCTCTACTTCTGGAGAAAATAAAGACCTTGTATCATAACCCAACAGCTAGAATACGTACAAATGGAGCCCTATCGGATCCGGTGACAATATCAAATGGAACCCGACAGGGCTGTCCCCTATCCTCTTTGTTGTACGTATTAGTAATGGAACATCTGACCACAGCTAATAAAGGTCAGGAAATAGAATACAAAATGTCAGTATATGCAGACGACTTGCTGTCGTATATAACGAATCCAGTAGTGACTATACCAAACCTTATCCAAACCTTATCCAGGAATTTAACCGTTTTGGAATATTGAGTAATTTTAAAGTAAATTATGACAAATAAGAAGCACTGAATATTACATTATCGGCCCAATTTCCTTGGGCCACTGTTTGAGTACATTGGAAATGCCTACCTCGGAAACGTTCCGACTTTCGCAAATACGACACTTTCTCCACTCACTTTGTACTGACAAGGCGAACACTCCTAAGGCCACGATGTATGAGTTATGGTGTTCTTCGTTAGCCCCCCACAAAGGTGGGATATCCATTATCTATGCGTCCCTGGCAGATAGGATGGACACCCCAGCATACGCTCGATCTTGGGAATCGGACCTGGACATTCAGTGGGATCCTGCTAAATTTTTCCAATCCTTCAGCAGATCATCTAAAGGTATCTTAAATATGGCCTTGATTGAGGCTAACATTAAAGTCTTTACTAAATGGTACTATGTCCCAGCCAGGCTCTCCAGGATATTCCCAGACTCCTCTCCCCTCTGCTACAGAGGTTGCGGTCATATTGGCATGATGCATCATATCTGGTGGACATGCCCCCGCATACGGAGTTACTGGAATAAATTGCTTCATATTCTAAGGAGAGTGGGACAGAGGTACCACAAGACCCCACATACATTCTACTGAATTGCAAAATACACAACACCCCTAAAAATACACAACAACTTATCTTCTTTATGTGTTTGGGAGCCAAAGTTACTCTAGCAAAAGCCTGGAAAACTCCTTCGGTATCCATCTCGGCCACCAAACGGAAGATTTCTTGGATAATGTCACAGGAACAAATAGTGGCCAAACTGCGTGACACGGTCCCACGCTTTGAAGGGATTTGGGAACCTTGGGCTAGGTATGTCGGTGTCTCACTTTACCCAGGTCACCTACTAATGTAGGGGAGAGTTCAGTGAGACTACCACCTCTTTCCATATACCCCACCCCACCTCCCTCCCTCTGTCCTCATCTAGCTTCCTCTCTCCTCCTCATCTTTCTTCTCTCCTTTTTCTTTTTCTTTTCTATCCTCATCTTCCTTCCACTCGCTAACAGCTAATAACGGTTTTACCAGGCCAAAACATACACATTTGTTATCTTAGTTTGTCCTAAACTATTCATTTGGCGTCCCAGCCTGGGTGGCGGCCAGTTACTTTCAGGTATCTATCCTGGACAATGTGACTGTCGGCTCCGTCCGGGGGGTTGCTTCGCCTGGGTATCTTCCCGGCGTGAGCGCCTCTCCGGGGGAGCTGGCAGGAGATAGGGAGGAACCTCCTCTGGGAGGAACCCTGAAGCTCTCGCACTCCACAGTGTGCTCCCATTGGGGTGGAGTGATGATCTCGGGGGCCTTCCTGGGGGGGAGTTCCCAGATTGAAATTCTTCTCAGGATGTCCATCCTCCTTGCGGGAATTAACAATTTATTGATACGTCAGTAAACGTACCAGGAATTTTGTTCTACCTTGGTTACATCATCCGTATAAGTGATATGTTATCCCTTCAATGTATTTACCTCTTTTGGCTGCCTTAGTCATTGAGGAGTATTATATTGTATGTTTTGTTCATATTACATTTTCATTGCAAAATTTCTATAAAAACATTGAACGAGAATATTACATTATCAAATAAGACTTTAGACCTTCTCCAAAGAAATTTTTCTTTTAAATGGCAAAAGGTAGCCAATAAATATCTAGGAACACACATTTCTAGAGACTTAACTAAACTTCAAGAACTTAATTATCTTACGATAATACAAAATATAATAAAGATGCTTCAAAAGTATGACAGAACATTTTTTTTTTCCTGGATGGGAAGGATTAATATTGTAAAAATGGACATATTGCCAAAGGTGTTATATATATTTCAGACAATTCCAATATTCATTTCAACAAATCTATTAGATCAATTGCGTAAAGCTGTAGGGAGATTCATATGGTCACATAAATCACCTTGAATTAGAAGAGATATACTTATTAGAGCAAAGAAAAATGGAGGCTTGGCTTTCCCAAGTTTTTTAATATATCTACGTTCTGTATTTATGTCCAGGATACTGGATTAGTTCCATAACGCAAAATGTAAGCAATGGGTGAAATTGGAGGAAGATGCCACAGCCATGAAATTGAAATCATTATCATGGATAACCAGGGATTTCCAATCTCCTAAGAGATAAATGCAATCTTTGGTATCCTCAACACTGAAAGTGTGGGATGCACTATCGAAGAGAGAGACCTGGTCTACCCAGATGGGGCCAATGACACCTTTATTTTGCAATCCTGAATTTCCACCAGCAATGGAAGCTTTGACCTTCTTAAAATGGCACACACACGAGGATGTGAGGGTGGTCCAGACCTTGGTGGAGAACAGATTCCCTCCGTTGGATTCTTTAGGCCCAGAATGTAGGACCAATTGGATGCAATATCAACAACTTCAAACATATATTCAATCTTTGACAAAAAAACTTTAATAGATAGACCATTAACAGAATTCAAGCAACTGCTACTACAAGAGCAAAGACCAACTCTCGTCTTATCCATAATATATAATCATTCGCTCTCAAAAAATAAAGAGCAAGAGTCAACATATTTAACTAGGTGGTTAGAAGAGCTGGAGATGACCATCCCTAGACTAAAATGGGAAAGATTGTTTCTAATAACACATAAATTATATTTATCAAGTAGACATTAGGAAAGGAATTATAAAATCTTAGCAAGATGGTATAGATGCCCAGTAGATATGCATAAAATTAATAAGGAAAACAAAGAGGTATGTTGGAGATGTCAAAATGCAAGAGGTACAATGTCACACATATGGTACTACTGCCTGAGGGTTCTGTTATTTTGGTCAAAGATTTACAATAGATATCAGAAAATTACAGGACTAAATGCACAACCAGATGTGTTAGTCTCTGTATTGTCAGTAATTCCAGGCTTCATAAAATCTATAAAAAAATTATATTTTAAGACACATGCTAACAGCAGAACGTACAGTTATAGCTCAAAATGGGAGGAAGGCGGTAGATCTCTCAATCGGGGAATGGGTGTGTGAGATGAGCTAGATGCAGTCCCTGGAGCTGATGATAATGACAGAAGAAGGTCTAAGGGAACAAACCTTAAAGATATGGCAACAATGGGAGGAGTTCAGAACCTCTGCAACTCTATCAAATTATATTTAGAGCAACAATACAGGGCCTTCTTGTTTCCCTTCCCCTCCCTGTTCCCTTTCCATTCTATTCCCCCCCTCCCTTTTTCTTTGGGTTTTCTACCTTTTTTGGGGGGGGTAGTAGCGGGTAAGGTTTGTTTAAGTTAATGTTCGTCATTTATGAACAAGTTTGGATAAAAATAATTGTAGGACTTTGGATTGCTATATTGATTGGGAAAACAAAAGATGCAAGCATGGACCTATATAATGGATAGAGAATTACGAATCAATTGTATGGTTGTACTTATAATAATAATTTTTTTTTTATTTGTGTATATGTTGTGTAAAATGAAAAATGTATAAAATAAAGATTGTATATATATAAAAAAAAAAAAAAAAAAAAAGAAGGTTGAAAGCCCCACCTGCCCGAATGAGGCAGTTTATCCAAAGGATGGATTGAACCGTTTAGACTGGTTAGAATGGGTGTAGTAGAAGTAGGGTGAGGCCAGATTACAGAAAGTCCTGAATAAGAAAAAGGAGGACGCTCAATGGGCATGGGCTGGACTGGCATAATTAATGCAGTGGCCGACTGGGCCGCATCGCCAGGCGTAGCAACTGTCTGAATCACATCACCAGGTGTAGTGACTGTCTGAATTGCATCACCAGGTGTAGCGACTGTCTGAATCGCATCACCAGGTGAAGCGACTGTCTGAATCGCATCACCAGGTGTAGCAACAGTGCAACTTGCAGACAAGATAGCCTGGCTGTGTGTCCAAAGGAAGTTTAGCGACAGGCAAAGGTAGGGGTAATCCAGGGGACGTGACTTCTGAGGACTTAGAAGAAGTTTACAAACAGGGCTCAAGGCTATGAGACAATGGATAATCTTGGTTTCTAGGAGGAGAGGGTTCAGTCTGTGGCAATTGGCTGGAGAGGTGATCTGTGGAAAATTCAATAGACTTGTCAGCATCTTTTTTTATAACAGAGTCATATAAAGGCACATGGTTATATAAACTGTAGTCACATTTGGAAACATTGTCATGATCAGGATCTGAATAGGACTGTAATAAAGGCACGTGACTGGTACTGGCCAGATAAGAGTTATAAATGGGCAACTGGTCAGTAGTTTTAATGCAATTCTGGATGCAGGTCTGGGACCAGGACCCAATCTACTCTGCAGCCCAGTCGATGTGCGGGTTGTAAAGTTTAAGCCAGGGATACCTTAACCACTTCAATACCAGGCACTTATGCACCTTCCCGCCCAGACCAATTTTAAGCTTTCAGCGCTCTCACACTTTGAATGACAATTACTCAGTCATGCTACACTGTATCCAAACAAAATGTTTATCATTTTCTTCTCACAAATAGAGCTTTCTTTTGGTGGTATTTAATCACCACTGGGTTTTTCATTTTTTGCGCTATAAGCAAAAAAAAGCGAAAATTTTGAAAAAAAACATACTTTTTTTTAGTTTCTATTGTAAAATTTTGCAAACAAGTAATTTTTCTTCATAAATTTGTGCCAAAATTTATACTGCTACATATCTTTGGTAAAAATAACCCAAATTAATGTATATTATTTGGTCTTTGTGAAAGTTATAGAGTCTACAAACTATGGTGCCAATCACTGAAAATTGATAACAACTGATGTACTATCTCACTTGAAGGCCTATCTCATTTCTTGAGACACTAACAAGCCAGGAAAGTACAAATACCCCCCACAATTTTTTTACACAAACTGGTCATATTAACAGGTTATTTCTCTCACACAGCATATGCATAATTACAACTACACCCCAAAATACATTCTGCTACTCCTCCTGAGTATAGCGATACCACATGTGTGAGACTTTTACACAGCCTGGCCACATACAAAGGGCCAACACTGAAGTAGCACTTTCAGGCGTTCTACAAGCATAAATTGCACATATCCTTTCTCAACCACCTATTACACTTTTGAAGGCGCTGGAGCACCAGGACAATTGAATTGTCCACAAAATGAAGGAGAAAATTAAATGACTCGCGCTATATGAATGTATGTGTGGCCAAATTTGTCACACAAAGAGCACTAGATACAATATCAGTGAATATATAAACCATCTGTGTAGTGATATATCACAATCAGTGCAAACAGATCACAAAAAATGATCAATGAAACATAAATCATCAGTGCAATAATGTATCACAATCAGTGCAAACAATTAAAAATAAAGTCCAAAAATACACTGGAAAGAAACCCATGTGAAAGAATCAAAAATAGTCCAAAAAAAGGAACTCAAAACAGAGTGAGTTTGGCAATCGCAGGTCTTGCAACCGCATGGAACCTCAAATGTGTAGAACCGCCACCAAAAGTAAGAGCCTGGCCGCTTACCAGAACCCCATGACCCCCCGTTACAGAGGGTCTGAAAGGGCTTTTGAGATCCTAGTAATCCGGACTTCCCAAGGACGGAGATGGAGCAGAGATGGGAATGGAAGCTGGAAAAGGGCATCAGGTGCTGGAGTAGAGATGGATGGATCCACAAGAAGGGGGCTCAACCCTCTCCACATGTACCGTCCGCCTCCGAAAACAACAGCACCCGGCTAAGCTGTATGGCAGCCAAAGCACAGGTCCAGGTAGCAGGCAGAGGTGTCCCAGCTGAAATACTGTCCAAAGTCAGTAGAGGCAGCAGGCAGATATATGGTCAACACAGCCAAAGTATTGGTCCAAACAGCAGGAAGAAACATGGTCCATAATGTCATGGATCTTTACAGGCAGCAATATGGTCAGCACAGCCAAAGTATTGGTCCAGGCAGCAGGAACAGGGGGACAGGGGTAGAGGCTTCTCCCACTCAAATCGCTTTGAAGCCTCCGGGCAACCAGACCCTGTTCTGGGAGCACAGAAAATGAAAAACTGGTTTTCTCCACTCAGAACGTTATTCTGAAGCCCCTCACATATGTGAGACCCCTGTGTACTAAAGTAGATGGCCAAAAGATCAGTCCAAGTGGCAGGCAAAAACATGGTCGATTAACAGGCCAAGGTCGGTACACTTGGAAGTCAGAAACGTGGTTTAAATCGTCAGGCAGAGGCATCGTCGGTAAACAGGCTGAGGTTGGTACACATGCAAGTCAGAAACCTGGTTTAAATCGGCAAGCAAAGACATCGTCGGTAAACAGGCTAGGGTCAGTTAATTAATATGGTAGCAGGCAAATGGGGAAATGGCAGTCTGGTAACAATACAGGGAACTAATATTGGATGAATGTATGATAATTTTTGAAGCAATCTCTGATGCACAGGCCAGGTTGGGAGGGACATTGGGGACAATAATAGCTGGAATCTCTTCTTACTCCTCCTCTGCTGCATACATGGCATTTCTTTTGGCGTCTTCTTCCAGATTCTGTGGGGGGAATGCTATAGGGAAGGTGTTGCTCGTGAAGTCGACTCACAGCATCCGAGCGAATGCTTCCTGGGACGGGACCTTGTTGGTAAATGAGGGCAGTGACGATCGATTCAAAATACTTAAGGTAGGTGACTTGTTGGTTTCGAGTTGCTTTTTGGTAGCAGACAAACGAATTAAAAAGGGCCATGTGAAAAAGGTGAAAGGCAACTTTCTTGTACCAGTAACGGGACTTTCTGTTTGATAAGTAGGGCTGTAGCATTTGATCATTTAAATCCACCCCCCCATATACATATTGTAGTCGTGGACACATTCGGGCTTTACAATGGGACCGTGTCTTCTTTGGATCTCCACCACGGTGTCATTGTGGATGGTAGAGAGCATGTGGACATCTTTCTTGTCCCTCCACTTCATGGCCAACACCTCCTCGTTCCTCATAAATGCCGATTCACCCTTTCGTAATTTTTTTGCCAACAGATTTTGTGGGAATCCCTTACGTTTTTTTTTTAAGGTACCGCAGGCCGGGGTTTTTTTACTATAAAGGTGATGAAAAAGGGGCAGGCTGGTATAGTAATTGTCGACATATAAATGGTATCCTTTGTCGAATAGGGGGTATGCCAGCTCCCAGACAATTTTCCCACTGGTTCCAATATATGTGGGGCAATCATGGGGCTGGAGTTGGGAATCTTTGCCTTCGTAGATCTGGAATGTGAAGACATATCCAGTGGCTCGATCGCATAATTTATTTAACTTCACCCCATACCTGGATCTCTTGCTTGGTATATACTGCTTGAAGTGCAGTCGGCCAGTGAAATGTATGAGGGACTCGTCCACACAAATTTTTTGGTCTGGGATGAAAACTTCTCTAAATCACTAGGAAAAGGAATTGATTAGGGGGCGTATCTTGTACAATTTGTCATGGTTGGGATGATCTCGGGGAGGGCACTGGGAATTGTCATTGAAGTGGAGAAAACGCATAATCATGTCGTATCTTGTCCTGGACATGACAGCGGAATATATGGGCATGTGTTGGATGGGGTGGGTGGACCAATATGCATGGACTTTGTTCTTTTTTGTAAGCCCCATATTAAAAGTTAGGCCCAAAAACAATTTAAATTCATCCAGTGTGACACATCGCCACTGGAACATGCGGGCGTAGGAAGAATTGGGGTTGGCAGCAATAAATTGGGATGCATACAAATTAGTTTGATCCACCATATTCTGCAGAAAATCTTGTGAGAAAAATAAAGAAAAATAATCGAATTCAGAAAAATTTGTAGTGTCGGGCTGCACACCTGGCTGTGCGGTGAAAGGGGGGATGATAGCAGGTCCTGAGTTGGCAGGCAACCATAAGGGGTTTGCCAGGGCATCAGGAAGGTAGGACTGGGGCTGGGTTCTTCGGGTTGGGCGGGTAATTCCAGTGCTTGTACTGGGCTCTTCTTCCTCTTCCTGGGGTCTGGCGCTGCTGGTGGTAATTCCAGTGCTTGTACTGGGCTCCTCTTCCTGGGGTCTGGCGCTGCTGGTGGTGGGCAGATCTCCTGATCTTGGTCCTGATCTTGGTCCTGATCTGATTCTTTTGGGAGGGACGGTTTCCTCCGCGGACTCGGACTCTGATCCACTATCCTCCACTGGCTCGTATTCCGAACCAGATGATGTGAGCTCCCCGCCGCTCTCATCATCAGACATGGCAAGAATCTCATATGCCTCCTCAGGTGTGTAAACCCTTTGGGACATTATGGCAATGCTTATTGGCGGGCCTGTGTGGTGGTACAGATGGCGGTATGGGTGGTGGTACCGATGGCGGTACGGGTAGTGGTGGTGGCAGTACCGGTGGCGGTATGGGTGGTGGTGGTACCGATGGCGGTACAGGTGGTGGTGGCGGTACAGGTGGTGATTGTGGTACCGATGGCGGTACAGGTGGTGGTGGCAGTACCGGTGGCGGTACGGGTGGTGGTGGTACCGATGGCGGTACAGGTGGTGGTGGCGGTACAGGTGGTGATTGCGGTACCGGTGGCGGTATGGGTGGTGGTGGTACCGATGGCGGTACTGACGGTGGTACGGGTGGTGGTGGTACCGATGGCGGCACTAGTGGTGATACTGGTAGCGGCCTGTGTGGCAGTATAGATGGTGGGCCTGATGGAGGTACTAGTGGCGTTACTGGTGGTGGTACCGATGGCGGTACTGGTAGCCTGTGTGGCGGTATCGATGGCGGTGGGCCTGTGACAGATGGGCTGATTGACAGATGGGCTGGTTGACAGATGGGCTGATTGACAGATGGGCTGATTGACAGATTGGCTGATTGAAAGATGGGCTGATTGGCTGGGCTGTGTGACAGGTCCTCTTTATTGGGGGGGGGGCCGTGTTGTGCACAGTACAGTACAAAACAGTAATGTCAGACAGACACTGATTTCACTCACTGATCCCTGCTCTCTCCTCTCACGATCGGTGTGTGAGGAGAGAGCAGGGATCAGATAGTAACAGCTACTGACTTGTTTACATTTGTGACCGACTGTGATTGGACACAGTCGGTCACCTGGTAAACAGCCAATTTCATTGGCTGTTTACCGATCGGGGAAGCGCTGTGTCCAAGGGACACTCGCCTTCCTCGATCACTGCTCTGGATGCCGAGTTTGTTGTGACAGGTGATCGGCTGTGACTTTGACACAGCCGATCACGGGGTAAACAGCCAATAAAAGTGGCTGTTTACCTAGATCGGGGAAGCGCGTTGTCCGAGGGACACATGCCGCCGCTGATCGCCGCGCTGCGCGCCCCCGCGGGCACGCGCCAGCATGTTATCCTGCTGGACGTCATATGACGCCCAGTCAGGATAACGCAACCACTTCCCGGACGTCAATATGCTATTGACCGGGCGGGAAGTGGTTAAGATAAGGAGATAAGCAGGAGATGAGATCAAGTAGAAGCTGAATGTCTCCTTATGAAATTCCCCAATGGTCAGGTTAATAGGTACAGTGCACAAGGTCAACAGGCCCATGGACAAGGGAGAGTTATCAATAGGGATGAGCTTCATGTTCGAGTCCAACCCATGTTCGTCTCGAACATCACCTGTTCGGTCGTTCGCCGAACTGCGAACGATATGGGCCGTTCGCGCCAAATTTGAGTGACGCGCCACGGCCCATAATTCACTGCGGCATCGCAGTGCATTGCTGGCTGATGATTGGCCAAGCATGCACTATGACCCGCATGCTTGGCCAATCACAGCGCCCTCTGTACAGAGAGCTGTATTTGGCCAAAGCCAGGGTGGCTTTGGCCAATTATGGCTCAGGGAGTTTAGTACATGCCCCACACTATATAAGTCTGCCTGCACTTCGGCCCTGTGTAGTGTGTTGCGGCGTTGAGAGACAGAGACAGAGAGACAGTGTCATTTGATTTAAGTTAGATAGATTAGGCAGGACAGTCAGTCAGTTAGCTGCACTTACAGTATATCGTGTATATATATGCATCCCAGGTGTTGTGTATATATATATATATACATATACACACACTGTATTCAGTTTATCTAGATCCGTTCCTGTTATTATCTTCCTACTGACAGGCAGGCAGGTGTTGTTACAGTATTTACAGCTACCTGAAGAAAATTGCTGGTGTTCTTCTGATCCTATTAGTACCAAAGTCAGGCAGCTACAGTATTTACAATGCACAGTGTTCAGCTAAAGCTACAAGTTAGTGTAGTGCGACCTCTGCACAGTGTTCAGCTAAAGCTACAAGTTAGTGTAGTGCGACCTCTGCACAGTGTTCAGCTAAAGCTACAAGTTAGTGTAGTGCAACCTCTGCACAGTGTTCAGCTAAAGCTACAAGTTAGTGTAGTGCGACCTCTGCACAGTGTTCAGCTAAAGCTACAAGCTAGTGTAATGCAATCTCTGCACAGTGCTCAGCTAAAGCTACCTGTAGAAGATTGGTGGTATTCTCATACTAATAATACTACAGGCAGGCAGTTGATTTTGCTAGCTGCAGTATCAGTATATAGTGCAGCTACATCTCACTGCAGGCCATTAGTATGTCTGGAAGGCCAACAAGGAGAGGCACACAGTCACAAGCCAATAAAAGAGGGCAAGCAGGCTCTGTGTCTAGAGGCAACAGTGCTGGTCGTGGACACGGTGCATACTCATCAGCACGTGGGTGTGGGAAATACTTGGCCTTTTTTTCGGCAGCTGGCCATGTTGAGCACATGCGGAAGACTTGGTCGAGTGGATGACCAAGCTGTCCTCATCCTCCTCATCCTCTCTCACCCATGCTCAGGGTACTTTGTCTGGCAAAGCAGCTGCCAACCCGGCCTCTTCCCTTGGCTCAATGGAATCAGTCACTCCTTCCCTAGCCCCACCATGTCCTCCTGAGTAGTCACCCAAACTGTTTGACCACAGTGTTGGGTACATGCTCCAGGAGGATGCCCAGCGTTTTGAAGGCTCCGATGATGGTACTCACCTAGAGGAAGGCTGTAACGTGAGCCCAGACAGAGGGGGTGCCCAAGAAGGACAGCAATCTGGCAGTCATGTTGCCCCTGCTGCAGCATACTGCCAGGTTTGCTCCAGTGATGAGGAGGGAGGGGATGATGAGGTCACTGACTCCATGTGGGTGCCTGATAGGAGAGAGGAGGAGGAGGAGGAGGCACATCACCAAAGAGGCAGGATGCCCTCCAGGGGCCAGCTTAAGGGCAGCACACTGACTGCATCACACCACAAAGCTCCGCATGTGCAGGGCACTGCTATCTCTGTACGTTATTCCAAAAGTTCTTTGGTGTGGGCCTTTTTTGAAACGAGTGCATCAGATCGCACCGCTGCTATTTGCAACATATGTCTCAAGCGTATCTCGCGTGGCCAAAACATCTCCCGCTTGGGCACCACATGATTGACCAGACATATGTTGACCTGCCATGCAGTTTGTTGGCAAGCGTACCTAAAAGACCCACACCAAAGAACAAAGAGGACCTCTCCTTGCTCCTCATCAGCTGAGATCTCCAAACCACTATACCTTCAGTCCTCTCTGAGACCTACAATGAGAGGAATGAAGGTGTAAAATTAGGTGTGTCTAAGGCAAGTACTTGTGGGCAATCTGCTATTGGTACACCAACGTCAGATTGTACCAGGCAATCTTCCCTGCCCCAGCTGCTGCACTGCTGAAAAAAGTTCGCTCCCAGCCATCCACATGCCCAGCGGTTGAATGCTAGCTTGGCAAAATTGCTAGCACTTCAACTGCTACCTTTTCAGTTGGTAGACTCTGCCCCCTTCCGTAAGTTTGTGGAATGTGCGGCTCCTCAGTGGCAGATACCCAAACGCCACTTTTTCTCACAGAAGGTGATTCTGGCTCTCTACCGGCATGTGGAAGGCAATGTCCATGCCTCGCTGGACAGGGCTGTCAGCGATAAGGAGCATATTACCGCTGACTCATGGTCCAGCAGGCATGGACGTTACCTAAGTTTCACGGCACATTGGGTGACTCTGCTGGCAGCTGGGAAGGATGCAGGACAAGGTGCAGTAGTGTTGGAGGTTGTTCCGCCACCACGTCTCCAAAATGCTACCACTGGTGATTCTGATACACCTCTCTCCTCCACCCCCTCCGCTTCTTCTTCCTCCATGGCCTCTTCCTGTGCTTTGTCCTCGGAACCAGCGGTGCTCCGTAGGCATTCAAGGGGCTACGCAACTACGCATGCCAAAAGATGCCATGCGGTGCTTGAGCTGGTGTGCTTGGGGGACAGGAGCCACACAGGGGCAGAGGTTCTGTCAGCTCTGCAGGGGCAGGTTCAGAGGTGGTTGACGTCACGCCAACTTAAGGCAGGAATGGTGGTTTGCGACAATGGCACCAACCTCCTCTCCGCCCTTCGACAAGGACAAATGACCCATGTGCCCTGTTTGGCTCATGTCCTTAACTTGGTGGTGCAGCGGTTATTGGGCAGGTACCCATGCTTACAGGATGTCCTGAGCCAGGCCAGGAAAGTCTGTGTGCATTTCCGCCGGTCATATAATGCCAGTGCTCGGCTGGCTGACTCCAAAAGGAATTTAACCTGCCCAAGGACTGCCTAATCTGTGACATGCCCACCAGGTGGAACTCAACCTTGGCCATGGTGCAGCAGCTGCACACGCAGCAGAGGGCCATCAATGAGTACCTGTGCGACTATGGCACCAGGACAGGGTCATGGGAGCTTGTTTTTTTTCCCCACGCCAGTGGGCCATGATCAGGGATGCATGCACTGTCCTGTCACCTTATGAGGAGGCCACGAGGATGGTGAGCAGTGACAGTGCATGCATCAGTGACACTGTCCCCCTTGTCCACCTGTTGGAGCACACGCTGCATGGAATAATGGACAGGGCACTTGATGCAGAACAGAGGCAGGAAGAGGAGGACTTCCTTAGCTCTCAAGGCCCCCTTTATCCAGACAGTGTTCCTGCGTGCCCGCCGATCACACAGGAAGAGGACGAGGAGGAGGAGGAGGAAGAAGAGGAGGATTGTGTCAGCATGGAGGTGGAGCCTGGCACTCAGCATCAGCAGTAGTCTTTAAGGGATCATTTACAGTCCCAAGAAACCCATGGACTTGTACGTGGCTGGGAGGAGGTGGCAGCGGATCATGTCGTCCTTAGTGACCCAGAGGAGTCCGGACCGAATGCCTCAGCAAACCTACGCTGCATGGCCTCCCTAATTCTGCAAAGCCTGCGGAAGGATCCTCGTATTTGTGGTATCAAGGAGAGGAATCAATACTGGCTGGCAACCCTCCTTGATCCATGATCCAGGTCTGTGCAACACGTTCCCAGAGACTGGGAGGTTACAAACTCCTGTTCCTGGACAACGTGTTGCTGAGGCTTCAGTCAGTCAATAGAAGGAGCAGTGGAGAAGCGTTCAGACAACTTTTTAGTCCGCAGCCCCAAGGTATGATCGGTTCCAGCAACCATCGCCCGCGTCTGTTTTACATGGTGCAGCAATACCTAGGGGCAAGATCTGACTTGGACACCTTTCCCACCAAAAATCCTCTGGGTTACTGGGTCTTGAGGATGGATCACTGGCCAGAGCTTGCACAGTATGCAATTGAGCTACTGGCCTGTCCTGCATCCAGCGTTCTTCCGGAACACACATTCAGTGCTGCTGGAGGTTTTGTAACCAATCACAGGGTGCGCCTGTCCACCGCCTCGGTCGATCGACTGACCTTCATAAAAATGAATCAATCTTGGATCACCACCAGCTACCAAGCGCCTGATGCTGATGTCAGATCCCTTCAAGACTGCCTATGCTGATGCTGAGTGACTATCCTCTTCCTCCTCAATGATCATGCTGATAGTTTGTAAGAATATTTTTGGTTCTGGGCGCCGCCACCAGTGGCTAAGGCACAATTTTTCAGCCCCTGTTTAACAGGGGCGTGCAATTAAAATTTTTGATGCAATATTTTGCAAGGAGGGTTAGTTGCTGCGCTCAACTAGAGTATTTTTGAGGGGTTGCAGTGTTGTGGCACCAGCACCAGTGCCTAAGGCCCAATTTTTTAACCCCCTGTTTAACAGGGGCATGTAATTACAATTTTTGATGCAATATTTTACAGGAGGGCTCATTCCTGCGCTCCAACTAGAGTATCTGTGAGGGGTTCCAGTGTTGTGTCACCAGTGCCTAAGGACCAATTTTTCTGCCCCTGTTCAACAGGGACATGTAATTACAATTCTTGATCTAATATCTCACAGCAGGGCCCGTTTCTGCGCCCACCAAGAGTAACTGTGAGGACTTACAGTGTTGTGGCACCAGCACCACCAAAGGCCCAATTTTTATGCCCCTGTTGAACAGGTGCATGTAATTACAATTCTTGATCTAATATTTCACAGCAGGGCCCGTTCCAGCTCCCAAAAAGAGTAACTGTGAGGACTTACAGTGTTATGGCAACACCACCACTACCACCACCAGCAAAGGCCCAATTTTTATGCCCCTGTTCAACAGGTGCATGTAATTACAATTCTTGATCTAATATTTCACAGCAGGGCCCGTTTCTGCGCCCACCAAGAGTAACTGTGAGGACTTACAGTTTTGTGGCACCAGAACCACCACCACCAAAAACCCAATTTTTCTGACCCTGTTCAACAGGGGCATGTAATTACAATTCTTGATCTAATATTTCACAGAAGAGCCCGTTCCTGCACCCACCAAGAGTAACTGTGAGGGCTTACAGTGTTGTGGCAACACCAACACCTAAAGCCGCAATTTCTGCAGAGTATATAGGGCAGGCCCCTACTTTCAAACATTCAACTTACAAATGACTCCTACTTGCAAACGGAAGGAGACAACAGGAAGTGAGATTAAATCTACCCCTAGGAAGGGAAATTCTCTTCTGTAAGAGTTAATATGGGAAAAACGTGTTTCCTTTCTAGTGATGCTTTATCACCAATCCTTGTTTCACTAAAAACCCCAAATTGTCAAAAAACATTTGTCATTGGGACAGAAAGTGAGGTAAAATCTTCTGAAGAGGTGCACAGACAGCAAAACAAATGTCACAGGGGTGATAACCCTTCCCTATGTTTTCCAAAAAGCTTAAAAATAGATTTTTTTGGCTGGAGCTACACTTTAAAAATGTACCAGTTCAAAACGACAAACAGATTCTACTTAACAACAAATCTACAGTCCCTGTCTTGTTTGCACACCCTGTATACTGCTGTTCAGAGGGCCTGGGGCCCCACGCATTTCCTTTTTTTAATTTGGGTGCGGGGTTCCCCTTTTATACCCATACAAAGGGCCTGGTAATGGACCGGGGGGGTAACCATGCCATTTGTCTCACTGATTTTCATCCATATTACCGGGACAGGACATTACATTAAAGCGGTAAGCAGTTTTAAATGACTTTTATTCCTTTAACCACTTCAGCCCCGGAAGGATTTACCCCCTTCCTGACCAGAGCATTTTTTACAATTTGGCACTGTGTCGCTTTAACTGCTAATTGCGCGGTCATGCAATGCTGTACCCAAACGAAGTTTGCGTCCTTTTCCTACCACAAATAGAGCTTTCTTTTGATGGTATTTGATCACCTCTGCCGTTTTTTTTTTTTTGTGCTATAAACGGAAAAAGACCAAAAATTTTGAAAAAAAAATGATATTTTCTACTTTTTGTTATAAAAAAATCCAATAAACTCAATTTTAGTCATACATTTAGGCCAAAATGTATTCGGCCACATGTCTTTGGTAAAAAAAATGTCAATAAGTGTATATTTATTGGTTTGCGCAAAAGTTATAGCGCCTACAAACTAGGGTACATTTTCTGGAATTTACACAGCCTTTAATTTATGACTGCCTATGTCATTTCTTGAGGTGCTAAAATGACAGGGCAGTACAACCCCCCCCAAATGACCCCATTTTGGAAAGAAGACACTCCAAGGAAATTGCTGAGAGGCATGTTGAGCCCATTGAATATTAATTTTTTTTGGACCCAGTGATTGAATAATGATAAAAAAAAAGGGGGGGGCGCATGCGCGGCAGCGGCCAAGATGGCCGCCGGCTGCTGAAGCTCCGCTCCACCACAGCCCTTCTATAGCCTCAGGAGCTGACAGACCCCCCGTCTGTCACACTGACCCCATCCTGTGGGGGATACACCAGAGACCCTCCCGATGTCAGTGGGTCACGCCAGAAGGAACCTGACAGGCCTGATGACGGCAGCGGTGGGCCCGGTCAGCTATGCCAAGATGGCGGCCGCCCCACGAGGCCCTCACATAGCAGAGTCAGAGAAGGATTCATTGCCGATCAGGACCTGACCCCAGCTCCATCTCCAGGTACTGTGCACCATCTACAGCCCCAGATCGCATCGCCATCCTCCACGGAATCCCTGTTATCCAGAATGAACTCAGGGCTCCCATCCACCCCCATGATGGATCCTCACACAGGATTACTGCTTTCTGTTAGTGAAGCACAGGAGGCAGCACCCATTCCCACAGACTTTCCCTTTATGATGGAAGCCTTTGCACACATGTTATCCAAAAGCTTGGCACAGAATGCAGCGCAGATAACGTCTTCTATCCATGCTGACCTGCAACAGATTGGAATGAGAACTGACGTTATTGAGAAAAAAGCCGATCAGGCAGGGGCTCGGATCAACCAAAACTCTGCAAGGCTACAAAAGGTTCAGGATCAGCTTGAAACCGCTTGGGCAAAAATAGATGACCTTGAAAATAGGTCCAGACGCTACAACTTCAGGGTCTGTGGGCTCCCAGAATCTGTGAAAGAGGTGCATACAGCTATCAAAACCCTTGCAAAAGACTTTATCCCTGGGATTGCAGAACACCGCCTTGAACTGGACAGGGCTCACAGAGCTCTACAACCTCCCCGCTCTGATGGCCTACCTTGGGACATAATAGTGAAACCCCACTATTTCACCATCAAGGAAGAGGTAATGAAGAAAGCCAGGTACGCAGACAACCTAACGCTGATGGGACATAAAATCCAGATCTTTGCGGATTTATCCCCTATACAGTGCAGAAAAGAAGGGCCCTAAAACCTCTACTTCAATTGTTGCTGGACAGGGAAATTGCTTATAAGTGGTCCTTCCCACTGAGACTGAACTTCTCTTTCAAAAATAGAAATTACACTTTCTCCACTTTTGCAGAAGGGGAACGTCTCCTACAGCAGCTGGGCCTGATCCCATTGGAGCCATCGTCCACGCAAGCAGGCAGAGGGACATCATCGTCTTCCACGAAAAGACCTCCACCAGCTAGCCCGCTGCAACCCTCCTGGCTGAAACAGAACACAAAACGATCTAAAGAAAATCTTCCTCCATGACTTCCATCCTCCTGTCTACTGATTGGGGCACCGATCGGTGCTGTTCACACTTAGCTCTATGGAGCAGGGACTAGTCCCCCTTTTTCACGGACGTTTCAAACCCAGACGGGTTTGATACCTTTTCTCCTTTTTATTATATTTGCCCACAAGTTTCTTTTTGTCACCGGCAATGTTTTTGACTTCAGGACTGTGTCTTTCCCCTTAGTCGGGGGGACAGTCCCAGAGTAATGTTAATGCCCGGGACAGTTCTACATGGGTTACGCTGGGCTGAGCTACCTTCTTTATCATACGGTGGACCGGCCATCAGGGCCGGGTGTCACAGAGGGATCTCTGGTTCTAGAAAAAGTTTCCTGTTAGACTTTGTTTTTTTGTAATTCTTATATTATTAGTGTATTAGTCTTACACTTGTTCCTTTTTACATTTTGTTTTTCTTATTTTTTTGGCTTTAAGACGCTCTGTCATATGTTCATCATAGACTAGAGGGTAGTCTTCAGTTAGCGATGTATGAGGTGTTGGGGCTGTGGTGGACTCAGTGCGCCTCCCTTAGGGACCAGGCTTTTTTAGGAGAACCTGGTCTCTCCTTGGTGTCCCCTTTTTAGGGTTCACCAGTCCACTTTTTGGTTGGGGTTGAGGTGGCTCACCACTTTTTCCCCTGGGGTCAGGTGGGGTCAGGGGACCCCATTGTGGTTGTTTTTTTTTACTTTCTCTTTCAGCAAATGTTCATATATAATTCAGGTATGGCACACATGCTTCATGGTTTAACCTGCCTCTCCCTCTTCATTCCTCTCTTCATCTCTTTCTCCCCCCCCTCCTATCTCCTCTCTCACATCTTACTACAGGCTCTCTCGGACCTCGGGAGGTATCCGGATCTCAAATCCCAGGCTCGACCGAATTGACATCACACCGAATTGGGTCTTAGGGTGATCTCGCCCAGCGACTCAAAGGTAAGAAGTGGAATTTGGGGTTGCTTAACCCCCCCTGGACCATGGCTAATACAAACAATTCTCCCTCACCCCTCAAAATTATCTTACACAACACACAGGGGATGAACTCTCCTATCAAGCGCAGAAAACTTTTTCAATCATACCACTCAATGCACTCAGACATCTTACTTTTACAAGAGACACATTTTCCAGCCACCTTTACTCCCAAATTTCTACACCAACACTACCCCCAATTCTTCTTGGCATCAGCTCAAAATAAAACCAAGGGAGTAGCAGTATGTTTCGCCAAACACATTAATCTGTCACAGCCGGAGGTTTTAACTGATCTGCTAGGCCGTTTCTTGGTGGTGTCAGGACATGTAGATGGCAAACTTTTTACGTTTGTTTCTTACTATGCACCTAACAAGGGACAAAAAACTTTCTTTCATTCTATGTTAAATACAATACATCCGCACCTAAAGGGGTCGGTGATTATGGGTGGAGACTCAAATACCGCCTTTGACTTTGCTTTGGACAAGTCGGCGACCGGGAAACCAAAACCAAAAAGGCCCTCTAAGCAAAGTACCAAAATTGATAATCTGCTCCACGAGGATGGGTTCATTGATGTGTGGAGGGAAACCAACCCACACAATAAAGACTATACCCATTTATCAGCCCCCCATAACTCATTTGCCAGGATAGACCACATCTTCACCAGGTCACATACCATCCCACTTATCTTAAGCTCGAAAATTATAGACTCATCACTATCTGACCACTCGATGGTCACTAGGGATGAGCTGAACACCCCCCGGTTCGGTTCTCACCAGAACCTGCGAACGGACCGAAAGTTCGCACGAACGTTAGAACCCCATTGACGTCTATGGGACTCGAACATTCGAAATCAAAAGTGCTAATTTTAAAGACCAATTTGCATGGTATTGTCCTAAAAAGGGTTTGGGGACCGGGTCCTACTCCAGGGGACATGTATCAATGCAAAAAAAACTTTTAAAAACGTCCGTTTTTTCGGGAGCAGTGATTTTAATGATGCTTAAAGTAAAAAAAAAAAAAGTGAAATATTCCTTTAAATATCGTACCTGGGGGGTGTCTATAGTATGCCTGTAAAGTGACGTGTGTTTCCCGTGTTTAGAACAGTCCCAGCACAAAATGTCATTTTTAAAGGAAAAAATCTCATTTAAAACTGCTTGCGGGTTTAATGTAATGTCGGGTCCTGGCAATATGGATGAAAATCAGTGAGACAAACGGCATGGGTACCCCCCAGTCCATTACCAGGCCCTTTGGGTCTTGTATGGATATTAAGGGGAGCCCCGCACCCAAATTAAAATAAGGAAAGGTGTGGGGCCACCAGGCCCTATATACTCTGAACAGCAGTATACAGGCGGTGCAAACAAGACAGGGACTGTAGGTTTGTTGTTAAGTAGAATCTGTTTGTCATTTTGAACGGGTACATTTTTAACGTGTTTAGCTCCAGCCAAAATATCTTTTTTAAGCTTTTTGGAAAACATAGGGAAGGGTTATCACCCCTGTGACATTTGTTTTGCTGTCTTTCCTCCTCTTTAGAAGATTTCACCTCACTTTTTGTCCCAATGACAAATGTTTTTTGAGAATTTGGGTTTTTTTGTGGAACAAGGATTGGAAAGCATCAGTGGAAAGGAGAAATGTTTTTCCCATATTAACTCTTACAGGAGAGAATTTACCTTCCTAGGGGTAGATTTCATCTCACTTCCTGTTGTCTCCTTCCGTTTGCAAGTAGGAGTCGTTTGTAAGTTAGATGTTTGAAAGTAGGGGCCTGCCCTATATACTCAGCAGAAATTTGGGCCTTAGGTGTTGTTGTGGCCACAACAACGTAAGCCCTCATAGGGCCCTGCTGTGAAATATTAGATCAAGAATTGTAATTACATGCCCCTGTTGAACAGGGGCAGAAAAACTGGGCCTTTGGTGGTGGTGGTGCTGGTGCTACAACACTGTAAGTCCTCACTCGCTCTTGGTGGGTGCAGAAATGGGCCCTGCTGTGAAATATTAGATCAAGAATTGTAATTACATGCCCCTGTTGAACAGGGGCAGAAAAATTGGGCCTTTGGTGGTGGTGGTGGTGGTGGTGCTGGTGCCACAACACTGCAACCCCTCACAGACACTCTAGTTAGAACACAGGAACGAGCCCTGCTGCAAAGTATTGCATCAAAAATTGTAATTACATGCCCCTGTTAAACAGGGACAGAAAAATTGGGCCTTAGGCACTGGTGCTGGTACCACAACACTGCAACCCCTCACAGACACTAGTTGGAACACAGGAACGAGCCCTGCTGCAAAGTATTGCATCAAAATTGTAATTACACGCCCCTGTTAAACAGGGGCAGAAAAATTGGGCCTTAGGCACTGGTGCTGGTGCCACAACACTGCAACCCCTCACAGACACTCTAGTTGGAACGCAGGAACGAACCCTGCTGCAAAGTATTGCATCAAAAATTGTAATTACACGCCCCTGTACCCAACACTGTGGTAAAACAGTTCGAGGGACTCCTCAGGAGGACATGGTGGGGCTAGGGAAGGAGTCACTGATAACATTGAGCCGAGGGAAGAGGCCGCTGCTTTGCCAGACAAAGTACCCTGGGCATGGGTGAGAGAGGATGAGGAGGATGAGGACGGCTTGGTCATCCACTCGACCAAGTCTTCCGCATGTTGCGGCTCAACACGGCCAGCTGCCGAAAAAAAAGCCAAGCGTGTCCCACGGCCACGTGCTGATGAGGATGCACCGTCTCCAGGACCAGCACTAAACACTAGGGATGAGCTTCGAGTTCGAGTCGAACTCATGTTCGACTCGAACATTGGCTGTTCGCAAGTTCACAGAACAGCGAACAATTTGGGGTGTTTGCGGCAAATTCGAATGCCGCGGAACACCCTTTAAAAGTCTATGGGAGAAATCAAAAGTGCTAATTTTAAAGGCTAATATGCAAGTTATTGTCATAAAAAGTGTTTGGGGACCCGGGTCCTGCCCCAGGGGACATGGATCAATGCAAAAAAAGTTTTAAAAACGGCCGTTTTTTCAGGAGCAGTGATTTTAATAATGCTTAAAGTCAATCAATAAAAGTGTAATATCCCTTTAAATTTCGTACCTGGGGGGTGTCTATAGTGTGTCTGTAAAGGGGCGCATGTTTCCTGTGTTTAGAACAGTCTGACAGCAAAATGACATTTTGAAGGAAAAAACTCATTTAAAACTACCCGCGGCTATTGCATTGCCGACAATACACATAGAAGTTCATTGATAAAAACGGCATGGGAATTCCCCAAAGGGGAACCCCGAACCAAAATTAAAAAAAAAAAATGACGTGGGAGTCCCCCTAAATTCCATACCAGGCCCTTCAGGTCTGGTATGGATATTAAGGGGAACCCCGGCCAAAATTAAAAAAAAAAAAATGACGTGGGGTTCCCCCTAAATTCCATACCAGACCCTTCAGGTCTGGTATGGATTTTAAGGGGAACCCCGCGCCAAAAAAAAAAAAAAAACGGCGTGGGGTCCCCCCAAAAATCCATACCAGACCCTTATCCGAGCACGCAACCTGGCAGGCCGCAGGAAAAGAGGGGGGGACGAGAGTGCGGCCCCCCTCCCTCCTGAACCGTACCAGGCCACATGCCCTCAACATTGGGAGGGTGCTTTGGGGTAGCCCCCCAAAACACCTTGTCCCCATGTTGATGAGGACAAGGGCCTCATCCCCACAACCCTGGCCGGTGGTTGTGGGGGTCTGCGGGCGGGGGGCTTATCGGAATCTGGAAGCCCCCTTTAACAAGGTGACCCCCAGATCCCGGCCCCCCCCCCTGTGTGAAATGGTAAGGGGGTACATAAGTACCCCTACCATTTCACGAAAAAAGTGTCAAAAATGTTAAAAATGACAAGAGACAGTTTTTGACAATTCCTTTATTTAAATACTTCTTCTTTCTTCTATCTTCCTTCATCTTCTGGTTCTTCTGGTTCTTCTGGCTCTTCTGGTTCTTCCTCCGGCGTTCTCGTCCAGCATCTCCTCCGCGGCGTCTTCTATCTTCTTCTCCTCGGGCCGCTCCGCATCCATGGCATAGGGGGGAGGCTCCCGCTCTTCTCTTCTTCTTTTCTTCTCTTCTGTTCTTCTTCATTTTCTTCTCCGGGCCGCTCCGCAATCCATGCTGGCATGGAGGGAGGCTCCCGCTGTGTGACGGCGCTCCTCGTCTGACAGTTCTTAAATAACGGGGGGCGGGGCCACCCGGTGACCCCGCCCCCCTCTGACACACGGTGACTTGTCGGGACTTCCCTGTGGCATTCCCCGTGACGTCACAGGGAAGTCCCGTCAAGTCACCGTGCGTCAGAGGGGGGCGGGGTTCACCGGGTGGCCCCGCCCACCCGGTTATTTAAGAACTGTCAGACGAGGAGCGCCGTCACACAGCGGGAGCCTCCCTCCATGCCAGCATGGATTGCGGAGCGGCCCGGGGGAGGAAATGAAGAAGAACAGAAGAGAAGAAAAGAAGAAGAGAAGAGCGGGAGCCTCCCCCCTATGCCATGGGTGCAGAGCGGCCCGAGGAGAAGAAGATAGAAGACGCCGCGGAGGAGATGCTGGAGGAGAACGCCGGAGGAAGAACCAGAAGAGCCAGAAGAACCAGAAGAACCAGAAGATGAAGGAAGATAGAAGAAAGAAGAAGCATTTAAATAAAGGAATTGTCAAAAACTGTCTCTTGTAATTTTTAACATTTTTGACACTTTTTTCGTGAAATGGCTTACCATTTCACACAGGGGGGGGGCCGGGATCTGGGGGTCACCTTGTTAAAGGGGGCTTCCAGATTCCGATTACCCCCCCGCCCGCAGACCCCCACAACCACCGGCCAGGGTTGTGGGGATGAGGCCCTTGTCCTCATCAACATGGGGACAAGGTGTTTTGGGGGGCTACCCCAAAGCACCCTCCCAATGTTGAGGGCATGTGGCCTGGTACGGTTCAGGAGGGAGGGGGGGCCGCACTCTCGTCCCCCCCTCTTTTCCTGCGGCCTGCCAGGTTGCATGCTCGGATAAGGGTCTGGTATGGATTTTTGGGGGGACCCCACGCCGTTTTTTTTTTTTTTTTTTGGCGCGGGGTTCCCCTTAAAATCCATACCAGACCTGAAGGGTCTGGTATGGAATTTAGGGGGAACCCCACGTCATTTTTTTTTTTAAATTTTGGCCGGGGTTCCCCTTAATATCCATACCAGACCTGAAGGGCCTGGTATGGAATTTAGGAGGACTCCCACATCATATTTTTTTTTTAATTTTGGTTCGGGGTTCCCCTTTGGGGAATTCCCATGTCGTTTTTATCAATGAACTTCTATGTGTATTGTCGGCAATGCAATAGCCGCGGGTAGTTTTAAATGAGTTTTTTCCTTCAAAATGTCATTTTGCTGTCAGACTGTTCTAAACACAGGAAACATGCGCCCCTTTACAGGCATACTATAGACACCCCCCAGGTACGAAATTTAAAGGGATATTACACTTTTATTGTTTGACTTTAAGCATTATTAAAATCACTGCTCCTGAAAAAACGGCCGTTTTTAAAACTTTTTTTTGCATTGATCCATGTCCCCTGGGGCAGGACCCAGGTCCCCAAACACTTTTTATGACAATAACTTGCATATAAGCCTTTAAAATTAGCACTTTTGATTATTCATGTTCGTGTCCCATAGACTTTAACGGTGTTCGCATGTTCGAACGAACTTTTTTCCTGTTCGCATGTTCTGGTGCGAACCGAACAGGGGGGTGTTCGGCTCATCCCTACTAAACACAGAGCCTGCTTGCCCTCTCTTATTGGCTTGTGACTGTCTGCCTCTCCTTCTTGGCCTTCCAGACATACTAATGGCCTGTAGCTGCACTAAGCTGGGATATATATATATATATATATATATATATATATATATATATATATATATGTACTGATACTGCAGCTAGCAAAATCAACTGCCTGCCTGTAGTATGAGAACACCACCAACCTTCTACAGGTAGCTTTAGCTGAACACTGTGAGGTGGACGCACCCCACTAACTTGTAGGTTTAGCTGAACACTGTGAACAGGACGCACCCCACTAACTTGTAGGTTTAGCTGAACACTGTGAACAGGACGCACCCCACTAACTTGTAGGTTTAGCTGAACACTGTGAGCAGGACGCACCCCACTAACTTGTAGGTTTAGCTGAATACTGTGAGGTGGACGCACCACACTAACTTGTAGGTTTAGCTGAACACTGTGAGCAGGACGCACCCCACTAACTTGTAGGTTTAGCTGAACACGGTGAGCAGGACGCACTGCACTAACTGTAAATAGTCTAGCTGCCTGACTGTGGTACTAATAGGATCAAAAGAACACCAGTAATTTTCTTCAGGTAGCTGTATATACTGTAACAAGAGAAGCCTGCCTGTCAGTAAGAAGATAACAGGAACGGATCTAGCTGAACACTGTAATCAGGATGCACTGCACTAACTTGTAGTTTTAGCTGAACACTGTGAGGTGGACGCACCCCACTAACTTGTAGGTTTAGCTGAACACTGTGAGCAGGATGCACTGCACTAACTGTAAATAGTCTAGCTGCCTGACTGTGGTACTAATAGGATTAAAAAAACACCAGTAATTTTCTTCAGGTAGCTGTATATACTGTAACAAGACAAGCCTGCCTGTCAGTAAGAAGATAACAGGAATGGATCTAGCTGAACACTGTGAGCAGGACGCCCCCCACTAACTTGTAGGTTTAGCTGAACACTCTGAGCAGGACGCACCCCACTAACTTGTAGGTTTAGCTGAACACTGTGAGGTGGACGCACCCCACTAACTTGTAGGTTTAGCTGAACACTGTGAGCAGGACGCACTGCACTAACTGTAAATAGTCTAGCTGCCTGACTGTGGTACTAATAGGATCAAAAAAACACCAGTAATTTTCTTCAGGTAGCTGTATATACTGTAACAAGACAAGCCTGCCTGTCAGTAAGAAGATAACAGGAACGGATCTAGCTGAACACTGTGAGCAGGACGCACCCCACTAACTTGTAGGTTTAGCTGAACACTGTGAGCAGGACGCACCCCACTAACTTGTAGGTTTAGCTGTACACTGTGAGCAGGACGCACTGCACTAACTGTAAATAGTCTAGCTGCCTGACTGTGGTACTAATAGGATCAAAAGAACACCAGCAATTTTCTTCAGGTAGCTCTATATACTGTAACAAGACAAGCCTGCCTGTCAGTAAGAAGATAACAGGAACGGATCTAGCTGAACACTGTGAGCAGGACGCACTGCACTGACTGTAAATAGTCTAGCTGCCTGACTGTGGTACTAATAGGATCAAAAGAACACCAGCAATTTTCTTCAGGTAGCTGTATATACTGTAACAAGACAAGCCTGCCTGTCAGTAAGAAGATAACAGGAATGAATCTAGCTGAACACTGTGAGCAGGACGCACTGCACTAACTTGTAGGTTTAGCTGAACACTGTGAGCAGGACGCACCCCACTAACTTGTAGTTTTAGCTGAACACTGTGAGCAGGACGCACTGCACTAACTGTAAATAGTCTAGCTGCCTGACTGTGGTACTAATAGGATCAAAAGAACACCAGCAATTTTCTTCAGGTTGCTGTATATACTGTAACAAGACAAGCCTGCCTGTCAGTAAGAAGATAACAGGAACGGATCTAGCTGAACACTCTGAGCAGGACGCACTGCACTAACTGTAAATAGTCTAGCTGCCTGACTGTGGTACTAATAGGATCAAAAGAACACCAGTAATTTTCTTCAGGTAGCTGTAAATACTGTAACAAGACAAGTCTGCCTGTCAGTAGGAAGATAATAAGAACGGATCTAGCTAAACTGAATACAGTGTATATATATATATATATATATATATATATATATATATATATATATATATATGTATATATATATATATATATATATGCAACACCTGGGATGCATATATATACACAATACACTGTAAGTGCAGCTAACTGACTGACTGTTCTGCCTAATCTATCTAACTCAAATCAAATGTCACTGTCTGTCTCTCTCTCTCTCTCTCAATAAACGCCGGAACACACACTACACAGGGCCGCCGTGCAGGCGGTCTTATATAGTGTGGGGCGTGTACTAAATCCCCTGAGCCATAATTGGCCAAAGCCTCCTTGGCTTTGGCCAATTACGGCTCTCTGTTCAGGCAGCGCTGTGATTGGCCAAGCATGAGGGTCATAGTGCATGCTTGGCCAATCATCAGCCAGCAATGCACTGCGATGCCGCAGTGAATTATGGGCCGTGACGCGCCACACGAATTTGGCATGAACGGCCCATATCGTTTGCAATTCGGCGAACGGGCGAGCAGACAATGTTCGAGTCGAACATAGGTTCGACTCGAACGCGAAGCTCATCCCTAATGGTCACTATGACGACCCGGAGACTGGGAAGACCTAGAGGACCTCCACGTTGACGCTTACAAGAATACCTGCTAAATGATACAATATAGTGCTCAATTCTCGATGCAGCCATTAAAGAATATTTCCGATTAAATCAGAGCGTTGTTTCCCCCTTAACGGTATGGGCAGCCCACAAATCAGTTATTAGGGGACATATCATCCAGATAACCTCGAAACTCAAAACAGAACATAAAGCGGACATACGGAAACTAACGGCAGAATACCGTAAGGTAGCTCAGACACACAAGACTCACCCCACTCACGAGACGCTGAGAGACCTGGACAGATCTAGAGCTCTCCTTAACCTTGCCCTGACGACAGCAGCTGAAAAATATTTAAGGTGGACAGGGGCTAAATTTTACTCCCAAACTGACAAGATGGGATCCAGACTGGCTGCAAAGCTCAGCCCTAAACAACGTTCCTTTGCTTTTCCCAAAATTAAGACCTCCTCCGGGGACTTAACCCAGAACCCAATTAAGATAATGGAAGAATTCTCCCTTTTCTACTCGAAGCCATACAATCCTAAACCCCCCCCAATCAGACAATGGACTGGTTCCTAGACAATATCCCATTACCTTCTGTAACGAAAGACTATAGGGAGCTCCTGGAGAGCCCCTTCACTACATCAGAGATACTAGACACCATTAATTCCCTGAAAAATGGCTAGGCCCCTGGTCCGGATAGCTTCTCTACAGGCTATTACAAGAAATTTGGTCCAAGTTTGGCCCCTCATATGGCCAAGTTTTTCAACTCCCTCAGGGATGGAGCCCTCCTGGGTTCTGATCTTAATTCTGCTTACATCTCAGTGAAAGACCCTAGCGAGTTAGGTAATTATAGACCTATTTCTCTTATAAACAATGATATTAAAATAATGACAAAGATTATGGCCAATAGAGTAGCAAGCTTTATTGCAGACTATATCCATGGGGATCAGATGGGCTTCATCCCTGGGAGATAGGGTCCAGACCAGATTTGCAGAACAATAGACGTTGTTTCTATACTTAAATCAAGGTGGGATGGGAGCTCCCCTCAAACAGGTTTCCTCCTTTCCATAGATTTACACAAGGCCTTTGATTCAGTAGAATGGTCCTACCTCACTACGATATTACAGAAATGGGACTTTGGCCCATACTTCCTGAATCTGATTAAAGCCCTTTACTCGTCCCCTTCAGCCCAGGTTCGTCTCATGGGTAGATACTCAGAAACTTTCAGGATAGGGAGGAGCACCAGACAGGGTTGTCCTCTCTCCCCTCTCCTCTTCGCGATTGCGATGGAAACATTAGCAGTGGCAATTAGAACTGACCCAGATGTTAAGGGAGTACGGTGCGGAGAACAGGAGCACAAATGTGCACTCTATGCAGATGACCTCCTCTTATATGTGATTTCCCCCTAACATCTACCCCCATCATTTACAAAATCTTACGCGATTTTAGTGTAGTGTCAGGCCTACAGGTAAACATGTCCAAATCAATAGCGTTAAACATAACAGTTTCCCCAGACCTACTAACTCAAATTTCCAACAACTTTGAATTTACTTGGGCCAGATCCGAAATCCCCTATCTAGGTATTAAAATCACCCCAGAAATAGTCTCTTTAAAGCCAACTTCCCACCTATATTTCAAAGATGTAAGAGTGACCTGGAGAGATGGTCAAGATGTGGTCTATCCTGGCTGGGTAGGGTCAACGCTGTGAAAATGACCCTGCTCCCCCGGGTTTTGTATTTATTCCGTTCCCTACCAATCCCGATAAGGAAACAAGTCCTTAGCAAATTTCAATCGGAGATCACCCGATTTGTGTGGGGGCGTAAGGGATATAGATGTCCTTCTAAGACTCTTTACTGGCTGAAATCTCAGGGGGGATTGGGTCTGCCCGATCTGTGGGAATATTACCGGGCAGCTCAGTTGTCCCAAATATCGGTAGTCTTTTCAAAAAGACAGAAGTCGGAATGGCTTGCGATGGAGAGATGTGCCATTCCGAGGAACACCATTGACTATCTCCTCTTGTGTAATCCGAAACATAGGCCTGCCATTATGTCTCCTACTCTCTCCCATACAATGGCCCTGTGCTCTAGACTTCTTTCTCACCATAACCTGACCTCCCCAATGAAACCATTAGCCCACTTATTTCACAATGTCGACTTTTCACCTGGACTAGCTATCAAAGATTTCCAATGGAGGACTGACAAAGGCTTATACAGAATTGGTCACTTCCCCTCAACTAATGGTCCGATCAAATGATACTATTGCAGGAAAAAAATAGATTTGCCGGATTCCAAGGTATTCAAATTCTCACAAATCTCACACTTCCTTACTTCAATTTGGTCCCACCAAAAAGATCTTCCTTCGATAACCTCTTATGAAAACTGGTGTGTAAACACAGAGGTCCAGAGGGGGGGGGATCTCCTTGATTTATTCTGCTCTAATGTCACTCACCTACAAACCAACCTACGCTCGAGCCTGGGAGGAAGAAATGGACATCTCTTTGCCCACACAGGCATGGTATACCTCTTTTAATAGAGCATATAAGGGAATCCTAAATGTTTTGCTTATTGAGGCCAGTGTGAAGGTAATGACGCAATGGTACTATGTCCCCGCTAGATTAGCAATTATCTTCCCAGGGGCATCCCCCCTATGTTACAGGGGTTGCGAGTTGGAAGGCACAATGTTGCACACTTGGTGGTCCTGTTCACGCATTCGATCATTCTGGCAGAAAGTTTTTAGAACAGTCAGCAAAATCACGAAAGTCTCGATAGCTCCTGACCCACAGGTAGCTCTTCTAAACAGCAATATCGTAGCTCTTCCTCCTTTTAGGAGCCAAAGTAACAGTAGCCAAAGCCTGGAAAAAAACTGGTGTATCCTATCTAGGTCAAGAGAAAAGTCTCTTGGATCATGGCCCAAGAACAAATTGTGGCAAAACTCAATGATAAAGTGGATAAATGTTACAGTATTTGAGAACCTTGGGCCATCTACTGCAACATTCCCCTAATTCCGGGAGTAGTGCAGTATACTGAGGGATCTGGTCCCCCCCTTTTCTTTCATGGGGCACTCTAGCCCCCCTCCTCATTGTTGTGTGCCGGTAACTCAGGTAATGTGTCAGAAGCTTTGAGAACAATTCCCATTTGATCTGTGGGGTGGGAGACGCCTTGACCTCACTACGGGCAAGATCTTCACACACATCTTGTCGTGTGGGGGGGCTGAGGGCTCTCCTCAGCCCCACCGGTTGGTGGGTCCAGGCTCCAATGAAGTGGCGGGTAGGGGATCTCTTGTGAGCGCCACGCACTTCCACAGTAAGCTCCCAAAGGGGTGGGGTGCGTGGGGTCCCGAGGGGTGCTCGATCGAACCCGGCCTTGACATTATATTTTTTAAACAAGTTTTGTTGTTTCTCTGACTCTTATCTCTACCCTACTCTACTGGTACTAAGATTTCATTTCAAAAAAGCTTATAACATAAGTTAAACCATTATATAAACTTCTTATTGTGCTCATGTGACTTGTTTTATATTTTTTTAAGGATGTAGCTTCGATATGCCATCCTGTTATTGTCTTTTGATACTATGTATTAATGTCGAAAAGTTCAATAAAACTTATTGAAATCGGAAAAAAAAAAAAAAATTTACAAAAAGTTGTCACTAAATGATATATTGCTCACACAGGCCATGGGCATATGTGGAATTGCACCCCAAAATACATTCAGCTGCTTTTCATGAGTACGGGGATACCACATGTGTGGGACTTTTTGGGAGCCAACCACGCACGGGGCCCCGAAAACCAATCACTGCCTTCCGGATTTCTAAGGGCGTAAATTTTTGAGTTCACTCCTCACTATCTATCACAGTTTTGAAGGCCATAAAATGCCCAGATGGCACAACCCCCCCCCCCAAATGACCCCGTTTTGGAAAGTAGACACCCCAAGCTATTTGCTGAGAGGCATGTTGAGTCCATGGAATATTTTATATTTTGACACAAGTTGCGGGAAAGTGACAATTTTTTTTTTTTTTGCACAAAGTTATCACTAAATGATATATTGCTCACACAGGCCATGGGCATATGTAGAATTGCACCCCAAAATACATTTAGCTGCTTCTCCTGAGTACGGGGATACCACACGTGTGGGACTTTTTGGGAGCCTAGCCACGTACGGGGCTCCAAAAACCAATCACCGCCTTCAGGATTTCTAAGGGCGTAAATTTTTGATTTCACTCTTCACTGCCTATCACAGTTTCTGGGGCCATGGAATGCCCAGATGGCACAAACTCCCCCAAATGACCCCATTTTGGAAAGTAGACACCCCAAGCTATTTGCTGAGAGGCATGGTTAGTATTTTGCAGCTCTCATTTGTTTTTGAAAATGAAGAAAGACAAGAAAAATATTTTTTTTTCTTTTTTCAATTTTCAAAACTTTGTGACAAAAAGTGAGGTCTGCAAAATACTCACTATACCTCTCAGCAAATAGCTTGGGGTGTCTACTTTCCAAAATAGGGTCATTTGGGGGGGGGGGTTGTGCCACCTGGGCATTCCATGGCCCCCAAAACTGTGATAGGCAGTGAAGAGTGAAATCAAAAATTTACGCCCTTAGAAAGCCCGAAGGCGGTGCTTGGTTTTCGGGGTACCGTACGCGGCTAGGCTCCCAAAAAGTTTCACACATGTGGTATCCCCATACTCAGGAGAAGCAACAGAATGTATTTTGGGGTGTAATGTCACATATTCCCATGGCATGTTTGAGCAATATATCATTTAGTGACAACTTTGTGCAAAAAAAAGAAAAAAAAAAGAAAAAATATTTGTCTTTTTCCCGCAACTTGTGTCACAATATAAAATATTATATGGACTCGACATGCCTCTCAGCAAATAGCTGGGGGTGTCTACTTTCCAAAATGGGGTCATTTGGGGGGGTTTGAATTGTCCTGGCATTTTATGCACAACATTTAGAAGCTTATGTCACACATCACCCACTCTTCTAACCACTTGAAGACAAAGCCCTTTCTGACACTTTTTGTTTACATGAAAAAAATATTTTTTTTTGCTAGAAAATTACTTTGAACCCCCAAACATTATATATTTTTTTAAAGCAAATGCCCTACAGATTAAAATGGTGGGTGTTTCATTTTTTTTCACACAGTATTTGCGCAGCGATTTTTTAAACACATTTTTTTGGGAAAAAAACACACTTTTTTCAATTTTAATGCACTAAAACACACATTATTGCCCAAATGTTTAATGAAATATAAAAGATGATGTTAGGCCGAGTGCATGGATGCCAAACATGACATGCTTTAAAATTGCGCACAAACGTGCAGTGGTGACAAACTAAATACATTTTTAAAAGCCTTTACAGGTTACCACTTTAGATTTACAGAGGAGGCCTACAGCTAAAATTTATGCCTTCGATCTGACCCTCACGGTGATACCTCACATGCATGGTGCAATTGCTGTTTACATTTGATGCCAGACCGACGCTTGCGTTCGACTTTGCGTGAGAGCAGGGGGGGACAAGGGTGTTTGTTTTTTTTTAATCATTTTTATTGTTATCTCAGGGAATGTAAATATCCCCTATGGTAGCAATAGGTAGTGACAGGTACTCTTTTTTGAAAAAATTGGGGTCTATTAGACCCTAGATCTCTCCTCGGCCCTCAAAGCATCTGACCACACCAAGATCGGTGTGATAAAATGCTTTCCCAATTTCCCAATGGTGCTGTTTACATCCGGCAAAATCTAAGTCATAAAATGCTCATAGGTTCCGGTTTCTTAGGCCATAGAGATGTTTGGAGCCACTCTGGTTTCTGATCAGCTCTATGGTCAGCTGGGTGAATCACCAGCTGTATTCTCAGGTTCCCTGTTGGGACAGGAGAGCCAGAGAAAAACATGGAAGATGGTGGGGGGGGGCATTCCCTCCCACTGCTTGTAAAAGCAATCTAGAGGCTAATTAGCCATTAGGATTGCTTTTACACCTCCCTACGTCCACCCACTTCTAATGATGGGCATACATGCACCGTTTATATATGCCGAAGCATGGGTGCATCCTCCTGCAAAAGGTAGGAGCAAATCGCTCCTCTGCCCCTGCTGCCTCCATGCTTCGGCATATATCACCTCTGCTGGAGTCACGGCTTTATATATCGTGGGAGCAAACGCTGTTGCTGTCAAGATAAATAAATCCGTGTTGCAGCTGAATGGCGTACCTGAAGACAAAAAAATGGTTAACCAATAAAACACAGTAAACGGTAAAGTATAAAAAATTGCATACCTGAAAAGCAAACATGATAAAACATAATAACAATAAAACATTGCAGAATAGAATACAGTAAAAAAGAGCAGAACAATAGAGAGAGAATAGAGAGAGAGAGAGAGAACAATGAAATGACAACTATTTTTTTTATTTTATATATATATATATATATATATATATATATATATATATATATATATATATATTTAGACTTCTTTTTGTAACTGTAACTCTTGTAACTGTAACCGGTTCCAGGTTCCAGTCTCTCAAAATGCGATGGCATCTTGGGAGAGCCTGTGAAAGTGCGCCTAGTCTGTGCAATGCTGTACGCTAATACTCAACTAGTGTATGGTAGCGTTCAAAACATTCACCAATGCAGGAGGGACAAT
This sequence comes from Aquarana catesbeiana, assembly GCF_042186555.1. NCBI lineage: Eukaryota > Metazoa > Chordata > Amphibia > Anura > Ranidae > Aquarana > Aquarana catesbeiana. Next base: position 939,027,594 of record NC_133324.1, read on the forward strand.
AATAGCGTGTGTCACGCCTATATCCGCGCTTGCTGCAGACACGACATCTTTTTTGGGGGGGTTCGTATGGTAGGGGTACTCAGGAGGACACAAAGAAAATGCCTCTCATGCAGCCGACTGCATTTGGTTGGGGATGTGAATGGGGGAAGTACGGGTGCTGCAGAAGTGGTGGTTTCCCAATTAGGATTGGCGAATGCAGCAGGAAGGGCATTATGGGGACGACGGGCCTGTGTTTGTCTTCTTCTTGGTGGCAACGGGACACTACTTGTGCTTGCCACCTCACCAGCTTGAACTGCACTTATGGGACTCGCCACGTCAACAAGTGTTACTGCAGTGCTGGTTTGACTACGACCGGGGTGTACTAGGCCGCTGGTGCTTGCCAGTTCACCAAAACGCTACCAAAAAAACTGTTAGCGATCGCAGGGATCAGGCCTGACTCTGCGAATGCTGCAGTTATGCGTTTAGTGTTTTGTAAGTGATAGTGATCGATCGATACTGCACTTGGGTGGGCTGGGCCGGGCGGAGGGGCAAAACACAGGTGCTAGCAGGTATCTGGGCTAATCCCTCTAACACGGCGTTTTTGGGAACCCTAAACTGCTGGGGACACTAGTATAGATCTGATCGGATCAGATATTGATGCGATCAGATACTATACCACTAAGGGAGGTGTATGGTGCGTGCGTGGGTGTTAGCGCTACTGGCGCTAACCTGATGCTGCCTGGGGCGACGCAGATCTTATCTGACCCTAAAACCTAAGTCTCCCTAAATTCCATACCAGGCCCTTCAGGTCTGGTATGGATATTAAGGGGAACCCCGGCCAAAATTTAAAAATAAATGGCGGTGGGTCCCCCTCAAAATCCATACCAGACCCTTCAGGTCTGGTATGGATTTTAAGGGGAATCCTGCGCCAAAATTTTAAAAAAATGGCGTGGGGTCCCCCTAAAAATCCATACCAGACCCTTATCCGAGCACGCAACCTGGCAGACCGAAGGAAAAGAGGGAGGGGATGAGAGAACGCCCCCCTCCTGAACTGTACCAGGCCACATGCCCTCAACATTGGGAGGGTGCTTTGGGGTAGCAAAAAAAAACTGTCAAAAATGTTAAAAATGACAAGAGACAATTCCTTTATTTAAATGCTTCTTCTTTCTTCTATCTTCTATCTTCTATCTTCCTTCGGTTTCTTCCTCCATCTTCTTCTGGTTCTTCTGGTTCTTCCTCCAGTGTTCTCGTCCGGCATTCTTCCCTTCTTCTCCTCGGGCCGCTCCGCATACATGATGGCATGGTGGGAGGCTCCCGCTGTGTAAAGCTTCTCATCTTCTGACGGTTCTTAAACAACGGGGCGGGGCCACCCAGTGACCCCGCCCCCCTCTGACACACGGGGACTTCCCTGTGGCATTCCACGTGACGTCAGAAGGGGCGGGGATACGTAACAGGTGACCCCGCCCCCTCTGACATTAAGGGGAATGCCACAGGGAAATCCCCGTCAAGACCCCTCCCCCCCGTTATTTAAGAACCATCAGAAGAGGAGAAGCGTCACACAGTGGGAGCCTCCCATCATGCCATCATGTAGGTGGAGCGGCCCGAAGAGAAGAAGGGAAGAATACGCCGCGGAGGAAGATGCCGGATGAGAACACTGGAGGAAGAACCAGAAGAACCAGAAGAAGAAGATGGAGGAAGAAACCGAAAGGAAGATAGAAGAAAGAAGAAGCATTTAAATAAAGGAATTGTCAAAAACTGTCTCTTGTCATTTTTAACATTTTTGAGTTTTTTTGTGAAATGGTAGGGGTACTTTTGTACCCTCTTACCATTTCACACAGGGGGGAGGGCCGAGATCCGGGGTCCCCTTGTTAAAGGGGGCTTCCAGATTCTGATAAGCCCCCTGCCCACAGACCCCCACAACCACCGGGCAAGGGTTGTGGGGATGAGGCCCTTGTCCCCATCAACATGGGGACAAGGTGTTTTGGGGGGCTACCCCAAAGCACCCTCCCAATGTTGAGGGCATGTGGCCTGGTACGGTTCAGGAGGGGGGGCGCTCTCTCGTCCCCCCTCTTTTCCTGCGGCCTGCCAGGTTGCATGCTCGGATAAGGGTCTGGTATGGATTTTTGGGGGGACCCCACGTCATTTAAAAAAAAAAATTGGCGCGGGGTTCCCCTTAAAATCCATACCAGACTTGAAGGGTCTGGTATAGATTTTGAGGGGGACCCCACACCATTTTTTAAAAAAATTTTGGCCGGGGTTCCCCTTAATATCCATACCAGAACTGAAGGGTCTGGTATGGTATTTAGGGGGACCCCCCACGTCATTTTTTTTTTTTTAGTTCGGGGGTTTCCCTGTGGGGAATTCCCATGCCATTTTTATCGATGAACTTTTATGTGTGTTGTCGGACCGGCAATTCATTAATAGTAGTTTTAAATGACTTTTTTTCCTTTGAAATGTCATTTTGCTGTCAGACTGTTCTAAACACGAGAAACATGCGCCCCTTTATAGGCATACTATAGACACCCCCAGGTGCGAAATTTAAAGGAATATTACACTTTTATTGTTTCACTTTAAGCATTATTAAAATCACTGCTCCCAAAAAAACGTCAGTTTTTAAAACTTTTTTTTGCATTGAACCATGTCCCCTGGGGCAGGACCCAGGTCCCCAAACACTTTTTAAGGACAATAACTTGCATATAAGCCTTTAAAATTAGCATTTTTGATTATTCATGTTCGTGTCCCATAGACTTTAACGGTGTTCGCGTGTTCGAACACATTTTTTGCCTGTTCGCAAATTCTGGTGCAAACCGAACAGGGTGTTGTTTGGCTCAACCCTACTAGCTACTGTGTGCTTAACCTATAGAAGCCCCCTTTCCCTTAAGACAAGCAGGCCTACCGGTACTTGGTTGCCCCCATGACTTATACACAATGCTATAGTGCCTGGCCACCATGCCAAGGCAGATGCGAACTGAGCAAAGCAAACAGATACTTGCAGTTTAGCAGACAGATAGCGTGGTACTATAACAGTCCAGGTAAAAAGCAGGCTGACTTCAGGGAATAGTCCAATATCTGATCCAATAACAGTCCAGGTAAAAGGCAGGTAGAGTTCATAAAAAAGTCAAATATCCGATCAGGGTCATACACAGGGAAATCCAGACTATTAAAGCAGGGCAGACAAATGGGAGGCTTGAACAGGAAGAATGCAGGTATACTGTCTCTATCACAAGCAAGGGATAGAGTGTTCTGTTTGCTTATAACTAGGGATGAGCCGAACACCCCCCGGTTCGGTTCGCACCAGAACCTGCGAACGGACCGAAAGTTCGCACGAACGTTAGAACCCCATTGACGTCTATGGGACTCGAACGTTCGAAATCAAAAGTGCTCATTTTAAAAACTAATTTGCATGGTATTGTCCTAAAAAGACACAACACAACACTGCAACCCCTCACAGACACTCTAGTTGGAACGCAGGAACGAGCCCTGCTGCAAAGTATTGCATCAAAAATTGTAATTACACGCCCCTGTTAAACAGGGGCAGAAAAAATGGGCCTTAGGCACTGGTGCTGGTGCCACAACACTACAACCCCTCACAGACACTCTAGTTGGAACGCAGGAACGAGCCCTGCTGCAAAGTATTGCATCAAAAATTGTAATTACACGCCCCTGTTAAACAGGGGCAGAAAAAATGGGCCTTAGGCACTGGTGCTGGTGCCACAACACTGCAACCCCTCACAGACACTCTAGTTGGAATGCAGGAACGAGCCCTGCTGCAAAGTATTACATCAAAAATTGTAATTACACGCCCCTGTTAAACAGGGGCTGAAAAATTGTGCCTTAGGCACTGGTGGTGGCGCCCAAAACCAAAAATGTTCTTACAAGCTATCAGCGTGATGATTGAGGAGGAAGAGGATAATTACTCAGGGATAGTCACTCAGCATCAGCATAGGCAGTCTTTGAAGGGATCTGAGATTTCAAAAAAATTATTCGGTTACATCAGCATCAGGTGCTTGGTAGCTGGTGGTGATCCAAGACTGATTCATTTTTATGAAGGTCAGTCGATCGACCGAGTCAGTGGACAGACGCACCCTGTGATCGGTTACCACGCCTCCAGCAGCACTGAATGTGCGTTCCGAAAGAACGCTGGATGCAGGACAGGCCAGTAGCTCAATTGCATACTGTGCAAGCTCTGGCCAGTGATCCATCCTCAAGACCCAGTAACCCAGAGGATTTTCGGTGGGAAAGGTGTCCAAGTCTGATCTTGCCCCTAGGTATTCCTGCACCATGTAAAACAGACGCTGGCGATGGTTGCTGGAACCGATCATACCTTGGGGCTGCGGACCAAAAAATTGTCTGAACGCATCGGTCAGACGGCCACCTTCTCCACCGCTCCTTCTTTGACTGACCGAAGCCTCAGCAACACGTTGTCCAGAAACAGGAGTTTGTAACCTCCCAGTCTCTGGGAACGCGTTGCACAGACCTTTCTGCAAGGCCTCCCGAAGATGTTTCATCCTCTGCTCTCTCTGCGATGGCAAGATAAGGTCCGCAACCTTACCCTTGTAACGTGGATCAAGGAGGGTTGCCAGCCAGTATTGGTCCTTCTCCTTGATACCACGAATACGAGGATCCTTACGCAGGCTTTGCAGGATCAGGGAGGCCATGCAGCGTAGGTTTGCTGAGGCATTCGGTCCGGAGTCCTCTGGGTCACTAAGGACGACATGGTCCGCAGCCACCTCCTCCCAGCCACGTACAAGTCCATGTGTTTCTTGGGACTGATCCCTTAAAGACTGCTGCTGATGCTGAGTGCCAGGCTCCACCTCCATACTGACACAATCTTCCTCCTCCTCCTCCTCCTCCTCCTCGTCCTCTTCCTGTGTGATCGGCGGGCACGCAGGAACACTGTCTGGATAAAGGGGGCCTTGAGAGCTAAGGAAGTCCTCCTCTTCCTGTCTCTGTTCTGCCTCAAGTGCCCTGTCCATTATTCCACGCAGCGTGTGCTCCAACAGGTGGACAAGGGGGACAGTGTCACTGATGCATGCACTGTCACTGCTCACCATCCTCGTGGCCTCCTCAAATGGTGACAGGACAGTGCATGCATCCCTGATCATGGCCCACTGGCGTGGGGAAAAAAACCCAAGCTCCCCTGACCCTGTCCTGGTGCCACAGTCGCACAGGTACTCATTGATGGCCCTCTGCTGCGTGTGCAGCCGCTGCAGCATGGCCAACGTTGAGTTCCACCTGGTGGGCATGTCACAGATTAGGCGGTTCTTGGGCAGGTTAAACTCCTTTTAGAGGTCCGTCAGCCGAGCACTGGCATTATATGACCGGCGGAAATGCACACAGACTTTCCTGGCCTGCCTCAGGACATCCTGTAAGCCCGGGTACCTGCCCAAGAACCGCTGCACCACCAAGTTAAGGACGTGAGCCAAATAGGGCACATGGGTCATTTGTCCCTGTCGGAGGGCAGAGAGGAGGTTGGTGCCATTGTCGCAAACCACCATTCCTGCCTTAAGTTGGCGTGGCGTCAACCACCTCTGAACCTGCCCCTGCAGAGCTGACAGAACCTCTGCCCCAGTGTGGCTCCTGTCCCCCAAGCACACCAGCTCAAGCACCGCATGGCATCTTTTGGCCTGCGTACTTGCGTAGCCCCTTGAACGACTACGGAGCACCGCTGGTTCCGAGGAAGAGGCCATGGAGGAAGAAGAAGAGGAGGGGGTGGAGGAGAGAGGTGTGCCACAATCATTAGCATTTTGGAGGCGTGGTGGCGGAACAACCTCCAACACTACTGCACCTTGTCCTGCATCCTTCCCAGCTGCCAGCAGAGTCACCCAATGCGCCGTGAAACTTAGGTAACGTCCCTGTCCATGCCTGCTGGACCATGAGTCAGCGGTAATATGCACCTTACCGCTGACCGCCCTGTCCAGCGAGGCATGGACATTGTCTTCCACATGCTGGTAGAGAGCCGGAATCGCCTTCCGTGAGAAAAGTGGCGTTTGGGTACCTGCCACTGAGGAACCGCACATTCCACAAACTCACGGAAGGGGGCAGAGTCTACCAACTGAAAAGGCAGCAGTTGAAGTGCTAGCAATTTTGCCAAGCTAGCATTCAACCGCTGGGCATGTGGATGGCTAGGAGCAAACTTCTTTCGGCGGTGCAGCAGCTGGGGCAGGGAAATTTGCCTGGTACAATCTGACGTCGTTGTACCAAAATCAGATTGCCCACAAGTACTTGGCTGTGACACACCTAATTCTACACCTTCATTCCTCTCAGTGCAGGTCTCAGAGAGGACTGAAGGTCTAGTGGGGTTGGAAATCTCAGCTGATGAGGAGCAAGGAGAGATCCTCTTTGTTCTTTGGTGTGGGTCTTTTAGATACGCTTGCCAACGAACTGCATGGCAGGTCAACATATGTCTGGTCAAGCATGTGGTACCCAAGCGGGAGATGTTTTGGCCACGCGAGATACGCTTGAGACATATGTTGCAAATAGCAGTGGTGCGATCTGATGCACTCGTCTCAAAAAAGGCCCACACCAAAGAACTTTTTGAATAACGCGCAGAGACTGCAGCGCCCTGCACATGTGGAGCTTTGGGGTGTGATGCAGTCAATGTGCTGCCCTTAGGCTGGCCCCTGGAGGGCATCCTGCCTCGTTGGTGATGTGCCGCCTCCTCCTCCTCCTCTCTCCTATCAGGCACCCACGTTGAGTCAGTGACCTCATCATCCCCTCCCTCCTCATTACTGGAGCAAACCTGGCAGTATGCTGCAGCAGGGGGAGCATGACTGCCAGATTGCTGTCCTTCTTGGGCACCCCCTCTGTCCGTGCTCATGTTACTACCTTCATCGAGCTCAGTATCATCATCAGAGCCTTCCAAACGCTGGGCATCCTCCTGGAGCATGTACCCAACACTGTGGTCAAACAGTTCGAGGGACTCCTCAGGAGGACATGGTGGGGCTAGGGAAGGAGTCACTGATGACATTGAGCCGATGGAAGAGGCCGCTGCTTTGCCAGACAAAGTACCCTGGGCATGGGTGAGAGAGGATGAGGAGGATGAGGACGGCTTGGTCATCCACTCGACCAAGTCTTCCGCATGTTGCGGCTCAACATGGCCAGCTGCCGAAAAAAAGGCCAAGTGTGTCCCATGGCCACGTGCTGATGAGGATGCACCGTCTCCACGACCAGCACTAGACACAGAGCCTGCTTGCCCTCTCTTATTGGCTTGTGACTGTCTGCCTCTCCTTCTTGGCCTTCCAGACATACTAATGGCCTGTAGCTGCACTAAGCTGGGATATATATGTACTGATACTGCAGCTAGCAAAATCAACTGCCTGCCTGTAGTATGAGAACACCACCAACCTTCTACAGGTAGCTTTAGCTGAACACTGTGAGGTGGACGCACCCCACTAACTTGTAGGTTTAGCTGAACACTGTGAGCAGGACGCACTGCACTAACTGTAAATAGTCTAGCTGCCTGACTGTGGTACTAATAGGATCAAAAGAACACCAGCAATTTTCTTCAGGTAGCTGTATTTACTGTAACAAGACAAGCCTGCCTGTCAGTAAGAAGATAACAGAAACGGATCTAGCTGAACACTGTGAGCAGGACGCACCCCACTAGCTTGTAGGTTTAGCTGAACACTGTGAGGTGGACGCACCCCAGTAACTTGTAGGTTTAGCTGAACACTGTGAGCAAGACGCACCCCACTAACTTGTAGGTTTAGCAGAACACTGTGAGCAGGACGCACTGCACTAACTGTAAATAGTCTAGCTGCCTGACTGTGGTACTAATAGGATCAAAAGAACACAAGCAATTTTCTTCAGGTAGCTGTATTTACTGTAACAAGACAAGCCTGCCTGTCAGTAAGAAGATAACAGAAACGGATCTAGCGGAACACTGTGAGCAGGACATACCCCACTAACTTGTAGGTTTAGCAGAACACTGTGAGCAGGACGCTCTGCACTAAATGTAAATAGTCTAGCTGCCTGACTGTGGTACTAATAGGATCAAAAGAACACCAGTAATTTTCTTCAGGTAGCTTTATATACTGTAACAAGACAAGCCTGCCTGTCAGTAAGAAGAGAACAGGAACGGATCTAGCTGAACACTGTGAGCAGGACGCACTGCACTAAATGTAATTAGTCTAGCTGCCTGACTGTGGTACTAATAGGATCAAAAGAACACCAGTAATTTTCTTCAAAATACTGTAACAAGACAAGCCTGCCTGTCAGTAGGAATATAACAGGAACGGATCTAGCTGAACACTGTGAGCAGGACGCACTGCACTAAATGTAAATAGTCTAGAAGATAACAGGAACGGATCTAGCTAAACTGAATACAGTGTATATATATATATATATATGCAACACCTGGGATGCATATATATACACAATACACTTTAAGTGCAGCTAACTGACTGACTGTCCTGCCTAATCTAGCTAACTCAAATGAAATGACACTGTCTCTCTCTCTCTCTATTTCTCAGAACACCGGAACACACTGCACAGGGCCGCCGTGCAGGCGGCCTTATATAGTGTGGGGCGTGTACTAAATCCCCTGAGCCATAATTGGCCAAAGCCTCCTTGGCTTTGGCCAATTACGGCTCTCTGTTAAGGCGGTGCTGTGATTGGCCAAGCATGCGGGTCATAGTGCATGCTTGGCCAATCATCAGCCAGCAATGCACTGCGATGCCGCAGTGAATTATGGGCCGTGACGCGCCACACGAATTTGGCGCGAACGGCCCATATCGTTCGCAATTCGACGAACGATCGAACAGCCGATGTTCGAGTCGAACATGGGTTCGACTCGAACACGAAGCTCATCCCTACTTATAACAGGTGACTGACCATATCAATCAAATTGCAGGTGGACACAAACAGGGAGAATGCAATAGCCCACACTCGGATGCTGGAATGGGGGAGAAGGAGCACAAAAAGGATCCTGACACAGAATTTATCCAAAAAATCTCAAATTTTGTTCCCAGTGCACTACATTGTGGCCTCATCATACAGACTGGCTCCCCAAGTCGTTGCTTACACAATAAAGAAAGCTTGCAGGGAAAATTTTTTTTGGGGCTTTATAAATGCAATTATTGCTGCAGCAGATTCTATACACTGTACAGATGTGCCACTTTACAGGTAGACTAAGGGGGGCCCCAGGCATTACATTGAAATTCATTTTTTCATTTTTATGCTTTTACTGCAAGCATCAATAAATCACTGCTCATTTAAAAATGATGTCTTTTACAACCTTTTTTTCTTTGATACAGTGCCTTGAAAAAGTATTCACACCCCTTGAAATTTTCCACATTTTGTTATGTTACAATCAAAAACTTAAACGCATTTTATTGGGATTGTATGTGATAGATCAACACAAAGTGGCACACATGTGAAGTGGAAGGAAAATGATAAATGGTTTTCAATTTTTTTTTTACAAATAAATATGCTAAAAGTGTGGTGTGCATTTATATTTAGCCTCATTGAGACAATGCTTTGTAGAACCACCTTTCGCTACAATTACAGCTGCAAGTCTTTTTGGGGATGTCTCTACCAGCTTTGCATATCTAGAGAGAGATATTTTTGCCCATTCTTCTTTGCAAATTAGCTCAAGCTCTGTCAGATTTGATGGAGAACGTCTGTGAACAGCAATTTTCAAGTCTTGCCACAGATTCTCAATTGGATTTAGGTCTGGACTTTGACTGGGCCATTCTAACACATGAATATGCTTTGATCGAAACCATTCCATTGTAGCTCTGGTTGTATGTTTAGGGTTCTTGTCCTGCTGGAAGGTGAACCTCCGACCCAGTCTCAAGTCTTTTGCAGACTCTAACAAGTTTTCTTCTAAGATTGCTCTGTGCTTGGTTCCATAAATCTTCCCATCAACTCTGACTAGCTTTCCTGTCCCTGCTAAAGAAAAGCATCCCCACAACATGATGCTGCCACCACCATGTTTCACAGTGGGGATGGTGTGTTCAGGGTGATGTGCAGTGTTAGTTTTCTGCCACACATAGTGTTTTGCTTTTAGGCCAAAAAGTTAACTTTTGGTCTCATCTGACCAGAGCACCTTCTTCCACATGTTTTCTGTGTCCCCCACATGGCTTCTCGCTAACTGCAAACGGGACTTCTTATGGCTTTCTTTCCATAAAGGTCAGATTTGTGGAGTGCACGACTAATAGTTGTCCTGTGGACAGATTCTCCCACCTGAGCTCCAGAGTTGCCATGGGCCTCTTGGCTGCTTCTCTGATTAATGCTCTCCCTGCACAGGCTGTCAGTTTAGGTGGATGGCCATGTCTTGGTAGGTTTGCAGTTGTGTCAAACTCTTTCCATTTTTGAATGATGAATTGAACATTGCTCCGTGAGATATTCAAAGCTTGGGATATTTTTTTATAACCTAACCCTGCTTTAAACTTCCCTGACCTGTCTGGTGTGTTCCTTGGCCTTCATCATGCTGTTTGTTCACTAAGGTTCTCTAACACACCTCTGAGGGCTTCACAGAATAGCTGTATTTATACTTAGATTAAAATACACACAGGTGGACTCTATTTACATATTAGGTGACTTCTAAAGGCAATTGGTTCCACTACATTTTAGTTAGGGGTATCAGAGTAAAGGGGGCTGAATACAAATGCACGCCACATTTTTCACATATTTATTTGTAAAACATTTTGAAAACTATTAATCATTTTCCTTCCACTTCACAGTTATATGCCACTTTGAGTTGGACTGTCATATAAAATCCCAATAAAATACATTTACGTTTTTGGTTGTAACATGAAAAAATTTGGCAAGGCACTGTACATGTCCCCCAGGGCACTACCCAGACCCCCATAAACATTGTATACCAAATTACTTGCATGTAAGCCTTCAAAATGGTCACTTTTGATTTTTCATGTTCAGGTCCCATAGACTTCAATGGGGTTCACAATGTTCAAAAGCTCTGGGGCAAACCAAACAGGGGGTTGTTCAGCTCATCCCTACTTTTTACTACAACTGGTGCACCTCTGCAAAGAAACCAATCAGCTTCCAGGTTTTATTGCCAAAACTTTTATTGAACAAGCTGAAGTTAGACGCTGATTGGCTACCAGATTCTGAGTGTACTCATTTTTGTTAATCTACCCCTATGACTTCTCTCAGTCCACCCTTTTAGAGTAAAGGGCTATCCAGTCCCTCCCATTCCATTATTGGCTCATGTGAGCCTGCTGGCCAAAGTTAAAGAGCGCACAGGGCTTTATGAGTGGGAGCCAAAATTCACTTATTGTGAATTTGACCAAAATGCACATGACTGTGTGGAATTTGCTGGAAAGTCATAGAAAATTCATCATCAGGCAAATTCTAATTCCATGTCTACCATGGGGTTTTTAAATCCAATATATGTAAATGATAGAAATAAATAAAGTTTTTAACCAGTTTACTACCACCCTATAGCAGATGTTCTGCTACAGGGAGGCTGTTATGTTCAGAATCACATACAGTCTCTCAAAAAGTGAGTAGACCCCTCACATTTTTGTAAATATTTTATTCTATGTTTTCATGTGACAACACTGAAGAAATGACACTTTGCTACAATGTAAAGTAGTGATTGTACAGCTTTAATAACAGTTATTACAGTGTAAATTTGCTGTACCCTCAAAATAACTCAACACGCAGCCATTAATGTCTAAGACGTTGGCAACGAAAGTGAATACACCCATAAGTTAAAATGTCCAAATTGGGCCCATTTAGCCATTTTCCCTCCCCGGTGTCATGTGACTCATTATTGTTACAAGGTCTCAGGTGTGAATGGGGAGCAGGTGTGTTAAATTTGTTGTTATCGTTCTTAGTCTCCCATACTGGTCACTGGAAGTTCAACATGGCACCTCATGGCAAAAAATTTTTGCTCTACATAAAGATGGCCTAGGCTATAAGAAGATTGCCAAGACCCTGAAACTGAGCTTCAGCACAGTGGCCAAAACCATACAGCGGTTTAACAGGACAGGTTCCACTCAGAACAGGCCTCGCCATAGTCAACCAAAGAAGTTGAGTGCACATGCTCAGCGTCATATCCAGAGGTTGCCTTTGGGAAATAGAGTATGAGTGCTTCCAGCATTGCTGCAGAGGTTGAAGGGGTGGGGGGTCAGCCTGTCAGTGCTTAGACCATTCCCCGCACACTGCATCAAATTGGTCTGCATGGCTGTCATCCCAGAAGGAAGCCTCTTCTAAAGATGATGCACAAGAAAGCCCACAAACAGTTTGCTGAAGACAAGCAGACAAAGGACGTGGATTACTGGAACCATGTCCTGTGTTCTGATGAGACCAAGATAAAAGTATTTGATTCAGATGGAGTCAAGCATGAGTGGCGGCAACCAGGAGAGGAGTACAAAGACAAGTGTGTCTTGCCTACAGTCAAGCATGGCAGTGGGAGTGTCATTATCTGGGGCTGCATGAGTGTTGCCGGCACTGGGGAGCTACAGTTCATTGAGGGAACCATAAATGCCAACATGTACTGTGTTATACTGAAGAAGAGCATGATCCCTTCCATTCGTAGACTGGACCGCAGGGCAGTAATCCATGATACATGATAACGACCCCAAACTCACCTCCAAGACGACCACTGCCTTGCTAAAGAAGATGAGGGTAAAGGTGATGGACTGGCCAACCATGTCTCCAGACCTAAACCCTATTGAGCATTTGTGGGGTATCCTCAAATGGAAGGTGGAGGAGTGCAAGGTCTCTAACATCTACCAGCTCCGTGGCGTCATCATGGAGGAGTGGAAGAGGATTCCAGTTGCAACCTGTGAAGCTCTGGTGAACTCCATGCCCAAGAGGGTTAAGGCAGTGCTGGAAAACCACCCAAAATATTGACACTTTGGGCCCAATTTGGACATTTTCACTTAGGGGTGTACTCACTTTTGTTGCCAGCGGTTTAGACATTAATGGCTGTGTGTTGAGTTATTTTGAGGGGGCAACAAATTTACACTGTTATACAAGCTGTGTGTTGAGTTACACTGTTATACAGCCATTAATGGCTGTGTGTTGAGTTATTTTGAGGGGGCAACAAATTTACACTGTTATACAAGCTGTACACTCACTACTTTACATTGTAGCAAAGTGTAATTTCTTCATTGTTGTCACATGAAAAGATATAATAAAATATTTACAAAAATGTGATGGGTGTACTCACTGTATTTATGTGATCTGCACTTCCACATAGGGAGCACTTGCACATGCTGCTGGCGCACTGCTTTTGCTATGATTAGTCACAGCAGATTCCAATCAGCGGGTGCCAGCCAATGGATGTCCGCCGACATCCTTTGATTAGTGAGGAGAGACACAGGACGGAGCTCTATATATGTAAACAATGCAGAGCTCTGTTATGTCTGCAGGGATGTGGTGGATTTTGTTTCCCTGCAAAGCAGAGAATAAAATCCAGCACATCCCTTAATAAAAACACCACACTGTGTACACATACACGCTGGCTAGATACACATTTATCCCTTTAATTGCCCTAGATATTTAACCCCTTCCCAGCCATTGTCGTTAGTACAGTGACAGTGTATATTTTTATCACTGCATTAGTGTCACTGGTTCCCACAAAGTGTCAAAAATGTCATATTGTCCATCACAATATTTCAGTCCTGCTATAAGTCACTGATCACCACCATTACAAGTATAAAAAAATGTATTAATTAGAATTCCAGTATATACAACCGTTTGTAGAAGTTATAACTTTTGCCCAAACCAATCAATATACGCTTACTGGGATTTATTTTTACCAAAAATATGTTGCAGAAAACATATTGGCCTAAATTCATGAAGAAAATTGATTTTTTTTTATTGGATATGTTTTATAGGAGAAAGTAAAAAATATTGGCGTTTTTTTTTTTTTTTTGCAAAAATTTTGGCCTTTTTTGTTTATAGTGCAAAAAATAAAAAAACTAGTGGTGATCAAATATCACCAAAAGAAAGCTCTATTTGTGGGGAAAAAATGACAAATTTCATTTATGGACAGCATTGTATGACCACGCAATTAAAGTAACACAGTGCTGTATAGCAAAAAATGGTCTGGTCATGAAGGAGGGTAAATCTTCCGGAGGTCAAATGGTTAATATAACTAATAAATATTAAATACTGTATTTATTGGCGTATAACACTAACTTTTTCACCATGAAATTTGGGTGCAAATAGCGTGTGCGTGTTATACGCCAATACTTCAATTTTAGCTGCCTCGGAGGGGACAGGGAGGGGGGCAGGACGAGCGGCATCAGATTACATACAGTGAGAAACTCCTGTTTACTTGGCGGCCTCTGTAATAGGAAGTCCCGTCTCCTGGGCCACCATTGGACCACTGTTCTGTCTATCATAGGAGATTCTCACTGTATGTAACCTGTCGGCGCTCATTCCACCCCTCTCCCTGTCCCCTCTAGGCTGCAGATGGACATCGATCAGGCTGCACTGATGGCAATGGTGAGGCTGCTGCATTGATGTGGACTGATGAGGCTGCATTGATGGCACTTGTGAGGCTGCAGATGGGAATTGATCAGGCTGCAGATGGGCAATGACCCTTATTTTGCTTCAAAGTTCCTTATTTAAAATTTAAGTTTTTTTCCTGAAACTTCCCTCTGAAAATGAATGTGCGTGTTATACGCCGATAAATACGGTAAGTATAAACAATTATATGTCTAGACTTTAGTCAGATTTGTCAATTCATTTTACCTTTTAGAAATATTTCCGAATATTGTCCACAAACATTGAAAATAATGACTGTTTTTCTGTTTTGAAGATCAGTTATGGAGCTACGGACTATTCTCTAACAAATAGGCTTCTCTATCCTCGTGTATTCCGGACAGTTCAGAATGACCATGTTTATTATATGGCTGTTATTAAGTTGTTGAAACATTTTAGCTGGACGTGGGTTGGAATATTTGCATCACAAGATGATGCTGGAGACAATGATAAGGAGATATTAATAAAGTACATGAAAAGTAATGGTATTTGTGTTGAATATTCAGTTTCATTTTGGTCTAGTTTGAATGATAACATTAATGTAGAACAAATTATAGACAATGTACATTTTGTTATTAAAAACTCCAGTGCTAAAGTAATTGTATTATGTGGATCTTTTATCAGTAACTATTTATTTCTTGATTTTTTCTTTGATAATAATGCCATTTATGATAAAACATTTATTGTTCCTCCTCTGAGATCTCTCAGCTCTACAAGATATAATCCACACACATTCTTTAATGGTAGCTTGGTTCTGGATTTATACCCTTTATTCATTCCAAATAAAGAACATTTTTTTGATAGAATTGACAAGACTTATACCTTAAATAATTCATCATATTCCGTCTATTTTTTATCAATTGCAAAGTGTATGTCTGAAAACAAAGAAAATAGAAACAATACCATATTATGTCTACTTAACTATTTTGGGTCTCTGGAAGAAGAAATGTATCCAAATTTATTTAATATTCTGGATCAAGGACACTCTCCACGAATTTATTATGCGGTAGAAGCTATGGCCAAAGCACTGCATGATATCAATCTGTTCTATAAAGGAAAATTGTATAATAAGCATCCTCATTATTACAGACATAAGGTACAGTATACAGCCTTTTCAAGGACTTTCAGTAAATTAAAAAAATATACTTTTCTGGTATTGGTGATCATTTGAAATTTAGCCTAAAAATTGATACAGTAAAATACTAAATATCCAAATCCCCGCCCTTCTCTATAAAAATATAGTTTGGCCTGATGGACAAACACAACCAATTAACCCTTTAATCAGGGGTGGTGTCAGGTTGCACCTGCAAAATTTCCCCTATCACCCCCATAGCACCCCATTAGCAGCCATCTTAGGTGCCTTGGGAAGAGATTCACAGTTTAGAGTCCGGGTCTCCTTCTTATCATGGTGACTGCAGGGAGACCCGGCTGCTGATACTATCAGCACTGTCAGCCCCCCTATGTACACACAGCAGGGTTTCTCCTATCTTTCAGAACATTAGTCAGATGCAAGACGATGTAATTCTAGTGCCTCGGCCAGCATAGGGAGGAATCTATGGAGTCATTTACTAAGTCATAAGCAATCATCATCCGTCTATGCTGCAACCTCTCCCTCTTCCCCGCCACTGGATTTTGACTTCAGGCAGTTCCAGAGCGAGAGAAAGAAGCTACAGAGCAGCTACAGAGCAGCCCCATTTACTTGACTGGGTTGTGTTTGGTGGGTGCTAGCACCTGGCAAAAGCATTGGGGTGTATAATTCCTGCTGTGAAGCAAAGCATCATGACTGCAGCCACCCCCAACCACTGCCTATACAAAGGGGTAGCAGGTGGGGTGGTAAAACCCTGCTTAACTGCATGGTTTTACCACCCTCTAACCAGTAGTGTGAATGAGCCCTAACATTGTGGGTGTTTCACAATAAATCTCACTAAAGCAAAAAATGAGCTTTCCTTCTAACCACACCCTCCCTCCTGTTACTGTGAAGTTTTTTTTATCTAACCTGATAAAAATATATGCCACCAATCAACGTAAGGGCTCATTTACATTTGCAATAAGGGAGCTACACAAACAGGGATTTTACTGCCACCCTCCGACCAACACCACCCTGCAACCATGTGTAATGCATACAGTGCAGTGCTGAAGGCTTTAAAGGGTTAAAAGAGAATTGTGGTTTAAAAAAAAAAACATTTATACTTACCTATGTGGTGATGTGATGATCAGATCCTGCAGCTGTCCTCCACCACCTCTCACATGACTGCTGAACGCTCAGTTCTTGGTCTTCAGTGAGCAGAGTGATGACGGTCAGTCACCGGCTCTCTGCTATTCCCTCCAGTGCTCACTGGAGTGTTGGGCTGTGGAGGGGGTGGAAGCGGCTGGCTCAGTCTGTCAGTAGCACAATGAAAGTCTGAACCAGCTGCTGATTAGGCATCTAGGCAGATCCTAACCATATTGTTGGGATCTGTCCAGAGCATGGACGGGCTCTGTGGTGTCAGCTGACATCAGCCTTTAGCCCGCTGTCTGCTGAATCTGAGTCACAGGAGTGCAGAACAAAGTGCAGTCCTCTGACCCACATGAGAAATATGGCCGACATAACTTTGGCCATACTTCTCCTTTAACCTCCCTAGCAGTAATCCCGAGTGTGGCTCGGGGGGGGGGGAATTTTCCTTGTCAAAAGAAGTTTATTGAGTATATAATGTTATAAAGATACATAAAGTACGTTTACAAGGATCTATAAAGTAAGCTCATTGTTTTACAGTAGGGTTTCTATAGGTAAATATAATGAAATTTCAAATATTAAACATTGGGTTTACGTAAACCTAAATTAAAGATATATATCATTTCCTTAGTTACTTTTGTAGGTATTTAAATGATTTATACCTACTATACATATTGTTTACAAGTAGGGTGTATATAGGTCAAATAAATTCTGATAATGAGCTTTAATCGTAAGGTGGAGAAAAGGAAAGAAAAAGAAGAAAAAGGGTTGAAAGGTAGAGGTATGGTCCACAAGGTTGTCCCGCTCGTCAGTTTATTATTCTTTTTAGTTCTCTTTGAAGCCTTAGAATGGGTGTCTCTGTAAGTCATTTAATCTGTTACCATGGCAACAGGACAGAATCTTTGAAGTTTGACAGGAACTGTTGTTTTATCCAAGGATGCCAAAGTTTTTCAAATTTTGGAATTTGATTTTGATCGATGGCTACCATCTTAGCATGGGACATTGTATTATTCATTCTGTGAATTGTTTCTGCTAGTACCAATGTAGGAGATTTCCATGCCTTGGCCACTGTTTGTTTTGCAGCCGTTATTAGTTGGATCATAAGTTTGAATTGAGAGAGTGTTAACCATTCCGGTTTTAGATTAAGTAAAGTTAAATATGGATCTGGTTGTATTATTTTTTTAAATATTTTAGATGCAATCACGAAGACTTCCTTCCAGAAGGTTTGGATTACAGGGCACGTCCACCATATGTGTAAATATGTGCCTATTTCTGGGCATCCTCGAAAACAAAGAGCTGAGGTATTAGGTGAATTTTTTGCCACTCTAGCGGGTACAAGGTACCAGCGAGTTAGGACTTTATAATTTGTCTCCAGTGCTAAGATGTTGGGTGAAGATGACTTAGATGTGAGCCATATGTTAGACCAGTCCGTGTCTTCTAAAGTTTGTCCCAGGTCCTCCTCCCACTTCTGAACGTAAGAGGGTCTATTAAGATTTGCTACTCCATATAATTGATTATAAAGTGATGAAATTGTACCTTTAGCAAATGGATCTTTTGTACAGATTGATTCAAAAATGGATAATTGGGATAATGGTGTATCCCCCTTTAGGAATGGTGTATAGAAATTTTTGATTTGGAGATATCTAAATATCTCAGAGTTTGGTAGATCATATTTTTCTCTAAGCGATGGGAATGAAAGGAATGATTTAGATGCTATGAAGTCATTTAGTGTCTGAATGCCTGATGTTTTCCAAGCTTTAAAAGAATTTGGGTAGATCCATGCCGGATAAAAGGCCGGATTTCTGATAAAAGAAAGGAGAGGATTGTGTGGAGATTGTAACTGATATTTGGTTTTTAGTTTATCCCAGAGAGATAAGAAGTGTTTAGTTATGGGATTATGAATTTTAAAGCGGTCTTTAGGATCAAGCCATAATAAATTTGATATTAATAGTGGGTCATTTTCTGAAGCCTCTATAAATACCCATAATGGGATTTCCTGTTTTGCATGGTATTTGGACAGACTGGCCAAATGTGCTGCTCTGTAGTAGTTAGTAAAATTAGGGTATCCCAGGCCTCCTTTATTTTTGGGAAGATGTAGTGTGTGTATAGGTATACGTGGTTTAGAAGAGCCCCATATAAACAAAGTTGCTCTTTTTTGTACTATTCTCAAAAAATAGGAAGGAATTGGAATAGGGAGGACTCTGAATAGATAAAGCAATTTGGGTAGAATAGTCATTTTGATTGCATTAATCTTCCCTATCCAGGATAAAGGAAGTTGCGACCATTGTTTTATTAGATTTGTGATCTGTCTTAATACAGGAGGATAATTGGTTGAGAATAAGTCAGAATGAGATGCTGTTAAATGAATTCCAAGATATGGGATTGATTTTTCTGCCCATGTGAATGGGAGTGCAGCCCTAGCCGGGATCAATTCCATGTTTGTGAGTGAAATATTAAGTATTAGGCATTTCTTAGGATTAATCATAAGGCCGGATAGGGCTGCAAATCCATCAAGAGCTGGTATTAAGTTAGGACCAGAGACCTGTGGTGATGATAGAAAAAGTAATATATCGTCTGCAAATATACATAATTTGTGTGTAATACCTCCTACTTCAATGCCAGTTATAGTTTGGTTTGTTCTGATGTATTGGGCCATGGGTTCGAGTATAAGGGCAAATAATAAGGGAGATAATGGGCAACCCTGTCGGGTACCTCTTTCGATATTAAAGGCTTCAGATTTGTATCCAGCATATTTTATGTAGGCTTTGGGTTTATTATATAATGCTTTGATCCATGTTAAAAAGTGGGGTCCAAAACCCCATTTTTGTAATGAATATTGCATATATTGCCAGGATACTGTGTCAAATGCCCTCTTAATATCGAGAGATAGAAAACATAAAGGGATTTTCCGTTTTTTTAGCAATATGTGCCAATAACACTGCCCTGCGTATATTATCGCCTGCCTGTCTATTTGGCATGAAGCCTACTTGATCTCTATGTATTAATTTTCCTATAATGCTATTAAGGCGTTTTGCTATTATTTTTGCTAATAATTTAATATCGAGGTTTAACAGAGAGATAGGCCGATAATTCACACAGGAAGTATCATCAGAAAGGGGTTTTGGGATCATACAAACAATTGCCATTAGTGTTTCTTGCCGAAAAGAATGTCCATCTAGAAGTTTGTTAAAAGTTTCAGTGAGAATGGGAGAGAGTATTTCTGAGAATGTTTTATAGTATAAAGCCGAGTAGCCGTCTGGGCCTGGTCTTTTGTTAAGTTTTAGGTGTTTTATGGCGTTAGCAACTTCATCTATAGTTATAGGCTCATCCAAACTGCTTTTTTGATTCTGAGATAACTCAGGTAAGGTTATTTTTGAGAAGAAGGATTCAGCCTCTGTAGGATTAAATTCATTGTTTGTCTTATATAAAGTTGTGAGATGTGAGTGAAATTTATGGACTATTTTAACTGGATTACAAGTGTAAACATTTTTTGATAATTTCAAACGTATTGGTTTGAAAGATTTGTTAGTTGAATTTAATGCCCGAGCCAAATATGTACCTGGTTTGTTTGTATTCATGTAGAAATTGTGTTTGGAGCGTTTGAGGGATTTATCAACTGACTCAGTGAGAAATAGATCGTATTCCAATCTAGATTTTTCCAGATGAGATTTTGTACTCTGAGATGGATTATCTTGAAATGATATGTAGGCTGCATTAAAATTGAGTTCTAGTTTTTTTGCTAGATTTTTGCGTTCCCGTTTAAATAGTGCCATTTGTCTTTGTATTGTACCACGCAAGACAGGCTTATGAGCTTCCCACAGTGTTATTGGGGAGATGTCTGTTGTATTATTAATTGATATGTATTCCTTTAAAGCTTGTTCAATGGCCATCTGATGTAGTGGGTGTTTGAGCATTATGTCCGGTAAGTACCACGTTGGGTCATGCGCTTTTGGTATGGCTGAGGCTATAGTAGTGTATACTGCATTATGGTCAGACCACGGAATCGGAATTATATCTGATGCAATAATTTCTGGTATCATTCCTATTGTTAGAAAAATATGATCTATTCTGGTGAAGGTTTGATGAGGGTGCGAGAAATAAGTGAATTTCTTTTTCATTGGGTTACTTTCTCTCCACGAATCTACCAGATTGTATTTGGAAAGAAGTTGAGAAAAAGGTAATCTAGAGGTTATTTTGGATGGTGTAAAAGGTGATTTATCTAGAAATGGGAGGAGGACCTGGTTCGAATCCCCACACATTATCACTGTTCCTATTTTGTGTGTATTAATCACTTGTAATATATGTGAAAGGAATGGTGTAGGTTGTTTGTTAGGAGCGTAGTAGGAAATCACCGTGATTGCTGTATCCATTATATAACCCATGAGTATCAGGTATCTACCTTCTGGGTCTTTAATTTCTGATGATAAGGTGAATGGTGTGGATCGGTGAAATGCAATTAGAGTTCCCCTTTGCTTGGTACAGGCAGAAGCCGTGTAAATTTGTTGATAAAAAGGAGAAATATATTTTGGAGTAGAATCTTTGGTGAAGTGTGTTTCTTGGAGGCATACTATGTGAGCCTTCTTGTTATGGAAAGTACGGAAGGCTTTGGTCCTTTTTTGAGGGACATTTATTCCCTGAACATTCAGGGAAAGTATTTTCAGTGGTGCCATGGCAATATATCTAATAGTTTTGACTTACTTTTTGTTATGCAGAGCTGACTGCGCAGATCAACCTGTGTGGACTGAAGAGATGAATAGATAGAAAAGAAACCAGTGAATTCTGGAGTAAAGAGTAAACAAAAAACATATGAGATTAGATGATACATTGTATAAATTATTTTTTGAAAGTAATCACAATTTACCCGTGAAAGAGAATAAATATCTCTCTCAGGGGAATAAGTGCCTTCGTCACACTCCCACATAATATGGTTGGGAGAATGAGGAGGGCTAATGGGGGTACACGGATCTTCCGCTTACAGGAGAGAAGTGCTATGTCAAAAGACATCAAAATGATGTTTCATTAATTGGAGTGCAGAATATAGTTTTTGTTGAAATTATTTATTCCAGGGTGGTTGTATATGGTTAGTCTTGCCCTAGGCTAAATAATTCAGTTAGAAAGGTACTGTTAATAACTTTGGTATTGATGAAGATAGTTTGAATTATTTTGGGATTTTAACCCTTTTAGAGTAAACAATTACATATTTTATTCATATGCAACTGTTTAGATATGTTAACTCAAAAAATTGAGGTTGTATTGCTTCAGATTAGAATAAACAAAAACATAATTCTAGGAACTAGTTAGGTAATAATATATTTGTTTTAAGAAAAGAAAGAAAAAGCTTCCATTACTTCTGGATTATTGAACATATTTGTCCTAAAAAGTAATAAATCTATTGTTATTACCTGATAATATATAACTGAACAAGAATTTCCTTATTTCACTTATATATTCTAAGGCTATATGAATCAGAAGTAATAAGAAATATAACTGGAATGTAACATGATCCCACACAGTGTGTGACTATCAGAATGCAGTTACATTCAGTTATAAATATAGGTTTTTTTATAGAGAACCATCTCTTAGTATAATAAATGAAGAGATATCAGGAATTAGGATGTCAGTCCATTGAATCTTCTTGGTCCATGGATGATGTGGCATAACGGCCTCTTTTGTGAGAATGATGATTCCCATTTTGTTCTGAAATTTTCTGGGTGCTGCCTGAAGGTGAAGATGATGCCATTCTTCTGCGTGTGGGAGTGTTGCTGCTTGTGGGTTCTGTCAGATTTAATTTTAAAATTGTTTGTTGTAGTTCATCTGCTGATCTGCTTCTGTAAATTGTACCTTGGTAGTTAAATCTGACTGAGAAGGGGAAGCCCCATTGATACATAATGTTGTGGCGTTGCAGTTCCATTAGTTGGGGTTTCATGGATCGTCTTTTAGTAATAGTAAGTTGGGATAGGTCAGCAAAAATTTGATAATTGTGTCCTTGAAAATTAAGTTCCTTTTTTTCTCTTGCAGCAATTAGTATTTGTTCTTTCGTTCTGTAATAATGAAATTTTGTGATTATATCACGTGGGGGCCCATCTTTCTTTTTGGCTGTGAGGGCTCTGTGTACTCTGTCCAGTTCTAAACGTTCAATAGGGATATCTGGCTTTAGTTCTTGTAACAGAGCAGTAATAGTAGATTGCAGGTCTGTCACAGTTTCAGGTATTCCCCTTATGCGCAAGTTTGAACGTCTGGCTCTGTTTTCGTAATCTTCGAGCTTAGTTTGAAGTATTAAATTCTCTTTTTTTAATTGTTCCAATTCTGTTATATTTTCTTGGGGTGTAATTTCAATTTCATCCATTTTTATTTCTAGGGCGGCGGTGCGGTTTCCCAGCTCTCTTATTTCTTTGGTTAGGCTTTTTGTTATTTGGTCTGAGGTTTGTTTTAAAGCCTTATGAAGCATCTTTTCAAATTGTAATAATATTACTGGGGATGCTGAGGAGGCTTGTGGAGAAGTTTGTGAGAGGATTTGTTCTGTATCTGACTCAAATGGAGAGTCTTGCTGTGACATTTTCTGTCTGTGAGAGCGCCCTGATGCTGTATCTTGTGAGGTGACTGGAGCTGCTTCAGCTGCAGTGAGTGCCTGTGAGCTCTTTGTGAGGTGATTTTTATTTCTGCCACGGTTTCCTCCCAGTACCATATTTCCTGCCCAAACTTTCACAGTTTGTTCCCAGGGGCAAAAAGGTTCAAATGGATACCTTTTGCGCCTGCAGGCTCCGCTTTGTCCTTCTCTTCTCTCCTCAGCGGTGTGGAGCTCTAACAATGCATGTCTGCTCCGCTAGGCTCCGCCTCCTGCCCCCCGGGGGGGGAATTTTCATTACCAAAAGCGGTAACCCCAAGCCACACTCAGGATTGCATTGCAGGATCCAAACAAAGTTACTTACCTTGTCCCCAGGATCCTGCAATGTCTCCCCCCCCACTGTGTGTGTGGGATGTGTCCTCCACGCAATCTATCACTGTGCCGGTCTCTGTTCCCTGCGAGTGTCGCAACGCATGGGGCGGACCCCGGCGCCAGATTCAGAAAGTGAAAAAAGCATAATACATACACTACACTGTAATCTTACAGATTACATTACTGTAATAAATCATTTCACATCCCTTTTGTCCGTAATGCTTTGTCCAGTGCCCTGCATGCAGTTTTATATTATTTTTATATATATATATATATATATATATATAAACAAATATATATATATATATATATATATATATATATATATATATATATATATATATATATATATATATATATATATATATATATATATACACACACTCCATGGCATCCAAAAAGTGTCCCTTTACATCACAAGCGGTTTTAGACCAGCTAGAAAACAGCGACATTAAATTAGAATCACTTGCAGAATTGAACGATAGTGATTTGTGGGGAAATTCGTCATCAGACACTGAAAGTAACAACAGCGACAATTCTGCAACTGAGCACATTTCTGTGTTTTTGATTTGATTACATTATTGAATACATTTTATTATTATTATATTATTATTTGTTATAATTATTTATAGTTATTTATTATAATATAATTTATGATTTCGTGTTTCAAACGTTATCATACCCGGGATGTCTACTAGACTCTTGTTTGGACAGATTTAAGTTAGTTATTCCTAAGAATTACAGGCCTACAATATAAAATGGCAAATTTACATGCAAAACAATGTACCGCTTTGAGACGCAAAAATCTGACATAATCATACCACCAGGGAGGTTAAAACAGGCAGTGAGGAGGCAGCATATCACCTCTCAGTCACCTGTCAAGTGTCTATGAAAAGCAATTCCCCGAGAATAGTTTTTCCCAGGAATGACATTGGCAGCTAAAGATGTAAACAAGTCCCAACAGAGCAATTTTCACTCACCGCCAATATAACTGGGCATTAAACTAGCCAAAATGTCACCGGGGGCATTGTTGCTCAATGACATTACCTAGATCAGTGTTTCGTAACACCAGCCCTCAAGGTGCCCCAACAGGTCATGTTTTCAGGCTTTCCATTTTTTTTGCACAGGTGATTTTATTAGTTTCACTGCCTTAGTAATTACCACAGCTGTTTCATCTGAGGAAAAACCTGAAAACATGACCTGTTGGTGCACCTTGAGGACTGGAGTTGAGAAACAATGATCTAGATGATCAGTGGAAATTAGACACGTACTATTCGTTCTGGTCCGAATACAAATTCTGACAAATTTTGGGTTATTCAGAGATTGGGATGTATCCCAATCTCTGAATGAAATACAACCCCTGGCAAAAATTATAGAATCACCAGTCCCTGAGGATGTTCCTTCAGTTGTTTATTGTTGTAGAAAAAAAGCAGATCACATATATGGCCAAAAACTAAAGGCATTTCAAATGGCAACTTTCTGGCTTTAAGAAACACTAAAAAAAATCAAGAAAAATAATTGTGGTGGCCAGTAACAGTTAGATTTATAGAACAAGCACAGGGAATAAATTATGGAATCACTTAACCCTGAGGAAAAAATTATGGAATCATGAAAAACAAACAAACAAAATAACACTCCAAACACATCACTAGTACTTTGTTGCACCACCTCCGGCTTTTATAACTGCTTGCAGTCTCTAAGGCATTGACTTAATGAGTGATAAACAGTACTCTTCATCAATCTGGCTC
Source organism: Aquarana catesbeiana (assembly GCF_042186555.1). Classification (NCBI taxonomy): domain Eukaryota; kingdom Metazoa; phylum Chordata; class Amphibia; order Anura; family Ranidae; genus Aquarana; species Aquarana catesbeiana. The sequence goes on from NC_133324.1 coordinate 939,052,939, forward strand.
CAGCCTTCTCTGATTGCTGTTGCCAAATCATCTTTGCAGGTTGGAGCCTTGTCATGGACCATTTTCTTTAACTTCCACCACAGATTTTCAATTGGATTGAGATCTGGACTGTTTGCAGGCCATGACATTGACCTTGTGTGTCTTTCTTCAAGGAATTTTTTCACAGTTTTTGCTCTATGGCAAGATGCATTATCATCTTGATAAATGATTTCATCATCCCCAAACATCCTTTCAATAGATGGGATAAGAAAAGTGTCCAAAATTTCAATGTAAACCTGTGCATTTATTGAAGATTTAATGACAGCCATCTCCCCAGTGCCTTTACCGGACATGCAGCCCCATATCATAATTGACTGGAAATTTGCATGTTTTCTTCAGACAGTCGTCTGCATAAATCTTATTGGAACGGCACCAAAAAAAAGTTCCAGCATCATCACCTTGCCCAATGCAGATTCGAGATTCATCACTGAATATGACTTTCATCCAAGCATCCACAGTCCACGATTGACTTTCCTTAGCCCATTGTAACCTTGTTTTTTTTTGTTTAGGTGGTAGATATGGCTTTCTTTTAGCTTTTCTGTATGTAAATCCCATTTCCTTTAAGCGGTTTCTTACAGTTCGGTCACAGATGTTGACTCCAGTTTCCTCCCATTTGTTCCTCATTTGTTTTGTTGTACATTTTCTGTTTTCAAGGCATATTGCTTTAAGTTTTCTGTCTTGACGCTTTGATGTCTTCCTTGGTCTACCAGTATGCTTGCCTTTAACCACCTTCCCATGTTGTTTGTATTTGGTCCATGTTTTAGACACAGCCGACTGTGAACAACCAACATCTTGTGCAACACTGCGTGATGATTTACCGTCTTTACCTACATACTAACAAGCAGATTTAATCTGATGCAGGTGTTAATGTTTGTAATGAAAATTTACAGGGTGATTCCATAATTTATTCCTCAGAATTGAGTGATTCCATAATTTATTCCCTGTGCTTGTTCTATAAATCTAACTGTTACTGGCCACCACAATTATTTTTCTTGATTTCTTTTAGTGTTTCTTAAAGCCAGAAAGTTGCCATTTGAAATGCCTTTAGTTTTTGGCCATGTCTGTGATCTGCTTTTTTTCTACAACAATAAACAACTGAAGGAACATCCTCAGGGACTGGTGATTCCATAATTTTTGCCAGGGGTTGTAGTAACAAATTTAATTTAAATAAGTTAAAATGTGTTCTGCTTATTCTTTTTCGAATGAATTGCACATTTTCAGAATAATTAGAATTCGGATTGGTTGAAAAATGATCGACCGATTAGAATTCCGTGTGAAGAATAACTGGTTGTTATGCAGCGGGCCGGGGAGCCGGCTGTCATGTCCTTAACAACCAATGACTCATCAGCTGCATAGATGTGAACCTAGGGTAAAGGTTAGATTCACTGGTCAGAAAAGTGCATCTTGCAAGATGAGCAATTAATGACTGGACCCTCTGATCTAAAGGCTGATATCAGATTGGACGCAAACAACAAAATTCCATCCCTCAAAAAAAGCAGCTCCAGATGATATCCTTCCTGTCCTGCAAAGACTCACCTGGTCACTAGAAATTATATTTTTCTTCTGGCTTTAATGACTGGAAGCATCATTTAGCTCATTTACCATGAGCCCAGGGTGGCAAGACATCCCTGCCCTTGACTGAAAGGAGAATGCAGATGAGATCAGCACCAAGTCTTTACATGACACTCCTCTCTGCGGAATTTAGGTTCAACCCAAGTGGAGGGTGGGACCAGAGGGGGGATATCAGGAGTGAGTTGGACTTTAAATATAAATTTTTATTTGACAAATTTCTATTCCTTATTTAACATACTTTTCTCTTTCTATTTTCATGTTGAAGTTGCATCACTATTTAAAAGAAATTAAATATGCGTTTGGCTTAAATGAGCCAGCACCTTTTTTTAATGAATACGGAGAATTTGTTTATCACTACAAAATAACAAATTTGATATATATGGATAATATCACTGTGATTTATAATGATGTGGGGAATTTTACATCCTGGGCTCCAGAAGATCAGCAATTTCAAATTAATACTGAAGCCATAACATGGAAGCTCGGCAGGGAGGTAGGCTGCATTTGGTCAATGATGTCACCACTATCGCTGCCTCTTCCCTTATATATCTGATGGTAGCTCAGCCAGGTCATCGCATATCATTTGGTGGTGGGCATTGTGACTGATTTACAACAAGGGACATTTTTGGGGAATTTTTTATTTTGTTTTTATTAAGAACTTGTCTATTTCTAAGTTACTTTTTTTTTTGTAAATGAGTAGGGGTACTATGTACCCCATACTCATTCACATGGGGGGCAGTATCTGGATGCCCCCTAAATTTTAAATGGGGCTTCCAGATTCTGATAAACTTCCTACCTGCAGACTCCCAAAACCACTAGGCAAAGGTTTAAGTGAAGAGGCCCTGGTCTTTATCAACATGGAGACAAAGTGCTTTGTCTAAGGGGTTCCCTCTAGCAAGGTACTTTCCTCATGCGCCCCCCCGCCTTTTTCCTAGCCAGCCAGGCTAAATGCTCAGGTTAAGGGTGTGGAATGAATTTTTAGTGGGACCTCACATGATATTTTTAAAACCTGTACCAGACTCAAAGGGTTTGATATGTATGGGAGGAGGGCAGGGTACTACACTTTTTTCATTCTTGCTGTAGAAAAAAAAAACTGTGTAAATTGGCAGCAAATTACATTCAGTGTGATATGACTGATTTCTGATTGGGACTCTAAAACAAAGTTAATTTAGCAAGCTTAAGGGCAGCTTACCTAGCCGGCATTTGAGGTCTGCGTTTCCCGATGATCCCGATCGAAGCGCGGTTCCTACTGGAGACTCTGCCAAACTCCTGGCTGGCTTGCCAAGACTGATATGACTGATTTCTGATTGGGACTCTAAAACAAAGTTAATACTGCAGCTGCAGGAACAGATTCACAGGACTCAATCACTGTGTTTAAAATGTCCGTTCAGTGAAAAATTTATTATTACATGTTATTTTATACATAGATAAGAAAGGGGTGGTGTGAGATGTTATTAAATAGTAACAAATAGCAATATGTTATTAAAAGCTAACAAATAGAAATATATTATTAAAAACTAGCGAATAGAACAATTGCAAAAGTAAAACCTTGAAAAGGGAGGGGGGAGTAGAGAGCGTTTAGTAGGAGAAGTGTCTGTGTGTTAGGTGAAGGTTACAGAACACATTTCAACAGTGAGAACAAAATGGATTCTCTTGTGCTTAAATGAACAGTACAATGAATGTCCATGTCATTTCCCCCCTTTTGTTTATTTGACACCATTCTTCTCCGCGTTACGTTCAGCCGATTGCAGTGAACAGCTCTCTTTTGAACACTAAAGGGTATTCTGGACTTTGATCTGGTCGCACTGTATCTTTGCGAACAGCCAAAGCAGGTACTAACTTCCCAATATAACATGTACCTGTAACATTAGTAGGAAGCCAGGCGTAAGCTTTATTTCCACATATATAATATAACCCTCTACGTATGGACGGTATGCCTGCTCCTAAAAAACTGGAAGCAATAACATGGAATCTCAGGAAACCGATATTTTCACATATTGGAAACTGTGAGCAATTTGTACTATAAAGGGTTCTATTTAGTTCTGGATCTGGGATATAATAATATTGACCATAGTTTCCTCCATAAACTGTAATTTTTGCTCTGCTGCAATCTGAATTGCCCAACCGTCTACATTTAGTGTTAAACGGGCATGTAATGTTTAAACAAATCTGTGGAGTGTTTATCTGTTTCGAAACCATCAAAGTTACTGATCTGTGCTCATTAGCTGTGGAGACTATGTATGAGCCATTTATTCTGGTCCTGTTTAGATCAATGAAATTGAGAGGCATTGCTATCATGGGTATTGTTCCTGTTTGGGGATGTAAGTGAGAACACACCCAGCAGTTACTAGCGTTGCTATGGGTTGCATACAATTTTAACATTTGGATGAAAGGGTTATTTTTCCATGTCTCAGTTCTCACAAACAACAAAAAGAAAAGAAACATTATCATCTTTTTTTCAAAGGATATCATCACTTCAGGATTTTCTTGCAGTGACTGGCGTGAATCCAGGTGGGCTTTCCTTCCAACTTGACAGCAGAACCGGTTGTCAAAAGCACCAAATGTGGTCCGTCAAATTTTGGTTCTAGTGGCTTTCTGACGTGTCGCTTGACCACCACCCAGTCACCTGGTTGGATTCTGTGAATACCTGAAACAGAATCTGGGTCGGGGATAGATTTATAAACACCTTCATGTATTTTATTCAATATTCTTTGCAAAATCTGAACATATTCTAACAGATTAGAGTGAGAAGCCTGCAACTGTTGGGGAATAGGGATGAGCCGAACACCCCCCTGTTCGGTTCGCACCAGAACATGCGAACAGGAAAAAAGTTCGTTCGAACACGCGAACACCGTTAAAGTCTATGGGACACGAACATGAATAAACAAAAGTGCTAATTTTTAAAGGCTTATATGCAAGTTATTGTCATAAAAAGTGTTTGGGGACCTGGGGACCTGGGTCCTGCCCCAGGGGACATGGATCAATGCAAAAAAAAGTTTTAAAAACGGCCGTTTTTTCAGGAGCAGTGATTTTAATAATGCTTAAAGTCAAACAATAAAAGTGTAATATCCCTTTAAATTTCGTACCTGGGGGGTGTCTATAGTATGCCTGTAAAGGGGCGCATGTTTCCTGTGTTTAGAACAGTCTGACAGCAAAATGACATTTTGAAGGAAAAAACTCATTTAAAACTACCCGCGGCTATTGCATTGCCGACAATACACATAGAAGTTCATTGATAAAAACGGCATGGGAATTCCCCAAAGGGGAACCCCGAACCAAAATTAAAAAAAAAAAATGACGTGGGAGTCCTCCTAAATTCCATACCAGGCCCTTCAGGTCTGGTATGGATATTAAAGGGAACCCCGGCCAAAATTAAAAAAAAAAAATTGACGTGGGGTTCCCCCTAAATTCCATATCAGACCCCAAGGGTCTGGTATGGATTTTAAGGGGAACCCCGCGCCAAAAAAAAAAAAAAAAAAACGGCGTGGGGTCCCCCCAAAAATCCATACCAGACCCTTATCCGAGCACGCAACCTGGCAGGCCGCAGGAAAAGAGGGGGGGACGAGAGTGCGCGCCACCCTCCCTCCTGAACCGTACCAGGCCACATGCCCTCAACATTGGGAGGGTGCTTTGGGGTAGCCCCCCAAAACACCTTGTCCCCATGTTGATGAGGACAAGGGCCTCATCCCCACAACCCTGGCCGGTGGTTGTGGGGGTCTGCGGGCGGGGGGCTTATCGGAATCTGGAAGCCCCCTTTAACAAGGTGACCCCCAGATCCCGGCCCCCCCCCCTGTGTGAAATGGTAAGGGGGTACATAAGTACCCCTACCATTTCACGAAAAAAGTGTCAAAAATGTTAAAAACGACAAGAGACAGTTTTTGACAATTCCTTTATTTAAATGCTTCTTCTTTCTTCTATCTTCCTTCATCTTCTGGTTCTTCTGGCTCTTCTGGTTCTTCCTCCGGCGTTCTCGTCCAGCATCTCCTCCGTGGCGTCTTCTATCTTCTTCTCCTCGGGCCGCTCCGCACCCATGGCATGGGGGGAGGCTCCCGCTCTTCTCTTCTTCTTTTCTTCTCTTCTTCTCTTCTTCATTTTCTTCTCCGGGCCGCTCTGCAACCCATGCTGGCATGGAGGGAGGCTCCCGCTGTGTGATGGCACTCCTCGTCTGACAGTTCTTAAATAACGGGGGGCGGGGCCACCCGGTGACTCCGCCCCACTCTGACGCACGGTGACTTGACGGGACTTCCCTGTGACGTCACGGGGAATGCCACAGGGAAGTCCCGTCATGTCCCATGCGTCAGAGGGGGGCGGGGTCACCGGGTGGCCCCGCCCCCCGTTATTTAAGAACTGTCAGACGAGGAGCGCCGTCACACAGCGGGAGCCTCCCTCCATGTCAGCATGGATTGTGGAGCGGCCCGGAGAAGAAAATGAAGAAGAGAAGAAGAGAAGAAGAGAAGAAAAAAAGAAGAGAAGAGCGGGAGCCTCCCCCCCATGCCATGGGTGCGGAGCGGCCCGAGGAGAAGAAGATAGAAGACGCCGCGGAGGAGATGCTGGACGAGAACGCCGGAGGAAGAACCAGAAGAGCCAGAAGAACCAGAAGAACCAGAAGAACCAGAAGATGAAGGAAGATAGAAGAAAGAAGAAGCATTTAAATAAAGGAATTGTCAAAAACTGTCTCTTGTCATTTTTAACATTTTTGACACTTTTTTCGTGAAATGGTAGGGGTACTTATGTACCCCCTTACCATTTCACACAGGGGGGGGGCGGGATCTGGGGGTCACCTTGTTAAAGGGGGCTTCCAGATTCCGATAAGCCCCCCGCCCGCAGACCCCCACAACCACCGGCCAGGGTTGTGGGGATGAGGCCCTTGTCCTCATCAACATGGGGACAAGGTGTTTTGGGGGGCTACCCCAAAGCACCCTCCCAATGTTGAGGGCATGTGGCCTGGTATGATTCAGGAGGGAGGGGGGCCGCACTCTCGTCCCCCCCTCTTTTCCTGCGGCCTGCCAGGTTGCGTGCTCGGATAAGGGTCTGGTATGGATTCTTGGGGGGACCCCACGCCGTTTTTTTTTTTTTTGGCGCGGGGTTCCCCTTAAAATCCATACCAGACCTGAAGGGTCTGGTATGGAATTTAGGGGGAACCCCACGTCATTTTTTTTTTTTAATTTTGGCCGGGGTTCCCCTTAATATCCATATCAGACCTGAAGGGCCTGGTATGGAATTTAGGGGGACTCCCACATCATTTTTTTTTTTTTAATTTTGGTTCGGGGTTCCCCTTTGGGGAATTCCCATGCCGTTTTTATCAATGAACTTCTATGTGTATTGTCGGCAATGCAATAGCCGCGGGTAGTTTTAAATGAGTTTTTTCCTTCAAAATGTCATTTTGCTGTCAGACTGTTCTAAACACAGGAAACATGCGCCCCTTTACAGGCATACTATAGACACCCTCCAGGTACGAAATTTAAAGGGATATTACACTTTTATTGTTTGACTTTAAGCATTATTAAAATCACTGCTCCTGAAAAAACGGCCGTTTTTAAAACTTTTTTTTGCATTGATCCATGTCCCCTGGGGCAGGACCCAGGTCCCCAAAAACTTTTTATGACAATAACTTGCATATTAGCCTTTAAAATTAGCACTTTTGATTTCTCCCATAGACTTTTAAAGGGTGTTCCGCGGCATTCGAATTTGCCACGAACACCCCAAATTGTTCGCTGTTCGGCAAACTTGCGAACAGCCAATGTTCGAGTCGAACATGAGTTGGACTCGAACTCGAAGCTCACCCCTATTGGGGAAAATATAGCCCTGGTTTGGGTGGCCCTCCAAATAAAATCTCATAGGGGGACAGCCCATGTGGTTGTTTAGGGGTAGTTCTTACAGAATATAGGGCTAATGGCAAAGCTTCCACCCATCCTTTTCCTGTATCTGCTTTAATTTTTGCACATCTGTTTTTCAAAATTCCATTAAGTCTCTCAACTTTACCACTACTTTGTGGATGATAAGGTGTATGGAAAACTTGCTGTATGTGAAGTGCCTCCATTACCTCTTTCATTACTTCCCCAGTAAAATGGGTTCCCCTGTCACTCTCAATAGTTTCAGGAACTCCATATCTACAAACTATTTCATTCAAAATTTTCTTTGCTGTTGTTTTTGCATTTGCTTTGGCTACTGGCCAGCTCTCGGGCCAACCGGAAAACATGTCAACACACACTAAGGCAAACTCATAGGTGCCTATTCTGGGCATCTGAATGTAGTCTATTTGAATTCTTTGGAAAGGGAAATCTGGCTTTGGAGAATGCCTTTGGGGAACATGGACAGGCCTCCCTGCATTGTACAGAGCACAAGTGAGACATGAAGCACAAAACCTGGCTGCAAATGCACTAAATCCAGGTGCTATCCAATAGCATTCAGTAAGTGCCACCATCGCGCCCTTAGCAAGATGACTGACGCCATGTGCCAGCTATGCTAAAACTGGGTACAAACTCCTGGGTAGACACCACCTGTTGTCAGCGCTCCACAGGCCCTGCTGATTTTGGGTAGTATTACATTTGATCCACTTATCCTTCTCTTCATCAGGGGCCTGGTTCTGCAACTGAATTAGAGTTTCTACATCCCACTGCTCTTGATGAGGGGAATCTGTCCCCGCTACCTGGGCAACCCCTACAGTGGATGTGACTCCAAATGCCGTAAGGGCAGCATCCTTTGCCGCTTGGTCCGCTAAAGCATTTCCTCTGGCTGTCATGTCACTTCCCCTTGCATGCCCTTTTACCTTCAAGATGGCAACTTCTGCTGGTTTCTGAAAGGCCTCAAATAGCCACTCTATGAGTTTTGCATGTCTCACTGGCTTCCCTGCACTAGTCAGAAAGTGCCGTGCTTTCCAAAATTGTGGGCTATTCCAAATGCATATCTGCTGTCAGTATAAACATTTCCCCTTTGATTGTCTAGGAGATGACATGCTTTGACTACAGCATACAACTCCGCTTCCTGTGCTGACATCTGGGGTTTCAATGCTTCCTGATGTAAAATGGTGTCTGTAGTGGTTACAGCAAACCCTGTGTGTGGCTGACCATCGTCAGTGTAAAATCTGGAACCATCTACGAATAAGTGTGTGTCACAATCTGATAAGGGCTCATCTTTTGCTGGTGTGACAGAGGCCCTTTCTACCTCCATAAGAGCCATACAATCATGAGAAAAACTCTCAGGTTCTACATCAGTACCATTTGTTGCATCTTCCTCATCAATTATAGGAAGAAGAGTAGCCGGATTTAAAGTAACACATCGTTTGATTGTTAAATTCGATGGAGCAAAAAGAGCAAACTGGTACTTGTCAAATCTACTGGCAGACACATGTCTAGTATTTACTTGATTCATGATTTCCTGCACTGCATGTGGCACATACAGGATCAGAGCAGAATCTAGTACAAGCTCCGTTACTTTGTCTAGCAGCAAAATGCAGGCTGCTATGGCTCGCATACAACTGGGGGAGCCTTTGATGACAGGGTCTAATGAGGCTGATACATACATCACAGGCCTCTGTTTGTCTCCATGTAGCTGGGTGAGTAAACCTGCAGCAAATCCATTGACTTCATGACAGAACGAGAAAGTCTTAGTATAGTCAGGAAGTCCAATGGCGGGAGCTTCAGACAAAATTTTAATAAGCTCCTTCATCTGCAATTCATTGTCCCATGTGAGTTTGAAAGGGTTTCTAGTGGTAGCCTCATATAGAGGAGCCATAAGTTCTGATGCATTTGGAATCCAGTCCCTACAATATCCCACTAACCGCAGGAAGGCACGTAGTTGCCGGACATTTCTTGGCTTTTCAAAGTTTTGTAGAGTTTTAACTCGATCTGGGGTTAGGTGACGGATTCCATGTGAAATGCAGTGACCCAGGAAGATCACTTTCTCTTGGCAGTATTGTAGCTTATCTTTGCTAACTTTGTTGTTACTGTTATAGAGAAACAGGAGAAGGCTTACTGTTTCTCTGCTACAAATGTCCTTTGTATCAGAACAAATAAGCAAATCGTCTAGCAAATAAGCAAAACTGTGTTTGGGTGTAAGGGGGACCATTGGTCCAATACTTGCTTTAACGCAGTATTATATTCAGAGGGGCTACTCACACAGCCTTGGGGCAATCTTGTCCATGCTAACTTTTGGGCATCATGGGTAAATGAAAAAAGGTGCCAGCAATCTGGGTGCAGGGGCACCGAAAAGAAAGCATTTGCAAGATCAATCACTGTAAAGCAGGTGCTGGAGGCAGGTATTCCACTTAGTAAAGTGCGGGGGTTGGGCACGATCGGGGTATCTGCCTCTATTATATTGTTAATGGCTCTCAAATCATGCACCATGCGATATGTCACCTGCCCACCCTTCTTGTCTGGCTTCTTTGCAATTGGGAACAGGGGTGTATTGACCTGGGACTTAATTGGTACAACAACCCCTGCTGCTTTCAGTTGAGTGATTTGATCCTTTATCCCCTCAGTCTGAGCAATACTCAGTGGGTACTGTTTAATCTGTGGGAGATGGGCTCCTGGTTTAATTTTTATCATGACTGGGGTGCAATCCAGCAGACCTACATCATATTTGCTGGTGGCCCATAATTCAGTGGGAATCACTTTAAATTCTGGTGGAAATGGCAGAGTGGAGTCTTGGATTAAAAATACTCCACAGGCAGAATTTAAAACTTCTCCTGATAGACTACTGACCACTTGGACTCCTGTAGGAGTGTAGTCTATGTTTGCTAAAATTTGGTTCAAAATGTCAGCTCCCAAAAGATTGGGAGGAACTGTGTCTGAAACTAACACTTTAGTGACAATTTCTGTTTGCTGTCCTAGCCTGAGTTTAAGTGGCTTGGACTCAACCAAATCAGTAGAGGTCCCGGTTAGGCCAACACCAGAGATAACATTTGTAGATAATAATCCTGGAGGTAAGTCCTCTATATTAAAAACACTTCGGCTTGTACCAGTATCAATTAAACAGGTTAATTCTGTTTCTCCTCCAGGATAGGGGAGTTCTTGTAAAAATACTTTTACTCTGGCCTCGGGACCATTGTCTCCCCTATTTAACGTGATTGATACTGGCATGCCATTTTCCTATGCCTGATCCACTGCTTTTGGCAGAGAACTGGGATCAGCATGAGGTGCCTCTAAGCTCTTTTCTAGTCTACGGTCAGGAAGATGGCAGAATTTGGCTATGTGTCCTTCCCCATCACAATTGTAGCATATAATTGGTCCCTGATTGCCATGATTTCTGAAATTGCCTTTGCCTCTTCCTCTTCCTTTTCCTCTCTGCTTCCCCATGTACATTACCTTGGGTTTGCTGTCTTTTTGGTTAATCCTGTTTTCTATGGATAACAGGATAGGCAGGACGTCTAGAATAGACATATTGCCTGCCTCAGGCCTTGCTGTGAACAACTTTTCTTTCAACTGGGGTATTAAACCATCAAGAAACCTTTGTTTCACCAGTTGTGTAGATGGACTTGCAGTTTCTCCCTCCTTCTCTTCCTCTATTTTAATGCCTGCTTCCTCAGCCATATCACTTAACCGCCTCCAATAAGCCCCTGCTGCTTCCTCTTTCCCTTGCTTAGCATTCATAAATTCAGCATGTCTGGTTTGTCCATATATTTGGGGCAATTTTTCCTTCAATTTCTCACAAACCTCCCGTCCACTAACCATCTTACCTAGATTTTTGACGTCTACACCACATTCTTTAAGTATATAGCCAGACATGTTGTTTCCCACTGCTTTAATAAGAAGCTGATGAATGTCAGTAGCAGAAGCCTCATATGCTTCCTGTGCAGCACTAAGTTTGTTTGCAAACCCAATTGGATTCTTTCTAGGATCTCCCAATCCTTCTAATATGGCTCTCATATCTTGGGGACTAAAAGGTACATGCCATTTAATTTGAGACTTACTGTCAACAGCATCACCTTCAAAAACTAATTGGGTTCTGACAGGATAAACTGCAACAGATTTCTCTATGCCAGGGGCAGAAGGGCTGGCATCTCCCTTCCTTCTCTCTTCATCTTGCTGCCACAATTTGGAAATTATGGTTTGCTCTGGAAGTTCAGACTCTATCTCTCTTTCTCTGGCCAAAGCCTTAAGTTCAGAGAGATCTAGGTTTGCATATGTGCCTTTTGATTTATGCCAATCATCTGTTTCTAGGATACGAGCCAAATCCCTCTTTGTAGGTTGATATGGGGCTGTTAAACCTCTGCTCTCTACTATATTGCATAGCTCATCTTTTGTGTGTTCCATGTAATCTAATTCTTTTGCTTTTGTGTGTATACCCCTTAAAGCCAAACTGGCAGCCACATAAGGTGGGGGGTCCTCCTCTACAGAGTCTTCTGGCCAGACGTAGTAAATTTGGGCAGTACTTTTATTAAATATCTCCGTCAAGCCAGTTTGATTTGCTACTTTAGCTTCTGTCTCCCATGTGCAAGCTATTCTCCACGTTCCTTCACTGCACAGTAGTGGGCCATAATCGTGCAGAAAAGTTTGCCATACTTTTAAATCAAAAGTCCCTTCAGATTTTAAAGGTTTAGCTGTTCCCTTTGTCCATTCTACCCATTTATCTAGGGGCTCAGTATAGGCAGAACCGTACCTTCGGTTCATATATTCTCTAGCGCTCATCTTGCGCTGGGCATTTTCTGAAGGCCTCTCTCCCTTCATTCCCTTAATTAATTTAATGCCCATAATGACTGGCCAGTCTTCTCTCTTCACTACTTGTGCCTATACCCTCTTGCCTCTAAAACAAATAGTACAGCAAATCTGCAGATTTACAAGAATAGTCTCCACTTATCTACGTGGATAGAAGGGGTTTATGACAATAGACAAAACACTCATTAAGAGACCCTCCTCGTCTCTTCTCTTCTCTGTGAGTTTTATCTGACCCTACCATGCGCCTCTGACCCAGGTCGCCCACAAGGAGTCAACGCAGGGAACTGCAGAGGATTTTCCCTATCCACACACAGTCCAACCCGTGAAGGGGGACACAAACACATTCACACACACACGTTACCCAACCAGAAAGGTCCGAGAGTGGTCTGGTTTCCTTGAGAACCGACAGATAGGATACATAGGAAAAGGCAGAAATATAGCAAGCTTAAGGGCAGCTTACCTAGCCGGCATTTGAGGTCTGCGTTTCCCGATGATCCCGATCGAAGCGCGGTTCCTACTGGAGACTCTGCCAAACTCCTGGCTGGCTTGCCAAGACTGATATGACTGATTTCTGATTGGGACTCTAAAACAAAGTTAATACTGCAGCTGCAGGAACAGATTCACAGGACTCAATCACTGTGTTTAAAATGTCCGTTCAGTGAAAAATTTATTATTACATGTTATTTTATACATAGATAAGAAAGGGGTGGTGTGAGATGTTATTAAAAAGTAACAAATAGCAATATGTTATTAAAATCTAACAAATAGAAATATATTATTAAAAACTAGCGAATAGAACAATTGCAAAAGTAAAACCTTGAAAAGGGAGGGGGGAGTAGAGAGCGTTTAGTAGGAGAAGTGTCTGTGTGTTAGGTGAAGGTTACAGAACACATTTCAACAGTGAGAACAAAATGGATTCTCTTGTGCTTAAATGAACAGTACAATGAAAGTCCATGTCAAGTGCAACCCCATGTTTTGTTTTGTTTTTTACTCCCCCCCCCCCTTTTATCTACTAGACAAGAAAATGGGTATTTTTAATTTGACAGATCTGTCTCTATTGATTTTTATGGGGTTTGGGTTTGGCATCCAAACTCTTTTCGGCTGGGTTCACACTATTGCATGCGGCTCACAGCAGGGGTCTGGTGCGTCCCCGTTCACCATTTCAGGTCCAATTTCAGCCTGAATTTTTGGGCTGAATTCAGACCTGAAATGGACCAAAAGACGCACAGGACCCCTGTACAAATGTGCATTTGAGCCGCAGCGAAGATATGTGAATCAGCTCCATAGAGAGACGGTCACAATCTCCTACCATGCAAATTAGATGCAGGGAAACCGCATGCAATTCGCATAGGTGTGAACCCAGCCTTAAGGATCACAGAACCCCTGCCTAACAGAACCCAGAGCAGTTCAGCTCCTTATGAACCAAAGCAATGTCACTATTTCTTCTGTGGGCCTGTTTATTCAGTGATAACTTTGAATTATTTCAGAGAACAAAATAATACATGAATTGGGATGATTTACTAAAACTGGAGAATGCAAAATCTGGTGCAGCTGTACATGGTAGCCAATCAGCTTCTAACTTCAGCTTGTTTAATTAAGCTTTGACAAAACAACAAAAACAAACTGGAAGCTGATTGGTTTCTATGCACAGTTGCACCAAATTTTGCACTCTCCAGATATAACCCCTTGCCAACCACTGCACGACGATGTATGTCGGCACAATGGCACGGCTGGGCAAATGGGCGTACCCATACGTCCATCCATTGAAGCCAGGCAGTGGACCAGCGCACGCGGCGGCAGGTGCACATGCCGCAGGAGTGCACCCGTGGGTCCCGGTGGCCTGCGATCACGGTGAGGAAAGGCAGAACAGGGAAATGCCTATGTAAACAAGACATTTCCCTGTTCATCTAGTGACATAACAGAGATCTTCTGTTCCCAGTAGGGATGAGCCGAACACCCCCCAGTTCGGTTCGCACCAGAACCTGCGAACGGACCGAAAATTCGCACGAGTGTTAGAACCCCATTGACGTCTATGGGACTCGAACGTTCGAAATCAAAAGTGCTCATTTTAAAGGCTAATTTGCATGGTATTGTCCTAAAAAGGGTTTGGGGACCCGGGTCCTACCCCAGGGGACTTGTATCGATGCATAAAAAACTTTTAAAAACGGCCATTTTTTCGGGAGCAGTGATTTTAATGATGCTTAAAGTAAAAAAAAAAAAAAAGTGAAATATTCCTTTAAATATCGTACCCGGGGTGTGTCTATAGTATGCCTGTAAAGTGGCGCGTGTTTCCTGTGTTTAGAACAGTCCCTGCACAAAATGTAATTTTTAAAGGAAAAAATCTCATTTAAAACTGCTTGCGGGTTTAATGTAATGTCGGGTCCTGGCAATATGGATGAAAATCAGTGAGACAAACGGCATGGGTACCCCCCAGACCATTACCAGGCCCTTTGGGTCTTGTATGGATATTAAGGGGAACCCTGCACCCAAATAAAAAATAAGGAAAGGTGTGGGGCCACCAGGCCCTATATACTCTGAACAGCAGTATACAGGCGGTGCAAACAAGACAGGGACTGTAGGTTTGTTGTTAAGTAGAATCTGTTTGTAATTTTTAACGGGTACATTTTTGACATGTTTAGCTCCAGCCAAAAAATCTTTTTTAAGCTTTTTGGAAAACATAGGGAAGGGTTATCACCCCTGTGACATTTGTTTTGCTGTCTTTCCTCCTCTTCAGAAGATTTCACCTCACTTTTTGTCCCAGTGACAAATGTTTTTTGAAAATTTGGGTTTTTTTGTGAAACAAGGATTGGAAAGCATCAGTGGAAAGGAGAAATGTTTTTCCCATATTAACTCCTACAGGAGAGAATTTCCCTTCCTAGGGGTAGATTTTATCTCACTTCCTGTTGTCTCCTTCCGTTTGCAAGTAGGAGTCGTTTGTAAGTTAGATGTTTGAAAGTAGAGGCCTGCCCTATATACTCAGCAGAAATTTGGGCCTTAGGTGTTGTTGTGGCCACAACACTGTAAGCCCTCACAGGGCCCTGCTGTGAAATATTAGATCAAGAATTGTAATTATATGCCCCTGTTGAACAAGGGCAGAAAAATTGGGCCTTTGGTGGTGGTGGTGCCACAACACTGTAAGTCCTCACTCGCTCTTGGTGGGTGCAGAAATGGGTCCTGCTGTGAAATATTAGATCAAGATTTGTAATTACATGCCCCTTTTGAACAGGGGCTGAAAAATTAGACCTTAGGCACTGGTGCTGGTGCCCCAACACTGCAACCCCTCACAGATACTCTAGTTGGAACGCAGAAATGAGCCCTGCTGCAAAGTATTGCATCAAAAATTGTAATAACACGCCCCTGTTAAACAGGGGCTGAAAAATTGGGCCTTAGGCACTGGTGCTGGTGCCACAACACTGCAACCCCTCACAGATACTCTAGTTGGAACGCAGAAATGAGCCCAGCTGCAAAGTATTGCATCAAAAATTGTAATTACAGGCCCCTGTTAAACAGGGGCTGAAAAATTGGGCCTTAGGCACTGGTGGTGGCGCCCAGAACCAAAAATGTTCTTACAAGTTATCAGCATGATCATTGAGGAGGAAGAGGATAATTACTCAGGGATAGTCACTCAACATCAGCATAGGCAGTCTTTGAAGGGATCTGAGATTTCAAAAAAAATTATTCGGTTACATCAGCATCAGGTGCTTGGTAGCTGGTGGTGATCCAAGACTGATTCATTTTCATGAAGGTCAGTCGATCAACCCAGTCGGTGGACAGACACACCCTGTGATCGGTTACAAAGCCTCCAGCAGCACTGAATGTGCATTCCGAAAGAACGCTGGATGCAGGACAGGCCAGTAGCTCAACTGCATACTGTGCAAGCTCTGTCCAGTGATCAATCCTCAAGACCCAGTAACCCAGAGGATTTTCGGTGGGAAAGGTGTCCAAGTCAGATCTTGCCCCTAGGTATTCCTGCACCATGTAAAACAGATGCTGGCGATGGTTGCTGGAACCGATCATACCTTGGGGCTGCGGACCAAAAAATTGTCTGAACGCATCGGTCAGACGGCCACCTTCTCCACCGCTCCTTCTTTGACTGACCGAAGCCTCAGCAACACGTTGTCCAGAAACAGGAGTTTGTAACCTCCCAGTCTCTGGGAACGCATTGCACAGACCTTTCTGCAAAGCCTCCCGAAGATGTTTCATCCTCTGCTCCTGCTGCGATGGCAAGATAAGGTCCGCAACCTTACACTTGTAACGTGGATAAAGGAGGGTTGCCAGCCAGTATTGGTCCTTCTCCTTGATACCACGAATACGAGGATCCTTACGCAGGCTTTGCAGGATCAGGGAGGCCATGCAGCGTAGGTTTGCTGAGGCATTCGGTCCGGAGTCCTCTGGGTCACTAAGGACGACATGGTCCGCAGCCACCTCCTCCCAGCCACGTACAAGTCCATGTGTGTCTTGGGACTGATCCCTTAAGACTGCTGCTGATGCTGAGTGCCAGGCTCCACCTCCATACTGACACAATCTTCCTCCTCCTCGTCCTCTTCCTGTGTGATCGGCGGGCACGCAGGAACACTGTCTGGATAAAGGGGGCCTTGAGAGCTAAGGAAGTCTTCCTCTTCCTGCCTCTTTTCTGCCTCAAGTGCCCTGTCCATTATTCCTCACAGCGTGTGCTCCAACAGGTGGACAAGGGGGACAGTGTCACTGATGCATGCACTGTCACTGCTCACCATCCTTGTGGCCTCCTCAAATGGTGACAGGACAGTGCATGCATCCCTGATCATGGCCCACTGGCGTGGGGAAAAAACCAACCTCCCCCGACCCAATCCTGGTGCCATAGTCGCACAGGTACTCATTGATGGCCCTCTGCTACGTGTGCAGCCGCTGCAGCATGGCCAACGTTGAGTTCCACCTGGTGGGCATGTCATAGATTAGGCGGTTCTTGGGCAGGTTAAACTCCTTTTGGAGGTCCGTCAGCCAAGCACTGGCATTATATGACCGGCGGAAATGCACATAGACTTTCCTGGCCTGCCTCGGGACATCCTGTAAGCCCGGGTACCTGCCCAAGAACCACTGCACCACCAAGTTAAGGACGTGAGCCAAACAGGGCACGTGGGTCATTTGTCCCTGTAGGAGGGCAGAGAGGAGGTTGGTGCCATTGTCGCAAACCACCATTCCTGCCTTAAGTTGGCGTGGCGTCAACCACCTCTGAACCTGCCCCTGCAGAGCTGACAGAATCTCTGCCCCAGTGTGGCTCCTGTGCCCCAAGCACACCAGCTCAAGCACCGCATGGCATCTTTTGGCCTGCGTACTTGTGTAGCCCCTTGAACGGCTACAGAGCACCGCTGGTTCTGAGGACAAAGCACAGGAAGAGGCCATGGAGGAAGAAGAAGAGGAAGGGGTGGAGGAGAGGGGTGTGTCACAATCATTAGCATTTTGGAGACGTGGTGGCGAAACAACCTCCAACACTACTGCACCTTGTCCTGCATCCTTCCCAGCTGCCAGCAGAGTCACCCAATGCGCCGTGAAACTTAGGTAACGTCCCTGTCCATGCCTGCTGGACCATGAGTCAGCGGTAATATGCACCTTACCGCTGACCGCCCTGTCCAGCGAGGCATGGACATTGCCTTCCACATGCTGGTAGAGAGCCGGAATCGCCTTCCGTGAGAAAAAGTGGCGTTTGGGTACCTGCCACTGAGGAACCGCACATTCCACAAACTCACTGAAGGGGGCAGAGTCTACCAACTGAAAAGGCAGCAGTTGAAGTGCTAGCAATTTTGCCAAGCTAGCATTCAACCGCTGTGCATGTGGATGGCTGGGAGCAAACTTCTTTCGGCGGTGCAGCAGCTGGGACAGAGAAATTTGCCTGGTACAATCTGACGTTGGTGTACCAAAAGCAGATTGCCCACAAGTACTTGGCTGTGACACACCTAATTTTACACCTTCATTCCTCTCAGTGCAGGTCTCAGAGAGGACTGAAGGTATAGTGGGGTTGGAGATCTCAGCTGATAAGGAGCAAGGAGAGGTCCTCTTTGTTCTTTGGTGTGGGTCTTTTAGATACGCTTGCCAATGAACTGCATGGCAGGTCAACATATGTCTGGTCAAGCATGTGGTACCCAAGCGGGAGATGTTTTGGCCACGCGAGATACGCTCGAGACATATGTTGCAAATAGCACCGATGCGATCTGATGCACTCGTCTCAAAAAAGGCCCACACCAAAGAACTTTTTGAATAATGTGCAGAGACTGCAGCGCTCTGCACATGTGGAGCTTTGGGGTGTGATGCAGTGAAGGTGCTGCCCTTAGGCTGGCCCCTGGAGGGCATCCTGCCTCGTTGGTGATGTGCCGCCTCCTCCTCCTCCTCTCTCCTATCAGGCACCCACGTTGAGTCAGTGACCTCATCATCCCCTCCCTTCTCATCACTGGAGCAAACCTAGCAGTATGCTGCAGCAGGGGGAGCATGACTGCCAGATTGCTGTCCTTCTTGGGCACCCCCTCTGTCCGTGCTCACGTTACTGCCTTCATCGAGCTCAGTGTCATCATCAGAGCCTTCCAAACGCTGGGCATCCTCCTGGAGCATGTACCCAACACTGTGGTCAAACATTTCGAGGGACTCCTCAGGAGGACATGGTGGGGCTAGGGAAGGAGTCACTGATGACATTGAGCCAAGGGAAGAGGCCGCTGCTTTGCCAGACAAAGTACCCTGGGCATGGGTGAGAGAGGATGAGGAGGATGAGGACAGGTTAGTCATCCACTCGACCAAGTCTTCCGCATGTTGCGGCTCAACACGGCCAGCTGCCGAAAAAAAGGCCAAGCATGTCCCACGGCCACGTGCTGATGAGGATGCACCGTCTCCACGACCAGCACTAGACACAGAGCCTGCTTGCCCTCTCTTATTGGCTTGTGACTGTCTGCCTCTCCTTCTTGGCCTTCCAGACATACTAATGGCCTGTAGCTGCACTAAGCTGGGATATATATATATATATTTATATATATATATATATATATATATATATATACTGATACTGCAGCTAGCAAAATCAACTGCCTGCCTGTAGTATGAGAACACCACCAACCTTCTACAGGTAGCTTTAGCTGAACACTGTGCAGAGCTCGCAAAAAAATAACTTGTAGGTTTAGCTGGACACTGTGAGGAGCACGCACCACACTAACTTGTAGTTTTAGCTGAACACTGTGAGCAGGACGCACCGCACTAACTTGTAGGTTTAGCTGAACACTGTGAGGTGGACGCACTGCACTAACTTGTAGTTTTAGCTGAACACTGTGAGGTGGACGCACCACACTAACTTGTAGTTTTAGCTGAACACTGTGAGGTGGACATACCCCACTAACTTGTAGTTTTAGCTGAACACTGTGAGCAGGACGCACTGCACTAACTGTAAATAGTCTAGCTGCCTGACTGTGGTACTAATAGGATCAAAAGAACACCTGCAATTTTCTTCAGGTAGCTGTAAATACTGTAACAAGACAAGCCTGCCTGTCAGTAAGAAGATAACAGGAACGGATCTAGCTGAACACTGTGAGCAGGACGCACTGCACAAACTTGTAGGTTTAGCTGAACACTGTGAGCAGGACGCACCACACTAACTTGTAGTTTTAGCTGAACACTGGGAGCAGGACGCACTGCACTAACTGTAAATAGTCTAGCTGCCTGACTGTGGTACTAATAGGATCAAAAGAACACCAGCAATTTTCTTCAGGTAGCTGTAAATACTGTAACAAGACAAGCCTGCCTGTCAGTAAGAAGATAACATGAACGGATCTAGCTGAACACTGTGAGCAGGACGCACTGCACTAACTTGTAGCTTTAGACGAACACTGTGCAGAGGTCTCACTACGCTAACTTGTAGTTTTAGCTGAACACTGTGAGCAGGACGCACCGCACTAACTTGTAGGTTTAGCTGATCACTGTGAGGTGGACGCACCACACTAACTTGTAGGTGTAGCTGAACACTGTGAGCAGGACGCACCCCACTAACTTGTAGGTTTAGCTGAACACTGTGAGCAGGACGCACTGCACTAACTGTAAATAGTCTAGCTGCCTAGACTATTTACTATTTAATAGGATCAAAAGAACACCAGCAATTATCTTCAGGTAGCTGTAAATACTGTAACAAGACAAGCCTGCCTTTCAGTAAGAACATAACAGGAACGGATCTAGCTAAACTGAATACAGTGTATATATATATATATATGCAATACCTGGGATGCATATATACACAATACATTGTAAGTGCAGCTAACTGACGGACTGTTCTGCCTAATCTATCTAACTCAAATTAAATGACACTGTCTGTCGCAGTGAATTATGGGCCGTGACGCGCCACACGAATTTGGCGCGAACGGCCCATATCGTTCGCAATTCGGCGAACGGACGATGTTCGAGTCGAACATGGGTGCGACTCGAACACGAAGCTCATCCCTAGTTCCCAGTCATCGGGAACAGTGATCTCTGTCTACTGAGCCCACCCCCCTTAGAGTTAGAACACACCTAGGGAACACACAGTTAACCCCTTGATCACCACCTAGTGTTAACCCCTTCCCTGCCAGTGACATTTATACAGTAATCAGTGGCTATCTTTAGCTCTGATCACTGTAAAAAAGTCAATAGTCCCAAAATAGTGTCAAAAGTGTCCAATCTGTCCGCCGCAATGTTGCAGTCCCGATAAAAATCGCAAATCACTGCCATTAGTAGTAAAAAAAAAAATAATAATAAAAATGGCATAAATCTATCCCCTATTTTGTAGATTCTATAACTTTTGTGCTTATTGTGATTTTTTTTTACCAAAAATATGTAAAAGAATATATATTTTTTGGGGATATTTATTATAGCAAAAAGTAAAAAATATAGTTTTTTTCCAAAATTGTCTGTCTTTTTTTGTTTATAGCGCAAAAAATAAAAACCGCAGAGGTGATAAAATACCACCAAAAGAAATCTCTATTTGTGGGGAAAAAGGACATATATTTAGTTTGGGTACAACGTCGCATGACCGTGCATTCATGTTTTATCAAACATGCAAATTAGCTGTTTTAAAGCAACATCCGACCGTTCGTACGCTCCATCGGACAAACTTTTTCAGTTTTCATCTGACTCACTTTCACATCATTTTTTCTCCTAAAAATGATGTATACATATCAATTGACAGTAGTGGCCAAATATGTTTGTCACCTGCTTAAAAAAATTATGGTGTCTGATTTCTAGACTCTTTTATTAAGAGATGTATTCACATTGAATTTGCAAGTCATGAGAAGCAAATTGTGTGTCACCGATGAACCCCAAAAAAATAAATAAAACTATGTCCCTTTTTTATACACAGGATGAGGGCAGCCAGGAGGAATGTGGGGAAAGTGGCAGGCAGGAGGAGACCGGGCCCATGGACAGCCTGGAGGAGGCCAGATCCAGTGTCATCCTGGAGGAGGCCGGACCCAGTGTCAGACAGGAGGTGGCTGGGCCCAGTAGGAGACTGACACAATCGCAAGTGCCTCCCCTCCGCCTTCCAAAAAAAGGGCCAGGAAGGGGACGGTGACACAGGAGTCATCCCTGCACCTCATGCAAGAGGCCACCAATTTTTTAAAGAGCCCCTCGAAGCTGAAGAGGCCTATGGGTGCTACTTAGCCAGCAGGCTGCTTAAAATGGAGTGGGGCCAACGCCTCATTTGTGAGAGACTGTTTGGGGAAACAATACACAAGGGGTTGCAGGGCGAGCTAACCAGCAACACACAATTACATGAGGCAGCCCCCCCTCCTCCTCCTCCTCCTCCTCCTCCTTCTCCTCCTGCCACAATTCAAACACCAGAGCCACAGCCTCCAAAGAAGGCTGCAGGGAAGGCTGCAGGGAAGGGTGCAGGGAAGGGTGCAGGGCAGCGTGGAAGAAAGGCTGCGGGGAAGAGAAGAAAGTGATGACCTGGGTTCAGTCTTGTCTGACAGAAGACGCAGGCTGTTGTAGTACCACAGTCTGGGAGCATCTATATCATCTGCTGCTGCTGTTGATCTCTGGGATTCCCGGACCAGATTGTGCTCCCTCTTATATGGACTCTTCAAGATCCCAATTTTCTTGTCCACAGACTTTTTCCAGCGTTGACTTCCTCTTTATTCTCTTTTGACCATAAATAAATATTTGAGTTTATGAAAAGACTTTATGTGTTTTAATTTAAATAATTGATTTAGACACAATGTCAAATCAACAAGGGACAACAATCTCCTTGAGGTTGCAAAAACACACACAAAAAAAAAAAAAAAATAATGTTCTAGTGGTAACTTAAAAAAAAAAAAAAATTATACATAACCAAAAAAGGTTCTTTGTGTTAACTTTATATAAAAAAGAAAAAATCACAATAAACAAAAAAATGGTTCTTTGTGGTAAGTTAAAACAAACAACATTAAAAACAAACAAAAATAAAAGAAAAATGTATTTGTGTTCAATTTAAGAACTACAAAACAAAAAAAAAACAAAAAACAAAAAAAAAGGTTCTTTGTGGTAACTTTACAAACCCCAAAAAAAAAAAAAAAGAAAAAAGGTAGATGAAGATAAAATAAGTTCGACAACAATCATAAAATAAACATCTGGAGAAAATCTAAAATAAAAGATGACTCCCCCCAAAAAAACAAGTGTAAAAATTATTATTAGTATGCAGACATTGTTTTTAAAAATAATACTATATCATTCATGAGATCAAAGAGAAAAAGAATCCAGAAATCAGTTTGGGAGAATATGAACAGCAAAACATCTTCGTTCTTATAGCATTATTAAAGAAGATATTAATGCGCTGCATTCAACGATCACAGAATTTGCAGAGTGAGGAATGTGCTACCTACAATACGAACACTAGTTTTACTAGACCGAGTGCTTCCGTTTAGTTTTTGCTTATGAGCATGCGTCATTTTTTTGTCCGTTGGACTAGCATACAGACGAGTGGATTTCTGGGTCCGGCGTAGTTACGACGTAAAGATTTGAAGCATCTTTCAAATCTAAAGTCCGTCAGATTTGCGGCTGGAAAAGTCTGCTGAAAGTCCGCTGAAAGTCCGGGGAAGCCCACACACGATCGGATTGTCAGACAGCTTTAGTCCGCCGGCGTCCGTTGGACTTTTGTAGAAGAAAATTCCGACCGTGTGTACGCGGCATTAGATGCAAGTCATCAAAGGGTAACACTAGGCAACCTAAAGTAGTCTCTGAAGTTAACTTGCTGAGTAAAAGAATGAAAAGAAAAAGATAACACAGCTCTAGGGCACTGCCTAGAAATTACTTCCTGTGGGTAGGCACAACCGGTGCCAAGGAATGTAAGAGTGGGGACAAAAAGTTTGCAAGACCGATTGTGGGCGAGCATCACACCGGACTGCTTTGTGTGGGTGATCTTGCTCTTGCTAGTTATTTAGCGGGTTTTTTGGCTCTTTGCGGTAACGGATGAGCTTGCAGGTTCCTGATGGTACTCTGATCCATGGGGGTTGTATCAGATTTATCAGGAATAATGCCCCATTCCTGCAGGAGGCTCATTCCATTTTTAACCGAGGACACTGTGTGCTTTGATCCATTATAGGTGATGGAGATTTTGGCTGGTGCTATCCACTGGTACTGGATCTGGTTGTTATGCAGCATCTTAGTGATGTTGTTGAGCTGTCCAGAAAAAGTCACGTGACTGTGATGTAACGTGTGGGAGGAGCCAAGGACGCTCTGTGCTGATCAGCAGTATCACACAGTGTACTGCACTGAATCTGCTCCTGTCTAAGGCGGCTGACTGCTATAGTAAAACCTGCATATGCCTTATCATTATAAGGCACACGTGAGTGGATTGAAGTTTGCCTGTGTACCTTGGTATCCTAACTATTGCACAATGATTGTTTTTTTCTCTTATCTGCCTGTTTATGATTCTCACATTGGTTGTGAATAGAAGCAAAAAGCACATTGTTACTATGAAGGTCAATGAGCACCTTGATTAAGCAAGTGTTTTTAAACAGCTTTGCTAGTGATCAAAAGCTCTATACCAATCAGGATTCTACACCTGTATAATTGAACCTTCTGAATACATCCCTATATATTTATTTTTATGTGGATTTTTTATGTGAATTTTTTTACACATTTGGTGTCACTAATTTTTTATAATTTTACACTATTTTGATTGCTGGATTTTTTAGGAATTTTTACTCACTGCTGGATTTATTTGACTATTTATATTTATTCTTATATATTCATTTTCATGCACATTGTGAAGTGCTTCAAATATCATTATTTATTCTTTTTAAGTGACTCTGAAAACACTCTATTTTGATAGCAGCCTCACTTGGTTTTATGTGTAATTATCAGCTATTTAGCATCACAGCGCTTTGTGTTTTATATACATTTTAATCAATTATAACATCCAGTTAACATCATTAATATTAGGACAGTAAATATTTGTGAAATTAATTTACCTGACTCCAGATGGTCACATCCGGTTCTTCCAGGATGGAAGACCCAGCTTGGTCCTCATCAGCCTCTGCTGGGGTGGAGGGAAGGGTGGAGGGAAGGGTGGAGGGAAGGGTTGAAAGTGATGCCCTGGCTTCAGTCTGGTCATCAAGAAACCATAGTTTATTGTAGTACCACAGCCTGGGTACATATACATCATCTGCTGATGCTCCTGATCTCATGGAATCCTGGATCTTGTTATGCTCCCTCTTATACATGTTCCTCAAGATCCCAATTTTCTTTAACAACATTTCCATCGTTGCTTCCGGGATGGTCGTCTGGACAAATGTCAGAAGTCTCTCCAGCGTTGACTTCCTGACATGCTTCAAATAATATTGAGGGTGTTTGATCTCCCACAGATTCCTCATCTCTCTGTATTTGTCAATGAAAGGCGACAAAAATTCTGGCTCTTTAAATTGAGCATTCATAATGTCTGTAAAAGATAAAGACACAAGACAAAAAACACTTATGTTTCTGCTAAACCCTCATCATCTTATCCCTACATAGGCCTCATCAATCTGTCAAGCCATATAGGCTGCTTGCTACAAAGTTTTGACCAAATTTATAAATTTAAAATTACCTTCGTTTTGTAGCGTCCCGGTCCACTCTCACCTACGCACAGAATGTATATACGACACAATACGTAACGACGTTTTATACACTGCACATGCGTAATACTCCGCCTGCTTGGCCCGCCCCTGACGTTCTTTTTCTTTACGCATATACCCCGCCCTTGACTCTATGCACAGAATGTACGTACGTACGACACGTGCACAAGACCCCTCTTTATACACTGCGCATGTGTGAAACTCTGCCTGCGTCGCCCGCCCCTGACGTTCAATTTTAACTCATATTCTCCGTCCCTTGACTCTACGCACAGAACGTATGTACGACACGTGCGCAAGACCCCTCTTTATGCACTGCGCATGTGTGAAACTCCGCCTGCATCGCCCGCCCCTGACGTTCAATTTTAACTCTAATTCTCTGCCCCTTGACTCTACGCACAGAACGTACGTACGACACGTGCGCAAGACCCCTCTTTATACACTGCACATGTGTGAAACTCCGCCTGCGTCGCCCGCCCCTGACATTCGATTTTAACTCATATTCTCCACCCATTCTTTCTACGCTGCATAGTGGGATGAATAATGGCGGAGACACATCAGGTGTGTACTACCTCAGGTAGCGACGAAAGCCTGGAGGCTGGAACATCACGATCTGGGAAGCCGAGATTTAGGGCCTCCAATATGTCCTTTAAAGAGATGGTGGAAATGGTGGCAATTCTGAAAAAAAAGGACTATGATGGGAAGTATGGACCATACGCCCGGCCAAATTTGAGAAAAGCCAAAATAATGACGAAGGTGGTGAAGACATTACATGTTTCTTTTGGGGTACGGCGCTCGAAAGATCAGATTCGGAAAAGATGGTCCGACCTCAAACTCCGGGAGCTGGATCAGTACAGACGGATCCGTAAAGTGCTGAAAAAAAGTAAGTACTTGTCGTGTGTTCATTTTCTGTTTATTACCTTGTATACTGCTCCATGTGCTTTTCTTTACTGTACGTGTTTTTCATCGTTTGAAACGATCATTTAATAAACCTTGTTACATATATACAGATCTATCTCTATCAAGAGAGATAGAGAGATAGAGAGATAGAGAGATAGATAGATAGATAGATAGATAGATAGATAGATAGATAGATAGATAGATAGATAGATAGATAGATAGATAGATAGATAGATAGATAGATAGATATCTATATCTATATCTATATATATATCTATATATATATTTAGATATTTATAGATAGATATATAGATATCGATATATCTATCCATCTAGATATGTCTTTATAAAATTTAAAATATATTACAGTAAACTAGGAACTCTACACAAACAGACAATTTGTACACCACTTCACTACAATGTTTGAAGATTACTATGTACTAAAATATCTATGTGCTAAGTATATTAATTTTTTGGTTCACATAGGGGAAAAAAGACTCAGCCAAGATGAACCCAGTCCCCCCCAACCGAAAGAACATACTTGGGAAATCAGCCCAAGCCCCACTGAGGATGTGGAGGAAGGAGAGGTGGGCGACATGGGCACCCCACCAGGTGAGTGTCTGACACACCAGTTTATGGTAATCTATGCATGGCTGCATATTTTTTTAAGAAAATTTTTAACTCTATTTTAGGTGATCTGGTTGTGCTTGACTCAAGCAACAGCGCCACCCCCGAGGATGTTTCGGAAGTATGCGACATGGGCACCCCACCAGGTCAGTGTCTGAGACACCAGCTTATAGTAAGGTAAACTATGTATGTCTGCATATCTCTAAACACATCTTTTTTTCATTCAATTTTAGGTCCGAGTGACAATTTCACAACAGACAGTGCCCAACGACTAATTGCTCAAATAATGGCCTGGAATGGGGAGATTGATCAAATGCGGAATCGGCTGGATCGTATGCAGCAGGAAATGAAGGACATGATCGATGTTTTGGGTCGAATCTAAATGCCCTTTTTCAACTCCAAAAACATCGATCATGTTCTTCATTTCCTTGTTTGCTGACCCCATTCTGGGCCTTCTCTTTTTTATTTTGTCGAAATTATATGACTGTTTAACCAAAAAAAAAAAAAAAAGTCTTAAAAAAATGGAGGCCTGTTTTGAAAAAAAAAAAATTTCCAAAAAAAAAACAAAAAAATATAAAAAAAAGAGGCCTGTTTTGAAAAAAAAAAAATTTCCAAAAAAAAATTAAAAAAATAGAGGCCTGTTTTTTAAAAAAAACAAAAAAATATAAAAAAAAGATGTCTGTTTTTAAAACACCAAAAAAAAAAAAGAGGCCTCTTTTTAAAAAACAAAAAAATAAATAAAAAAAGAGGCCTGTTTTTAAAAAAACAAAAAAAATATATATTTTAAAATAAAAAAAAAAAATACCTAATTATATTGTTCCAAATTTGTAAATATATAGATATTTTTTTGACTATCAACATTTTTTACTAATGCATAAGTGAATGTATACAGAATATTAAAACATCTGTTTAGTAATTAACTAAATGTGTGGTTTGTTATTTCAATGCTCAGTATCAGTTTAAAATAGTTGTTTAAAGTGACAATGGTGCTTATTTAGTCAAGGAAAATACACTTGGCACTACAAGTGCTCTACCATAACCTAGGAGAAAGCCAAAAAGAAAGGCAAGCAATAAATATAATTCAATATTTCATCAAGATTTTTAATTACAATAATTTAAATATCCTGGGGCATTGCAATGGCCCCTCTACCCATAAAATAATTTACATATTGCACTCGAACTTGACGGGCACTTTGGGGGGCCAAGCCAGTACAGACAGTATCCAGGCCCGTCAGATTGTCACTAATAAGTCCGACCTCAGGCCCAACTGGCACAATATAATTTGTAGAATGTTTGTTCAAAAAGTTGTGCAGGATGCAGCACGCTAAAATGATGAAATTAAGTTTGTATTCCACCAAGTTAATGGATGTTTGAAACAGGCGGAACCGGCTGGCCAGAATCCCAAAAGCATTCTCAACAACTCTTCTCGCTCTGGCCAGCCAGAAATTAAAAACCCTCCTCTCCGGGGTGAGGGTTCTTTGGGGGAATGGCCTCATGAGGTGCTTGCTCAGAGCGAAGGCTTCATCTGCTATGAAGACAAACAGGGGTCCTTCCACGTTATCTGCATCAGGTGGCAATCCCAGGCCACCACTCTGGAGACGCTGGCAGAACTCCGTCTGGACAAATACTCCTCCATCTGACATCCGGCCATTCTTCCCCATGTCCACATACATAAAGTCATATTGTGCCTACACCACCGCCATTAAAACAATACTATGGAACCCCTTATAATTAAAATAATATGACCCCGAATGGGGTGGTGGCACGATGTGGACATGTTTCCCATCTATAGCCCCTCCACAAATGGGAAAGTCCCAACGGGTGGCAAAATGGGATGCCACAGTCTGCCATTCCTGTGGCGTTGAAGGAAACTGGGGAATCAAACAAGAAAACAAAACTCAGTAATTTAGAAAAGAACATTGCAAGAACATTATACACTTAAAACATTATTGCCCAGCATCAGTATAACATTAAATAATTGAAATCTTCTTGAATAAATAATATGGAAAGGCACACTTATCAGATTGCTCACCCCCTCTGATGGCACATTGTTACATTTTAGGGGGTGGTGAAATTAGAAATGAAAAGTTTAAGGACACGCAGGGTTTTATTGAATAAAGGCTACAAGACTGTGCAGTTTGAAAAGTGCAGTTGTGGCACTCTGCAAGTGCAGTTGCTCCACAGCTTAGTAAATGAGGTAAGGTAAAAAGGCTTCATGTTGCAAGGAGTACCCAATCACATGCAAGGGCAATTAATCCAAACACTTTGTGGCTTGCACATGATTGGATGATGGAAATCAGCAGAGCTTGTGCTCATTTACTAAAGCCCTGGAGCAAATGTACTTGCAGAGTGCTTTGTAAAAATCAACACCACAGAACATTATAGCAAATTATTAGGGGGGGTTTGGAAATCAAGTTAATGACACGCACACTATTTGGATGGAGTTTAGGTGGGGGGAGGGGTTTGGAAATCAAGTTAATGACACGCACACTATTTGGATGGAGTTTAGGTGGGGAGGAAGGGTTTGGAAATCAAGTTAATGACACGCACACTATTTGGATGGAGTTTAGGTGGGGGGAAGGGTTTGGAAATCAAGTTAATGACATGCACACTATTTGGATGGAGTTGGGGGGGGTTGGAAATCAAGTTAATGACACGCACACTATTTGGATGGAGTTTAGGGGGGGGGAAGGGGTTTGGAAATCAAGTTAATGACACGCACACTATTTGGATGGAGTTTAGGGGAAACAAAATACAATACAGCTGACTAAATACATTCAAACTGAGTAGACTAGGTGGATATGTGCCCAGCATTGTATGCTGGGGAGGTTAGTGAAGGCAAATATACATGCATGACAAAAAAGAACAGGAAAAAATTACAGCGTGCATGAGGAGAAAAAGGGGACATTCACACTATATTGCAATGATGGTAAGTAGTGTTTGAGTTAAGAAATACATTACATTTGCAAAGATTAAATAAAATAACATGTGATGCTAATAAAAGAAAAAATTCTTACCTTAATATAGTCCTTCTGCATGACCTGAATGATGGCAGAACAGGTCTCTGGGATAATGATCCCCAGAGCCTGGGGGGAGATGCCTGTCGAGAACTTCAAGTCCTGCAGGCTTCTCCCTGTCGCCAAGTACCTCAACGTGGCAACTAGCCTCTGCTCCGGAGTGATGGCTTGCCTCATGCAGGTATCCTGCCTGCTGATATAGGGGGTCAGCAAAGCCAACAAACGGTCAAAAATGGGGTCCGTCATCCAGAGAAAGTTCCTGAAATCCTCAGGATTATTCTCACGGATCTCACGGAGCAATGGCATGTGACAGAACTGGTCACGCCGGAGCAACCAATTCTTGGTCCATGTACTCCTCCTCGCCCTGTTCATGGACTGGTCTTGGGCTGAAGAATGAACTACAGCACCAAGCACATACAATGCACAAGCTCAACGACGAGTACGTACAGGTAACATGGCTTCAAAACGGTCAGTTGGTCAGAACACACTTAACAGAACGCACTGAAGAACAGCAAGGCCTGTGAAGAGCGACCTGAAAATCAGGAATGAGCGGACAATAAAACAAAGATTTCTCAATGCCAACTGACCAAACGCACTGAAAAGCAGATACAAACCTCACAAGCACAGACTGAACAACAATTAAAACGAACTGAAAAATACGAGTCTCACAAGCGCGAATCGTCTCTCACCAAACTTCTACTAACACGAGATAAACACGAGATTAGCAGAAGGAGCCCAAAGGGTGTCGTACGGGGTATTGAACTTCCGTTTTATAGCCTCGTCGGACTTGGTGTACGTCACCGTATACTAGGCTGTCGAACTTGTGTGATCGTGTGTAAGCAAGTTCGTTCGTTAGAAAGTCTGCCGCAAGTCCGCCGAAAGTCTGTTGGACGGGCTGTCGGACTTTTGTAGATGAAAAGTCCGACCGTGTGTACGCGGCATAAGAGAACACCCACTGCTCAAACATCAACTCCTCCTCTTGGCATAACATTGATCTGAGATATGCCCTCAGATCAAGGAACAAGAACAGCAAACCACAAGCCTTCCTCTTCAGATACGTTATCACTACTACTGCTAAATGACCATCATGATTCTATCACTTAATGTAAACGGTCTTAATCACCCTGCAAGGAGATTGTCTCTCTGAAAGCTAGCATAGTGTTCAAGAAACGTACTTCTGCGAGTCCAATCCTCCATCATGTAGGAACAGAGAATTTGATACCATCATTACAACCAATGCCCCACATAAAAATAAAGGCACTTTGATAGCCATCAAGAACTCTACACCCTTTCAACTGCAAAGGATCTGGATGGACGCTACCTTAAAGTAGTAGAAACCATCAACAACTATCATCTCAGTTCAGGCTCCCAATGTTCTCCAGCTGAGATTTATCCGCAAATTACACAAGAAAGTATTTGCTGTTCAACAAGGTGCTGTTGTATGGTGTGGCGACTTCAATATCACCCCAGACCCTCACATTGACACTATATCTATTCCTAAATGAGGCAAACCAGGTTTAAACCCACTGATATCTAACCTGCGCCTATACGATGTATGGAGATGCCAGCACGTAGAAGAAAAGGATTATATATATTCTTTCACCTCGCCACAACACATATTCCCGCATTGATCTCTTTCTTTTGGACCAATGGACTTTGCAAAAAGTTTCATCTTCATCTATACTTCCTGCTACTTGGTCGGACCATTCCCCAATATGCATTACTATAGAGGATAACCCTAAAACATCATCAACCTTCCTTTGGAGGATGAACACGCGCATTCTTCAGTCTAAGCTATTCTCAGAGTGAAAAATAAGAAAAAAATACCACACAAACCTAATAAAAACAATAATAAATAAAAAGCTGCAGCTAACATTTGTGAGATACACACAAAACAATGAATACAAAGGGAAAAGAAAAAGCTGTGCAAATATACTAAAATTTAACAGTGAGTGAATACCCATGGTAAATGAAAAAAAATCTCGGTACCATTGAAAAATAAATATATATAATCCTCAATAAGTGATTAAACAATCTAGTGATAAGAGTCCAGTGATATCAGTGAAGGTAATTTAAACTCCTTGATATAAAGACACCACCCTCTGATGTGATCCACCACCACATAAAATGCACGCTTACCGGAGGGTGGGCTTTGGCAAGCCTGTATAATTGGTAATGACTGGACATCAATCCAGCAGCAGCAACTCTCTGTGGTTACACCGAAGGTTAGCCAGGAAACCTCAAATCAATGAGTATACAGGGCAAAGCATTGATCAGAAACCCAAGAAAATGGAGAGAAGCTCAGCATAGTGTGAATCAGTATATTAAAATATTATTAAAAATAAAGGTTGCACTTACACAGGACTGAAGTTAAAAACATCCATAGAAAAATTGCCGGCTGGCTTGCAGAAACCCGTCCGCATACAAGGTACACTGTGATGACGTTAGCACATCAACATCCCAACGTTGTTCCCCAGACAACATCATTTTGAGACGAAACATACTTCGGGAGGTTGACATTCTGACGTCAATGCGGTGTACCTTGTATGCGGACGAGTGTCTGCAGGCCAGCCGGAAAGTTTTCTATGTATGTTTATAACTTCAGTTCCGTGTAAGTGCAACCTTTATTTTTAATAAACTTTTAATATACTGATTCATTTAAAGTGTTTTCTTCTGTGACGTGTAAAATTGGATAAAACGTGAAAAAAACTGTGGTGCTATGTAAAAACTAATATTTTCACCCTTAAAGTGAACCCTTAACTAAATGGACATACAAATGTAAAATGCAAATCTCTCTCTCTCTATCTATATCTATCTATCTATCTATCTATCTATCTATCTATCTATCTATCTATCTATCTATCTATCTATCTATCTATCTATCTATCTATCTATCTATCTATCTATCTATCTATCTATCTATCTATCTATCTATCTATCTATCTATATATAGTGGACACCAAGTGACAAGTAAAAAATATACAAAAAATGCACTACAACTGATTATATTACAAAAAACGTTGTCCTTTGCATAGAAAATAAAATATAAAAAACTGAAATAAAGTCTTTAGAAAGTGATGTCTTCTTTACAGCTTCCACCACACCCAGGTGCTGAGTGAGCCCACTCCCTATAGAAACTCACTCACCAACTCCAATTGCGCACACTCTCGTGTAAGGCTACAGTGCTTTTTGTACACAAACAGGAAGGGTCACAGCGGCAAACCAAACATCTAAATGTAAGTGCAGGAATTGTTCCACATGTAAATGAAAAAAGTGCTCCAATAGTGTAAATCGCATAACCAGTTTAATGAAAAGCACACAAAAATCTTCAATGTTTAAACTCATACTTTCAAAATTCAAAAAACGCAGAGTAAACTTCCAGAGCACACTGAACTCCAATGCACAGCACAGCAAACAATTGGAGATCAACGTTAGGGGTTGCGGTCACGGCGGACCCGAGGTGTGCAGGTGTCTAATCGCTTCTCTCACCTACTCCTCGCTGCACAACTGCTCTGACAGATCCCCCCTTCCTGGTAAGCTAGAACGCATCACTCGTTTCTGGTGCTCACCATCACATGGCCACACCCCGACATGTTTCGTCACAACAGTGACTTACTCATGGGATTGGCCGCACGGGATGACAATCATCCCTTATATACCCTCCTATCATCAGCTGATAGGGAATCATCCGGCGCGCCTGCGCACTACTCGTGTCCCCGCGATCGCAATATCCCCATCTCTGGGAAACAGTATTCATTTAGACACGTGTAGTACATTGTAGGTATCTAATAGTTTTCAAACTAAAGGTACATTTATGCAACCTATATTATGTACCGGCTCTATTTAGACTACTTTCAATTTCCTATATAAGTCCTATATTCCCGTATATTTATTTATTAGACCCTGCATATTAAATATATGACATTTAATTGCCTCAAAAAACGGTTTAAACTTTGCTCTAAAATTATCTCTTGATTAAGACAATGAACCAAATACCACTAATTACAAACTAAAAATTATATAAAATATATATATTTAAAAATAAATAATCTATATGTATATGGATGGCTGGAACCTCTCTAACCAATAAAATCTCGGTCATTAACTACTTAGACTGGCGGTCTCTCATATAAATCTATATTATAAATATATGAAAATATATTGTAAAATTGTACTCAGACATATTTAATCCTAAAAAAACACACCATACCTAATCATTACTGCATGAGGGTGTATATAACCAGGGGTATAGAATTCACTTAGGCATACTTTAAAACAACCACTGGCAGGTGCTAACCACAGCCCAATCATTATCTCCCCCTCTATTTAAGACTACTTCTGTCAGTCATTTCGGTTACATCATTAAATTTCCCTCCGTCACTTGCAACTCATATATTTATATATAAAAACATACAATCCACAGTTGATAAGGTTATAATAGTTAGTTAAAACTCACCGCAAAATAGTTTTTATTTTTGTTTGTTTTTTACTGTTTACCACTCACTATGTCCATACCCTGTAATAAGGACATCAAGGGTACACTCCACAGGAGATAAAAAGTGTCTGAATCTGCAAATATGTGCATTGATCAGACAATCTCCAGTGGAGTGTAAAGCACCCCCTATTAAAGTGACAGTGCTATATAATCAAACAACACTTAATTACCTAATATATAAAATGGAGCTAGAGTCTATATCATGTGGGTACAATGGAGTCAAATAAAGAGACTGTCACCCCCTAATTACTGTTAAAAGCAATTCACTTGTTTTAAAATCATTGATGGAGCAATTCAAATCCAGTTCAATGTTCAGCCCCCTAGGGGCCAAACACTTGAAACGGAAGATCCATTCAGTTTCCCTCCGTGACAAGTCCCTAATCCTATTGGATCCTCTCCAGGATGGATGTACAACATCAATGCCACAGAACTGTAGCAAGGAGAGATCCTGCTGATGTTTTTCCTTGAAATGTAGTGAGACACCGTGGTATTTATATCCATTTTTTATATTAGCCAGATGTTCTCCTATATGAACCTTCAATAGCCTCTTGGTTCTTCCCACATAGAATAGGCCACAGGGGCACCACATCAGATATGACACATGAGAAGAATTGCAAGTACTGAATTCCCTTATTTCAAATGTTTCTCCATCCCTGTTGGTGACACTTCTCACTCCTCTATTGCTGATTTTTACTGTTCTGCAGCAAATGCATTTCCTACAGCAATAGAAGCCCTTAAGGTCTATTTTAAGAGTCCATTGATCTGGTGGATCCAAGATTTTTTTGACTATCTGGTCATCGAAACTCGGTGCCCTCCTATAGATGAATTTCGGTTGTTCTGGTAATATTTCCCCTAAGTGTCTATCTTTACAAAGAATATGCCAGTATTTCCTATATATACTCTCAATTTCCCTATACTGGCAGTGAAAACCTGAAATAAAACTCAGTTGTTTGTCGCGTATTTGAGGTTCTTTTTTCTTGAGGCATTGGTCCCTAGGAATCTCTGCCACCTCCTGAATTATTTCCATGAGGTTATTGTTGCTGTAACCTTTCTGTATAAATTTTTCTTCAAGGACGTTAGCTTGTACGAAATAGTCCTCCATCTGTGTACAATTCCGTCAGATCCGCAATATCTGTCCCTTCGGGATGTTCCTTATCCATGCCGGATGATGACCACTTCTAATGGACAGGTAACTATTGTGGTCCGTCGGTTTAAAGTACACTTTAGTACTAAGTACATTACATTCCTTTTCTATGGTGACATCCAAAAAATGTATGGTTTTCTCACTGATCTGGTATTCTAATCTAATGTTATTTGTGTTCTTGTTTAAATCTTCTAGGAATTCCACTGCAGATTCTCTCGACCCCTCCCAAATGAACAGGATGTCATCTATAAACCTGCGGTAGAACCTTAACTGGGGCCTGTTTTTATTAAAAACCTGCCTATCCTCCCATTCTGCCATAACCAGGTTGGCGAGGCTGGGGGCATACTTCGCCCCCATCGCCACGCCAACCTGCTGGGAGAAAAACTGCCCATTAAACCAAAAGTAATTATGGGACATACAGAACTCCAATGTATGTCCCAAAAACCTCTTCTGTGCGTCTGGGATGTCTTCCCGTCTACTTAATGCCCAATTAAGGGCCAAGGACGCATCATGCTGTATGACTGTATATAAAGAGGCAACATCGGCCGTTACCAGATATGATTCAGATGACAAATTTAATTGTATCTGTTCCAATAGATGTAGTAAATCCAAGGTATCCTATAGATAGGCTTTAGTCTCCTTTACGCTAGGTTGGAGAAACTTATCTAAGTACTCTCCCAACCTTGCGGTCACAGATCCGATATCATTAACTATTGGTCGTGGGGGGGGGTACTGTATGTTCTTATGTACCTTAGGTAACGTATAAATTACAGGTATTCAACAGGCACTCGGCACAAGATATCTTTTTTCCTTGGGATTCAAAGCGTTTATTTTAAACCCCCAATCTACCAGTGATGCCAACTGAATTATATACGCATCTGTGGGGTCAGATTTTAATCTTTTATAGGTGGACTGGTCACTAACCAATTCCACCAACTGGTCATGGTAGAATGATTTATCCATGACCACTACCCCCCTCCCTTATCAGTAGGCCGAATTATTATGTTTTTTTCTATTTTCTAGAGGTTTTATACCTTCTCTAATGTAATGAG
This sequence comes from Aquarana catesbeiana, assembly GCF_042186555.1. Lineage (NCBI taxonomy): Eukaryota > Metazoa > Chordata > Amphibia > Anura > Ranidae > Aquarana > Aquarana catesbeiana. Next base: position 939,089,504 of record NC_133324.1, read on the forward strand.
GGTTGACCCCTTTCCTTGGGGTCAATTCCTCAATATCATTTAGTACTAGTTTTTTAAAAACCTCTATAAAGTGATTGCTTGGGTTCTGAGGATTACAAATTGATTTATTTCTTAAGCCACTGTCTATTTTACTAGATGATATGGTGGCTTTTGACGTTGACTCCACCAGGTGGCTTAGGAAATTTTTTTTATGTTCATAGATCTAATGATCTTATGTGTGTCAATGTAAACCTCAAACTTGTTCATCATCTTCTTTGGTGCACACTTTAAACCCAAGTTAAGTATATTCAGCTCTTTGTGATCCAGTTCAACCCCACTTAGATTGTAAATGCCTGTATTTATTTCTCATTCGTTTTTTTGGGTTGTTTGGATTTTCCTGCCCTGCATCACCTTCTTCTCTTGGTGGGGGCATGGTATCTTTGTTTTGGACATATGCGGGTCCATTCCTCCCCCCACCTTTCTGATATACTGTCCGGGGGTTCCCTCTCGGTGTACCCCCCTTCCCTCCCCTCCCCCGTTGCCCTAAAAAGGTGTATTATATGGTTGTTGAACATAATAGTCCTCATTCTCTAATGCTGAGTATCTGTTATATAAGGGGACTCCATTCCCCATCTCAGGATATCGATTGGGCGGGGGATAGTGCCTCCACTGTTGGTAGTCCTGTGGGGGATTGTAATATTGTGGGGTGTTCCCTCTATACGGTCTAGGTGATTGGTAATTATACCCTCCCCTTCCTTGTTGAACTGGTCTAGGAGAATAATAGTTCCCACTACTCTGATTTTTTCCTTTTCTCTGATTCTCACCATTACGCATTAAATCCACCGATCCCTGTTCGCCTTTATTAATCAAGTTCTTTTGTCCTGATTTCTTTTGGTCAGGTTTGGGGGAGGGTTACTGCTAGGGATGAGCTTCGAGTTCGAGTCGAACTCATGTTTGACTCGAACATTGGCTGTTCGCAAGTTCGCTGAACAGCGAACAATTTGGGGTGTTCGCGGCAAATTCGAATGCCGCAGAACACCCTTTAAAAGTCTATGGGAGAAATCAAAAGTGCTAATTTTAAAGGCTTATATGCAAGTTATTGTCATAAAAAGTGTTTGGGGACCTGGGTCCTGCCCCTGGGGACATGGATCAATGCAAAAAAAAGTTTTAAAAACTGCCGTTTTTTCAGGAGCAGTGATTTTAATAATGCTTAAAGTCAAACAATAAAAGTGTAATATCCCTTTAAATTTCGTACCTGGGGGGTGTCTATAGTATGCCTGTAAAGGGGCGCATGTTTTCCGTGTTTAGAACAGTCTGACAGCAAAATGACATTTCGAAGGAAAAATTCCATTCAAAACTACCCGCGGCTATTGCATTGCCGGCAATAGACATAGAAGTTCATTGATAAAAACGGTATGGGAATTCAACACAGGGTAACCCTGAACCAAAATTTTTAAAAAAAAATGACGTGGGAGACCCCCTAAATTCCATACCAGGCCCTTCAGGTCTGGTATGGTTATTAAGGGGAACCCCGGCCAAAATGAAAAAAAAAATGACGTGGGGTTCCCCCTAAATTCCATACCAGACCCTTCAGGTCTGGTATGGATTTTAAGGGGAACCCCATGCCAAAAAAAAACAAAAAAACAGCGTGGGGTCCCCCCAAAAATCCATACCAGACCCTTATCTGAGCAAGCAACCTGGCAGGCCGCAGGAAAAGAGGGGGGACTGTAGTGATCTAATATATAATTAATATTATATTGGGTTATTATAGATGATTAATAAGTAAGTATTATTATAATGATGATGATGTAAGTACTCTTCCGCAGCAACCCAATTCTTCTAGAGAGATGCACTTTATTGACTTCCAACACAGAACAAAGTCCAAAGTCCACAGATGACAAAGAAATCCGACAGAGGAAATATAATTCAGAAACCCATCTCCTAGGCCTGTGCGTTCCCAGTCATGCACAGACAAGCCCCACTCATACACATACAAGCCTCACTTACAAAACCTATAGACTGAATGCCATGTTATATTCATCAGGCATTGAATGGCTGAGCAATTTGATTGGCCTTTCAATTCAGGACTTTAGTCTTTCAAACAGACAACAACTCCCAGCCGTGAACAGTTGCAGTTATAAACCGCCCCAATTTGCACTCCCGCATATCAACATCAACAAGTCCTCTTTAGATATATGTAATTAGATTAGATTAACATACCACCTGAATACCCTTTGAAATGTTCAAATAGACTTGCATATGATTAACACATCAAAGAGTCTTCAGCTTGTTCCCTTGCTATGTTAAAATTCAGTTGGACAAATCAACCATTCGGTCAACATTGACTGCATGTGTACATACACACAACAATGTCCCACATAATTCGGTGAACATATTACAACATATACCCCCACTTGGGTCGGTTCTAACTACTAGAACTGACCCATAAATCAAACAACAAAACATATCAGTATGATTTAAGGCACTGGATGCTTTACAATGGCTCATATAAAATATGAAGTTGAAACTGGTTACATCTCTCTTCGCCAGCCTCTAAAATATCCCCATGAAACAGTTATTAGATAATATAACTTTTAGACCATGACTGGAAAAGGATTTGGTAAACGTCAGTGGCCCATACAGAGGTTAGGCCTTATTATATCACATCAAGATCTTGAATATTGCGCAAAGACGAGCTGATGTCACAGTCCATTCTTCGGTCTGACTTCATCACATCTCTCACCATCTCACTGAAAGTAAACTTGGTATGCTCTGGGAACTCCAATCCACAAGTCCAGGATTCTCTCATCTCCAGGCTCAAGCTTTTCATTTTTAAAGATGCTTTTACGCAAACACTCTACTTTCATCTTTATAGTAAGAAGAACTATCAATGTACCAGCACTCACTTTCAAGGTCAAAAGGTTTGGATATGGCAGTAAAAACTGTGCTTCAAACTATTTTCTTGCACTTGACATTCATGAGTCCATCTTTGTTGATTGCCAGTCACAATTTGCTTTTGTAATTTGCTGTAGGCCAACCCCTCATTGTCTTCAATAAAGCAGTTACTTGGATCATTCAGTCCACAATTACACTTGAATGGTATACCAACATATACATATACCCCCACACGATGGTTCAGATAGAATCAGCTTGACATCAGTGTTTATCAGATCTTCTATGCAGACAAAGCGGCAGTGGAAATTCTTGCCAGTATCTCCACCATGAAAGGTAGAAAGGTCTTTTTCATCCATATATGTCATAGCCTTTAGCATATTATAAACAACTGAATCAACAAATTTTCAAATCATGACTAGAGTGATGAATTTCACTCACCCCTCTTATAAATTTAGGAAAACCACCCAACATACTAAAATTTATGCTATGCCAAGCCATTGTGCAGCATCTCACCTTAGATGTTAAATATATTGATCAATACGCATTATGTAATATGTACAGATGTTATGAAAATTATTTTAGGTTAAAATGCTTCTCTTTGGTTTTAAGATAAAGTTCAGGAAATAAAACATAAAGAAAATTAAAAAAAAAAAAAATGAAAAGCAAAATATATCAGGAAAAGGGAGAAAAATTAAAAATTAGGGCGTTGAAGAAAAAAAAGAAAAAAGGTCCATTGCTTGATGAATTTCGAGAGAGTCCATGAATGCTTTATAATTCCATGTATAGTGATATATTGTCTATTCAGCATTTCTCCCATAATTCTCCCACACTATTCAATTTCAGACTTCTGCTATTCACATGCAAGCATCTTCAGACGTCCCTGAAAAAACAAAACTCTCCAACAAAACTCATTAGTGAGATCCTTAAACATTGTTTGAAGTTAAAACAAAACACTATTTACACGTTTACAGTTTGGAGCTAATTCACCCCCACTGCTAGAGAAGTGTCATCTGCATTCAAAAACAGATCTGGAGAATATACATCTTGTACATTCATGACACCCTGTACCCCCTTCAACTGCTCTAATAATTTATCACGCTCCTCTCTCATCTTGTCATACTCAATTTTCAGGTGGTCATATTTCTGTTTTAAATGAGAAAACGGTATCCAAGTCTTGGACCTTTTCTTATTATTATTTTGGTCAGCTCTGTTTTTCATATTAATATCACCTATGTTTGACCCGGAGTGTCCTCTCTGGGTGTTATCATAGGATATTATCTTCTGATCTTTATGTTCAGTATTTGTCCTAAACAATGTGGCTAAATCAATTTTGACAGCCTGCTCATTTGACTTTCTCCATAAATGGTCTGCTCTCAACAATATGTCTTTTAAATCATGAGGATTTGGGTTAACTAGTAAAATATTTTGTTTGATATCTTCATGCAACGCATCTAGAAACATACTCATATGTATCAAGCCACCACGCTCAAATGCAAGATTATTACCGACCAATAATTCCATAATCGTTGCTATCCTGTGTGACAATTCATAGGGAGATTCATTTTGCATTTGTTGGATCTTTCCATGAATAGTAACATCAGAACGTACACCATACAAAACACATAATAATTCCAGTAATATGTCCCTTGTCTTCAGAGGCTGAATACAGATTTGTTTAATTCTCATCCAAAGACCACTTCCTACAGAATGTTGCAAAACTCTTTCTAAGTCAGATGGGTTGAGATTGTACATATCTCTGACTTGCTGCACGTCACAAAACCATTTTAAAAATCTGTTTAAATCATGGTATGGAACCATTCCTATTTCTTTAAGAATTGCGTCTAATAATTTTGGTTTCAATGGCTTCATTACAAGCTGAACTTCACCTGTATTATTATTATTGTTATAAACTGTGGTAGTCACAGTGGGGGCAGCTGGTAATGAATTATCAGATTCAATAGGAGGTTCTGTTTGCTGCAGATTGCGGAATCCAAGATTTGATGCATATCTGCATTCCTGAGATCTCTTCTCTAATTCCATAATTCTTAATTTTAATCTCTCATTTTCCTCTGATAATTCATCACAACGTTTAGATTTCTCAAGTAAAGCTTCTCCAATCGTAACCGCATGCAATTTTAAATTTACTGTCTCGGTGTCTGATTGGTTTTGTAACCTCTCACAAACACTGTTGCTATTAGCAACTGCCTTCTGTAACTGGGTAATTTCCTCAACCTTATTATTCAAAGAACTTTCCATTGTTAAACAGCAAGATAACAAGCCCTGTATAATACAACCTTTTCTTTTACTTTCTGAAATTTTGCTATCAAAAATATTTTTCTCTAAAAATTCCTTCATCATCGTCCATGTCTGCTTACATTTTTCTGGAATTTCATAAGGACCGCCATGGCGCTTAATACATTTTAATACCCATCTGTTAACTTTATCAGAACTGACACTAGCTTCACACTGAGTAAGCATTTTGACTATATTACTAATAATTAAAAAAAAGAAAATATTTTACTCACCGCATTAGTTACTCCTTTTACTTCCACTTCAGGTCTTCTGGTACACGACACAGTCCTTTTTTTGTTGTTGTTTCCGGTCTCCAGAGAATAATTCTGGGGTTCCCAACTTGTTTAAATTTGTAGATCAGACTCTCTTATGTCACAACCAGACATTCCAGACATTAGAGTCACAGCACAGCTCTTGGTTCTTCATCAGACTTCTGTCCACCTCACAGGATTGTTGTCACCACCGACTTCCGTTACTAAGTCCGAAAATGCTCTTCTGGTCACATGAACGGCACCAGTGTAGTGATTTAATATATACTGGGTCCACGGCACCAGTGTAGTGATCTCGTATATTAATATTATATTGGGTGTATAGATGTAGTAGAGTGGGTATGATAATTAATATTTAGGTATTATTATAATGATGATGATGTAAGTACTCTTCCGCAGCAACCCAATTCTTCCAGAGAGATGCATTTTATTGACTTCCAACACAGAACAAAGTCCAAAGTCCACAGATGACAAAGAAATCCGACAGAGGAAATATAATTCAGAAACCCATCTCCTAGGCCTGTGCGTTCCCAGTCATGCACAGACAAGCCCCACTCATACACATACAAGCCTCACTTACAAAACCTATAGACTGAATGCCATGTTATATTCATCAGGCATTGAATGGCTGAGCAATTTGATTGGCCTTTCAATTCAGGACTTTAGTCTTTCAAACAGACAACAACTCCCAGCCGTGAACAGTTGCAGTTATAAACCGCCCCAATTTGCACTCCCGCATATCAACATCAACAAGTCCTCTTTAGATATATGTAATTAGATTAGATTAACATACCACCTGAATACCCTTTGAAATGTTCAAATAGACTTGCATATGATTAACACATCAAAGAGTCTTCAGCTTGTTCCCTTACTATGTTAAAATTCAGTTGGACAAATCAACCATTCGGTCAACATTGACTGCATGTGTACATACACACAACAATGTCCCACATAAATCGGTGAACATATTACAACAGGGACGAGAGTGCGCCCCCCCTCCTGAACCATACCAGGCCACATGCCCTCAACATTGGGAGGGTGCTTTGGGGTAGCACCCTCCCAAAAACTGTCTCTTGTTATTTTTAACATTTTTGACAGTTTTTTAGTGAAATGGTAGGGGTAAGTACCCCCTTACCATTTCACACATGGGGAGCCGGGATCTGGGGGTCCCCTTGTTAAAGGGGGCTTCCAGATTCCGATAAGCCCCCCGCCCGCAGACCCCCACAACCACCGGCCAGGGTTGTGGGGATGAGGCCCTTGTCCTCATCAACATGGGGACAAGGTGTTTTGGGGGGCTACCCCAAAGCACCCTCCCAATGTTGAGGGCATGTGGCCTGGTACGATTCAGGAGGGGGGGGTGCACGCTCGTCCCCCCCTCTTTTCCTGCGGCCTGCCAGGTTGCGTGCTCGGATAAGGGTCTGGTATGGATTTTTGGGGGGACCCCACGCTTTTTTTTTTTTTTGGCGCGGGGTTCCCCTTAAAATCCATACCAGACCTGAAGGGTCTGGTATGGAATTTAGGGGGAACCCCACGTCATTTTTTTAAAAAAATTTTGGCCGGGGTTCCCCTTAATATCCATACCAAACCTGAAGGGCCTGGTATGGAATTTAGGGGGACTCCCACGTCATTTTTTTTTTTTAATTTTGGTTCGGGGTTTCCCTGTGTTGAATTCCCATGCCGTTTTTATCAATGAACTTCTATGTGTATTGTCGGCAATGCAATAGCCGCGGGTAGTTTTAAATGGAATTTTTCCTTCGAAATGTCATTTTGCTGTCAGACTGTTCTAAACACGGGAAACATGCACCCCTTTACAGGCATACTATAGACACCCCCCAGGTACGAAATTTAAAGGCATATTACACTTTTATTGTTTGACTTTAAGCATTATTAAAACCACTGCTCCTGAAAAAACGGCCGTTTTTAAAACTTTTTTTGCATTGATCCATGTCCCCTGGGGCAGGACCCAGGTCCCCAAACACTTTTTATGACAATAACTTGCATATAAGCCTTTAAAATTAGCACTTTTGATTATTCATGTTCGTGTCCCATAGACTTTAACGGTGTTCGCGTGTTCGGGCAAACTTTTTTCCTGTTCGCATGTTCTGGTGCTAACCGAACAGGGGGGTGTTCGGCTCATCCCTAGTTACTGCTAGTTAATTCTATATCATGAGCAGGGTTCCCATTAGGATTCTCCTGCATAACCAAACCAGTGCTTTGCCAAGCATAGATATTATTGGTTTTAAAGTCATTAGATTCTCTATTAAACTTCTTAACCTTCTTCTTCTGCGTTTCACGGTCAATTTTTTCCAACTTCTTCTTCATATTACTGTTAAAATCGTTCATCTGATTGGATTCTTTAATTGGCTCCAACTTCTCTTGTAGTACACTAATTTTCTCATTAATTATTCCTAATTTAATCTGTTTTCTATTTAAAACAAGACCTTGTAGCTCCCTTCCGACATTATTAAAAAATCCCAGCCATTCATCCATATACTTTGGATCATTCAAACCATCCTGAGGGGACACCTCCCATCTCAGGCTTCTAAAAATCAAATTTTCCTTTTGGTAGTGCTCAAATATAAACACATCCCACCAGGCTTTAATTTGCTTCTCCAGGAGATTATCTAACGTTTTTAACATTCATGAGAAGTCTTCCTCACAATCAATCATTTCCTGATTGTTTGAAAAAAACACATTCAGGGTCCATTTGTCTATTCGACAAATAATTGAATGGATCCATGGCCGCTAGTGGTTAAAAAATAAATGTCACACCAAAAATTGATATTCAAAGTATCACTGCCCACCTATACCTTGTTTACCACCACTGCGCCTCGGAGTGCACAAATAAATTATTAATCAAACTAACTAAAGCTGCCACCTTAAACGTAAAGGTATATGTAAAGTGTTTTCTTCTGTGATGTATAAAATTGGACAAAACGTAAAAACAGTGGCGCTATCTAAAAACTAATATTTTCACCCTTAAAGTGAACCCTTAACTAAATGGACATACAAATGTAAAATGCAAATCTATATATATATAGTGGACACCAAGTGACAAGTGAAAAATATACAAAAAATGCACTACAACTGATTAAATTACAAAAAACGTTGTCCTTTGCATAGAAGATAAAATATAAAGAACTGAAATAAAGTCTTTAGAAAGTGATGTCTTCTTTACAGCTTTACAGCTTCCACCACACCCAGGTGCTGAGTGAGCCCACTCCCTATAGAAACTCACTCACCAACTCCAATTGCCCACACTCTCATGTAAGGCTACAGTGCTTTCTGTACCCAAACAGGAAGGGTCCTAAGCCACCCGGTGGAGTCAGCGTCAAAAACCACCATATCATCTAGTAAAATAGACAGTGGCTTAAGAAATAAATCAATTTTTAATCCTCAGAACCCAAGCAATCACTTTATAGAGGTTTTTAAAAAACTAGTACTAAATGATATTGAGGAATTGACCCCAAGGAAAGGGGTCAACCCTCATTACATTAGAGAAGGTAAAAAATCTCTAGAAAATAGAAAAAACATAATAATTCAGCCTGCTGATAAGGGAGGGGGGTAGTGGTCATGGATAAATCATTCTACCATGACCAGTTGGTGGAATTGGTTAGTGACCAGTCCACCTATAAAAGATTAAAATCTGACCCCACAGATGCGTATATAATTCAGTTGGCATCACTGGTAGATTGGGGGTTTAAAATAAACGCTTTGAATCCCAAGGAAAAAAGATATCTTGTGCCGAGTGCCTGTTGAATACCTATAATTTATACGTTACTTAAGGTACATAAGAACATACAGTGCCCGCCCCCTCGACCAATAGTTAATGGTATGGGATCTGTGACCGCAAGGTTGGGAGAGTACTTAGATAAGTTTCTCCAACCTAGCATAAAGGAGACTAAAGCCTATCTAAAGGATACCTCGGATTTACTACATCTATTGGAACAGGTACAATTAAATTTGTCATCTGAATCATATCTGGTAATGGCCGATGTTATATGCCTCTTTATATACAGTCATACAGCATGATAATGCGTCCTTGGCCCTTAATTGGGCATTAAGTAGACGGGAAGACATCCCAGATGCACAGAAGAGGTTTTTGGGACATACATTGGAGTTCTGTATGTCCCATAATTACTTTTGGTTTAATGGGCAGTTTTTCTCCCAGCAGGTTGGCGTGGCGATGGGGGCGAAGTATGCCCCCAGCCTCGCCAACCTGGTTATGGCAGAATGGGAGGATAGGCAGGTTTTTAATAAAAACAGGCCCCAGTTAAGGTTCTACCGCAGGTTTATAGATTACATCCTGTTCATTTGAGAGGGGTCGAGAGAATCTGCAGTGGAATTCTTAGATGATTTAAACAAGAACACAAATAACTTTAGATTAGAATACCAGATCAGTGAGAAAACCATACATTTTTTGGATGTCACCATAGAAAAGGAATGTAATGTACTTAGTACTAAAGTGTACTTTAAACCGACGGACCACAATAGTTACCTGTCAATTAGAAGTGGTCATCATCCGGCATGGATAAGGAACATCCCGAAGTGACAGATATTGCGGATCCGACGGAATTGTACACAGATGGAGGACTATTTCATACAAGCTAACGTCCTTAAAGAAAAATGTATACAGAAAGGTTACAGTAACAATAACCTCATGGAAATAATTCAGGAGGTGGCGGAGATCCCTAGGGACCAATGCCTCAAGAAAAAAGAACCTTAAATATGCGACAATCAACATCAACTGAGTTTCATTTCAGGATTTCACTGCCAGTATAGGGAAATTGAGAGTATGCATAGGAAATACTGGCATATTCTTTGTAAAGATAGACACTTAGGGGAAATATTACCAGAACAACCGAAATTCATCTATAGGAGGGCACCGAGTTTCGGTGACCAGATAGTCAAAAAAATCTTGGATCCACCAGATCAATGGACTCTTAAAATAGACCTTAGGGGCTTCTATTGCTGTAGGAAATGCATTTGCTGCAGAACAGTAAAAATCAGCAATAGAGGAGTGAGAAGTGTCACCAACAGGGATGGAGAAACATTTGAAATAAGGGAATTCAGTACTTGCAATTCTTCTCATGTGGTATATCTGATGTGGTGCCCCTGTGGCCTATTCTATGTGGGAAGAACCAAGAGGCTATTGAAGGTTCATATAGGAGAACATTTGGCTAATATAAAAAATGGATATAAATACCACAGTGTCTCACTACATTTCAAGGAAAAAACATCAGCAGGATCCCTCCTTGCTACAGTTCTGTGGTATTGATGTTGTACATCCATCCTGGAGAGGATCCAATAGGATTAGGGACTTGTCATGGAGGGAAACTGAATGGATCTTCCGTCTCAAGTTTTTGGCCCCTAGGGGGCTGAACATTGAACTGGATTTGAATTGCTTCATCAATGATTTTTAAAACAAGTGAATTGCTTTTAACAGTAATTAGGGGGTGACAGTCTCTTTATTTGACTCTGTTGTACCCACATGATATAGACTCTAGCTCCATTTTATATATTAGGTAATTAAGTGTTGTTTGATTATATAGCACTGTCACTTTAATAGGGGGTGCTTTACACTCCACTGGAGATTGTCTGATCAATGCACATATTTGCAGATTCAGATACTTATTTTATCCCCTGTGGAGTGTACCCTTGATGTCCTTATTACAGGGTATGGACATAGTGAGTGGTAAACAGTAAAAAAAAAAAATTATTTTGCGGTGAGTTTTAACTAATTATTATGACCTTATCAACTATGGATTGTATGTTTTTATATATAAATATATGAGTTGCAAGTGACTGAGGGAAATTTAATGATGTAACCGAAATGACTGATAGAAGTAGTCTTAAATAGAGGGGGAGATAATGATTGGGCTGTGGTTAGCACCTGCCAGTGGTTGTTTTAAAGTATGCCTAAGCGAATTCTATACCTCTGGTCATATACACCCTCACACAGTAATGATTAGGTATGGTGTGTTTTTTATGATTAAATATGTCTGAGTACAATTTTACAATATATTTTCATATATTTATAATATAGATTTTTATATGAGAGACCGCCAGTCTAAGTAGTTAATGACCGAGATTTTATTGGTTAGAGAGGTTCCAGCCATCCATATACATGTAGATTATTTATTTTTAAATATATATATTTTATATAATTTTTAATTTGTAATTAGTGGTATTTGAAAACTATTAGATACCTACAATGTACTACACGTGTCTAAATGAATACTGTTTCCCAGAGATGGGGATATTGCGATCGCGGGGACACGAGTAGTGCGCAGGACGATTACCTATCAGCTGATGATAGGAGGGTATATAAGGGATGATTGTCGTCTGGCGCGGCCAATCCCATGAGTAAGTCACTGTTGTGACAAAACATGTCGGGGCGTGGCCGTGTGATGGTGAGCACCAGAGACGAGTGATGCGTTCTAGCTTACCAGGAAGGGGGGATCTGTCAGAGCAGTTGTGCAGCGAGGAGTAGGTGAGAGAAGCGATTAGACGCCTGCACACCTCGGGTCCGCCGTGACCGCAACCCCTAACGTTGATATCCAATTGTTTGCTGTGCTGTGCATTGGAGTTCAGTGTGCTCTGGAAGTTTACTCTGCATTTTTTTAATTTTGAAAGTGTGAGTTTAAACATTGAAGATTTTTGTGTGTTTTTCATTAAACTGGTTATGCGATTTACACTATTGGAGCACTTTTTTCATTTACATGTGAAACGATTCCTGCACTTACATTTGGATGTTTGGTTTGCCGCTGTGACCCTTCCTGTTTGGGTACAAAAAGCACTGTAGCCTTACACGAGATTGTGGGCAATTGGAGTTGGTGGGTGAGTTTCTATAGGGAGTGGGCTCACTCAGCACCTGGGTGTGGTGGAAGCTATAAAGAAGACATCACTTTCTAAAGACTTTATTTCAGTTCTTTATATTTTATTTTCTATGCAAAGGACAACATTTTTCGTAATTTAATCAGTTGTAGTGCATTTTTTGTATATTTTTCACTTGTCACTTGGTGTCCACTATATATATATATATATATATAGATATATATATAGATTTGCATTTTACATTTGTGTGTCCATTTAGTTAAGGGTTCACTTTAAGGGTGAAAATATTAGTTTTTAGATAGTGCCACTGTTTCAATTTTATACATCACAGAAGAAAGCACTTTACATATACCTTTACGTTTAAGGTGGCAGCTTTAGTTAGTTTGATTAATAATTTATTTGTGCACTCCGAGGCGCAGTGGTGGTAAACAAGGTATAGGTGGGCAGTGATACTTTGAATATCAATTTTCAATATACTGATTCACACTATGCTGAGCTTCTCTCCATTTTCTTGGGTTTCTGATCGATGCCTTGTGCTGTATACCCATTGATTTGAGGTCTCTTGGCTAGCCTTCGGTGTAACCACAGACAGTTGCTGCTGCTGGATTGATGTCTGGACATTGACCAATTATACAGGCTTGCCAATGCTTGGCCTCCGGTAAGCGTGCATTTCATGTGGTGGTGGATCACATCAGAGGGTGGTGTCTTTATATCAAGGAGTTTAAATTACCTTCACTGATATCACTGGACTCTTATCACTAGATTGTTTAAGCTATTCTCAGACTCCCTACACAGTCAAGTGAAAGACTTTTTTGCACAAAACTCGGGATCAGTAAGAGGCCCTCACACTGTCTGGGCTGCGCACAAAGCATTTGTGCGTGGTCTCTTCCTACAAACGGGGGCTCGGGATAAGAGGATGAGAAGGCAACATGTCAACGAAATCTTAGCGAACACAGCGAGTCAGAACACAGATTCCCTTAATAAACAATACCCCTCTACGGTGCTTAAAACCAAAATTTTTAAACTGAGGCTTGAACTCCATTCTCTCCTATTAGAAAACTTTGACAAGACCCAAAAGTGCTTTAAAATGCAAGCATATGCCTGGGGAAATAAACCAGGGAAACTTCTAGCTCAACAAATTAAAGGTTACCAAACCAAACCTCATATCCCTTTCTTCTACCACCCTACCACTAAACAAAAATTAACTGACCCGCAAGCTGTAGCAAATGCTTTCAGTGAGTTTTACAAAAATCTTTACAATCTGAAAGACGACAAATCAGCAATTCAACCAAATTACTCCTCTAATCCGGCATTTCTAGACTCTGTTCAACTTCCTAAACTAACCAAGGCCCAACTAGCTATTCTCAACGTTCCATTCACAACAACAGAAATACGGAAAGCCATTGATTCCTTACCCAACAACAAAGCTCCTGGACCTGATGGCTTTGTTGGGGAATACTACAAGCAGTTTAAAGACCTACTAAATGAGCATATAGTCCCTGTGTTCAATGATGCTGCCTCCTCAGCCTCGTTCCCCCAGGAGATGTTAAAAGCATTGGTTATCACCCTACCAAAACCAGGCAAAGAACCTAATACTCCCCAAAACTTCCACCCAATTTCCCTCCTTAACCACAACGCTAAATTGTATGCCAAGGCAACAGCCTATAGACTATTAGATATACTTCCAAACCTGATACATCCTAATCAATCAGGATTCACAAAAGGATGTCAAACTTCTGAGCTACCCGCAGAATGATCAATATTATCCACCATGCAGAATCCTGTGGAGTTCCTTCTCTGCTTCTTTCTTTGGACGCAGAGAAGGCATTCAATAGAGTCCATTGAGGTTACCTAGAACAGGCATTAAAGAAATTTAGATTTCAGGGCCACATTCTATCAGAAATTTTAGCACTCTATTCATGTCCCTCAGCCCAGGTATATTGTTCCTCTATGTTATCTACACCCTTTAGCATCTCAAATGGGACAAGACAGGGGTGCCCTCTCTCACCCCTAATGTTTAATTCAATGAAGGAACCACTAGCGGAAAAAGTTAGATCTATGCAGCACATTACATAGCTAACAATTAGATCACAAGAACACAAGATAAATCTGTTTACTGATGATGTAATTCTCATTCTGCCCAACCCCACATCTTCCCTGGCTTCGGTAAGAGATACTCTTGAAACTTTTGGCCAAATGTCTTATTATAAGGTTAATGCTTCTAAATCGTTTATACTTCCCTTGGGAATTTCACCTGAACGGCAGTCTTTTTTTAAGTAAGCAATATCCATACACATGGGCTGAAAAAATCAATATCCTACTTAGGGATCAACTTAACCAAACAAGTATCATCCCTATCCCTATGTCTCCTTCCTGAACAATCTCCCTAAGGACCTTGGAAATCTGTCAAAATATAACTTTATATGGTCAGGCAGACCTGCAGCTTTTATGATGGTTAAACTGCCACAAATTCTCTACATTTTTAGATCCCTCTCTATCCCTGTACCAGCATCTTTCTTTGCATCCTTACAAAGCATACTTGGTAAATTTATCTGGAAAATGTCCAAAGCCAGGAGCTCCCACTCCAACCTAATAAAACACAGATTAGAAGGAGTGCAAGATACATAAATCTAAGAGCTTATTTTTATGCAGAAAAATATATGGTTTGGGGGATCGGTTACAAACTCTAAAAGCTGTAAGGGAAAAATAAAAAAGCAATAGAAAAATGGCAAAAGTGGTCCGGCCAGCTGAGGTATTATTATTATTATTATTTTTATCATTACACAGGATTTATATAGCGCCAGCAGTTTGTGCAGTGCTTTACAACATAAAGGCAGACAGTACAGTTACAATACAATTCAATACAGGAGGAATCAGAGGGCCCTGCTCATCAGAGCTTACAATCTAGAAGGGGCAAGTGATACAAAAGGTAATAACTGTGGGGGATGAGCTGATGGAGAAAAGGAAAATACAGTTGTTAGGTGTGGGCAGGATAGGCTTTTTTCAAGAGAAGGTTTGAAGGACCCCATACTCCTGATGAGTATGTCCGCTGTATAAGCTTCCCTTGCCCAGTACCAGCACGATCCAAGATCCCTTAGCCCACCCAGTCACTTGTTGAGACACCAGTGTAGGGTGAATAAAAGTATAAGACTTTTAGTGAAGAACAGACACAAGTATATATCTCTGGAGACAACCCCCCTCCTTGTTGGCAAAGAGACACAGGGTGGGGTAAATGTTACATCCAATTGCATGAGGCACAGGTACATTCAAACATTTCAACACATCTTGTAAACAGTAACTGGGCTCGCATGACCACTTGTTTCATGGAGAAACCTGTTAAAGGAGCTTCTCCTCTCCTATGACTTGGGCATGTGTGCCTGCACACAGTTCAAATGTCCACCGTGAGCCGAGAGTAATGGGTACTTAAGAGCAATAGCAGTGTTGAGACAGACCTGAAAGGAGTGGGCTGTCACAGGAGGGTTTTCAGGGATCATCGAAAAAGCTAACAGAGTAGGAGATAATCAGACAGATTGGGGTAAAGAGTTCCATAGAATGGGAAAGGCTCTGGAAAAGTCCTGGAGGCGAGCATGGTGTCAGGGCTGGGCTCAGCCATTTCTTCTCTAAGCTGGCAGCTCAGCTGTCGGCTAATTGCCAGCTTCTGTCTCTCCACAGTGAGTCACCTGTTGATGATATCCTGCTTATCAGTCCTGCCTACTTAAGCCGCCAGCCCAGATGATCTCTGCCTTCGCCTTGGTCACAGCTCTAGAGATGCTCTTCTGTGTTCCTGTTAAAGACTGGCTGACAATCCTTCCGGCTTCAGATCCTGCTTGCTGTTTTACTACGTTCACCTCTGGCACCCTGACATTTTGGCTTGTCTGACTATCCGTTTCCGGTTCCTAAACTCTGGCTATGTTTTGACTATGTTTACTCTGTTTACCTTTTTTATTATTATTACGTAAGTGTGATTTAACTGTACTTCTATCTCAGTTTGATTCATGGTTTCTGACAGTAGGCGAAGGCCATGAATTCAGAAGATGCAATCAATCCACTTGTTGGTAATATTTTTTCCAGATTGGATGAGCAGGATCACGGCATAGATCAGTTTGTTATGGCGTTACAAATGCTCCTGAGTTACACGGCTCACCTGGAATCTCCTACTGTGGCTGCTCCAGTACAACCTGTCTTGTAGGCCATCCCTGCTGCTGCTTCAGTCTCTGTGCAGGCACCCGCCTCGAGTATTACCTCTATAAGAGGTATGTCTGGTTCTGCTACGCTTCCCCAGGTATTTGGGGGTGATCCAGTCCAATGCAGAGGGTTTCTCAACCAAATTGAGATATACTTTGAGATGCTGCCCCAGGCGTTTCCCATGGACAGAAGCAAAGTAGGTTTCGTGATATCTTTGCTTTCTGAGAGAGCCTTGGCCTGGGCAAACCCTCTATGGGAGACGCAAAAACCTGTTGTCTTGAGTTACCCTGAGTTTGTGGCTTCTTTTAAAAGGGTATTTGACGTTCCCACACACTCCACTTCTGCTGCCAAATGCCTCATGTCCATCAAACAGAGTATGAGAACTGTTGCAGACTACGCCATTGAATTACGTACTCTGGCAGCAGAGGTTGCTTTTAACAATGAGGCCCTCGAGGGTGCTTTTTTTCATGGTCTCTCGGATACCAATAAGGATGAGATAGCAGCCTAAGATATACCCACTGAACTGGAGAAGTTGATCACGTTTGCCATCCTCATTGACTCCAGACTCAGTTAAGGACTTCTTTTTAAGGAGCGCTTGTGGAAGCCTCCTGTATATTTGTCTCCGAACTTTGCAGTTCCACCCTTGCCTCCCTCATCTCCCATGCCTCCTGGTACCAAGTCGGTCTGTGAAGATGAACCCATGCATGCACTTGGGCTTCACGCGTCTCTCTGTGGATGAGAGTGGCCTTAGAAGGAGGGAGAGATTGTGCCTTTATTGTGGCCAGGCAGGTCACCTTTTGAAGTCTTGTTAAAAATGGACAGTTTCCCCGGTGGGGCTTTAGACAGCAAAACCTTGATATTCAGAAATAATAATAAAAAAAAAAAAAAAAAAATATGTATAACCAGTAAGTGCTTTTATTGAACCATGAACAATTGCAATGCTATAATTAAATTGGCATTACAACATAGAGTACTGGCCAAGTAGTACAATACGTATTCCACAATATAAAGTCGACACATCTTTACACAAAATTATATACAGTCATACATTTCCGGGCTGTTGACGGTATAAATCCCCGACGCGTTTCGACCTGTGTACGGTCATCATCAGGGGGATAGTTGGTTCTATAAAATACATTGAATATCTTCAAAATTTAAGAACATGTCATCATAAATCTCATTGTAAGGTTAAAAGTGGTAGTATATTTACCGCTGAAAAGTAGAGGGAATAATCCTTTGGCCAGTAAAAGCCGTAAATGGATCCGGGGGGCCCCCATATTCGCCCCTGTCTCCCCAGAGCGCATGAGTCCAGCCCAAGGGGCTTACAAGGAGCCACATAGACGCCCTCCAGGGGAAGGAGAAGTC
Organism: Aquarana catesbeiana; assembly: GCF_042186555.1. Lineage (NCBI taxonomy): Eukaryota > Metazoa > Chordata > Amphibia > Anura > Ranidae > Aquarana > Aquarana catesbeiana. The sequence goes on from NC_133324.1 coordinate 939,107,326, forward strand.
AGCACCTGCGACAAATACCCAATCAGTCAAAATGATTCTCAGCACATTGGCAAAAGTATGAAGTGTATGGGCTAACTGCAATCCTAGTGATCAATATATATTGATCTGGTGTCCTAAGGTTTCATGATTGTAATTAATTATATAGAAAGTGGCACAACCATAAAAGAAATGGTTGTATAGTTATAGGGTTGTTTGAGTGGTGTGGTGTGTAAACACAGGTGAGTAGGAAGTGATATGTGGTACTAGGAATATGAAAAACCCTTTGAGTGATAAAGTAAAATTAAATGGATGGCCAGCACAATGCTGACTACAGTGCCATGTCCAGGTGAATGAAATGAGTGTGTAGTGTCAGCCAACACATGGTGGAATAAAAGTGAAAAACAAATCAAAAGGAGAGTGTGTGAATGAATGAAACCAAAGAAACAATCAAAAACATGTGTGGAAGATCTAAACTGATTATAGGAATAAGAGTATGAGTGTAGTGTTGTGATATTAGAGTAGTAAGGGTATATATATAGTATAATAATTTACCTTGTGCCACAGTGTGGCTGATGTAGTAGAGTTTGACTTGTATGAACCAAATTGCAATGGAGCAAAAAAGGTAAAAGGCTGGAGCCAAAAAAAAGGATTTGTGCAGTGCCATCCATTACGGTCTGCGTGGAGTCATAGTAAGACTCACAGGCAGCCGATCATGGATATATGCCTAAAGTAGGCAATTAATTGAGTAGGCACAGGTGCTGATCTCCTCCCCCCCAGAGTAAGCAGCCCACATGTGGCTCCCCCGGCATCCCTGTAGGCAAAAAAAAAAAAAAAAAAAACCCCGGCAGCTGCCGTCAACTCCGCCACAAACCGCGAGATGTCGCGGCGCCGTGCACACGCCAAAGTAACTCGCACATGCGCACCTCGCCGCGGCTCATCCGGAGGTGATCAAGGGATGCCGCCGGCAGAGTGAAGCTCACGTCGGCGGACGATGAATACAAACGTCCGTCAATCAGAGCATGGGGGGGAGAGCTCAGATCCTGCATCACCCCCACATTCTCACCCTGCCGGGAAGCCTTCAATTGGACCAGGACTCACCTCCATGAAGCCGACAGGGGCGGCAGAGGTCCACCATGATCCATGACGGCCATAATCTAAAGTACATATGTAAATGCAGTAGGCACTAAATTGTAGATGATAAAGTAATCATTGAATTTATGCAGGAGCTGAGTGATAGCTCACTGATCCTAGAACCTAACATGTATATTTACAGAGCAGGTGTTAGTTAAACATCTGATCTACTGCGATACAGGAGTCTAAAATAGATCTATCCTGATGCATGAGGTGGGGAAAGATACAATTACGATCTACTCCACCATTTTGGGGGGCGTTTCCTCCGCAAGAGGCAAACAAAGTGTCACCCTCAAAATGCGTATCGTATCAAAAGAGGTTTTAGACATGTGAGGGTTTGAAGGGCCGTGTGAGCAACACAAAGCTCCTGCCATGTCTCTCATGTGTCATAGGGGGGAAGGGGTGTTTAACCACCCAAAATTCAGTAATAAAGAGAAAAACACATGTGGGAGAGACGCATGCGCTGCACACCCCGAAACAATAATGTTAAAAATGGACAGTTTCCCCGGTGGGGCTTTAGACAGCAAAACCTTGATATTCAGAAATAATAATAAAAAAAAAAAAAAAAAAAAAATATGTATAACCAGTAAGTGCTTTTATTGAACCATGAACAATTGCAATGCTATAATTAAATTGGCATTACAACATAGAGTACTGGCCAAGTAGTACAATACGTATTCCACAATATAAAGTCGACACATCTTTACACAAAATTATATACAGTCATACATTTCCGGGCTGTTGACGGTATAAATCCCCGACGCGTTTCGACCTGTGTACGGTCATCATCAGGGGGATAGTTGGTTCTATAAAATACATTGAATATCTTCAAAATTTAAGAACATATCATCATAAATCTCATTGTAAGGTTAAAAGTGGTAGTATATTTACCGCTGAAAAGTAGAGGGAATAATCCTTTGGCCAGTAAAAGCCGTAAATGGATCCGGGGGGCCCCCATATTCGCCCCTGTCTCCCCAGAGCGCATGAGTCCAGCCCAAGGGGCTTACAAGGAGGCACATAGACGCCCTCCAGGGGAAGGAGAAGTCAGCACCTGTGACAAATACCCAATCAGTCAAAATGATTCTCAGCACATTGGCAAAAGTATGAAGTGTATGGGCTAACTGCAATCCTAGTGATCAATATATATTGATCTGGTGTCCTAAGGTTTCATGATTGTAATTAATTATATAGAAAGTGGCACAACCATAAAATAAATGGTTGTATAGTTATAGGGTTGTTTGAGTGGTGTGGTGTGTAAACACAGGTGAGTAGGAAGTGATATGTGGTACTAGGAATATGAAAAACCCTTTGAGTGATAAAGTAAAATTAAATGGATGGCCAGCACAATGCTGACTACAGTGCCATGTCCAGGTGAATGAAATGAGTGTGTAGTGTCAGCCAACACATGGTGGAATAAAAGTGAAAAACAAATCAAAAGGAGAGTGTGTGAATGAATGAAACCAAAGAAACAATCAAAAACATGTGTGGAAGATCTAAACTGATTATAGGAATAAGAGTATGAGTGTAGTGTTGTGATATTAGAGTAGTAAGGGTATATGTATAGTATAATAATTTACCTTGTGCCACAGTGTGGCTGATGTAGTAGAGTTTGACTTTGGCGTGTGCACGGCGCCGCGACATCTCGCGGTTTGCGGCGGAGTTGACGGCAGCTGCCGGGGTTTTTTTTTTTTTTTTTTGCCTACAGGGATGCTGGGGGAGCCACATGTGGGCTGCTTACTCTGGGGGGGAGGAGATCAGCACCTGTGCCTACTCAATTAATTGCCTACTTTAGGCATATATCCATGATCGGCTGCCTGTGAGTCTTACTATGACTCCACGCAGACCGTAATGGATGGCACTGCACAAATCCTTTTTTTTGGCTCCAGCCTTTTACCTTTTTTGCTCCATTGCAATTTGGTTCATACAAGTCAAACTCTACTACATCAGCCACACTGTGGCACAAGGTAAATTATTATACTATACATATACCCTTACTACTCTAATATCACAACACTACACTCATACTCTTATTCCTATAATCAGTTTAGATCTTCCACACATGTTTTTGATTGTTTCTTTGGTTTCATTCATTCACACACTCTCCTTTTGATTTGTTTTTCACTTTTATTCCACCATGTGTTGGCTGACACTACACACTCATTTCATTCACCTGGACATGGCACTGTAGTCAGCATTGTGCTGGCCATCCATTTAATTTTACTTTATCACTCAAAGGGTTTTTCATATTCCTAGTACCACATATCACTTCCTACTCACCTGTGTTTACACACCACACCACTCAAACAACCCTATAACTATACAACCATTTCTTTTATGGTTGTGCCACTTTCTATATAATTAATTACAATCATGAAACCTTAGGACACCAGATCAATATATATTGATCACTAGGATTGCAGTTAGCCCATACACTTCATACTTTTGCCAATGTGCTGAGAATCATTTTGACTGATTGGGTATTTGTCGCAGGTGCTGACTTCTCCTTCCCCTGGAGGGCGTCTATGTGGCTCCTTGTAAGCCCCTTGGGCTGGACTCATGCGCTCTGGGGAGACAGGGGCGAATATGGGGGCCCCCCGGATCCATTTACGGCTTTTACTGGCCAAAGGATTATTCCCTCTACTTTTCAGCGGTAAATATACTACCACTTTTAACCTTACAATGAGATTTATGATGACATGTTCTTAAATTTTGAAGATATTCAATGTATTTTATAGAACCAACTATCCCCCTGATGATGACCGTACACAGGTCGAAACGCGTCGGGGATTTATACCGTAAACAGCCCGGAAATGTATGACTGTATATAATTTTGTGTAAAGATGTGTCGACTTTATATTGTGGAATACGTATTGTACTACTTGGCCAGTACTCTATGTTGTAATGCCAATTTAATTATAGCATTGCAATTGTTCATGGTTCAATAAAAGCACTTACTGGTTATACATTTTTTTTTTTTTTAATTATTATTTCTGAATATCAAGGTTTTGCTGTCTAAAGCCCCACCGGGGAAACTGTCCATTTTTAACATTATTGTTTCGGGGTGTGCAGCGCATGCGTCTCTCCCACATGTGTTTTTCTCTTTATTACCTTTTGAAGTCTTGTCCTACCCGTCCAGGGAACGCCCGAACCTTGAGATCATGTCATGGACAGACCTTAGGTGGCGTTGTTTCATCCCCAGTTATCCAGAAGGATAAGCCCCTGGTTTTGGTTACCCTTTCTTGTTTGTCCGTTGAGATCCAGGCTCTAATCGACTCTGAGGCTGCAGGCCTGTTCATTGATGCTGCCTTTGTATCGAAGCACTCGATTCTGCTGCAGCTGCGTGACACTCCACTTGCCATTGAGGCTTATGACGGGAGACCTCTACAACCTACCCATGTGACTTATGAGACTGTTCCATTGTCCATGGCCGTAGGGGCTCTTCACAATGAGATAATCCAATTCCAAGTTATTTCCTCTCCTAAGTTTCCAATGGTTATTGGTTATCCTTGGTTACAGAGGCACAACCTCTCTTTTGACTAGCTCTGTACTGAGGTTCTCTCCTGGTCGCCGCAATACAGTAAGACATGCTTCCAAAAGTTAGCCAAGGTCCTGTGCACCTCTTCACTCTCCTCCCTGCCGGAGAAGTACCGCGATTTTAGCGATGTCTTTGATAAAGGTCAAGCCGGTAGGTTGCCTCCACACTGTTCATATGATTGCACAATTGACCTTCAACCTGGTGCCATACCCCCTCGTGGCTGGGTTTACCCTTTGTCGGTCTTGGAGGATAAGGCCATGGAGGAGTATGTTGCAGATGCACTCTCTCTAGGTTTCATCCACAAATCCTCGTCTCCTGCTGGTGCTGATTTCTTCTTTGTGAAGAAGAAGTGTGGTAAACTGAGACCTTGTATTGATTATAGGGGTCGCAGTCGTTTCACAATTAAGAATGCCTATCCAAGTCAGTTGATTACGGAGTTATTTGACCGCCTTAAGGGAGCAACAGTTTTTACAAAGTTTGATTTGAGAGGGGCATACAATCTCATGAGGGTTAAGGAGGGTGACAAGTGGAAAACTGCGTTTAATACCAGATCAGACCATTATGAGTACCTCATAAGGCCTTTTGGCCTTTGTAACGCCCTGGCAGTTTTCCAGGAATTTATTAACGATGTCCAGCGAGATTTGTTGCAATTATGTGTGGTGGTTTATCTCGACATATCCTCATATTTTCCAAGTTCCTGGAGAGCCACCACACAGATGTCTGTCATGTGCTTCAGAAACTAAGAGAGAACAATCTCTATTGTAAATTGGACAAGTGCGAATTCCGTCGTGAACAGGTTAAAATCCTGGGTTATGTAATTTCCACTGCTGGTTTTTCGATGGACCCAGAGAAATTTTGAGCAGTCCTACAGTGGCCCCAACCCGTGGGTTTACGTCCTCTGCAGCATTTTCTTGGCTTTGCCAACTATTATCGGAAGTTTATTTGTAACTTCTCTTCTCTGGCCAAGCCCCTGACTGATATGACTAGAAAAGACGGTAACCCATAGAGTTGGTCTCCGGAGTCCATTAAGGCCTTTGAGAGTCTCAAGGCTGCCTTTGTTTCTGCTCCTGTGTTGGCACATCCTGATCCTACATTACCTTTTATCCTTGAGGTTGATGCTTCTGAGACTGGAGTTGGCACCCTTCTGTCTCAATGTCCTACCTCTGAGAGCGCTGTGCATTCTTGTGGTCCACTTGCTCTGGTCGGTGGTTGCTCTTGCTGCCTCTCGGTCCCCCCTTTGCTTCCTGGTTGCCACGTGATTCCGCCACACATCATTGGGGATCCCATTGAGGCTCCACACTGTCCATCCAGCTCTTCACATGCTGGCTTCCCTCTTCCTAGTGACATCCAGGAACACATGAAGGTTTTGCCATTGCAGCACTGCCCCACCAAGCCAGTCCACCACTGACTGTTGCTTAAGGTACTGTCACAGTGAGGAGCATGCTTTGCAGTAGTTCTATCTATGCAAGGAGATGTCTAGCTCATTTTTTACCCAATCACATGTTATTATTAAATCGACACAAGTTTTTATCTCATTGAATGTTTTTATTATTTGACTGTTTGTCCTTTCAAGACTGTCCTGATCAGAGCTTTCAATTGTGGTTGCTCCTGAATGTTTTTACAGTTATGCTTATGGCGGTTGACCACATCTCGAAAATGTCCCATTGTATTCAACTTAAGAAGTTGCCCACTTCTAAGGAACTGGCTTCCATTTTTGCTCGGGAGATCTTTCACTTACATGGCTACCCAAGGTGATTGTCTCGGACAGGGGTAGTCAGTTTGTGTCTCGGTACTGGGGAACCTTTTGTGCATAGTTGGTAATTCAGCTTGCTTTCTCCTCTGTGTATAATCCACAGTCTAATGGGGCCGCAGGAAGAGCCAATTCAGTCCTTGGAGCAATTCCTACGTTGCTATTCCTACGTTGCTAATTCTGCTTCCTGATTGTCCCCGTTTATGGTAAATTGTGGTTTCCAACCTTCCATGTTGCCTGACTCAATAGTTCTGTGGAGTATTGATGCATTAGAGGACCAGCTCCGTGGTCTTCTTTCCACTTAGGCACAAATCCAGGAGGCTTTGCGACATGCTAATGATAGGTACAGACTCAATGCTGACCGCAGACACCTGCCTGCACCTTCCTACCAGGTTGGGGACAGGGTCTGGCTGTCATCTCGCAACCTCCAACTTCGTGTTCCCTATCTAAAGTTCGCACCTCGGTTTATTGGGCCTTTCCGTATTCTTCGCAGGAGTAACCCAGTGTCATACGCATTAGACCTTCCTTCTAATATGCGTATCTCAAATGTATTTCATGTCTCCTTATTAAAACCTTTGGTCTGCTACAGCTTTACCACCTCAGTGCCTCGTCTTTACCCTTTACAGGTTGAGAACCATGAGGAGTATGAAGAACAGTTCATTGTTGACTCCCGTAGGTTCAGTAAGCGCATACAGTACCTGGTGCATTGGAAAGGCTACGGGCCAGAGGAATGCTCTTGGGTCTCATCCTCAGACGTGCATGCCCCTGTCCTCCTCCGTGATTTCCATAGATGTTTTCCCCTCAAGCCTGGTTGTCCTCCAAAGGGGAAGGGTCATTGAGGACGGGGTACTGTCAGGGCTGGGCTCAGCCCTTCCTTCTCTAAGCTGGCCACTCAGCCGACGGCTAATTGCCAGCTCCTGTCTCTCCACAGTGACTCACCTGTTGATGATATCCTGCTCGTCAGTCCTGACTACTTAAACCGTCCAGCCCAGATGATCTCTGCCTTCGCCTTGGTCACATCTCTAGAGACGCTTTTCTGTGTTCCTGTTAAAGACTTGCTTAGCTGACATTAATTCTGGCTCCAGATCCTGCTTGCTGTTCTACTACGCTCATCTCTGGATCCCTGACGTTTTGGCTTGCCTGACTATCCATTCCAGTTCCTGAACTCTGGCTATGTTTTGACAATGTTTACTCTGTTTACCTTTTTTTATTGTTATTGACCAAATGTGATTTAACTGTACTTCTGTCTCAGTCTTATTCATGGTTTCTGACACATGGGAGGAGGTGACGAGGGAGCTAGAGAGCAGGAGGTCTTAGGAGGAATGAAGAGAACAATTACGTTGGTATTTTGAAACTAGGCTGGTGATTAGGGATGAGCTTCGTGTTCGAGTCGAACCTATGTTCGACTCGAACATCGGCTGTTCGCTCGTTCGCCGAATTACAAACGATATGGGCCGTTCGTGCCAACTTCGTGTGGCGCATCACGGCCCATAATTCTCTGCGGCATTGCAGTGCATTGCTGGCTGATGTTTGGCCAAGCATGCACTATGACCCGCATGCTTGGCCAATCAAAGCGCCGTCGGTAGGGAGAGCTGTAATTGGCCAAAGCCAGGGTGGCTTTGGCCAATTATGGCTCAGGGGGTTTAGAACATGCCCCACACTATATAAGGCCGCCTGCACGGCGGCCCTGTGTAGTGTGTTCCGGCGTGCTTAGATAGAGAGAGAGAGACAGTGTCATTTCATTTGAGTTAGCTAGATTAGGCCGGACAGTCAGTGAGTTAGCTGCACTTTTAGTGTATTGTGTATATATATGCATCCCAGGTGTTGCATATATATATATATATATATATATATATATATATATATATATATATATATATATATATATACACTGTATTCAGTTTAGCTAGATCTGTTCCTGTTATCTTCCTACTGACAGGCAGGCTTGTCTTGTTACAGTATTTACAGCTACCTGAAGAAAATTGCTGGTGTTCTTTTGATCCTATTTGTACCACAGTCAGGCAGCTAGACTATTTACAGTTAGTGTAGTGCGTCCTCCTCAAAGTGTTCAGTTAAAGCTACAAGTTAGTGTAGTGAGATCTCTGCACAGTGTTCATCTAAAGCTCCAAGTTAGTGCAGTGCATCCTGCTCACAGTGTTCAGCTAAAACTACAAGTTAGTGTGGTGCGTCCTCCTCACAGTGTTCAGCTAAAACTACAAGTTAGTGTAGTGAGACCTCTGCACAGTGTTCATCTAAAGCTACAAGTTAGTGCAGTGCGTCCTGCTCACAGTGTTCAGCTAAAACTACAAGTTAGTGTGGTGCGTCCACCTGACAGTGTTCAGCTAAACCTACAAGTTAGTGTAGTGAGACCTCTGCACAGTGTTCATCTAAAGCTCCAAGTTAGTGCAGTGCATACTGCTCACAGTGTTCAGCTAAAACTACAAGTTATTTTTTTGCAAGCTCTGCACAGTGTTCAGCTAAAGCGCTACCTGTAGAAGGTTGGTGGTGTTTTCCTGATCCTATCACTACTGCAGGCAGCTAAAAAAAGCTACAAGTTAGTTTTTTGCGAGCTCTGCACAGTGTTCAGCTAAAGCTACCTGTAGAAGGTTGGTGGTGTTCTCATACTACAGGCAGGCAGTTGATTTTGCTAGCTGCAGTATCAGTACATATATATATATATATATATATATATATATATATATATATATATATATATATCCCAGCTTAGTGCAGGTATAGGCCATTAGTATGTCTGGAAGGCCAAGAAGGAGAGGCAGACAGTCACAAGCCAATAAGAGAGGGCAAGCAGGCTCTGTGTCTAGTGCTGGTCGTGGAGACGGTGCATCCTCATCAGCACGTGGCCGTGGGACACGCTTGGCCTTTTCTTCGGCAGCTGGCCGTGTTGAGCCGCAACATGTGGAAGACTTGGTCAAGTGGATGACCAAGCCGTCCTCATCCTCCTCATCCTCTCTCACCCATGCTCAGGGTACTTTGTCTGGCAAAGCAGTGGCCTCTTCCCTCGGCTCAATGTCATCAGTGACTCCTTCCCTAGCCCCACCATGTCCTCCTAAAGGAGTCCCTCGAACTGTTTGACCACAGTGTTGGGTACATGCTCCAGGAAGATGCCCAGCTTTTGGAAGGCTCTGATGATGATACTGAGCTCGATGAAGGCAGTAACATGAGCACGGACAGAGGGGGTGCCCAAGAAGGACAGCAATCTGGCAGTCATGCTCCCCCTGCTGCAGCATACTGCCAGGTTTGCTCCAGTGATGAGGAGGGAGGGGATGATGAGGTCACTGACACAACGTGGATGCCTGATAGGAGAGAGGAGGAGGAGGAAGAGGCAGCACATCACCAACGAGACAGGATACCCTCCAGGGGCCAGCCTAAGGGCAGCACATTGACTGCATCACACCCCAAAGCTCCACATATGCAGGGCGCTGCAGTCTCTGCGCGTTATTCAAAAAGTTCTTTGGTGTGGGCCTTTTTTGAGACGAGTGCATCAGATCGCACCGCTGCTATTTGCAACATATGTCTCAAGCGTATCTCGCATGGACAAAACATCTCCCGCTTGGGTACCACATGCTTGACCAGACATATGTTGACCTGCCATGCAGTTCGTTGGCAAGCATATCTAAAAGACCCACACCAAAGAACAAAGAGGACCTCTCCTTGCTCCTCATCAGCTGAGATCTCCAACCCCACTATACCTTCAGTCCTCTCTGAGACCTGCACTGAGAGGAATGAAGGTGTAGAATTAGGTGTGTCACAGCCAAGTAGTTGTGGGCAATCTGCTTTTGGTACACCAACGTCAGATTGTACCAGGCAAATTTCCCTGCCCCAGCTGCTGCACCGCCGAAAGAAGTTTGCTCCCAGCCATCCACATGCCCAGCGGTTGAATGCTAGCTTGGCAAAATTGCTAGCACTTCAACTGCTGCCTTTTTAGTTGGTAGACTCTGCCCCCTTCTGTGAGTTTGTGGAATGTGCGGTTCCTCAGTGGCAGGTACCCAAACACCACTTTTTCTCATGGAAGGTGATTCCGGCTCTCTACCGGCATGTTGAAGGCAATGTCCATGCCTCGCTGGACAGGGCAGTCAGCGGTAAGGTGCATATTACCTCTGACTCATGATCCAGCAGGCATGGACAGGGACGTTACCTAAGTTTCACGGCGCATTGGGTGACTCTGCTGGCAGCTGGGAAGGATGCAGGACAAGGTGCAGTAGTGTTGAAGGTTGTTCCGCCACCACGCCTCCAAAATGCTAATGATTGTGACACACCTCTCTCCTCCACCCCCTCCTCTTCTTCTTCCTCCATGGCTTCTTCCTGTGCTTTGTCCTCGGAACCAGCGGTGCTCCGTAGCCGTTTAAGGGGCTACGCAAGTACTCAGGCCAAAAGATGCCATGCGGTGCTTGAGCTGGTGTGCTTGGGGGACAGGAGCCACATTGGGGCAGAGGTTCTGTCAGCTCTGCAGGGGCAGGTTCAGAGGTGGTTGATGCCACGCCAACTTAAGGCAGGAATGGTGGTTTGCGACAATGGCACCAACCTCCTCTCTGCCCTCCGACAGGGACAAATGACCCATGTGCCCTGTTTGGCTCACGTCCTTAACTTGGTGGTGCAGCTGTTCTTGGGCAGGTACCCGGGCTTACAGGATGTCCTGAGGCAGGCCAGAAAAGTCTGTGTGCATTTCCGCCGGTCATATAATGCCAGTGCTTGGCTGGCGGACCTCCAAAAGGAGTTTAACCTGCCCAAGAACCGCCTAATCTGTGACATGCCCACCAGGTGGAACTCAATGTTGGCCATGCTGCAGCGGCTGCACACGCAGCAGAGGGCCATCAATGAGTGCCTGTGGGACTATGGCACCAGAATAGGGTCAGGGGAGCTTGTTTTTTTTCCCCACGCCAGTGGGCCATGATCAGGGATGCATGCACTGTCCTGTCACCATTTTGAGGAGGCCACGAGGATGGTGAGCAGTGACAGTGCATGCATCAGTGACACTGTCCCCCTTGTCCACCTGTTGGAGCACATGCTGCGTGGTATAATGGACAGGGCACTTGAGGCAGAACAGAGGCAGGAAGAGGAGGACTTCCTTAGGTCTCAAGGCCCCCTTTATCCAGACAGTGTTCCTGCGTGCCCGCCAATCACACAGGAAGAGGACGAGGAGGAGGAGGAGGAGGAGGAGGAAGATTGTGTCAGTATGGAGGTGGAGCCTGGCACTCAGCATCAGCAGCAGTCTTTAAGGGATCAGTCCCAAGAAACACATGGACTTGTATGTGGCTGGGAGGAAGTGGCTGCAGACCATGTCGTCCTTAGTGACCCAGAGGACTCCGGACCGAATGCCTCAGCAAACCTACGCTGCATGGCCTCCCTGATCCTGCAAAGCCTGTGTAAGGATCCTTGTATTCGTGGTATCAAGGAGAAGGACCAATACTGGCTGGCAACCCTCCTTGATCCACGTTACAAGGGTAAGGTTGCGGACCTTATCTTGCCATCGCAGAGGGAGCAGAGGATGAAACATCTTTGGGAGGCCTTGCAGAAAGGTCTGTGCAACGCGTTCCCAGAGACTGGGAGGTTACAAACTCCTGTTTCTGGACAACGTGTTGCTAAGGCTTCGGTTAGTCAAAGAAGGAGCGGTGGAGAAGGTGGCCGTCTGACCGATGCGTTCAGACAATTTTTTAGTCCGCAGCCCCAAGGTATGATCGGTTCCAGCAACCATCGCCAGCATCTGTTTTACATGGTGCAGGAATACCTAGGGGCAAGATTTGACTTGGACACCTTTCCCACTGAAAATCTTTTGGGTTACTGGGTCTTGAGGATGGATCACTGGCCAGAGCTTGCACAGTATGCAATTGAGCTACTGGCCTGTCCTGCATCCAGCGTTCTTTAGGAACGCACATTCAGTGCTGCTGGAGGCTTTGTAACCGATCACAGGGTGCGTCTGTCCACCGACTTCGTAAAAATGAATCAGTCTTGGATCACCACCAGCTACCAACCACCTGATGCTGATGTAACCGAATAATTTTTTTTGAAATCTCAGATCCCTTCAAAGACTGCCTATGCTGATGCTGAGTGACTATCTCTGAGTAATTATCCTCTTCCTCCTCAATGATCACGCTGATAGCTTGTAAGAACATTTTTTTATTCTGGGCGCCACCACCAGTTCCTAAGGCCCAATTTTTCAGCCCCTGTTTAACAGGAAGTTGTAATTACAATTTTTGATGCAATACTTTGCTGCAGGGCTCATTTCTGTGTTCCAACTAGAGTATCTGTGAGGGGTTGCAGTGTTGTGGCACCAGCACCAGTGCCTAAGGCCCAATTTTTCAGCCCCTGTTTAACAGGGGCGTGTAATTACAATTTTTGATGCAATACTTTGCAGCAGGGCTCGTTTCTGCGTTCCAACTAGAGTATCTGTGAGGGGTTGCAGTGTTGTGGCACCAGCACCAGTGCCTAAGGCCCAATATTTCAGCCCTTGTTCAAAAGGGGCATGTAATTACAATTCTTGATCTAATATTTCACAGCAGGGCCCATTTCTGCACCCACCAAGAGCAAGTGAGGACTTACAGTGTTGTGGCACCAGCACCACCACCACCACCAAAGGCCCAATTTTTCTGCCCTTGTTCAACAGGGGCATGTAATTACAATTCTTGATCTAATATTTCACAGCAGGGCCCATTTGTACACCCACCAAGAGCGAGTGAGGACTTACAGTGTTGCGGCACCAGCACCACCACCACCACCACCAAAGGCCCAATTTTTCTGCCCTTGTTCAACAGGGGCATATAATTACAATTCTTGATCTAATATTTCACAGCAGGGCTCATTTCTGCACCCACCAAGAGCAAGTGAGGACTTACAGTGTTGTGGCACCAGCAGCACCACCACCACCACCAAAGGCCCAATTTTTCTGCCCTTGTTCAACAGGGGCATGTAATTACAATTCTTGATCTAATATTTCACAGCAGGGCCCATTTCTGCGCCCACCAAGAGCGAGTGAGGACTTACAGTGTTGTGGCACCAGCACTACCACCACCACCAAAGGCCCAATTTGTTTGCCCCTGTTCAACAGGGGCATGTAATTATAATTCTTGATCTAATATTTCACAGCAAGGCCCATTTCTGCGCCCACCAAGAGCGAGTGAGGACTTACAGTGTTGTGGCACTAGCACCACCACCACCAAATGCCCAATTTTTCTGCCCCTGTTCAACAGGGGCATGTAATTACAATTCTTGATCTAATATTTCACAGCAGGGCCCTGTGAGGGCTTACAGTGTTGTGGCCACAACAACACCTAAGGCCTAAATTTCTGCTGAGTATATCGGGCAGGCCCCTACTTTCAAACATCCAACTTACAAACAACTCCTACTTGCAAACGGAAGGAGACAACAGGAAGTGAGATGAAATCTACCCCTAGGAAGGGAAATTCTCTCCTGTAAGAGTTAATATGGGAAAAACATTTCTCCTTTCCACTGATGCTTTATCACCAATCCTTGTTTCACAAAAAAACCCAAATTTTCAAAAAACATTTGTCATTGGGACAAAAAATGAGGTGAAATCTTCTGAAGAGGAGCACAGACAGCAAAACAAATGTCACAGGGGTGATAACCCTTCCCTATGTTTTTCAGAAAGCTTAAAATAGATTTTTTGGCTGGAGCTAAACAAGTTAAAATTGTACGAGTTCAAAATTACAAACAGATTCTACTCAACAACAAACCTACAGTCCCTGTCTTGTTTGCATCGCCTGTATACTGCTGTTCAGAGTATATAGGGCCTGGTGGCCCCACGCCTTTCCTTTTTTTAATTTAGGTGCGGGGTTCCCTTTAATATCCATACAAGACCCAAAGGGCCTGGTAATGGACTGGGGGGTACCCATGCTGTTTGTCTCACTGATTTTCATCCATATTGCCAGGACCCGATATTACATTAACCACTTCAGCCCCGGAAGAATTTACCCCCTTCCTGACCAGAGCACTTTTTACAATTTGGCACTGCGTCGCTTTAACTGCTAATTGCGCAGTCATGCAATGCTGTACCCAAACAAAATTTACGTCCTTTTCTTCCCACAAATAGAGCTTTCTTTTGATGGTATTTGATCACCTCTGCCGTTTTTATTTTTTGCGCTATAAATGGAAAAAGACCGAAAATTTTGAAAAAAAATGATATTTTCTACTTTTTGTTATAAAAAAAATCCAACAAACTCAATTTTAGTCATACATTTAGGCCAAAATGTATTCGGCCACATGTCTTTGGTAAAAAAAATGTCAATAAGCGTATATTTATTGGTTTGCGCAAAAGTTATAGCGTCTTCAAACTAGGGTACATTTTCTGGAATTTACACAGCTTTTAGTTTATGACTGCCTATGTCATTTCATGAGGTGCTAAAATGGCAGGGCAGTACAAAACCCCCCCAAAATGACCCCATTTTGGAAAGTAGACACCCCAAGGAAATTGCTGAGGTGCATGTTGAACCCATTGAATATTTTTTTTTTTTTGGCCCAAGTGATTGAATAATGACAAAAAAAAAAAAAAAAAAATTACAAAAAGTTGTCACTAAATGATATATTGCTCACACAGGCCATGGGCATATGTGGAATTGTACCCCAAAATACATTCAGCTGCTTCTTTTGAGTATGGGGATACCACATGTGTGGGGCTTTTTGGGAGCCTAGCCGCGTACGGGGCCCCGAAAACCAAGCACCGCCTTCAGGATTTCAAAGGGCATACATTTTTGATTTCACTCCTCACTACCTATCACAGTTTTGAAGGCCATAAAATGCCAAGATGGCACAAAACCCCCCCAAATGACCCCATTTTGGAAAGTAGATACCCCAAGCTATTTGCTGAGAGGCATGTTGAGTCCATGGAATATTTTATATTTTGACACAAGTTGCGGGAAAGTGACAATTTTTTTTTTTTTTTCACAAAGTTGTCACTAAATGATATATTGCTCAATCATGCCATGGGAATATGTGGAATTACACCCCAAAATACATTCTGCTGCTTCTCCTGAGTACGGGGATACCACATGTGTGGGACTTTTTGGGAGCCTAGCCACGTACGGGGCCCCGAAATCCAAGCACCGCCTTCAGGATTTCTAAGGGCATAAATTTTTGATTTCACTTCTCACTACCTATCACAGTTTTGAAGGCCATAAAATGCCAAGATGGCACAAAACCCCCCCAAATGACCCCATTTTGGAAAGTAGACACCCCAAGCTATTTGCTGAGAGGCATGTTGAGTCCATGGAATATTTTATATTTTGACACAAGTTGCGGGAAAGTGACAATTTTTTTTTTATTTTTATTTTTTTTGCACAAAGTTGTCACAAAATGATATATTGCTCAAACATGTCATGGGCATGTGTGGAATTACACCCCAAAATACATTCTGCTGCTTCTCCTGAGTACGGGGATACCACATGAGTGGCACTTTTTGGAAGCCTAGCTTCATACGGGGCCCCGAAATCCAATCACCGCCTTCAGGATTTCTAAGAGCGTTAATTTTTGATTTCACTCCTCACTACCCATCACAGTTTCGAAGGCCATAAAATGCCAAGATTGCACAAAACCCCCCAAAATGACCCCATTTTGGAAAGTAGACACCCCAAGCTATTTGCTGAGAGGCATGGTGAGTATTTTGCAGCTCTCATTTGTTTTTGAAAATGAAGAAAGACAAGAAAAATGTTTTTTTTTTTTTTTTTCAATTTTCAAAAGTTTGTGACAAAAAGTGAGGTCTGCAAAATACTCACTATACCTCTCAGCAAATAGCTTTGGGTGTCTATTTTCCAAAATGGGGTCATTTGGGGGTGGTTTGTGCCATCTGGGCATTCCACGGCCTCCGAAACTGTGATAGGCAGTGAAGACTGAAATCAAAAATTTACGCCCTTAGATAGCCTGAAGGCGGTGCTTGGTTTTCGGGGTCCCGTACGTGGCTAGGCTCCCAAAAAGTCTCACACATGTGGTATCTCCGTACTCAGGAGAAGCAACAGAAAGTATTTTGGGGTGTAATTTCACATATTCCCATGGCATGTTTGAGCAATATATCATTTAGTGACAACTTTGTGCAAAAAAAAAAAAAAAAAAATTGTCTTTTTCCCGCAACTTGTGTCACAATATAAAATATTCCATGGACTCGACATGCCTCTCAGCAAATAGCTTGGGGTGTCTACTTTCCAAAATGGGGTCATTTGGGGGGGTTTTGAACTGTCCTGGCATTTTATGCACAACATTTAGAAGCTTATGTCACATATCACCCACTCTTCTAACCACTTGAAGACAAAGCCCTTTCTGACACTTTTTGTTTACATGAAAAAATTATTTTTTTTTTGCAAGAAAATTACTTTGAACCCCCAAACATTATATATTTTTTTAAAGCAAATGCCCTACAGATTAAAATGGTGGGTGTTTCATTGCGATTGCGATTTTTCAAACGCATTTTTTGGGGAAAAAACACACTTTTTAAAATTTTAATGCACTAAAACACACTATATTCCCCAAATGTTTGATGAAATAAAAAAGATGATCTTAGGCCGAGTACATGGATACCAAACATAACATGCTTTAAAATTGCGCACAAACGTGCAGTGGCGACAAACTAAATACATTTTTAAAAGCCTTTAAAAGCTTTTACAGGTTACCACTTTAGTTTTATAGAGGAGGTCTACTGCTAAAATTACTGCCCTCGATCTGACCTTCGCGGTGATTCCTCACATGCATGGTGCAATTGCTGTTTACATTTGACGCCAGACCGACGCTTGCGTTCGCCTTTGTGTGAGAGCAGGGGGGGACGGGTGTTTTTTTTTTTTGTTTTTTTTTTTCTTTATTATTTTTTTGCTTTTTTATCTTATTTTTAAACTGTTCCTTTCATTTTTGTTTTTTTTAAATAATTTTTATTGTTATCTCAGGGAATGTAAATATCCCCTATCATAGCAATAGGTAGTGAAAGGTACTCTTTTTTGAAAAAATTGGGGTCTATTAGGCCCTAGATCTCTCCTCTGCCCTCAAAGCATATGACCACACCAAGATCGGTGTGATAAAATGCTTTCCCAATTTCCCAATGGCGCTGTTTACATCCGACGAAATCTAAGTCATGAAATGCTCGTAGCTTCCGGTTTCTTAGGCCATAGAGATGTTTGGAGCCATTCTGGTCTCTGATTAGCTCTATGGTCAGCTGGCTGAATCACCGGCTGCATTCTCAGGTTCCCTGTTGGGACAGGAGAGCCAGAGAAAAACATAGCAGACGGTGGGGGTGGGGGGGCATTCCCTCCCACTGCTTGTAAAAGCAGTCTAGAGGCTAATTAGCCGCTAGGATTGCTTTTACATGAAAGCCGACCGCTGGCTGAAAAGAATGATACCAAGATAATACCTAAACCTGCAGGCATCATTCTGGTATAACCACTCAAAGTCCAGCAACATACCAGTACGTTGCTGGTCCTTGTTGGGCATACATTGTAAACTTTTTTTTCATGCAGCCTGTGGGCTGAACGAAAAAAAAATATTGATCGGTGGGTATGCCCACCATTAGAATACCTCCCTTCATCCACCCACTTCTAATGATGGGCATACATGCACCGTTTATATATGCCGAAGCATGGGGGCATCCTCCCGCAAAAGGCAGGAGCAAATTGCTCCTCCACCCACTGCTGCCCCCACGCTTCGGCATATATGCTGAAGTATGTAACTGTGGTGGTGAAATCACCTCCGACAGAGCTGGAGTCACGGCTTTATGTATCGTGGGAGCAAACGCTGTTGCTGTCAAGATAAATAAATCCGTGCTGCAACTGAATGGCGTACCTGCTAAGCAAATGATGGTTAACAAAAAACAAAGTAACATTACAGTATAACAGTAATACTTACCATACCTGCAAAGCAAAATACAAAAAAAAACATAGTAAAAAATAAAACATTTAACGCAACCTGTACCTACCTAAAATATATATATGCCGAAGCGTGGGGGCATCCTCCCGCAAAAGGCAGGAGCAAATCGCTCCTCCACCCACTACTGCCCCCACGCTTCGGCATATATGCTGAAGTATGTAACTGTGGTAGTGAAATCACCTCCGACAGCGCTGGAGTCACGGCTTTATGTATCGTGGGAGCAAAAACTGTTGCTGTCAAGATAAATAAATCCGCTCTGCAGCTGAATGGCGTACCTGAAAACAAAAAAGTGGTTAACAATAAAAAAAAAAGTATAAAAAAATTGCATACCTATAAAGCAAAGATGATAAAAACATAACAATAAAACATTGCAGTATAGAATGCAGAACAATAGAGAGAGAATAGAGAGAGAACAATAAAACAACAACTATTTTTGGTTTTTTTATTTTATATATTTTTTTGTGTTTTTTTCTTTTTTTTTACTTTTTTTTGTTTTTTTGTTTTTTTTACACTTTTTTTTTGTAACTTTAACTTTTTTAACTGGTATCAGGTTTGGGTCTCTCAAAACGCGACAGCATCTTGGGAGACCCTGTGAAAGTGTCCTAGTCTGTGCAGTGCTGTACCCTACGCTAATACTCCGCTAGTGTATGGTAGCGTTCAAAACATTCACCAATGCAAAGACCAGGACTGCCAGGACAGAGGGGACAATAATACCGGGTGTCACGCCTAAATCCGCGCTTGCTGCAGACACGACATCTTTTTTGGGGGGTTCGTTGGGTAGGGGTACTCGGGAGGGCATAAAGAAAATGCCTCTCATGCAGCCGGCTTACTGCATTTGGTTGGGGAAGGTGAGGTAGAGCACCGTCTGGAAACAGAAGGGCTCTGACGATCTCTTCCTGGAATTTAAGGAAGGATCCAGTCCGTCCTGAAGCTCTGTATAGCACATGAGCGTTCAGCAAAGCCAATTGAAATAAATAAACAGACACTTTTTTGTACCAGCGTCTGGCCTTACGGGCAATTAGGTACGGCGCCAACAACTGGTCGTTGAGGTCCACCCCTCCCATATTAAGGTTATATTCGTGGACACAGAGGGGTTTCTCCACAACACCAGTCGCCGTAGGAATTTGTACCGTCGTGTCTGCATGAAGGGAGGTAAGAATGAAAACATTCTTATTGTCCCTCCACTTCATAGCGAGCAAGTTATTACATTTCAAGCAGGCTCTCTCCCCCAGCCTAAGACGGGAATCTACAAGCCGCTGGGGAAAGCCCCGGCGATTAGGTCGCGCGGTGCCACATGCTCCAATCTGATGATCAAACAAGTGACTAAAAAGTGGCACGCTCGTTTAATAATTGTCCACATACAAGTGGTACCCCTTTCCGAATAAGGGTGACTCCAAGTCCCACACTATCTTGCCAGCGCTTCCTATGTAGTCAGGGCAGTTTGTCGGCTCTACGTGACTATCTCTTCCCTCGTAAACCATAAAACTACATGTATAGCCTGTGGCCCTGTCACAGAGCTTATACATCTT
Organism: Aquarana catesbeiana; assembly: GCF_042186555.1. NCBI lineage: Eukaryota > Metazoa > Chordata > Amphibia > Anura > Ranidae > Aquarana > Aquarana catesbeiana. The sequence continues at coordinate 939,127,121 of NC_133324.1, forward strand.
GACCCCGTATCTGGCACGCTTGCTGGGAAGGTACTGTTTGAATGACAAGCGGCCAGAAAACTTAATCAGGGACTCATCAACGCAGACAACTTGATGGGGGGGTAAACAAGTCTGCAAAACGTTGGTTGAAGTGGTTTACGAGGGGCCGAATTTTGTAGAGCCGATCGTATCCAGGGTCTCCACGAGGACGACAGAGTTCATTGTCGTTGAAGTGCATGAACCGCAAAATCTGCTCGTATCGTGCCCTGGCCATGGAAGCAGAGAACAAGGGCGAATGGTAAATTGGGTCAGTGGACCAATATGACCGCAACTCACTCTTTTTATTCAAGCCCATGAGGAGGGAAAGGCCCAGAAAGATCTTAAATTCGGAAACCGTAATTGGTTTCCAATCTCTGGCAAGGGTGGACTGGGGAATAGTGGCGATGTGTTGACCAGCGTACAAATTGCTTTGGTCCACAATAGATCTATAGAGATCTTCAGTGAAAAACAGCAATAAAAATCCAGTGGCATAAAGTCAACTGTTTCCACCTGAATTCCGGGTTGGCCAGTGAAAGGGGGAAGTACGGGTGCTGCAGAAGTGGTGGGTTCCCAATTCGGATTGGCGAATGCAGCAGGAAGGGCACTATGGGCACGACGGGCCTGTGTTTGTCTTCTTGGTGGCAGCGGGACACTACTTGTGCTTGCCACCTCGCCAGCTTGAACTGCACTTATGGGACTCGCCACGTCACCACGTGATACTGCAGTGCTGGATGTACGACCAGGGTGTACTAGGCCGCTGGTGCTTGCCAGTTCACCAGAAGGAGTAGCGGCACTAGTACTTCTCTGCTCCATACGAGAGCCCTGCGGTTCTTGCACTTCAAGGACAGAAGAAGAAGTTCGGGGTCTGGTACGCCTGACCTTAGCAGGGACCACAACTCCGTCGTCAGAGCTATCTGTCATGGAGCCGCTGTCCTCTACAGGATCGTATTCTGAGCCTGAATCTGACAGATGAGTGACTTCCTCTTCACTATCTGTCATGCTCAGAAACGTGTAGGCCTCTTCACTAGTGTACCTTCGATTTGCCATTTTGGGCTCTAAATTTAGGGGTACACTAGTGAGACTCACAGGCAAAAAAGCTCCTGACTGTCAGCGACTGTATCAAAACGCTACCAAAAAACTGTTAGCGATCGCAGGGATCAGGCCTGACTCTGCGAACGCTGCAGTTATGTGTGCTTAGTGTTTTGTAAGTGTCAGTTATCGATCGATACTGCACTTGGGTGGGCTGGGCAGGGCTGGGCCGAGGAGCAAAACACAGGTGCTAGCAGGTATCTGGGCTGATCCCGCTAACACTGCGTTTTTTTGGGGGACCCTAAATTGCTGGGGAGTATAGATCTGATCGGATCAGATATCGATCCGTTCAGATACTATAGCACTAAGGGAGGTGTATGCTGCGTGCATGAGTTTTAGCAGTACTGGCGCTAACCTCACGCTGCCTGGGGCGACGCAGACCTTATCTGATCCTAAAAACGTAACTTCTATCACCGCCGGGCAATTAGGGGGTTAAACCTTTATAAGGTAATAAACGGCGGGTGCCCTAAAACTATAATAAACTATAATAAACTATAATAAACTGTAATAAACTACAAAAAACAAACTAGCTAACCAGCGTCACCCGTAACACTTATACGGTGATCGCTGGTGAAAGGGTTAACTAGGGGGCAATCAAGGGGTTAAAACCTTTAGCAGGTAGTATATGGGGGTCCCTGTCGCTATAAAACACTCACAGCGAACCTATATACTTACCTCCCCTAACTAGCGTCACCTGTGTCACTAATGCAGCGATCAGAAAAACGATCGCTTAGCGACACTGGCGATGGGGGGTGATCAAGGGGTTAACCTTTATTAGGGGGGGTTAGGGGGGTACCCTGGACCTAAAGGGGGGTACCCTAGACCTAAAGGGGGCTAACCTAACTGCCCTAACACTTATAACTGTCACAAACTGACACCAATGCAAAAAAAAAAACTGCTATTGGTATCAGAGTGACAGGGGGTACAGGGGGGTGATCGGGGGGTGATCGGGGTGTGAAGGGGGGTGAAAAGTGTGCCTGGCGTGTTCTACTGGAAGTGTAGTGTTGGTGCACTTACTTGGATGTCTTCTCTCCTCGTCGCTGGGACGAAAAGACTCGAGGAGGGATGACATCACTTCCTCTCCCTCTGTTTACATTACAGAGGGAGAGGAAGCATTTGATTCGCTGGGAGCGATCGGGAGGGGGTGGCCATCAATGGATGGCCTCCCCCTGACCTTTCATCGCCCGCGAACAAGAGCCGACCGCCTATGGCACCGGGGGGGGGGTCCGATTGGACCCCCCGCCCGCGGGAAGGCATCACGTATCAGGTACGTGATTTTGCCTGCCCGTGCCATTCTGCTCACGTATATAGGCGTGAGGCGGTCGGCAAGTGGTTAAAGCCACAAGCAGTTTTAAATGCCTTTTTTCCTTTAAAAATGACATTTTGTGCAGGGACTGTTCTAAGCATGGGAAACACGCGTCACTTTACAGGCATACCATAGACACCCCCCAGGTACGATATTTAAAGGAATATTTCACTTTTTTTCTAACTTTAAGGATCATTAAAATCACTGCTCCCGAAAAAACGGCCGTTTTTAAAAGTTTTTTTTGCATGGATACATGTCCCCTGGGGCAGGACCCGGTTCCCCAAACCCTTTTTAAGACAATGCCATGAAAATTAGCCTTTAAAATGAGCACTTTTGATTTCAAACGTTCGAGTCCCATAGACGTCAATGGGGTTCTAACGTTCGTGCAAATTTTCAGTCCGTTCGCAGGTTCTGGTGCGAACCGAACCGGGGGGGTGTTCAACTCATCCCTACTGGTGATGTAGCTTGGGGCCGAGTTGTGGATGGTTTTGTAAATTGTTGTTAGTATTTTGAATTTAATTCATTGAGTGAGCCGAGGCCAGTGGAAGTATTGACAGAGAGGAGTAGCAGACACAGAGCGATTGGTAAGGTGGATGAGTCTGGCAGCAGCATTCATGATGGACAGAAGGGGGGGTAGCCTATGTAAAGGTAAGATACTACAAGAATTAAGAGACAGCAGATGTCACAACAGGGTAAAATTGGCCAACAACCGGAAAATTTTAAGTAGCATGGTCAGGCCTAAAATTACCAGAGACAAAGACCACAGCCTGGAATTTTACAACAACAATAAAGATACTGCAGAAGATACAGTAGTTAAAGAGTTAAAGTGACCAGCAGTCATATAGTTGTATTCAGGAATAAGGCCTAACTGGTGTATTCCTAATCTTTTTTAATCTATGGAAACAAGGGAGAGGACCCTGTGAATTTGAGTGATATAACATGAGGTGGTTTAGCAGTACATTGTTCTTACACTTTTTTCTTTCAAAAGGTAGATCCAAGAACAGATGGGCAGTAAGCAGGGAATGCTGCACTTAAAGAACCCCAGACTTCAAAAAACCCTATTAACACAAAATAAAAAATAAAAAAGCCCTTAGCCCTCTTTCTTGCCCGGCTAATAGCCTGTATCCTCTGTGGACCCAATTTCTTCTCTACGCTTCGCCTGTTAAAGCAATTGTAAACCTTCAATTTTTTTTCAATAAAATAACAAACATGTTATATTTACTTGCTTTGTGCAATGGGTTTGCATAGAGCAGCCCTGATCCTCATCTTGCCCGGTCCTCTGCCGGAGCTTCTGGTTCTTCCTGCTGATTGTCACTCATGTGGATTCACTCACCATCTGGACGGATTGCATCTATTCAGACACACCACCAACTCGGCCCCACCCCCTGCTCTCTGCTTACAGGTTTAGATGGACAGCAGCAGGAGCCAATGGTTCCTGCTGCTCCTCTCCTGCTGGAGACCCAGGAGAGGAGCTGCTGCAGACAGTGTTGGACCGAGATCGGGCTCAGTTGAGTATTTAAGGGAGGTTGTGGGGTGAGCTGCATGTAAAAGGTTTTTTACCTTAAAGCAGAGAATGCATTAAGGTTAAAGACCTTTTAACTGTACAACAACTTTACGTGGTTCCTCAGACATCCTGTTAGTGTGGACTCTCACTGCCTAGCAGGCATTACTATTTGATGTATACCATTAGTCATTAACCCTGCACTACTGTCTTAATTTTGGCTCACAATTTAGTATACCAGCTAGCATGCCTTCCCATGCCATCTGACTATTGGAATTGACAACGTCTTGATATGTGATTGTCCTATACTCTAAATCGTTATACTTCTTGTACTCTAAAAACAGCGTCTTGCTTTGAATGAATAAAAATATTGAACAGGCAAAATGATCTCGCTACACTTTCTAATACGGGGATATTTCCACACTGGCCCTACCTCCAGCTTAAACATTACCTAACAGATCAATCCCGCAAACAAAGCTTTACAAAACCCCCCACAATCATGGAGTCACTTTGAACTCGCTTAACCCCCCCAGTCCCACGTCATCTCCACACTCTTCCCATCGATGTTCGAGGAGCCATCTGCACTCAGAGCGTTCCTACTGGGAATCAGGCCTGGGTTTGGAGATAGACGGGGAGGACTGGGACAACGTACACCTCTACATTCACAAAGGGTCCCTGAATGTTTCAGTTCAAGAGAACGGATATAAACTTAAAACCCGATGGTATAGAACACCGGACCTGGTGCACAGGTTCTTCCCCTCTGTTCCTGATCTCTGCTGGCGGTGTGGTGTGGAGACGGGCACATTTCTCCATATTTGGTGGGATTGCCCGGTACTCCAGCCCTTCTGGTGCAGGGTTCATGACCTGACAAAACAAGTGTTGTTACTCCCCCTGGAATTCTGCCAGGCACAGTATCTCCTACATCTAACTAAACTTCCTAAAAAACAATATCACAAGTCGGTTGCCATGCACATGATTAATGCTGCTAAGATGTGCGCACCGATCCATTGGAGGTCCACATCTCCCCCTTCTGTCTCCGAGTGGTTTAACAGAATAAATTGTGTAGCCGAGATGGAAGAACTGATATATACTGCCTTGGATAATATCTCAAAATTCACAAACACCTGGGAATCCTGGATTGCTTTTAGAAGTTCCCAATCATATCAAGAATTCAAGTTGATACTGAAATAACTCCTAACCGGAGTGACATCACCTCTGCTATCAAAGCCTACTTTAAAAATTCAAACTCAACTGTGATATCTTTAAGGGTAGTGAGCCCTATAAGCTGGAGAGGGTAGCTGGTGAAGACCTCACCCCCTCTCCTCATCTGCACTCCCCCTGTATTTAACACCCCCTTTTTTTTTTTTTTTAGTTCTTCCCCCCCATCTCCCGCTTTGCTTGCTTCATATTATCTCTTGCTGAGAATGCACACTCATAAGCTTCATAGCCACATTTGACTCTTTGTTCACAGCTTAGAAATACAGAATCTTACTTTAATATAACTCTATGTTGTAAACTGTATATGCAGCTGTGTATTATCTTTACAGGCTCGCTGAGCCATAACTGTATATGTCAAGATTGTATTTGGCATTTTTTTGTTCTCAATAAAATCTTTATGCAAAAAAAAAAAATAATGAACAAGGCCCTAACAAACTACAAAATAAACCAATATACCCCAAATTTAAAGAAAACCCCATAATAGTACCCCCTTAAACAAGAGTTTAAATATACCCCCAAAATGATCCCCAAAATACCAACTTCATGAAACAACTGCCCATTTATTTTTAGGGAAGCTTTACACCAAAACATGAAAAAGAAGGTTCGCTATAGATAGCACAGCAGCTAAAGTGACTGAAGCACCCACACAAGATAATTAAGAACAAGAAAAACCCTATTATAAGGAAAACAAAACAAAAAGGAGTTTATGGCCCAAGAGCTAGCAATAAGAATTAAAGTATAATTTCCCAACTGACTCTAATCTCTCCCTTTGGAGTTTCAATAGAAATGAATGGTAAAACATTTGTGTATAAAAATAAAAAACATTATAAATACCTTTTCCCCTGTTTTTGATTAATAATCACATACAGTACCCTCTGTTTGCACTAGTCTTCCCAGTGATTGGCTGTGCAAGGGGAGGCATGCGAGGACTAGTCTGGTCATTGGAGGAGTTCCCAGCACAGCTAGAGAACTGACCACTGTGTGTTCTCCTCCTTAGTGTGGTCGGTTTTTAATAGGAAAGCAGAGGGACTAGCAGGAACACCAGGGATTTCACATAAAGGAAGCAATACAAAGACAAAGAGAACTAGGCACTTTCTCATACAAGTACATGGTACAGCAGGCACATATCAGGTATATGAAGTGTTGAATTTATATATGCTGTTGTTCTTAGTTTGTATAATGTAGCTTCATTGCACCTGATGGACCTCTATAAAATAATAATAATATCTGATTTTTAGGTTCCGGTATCTCGATGCTCAGATCCCTGTTTACCTGGCAGCAGAAAAATGTTTGGATCTTCAATTCATGAATGTTGCTATGGGTGTGTCCCATGTCCAGAAGGAGAGATCTCCAACATTTCTGGTAGAATTTGTACTTGTTAGTAAGCTGCTTTTGGACTATGTAAAAGTTGTCATTATAGTTAAAGTGTACAGTGCTCATACATACAATACCGTGCTACAGTATTCATACTCCTTGACATTTTCCACATTTTGTCATGTTACAACCAAAAACGTAAATTTATTTTATTGGGATTTTATGTGATAGACCAACACAAATTACCACATAATTGTGATTCAAAGGCCTGGTATGGAATTTAGGGGGACCCCCACGTCATTTTTTTTTTTAATTTTGGTTCGGGGTTCCCCTGTGGGGAATTCCCATGCCGTTTTTATCAATGAACTTTTATGTGCACTGTCGGACCGGCAATTCATTAATAGCCGCGAGTAGTTTTAAATGACTTTTTTCCTTTGAAATGTCATTTTGCTGTCAGACTGTTCTAAACACGGGAAACATGCACTCCTTTACAGGCATACTATAGACACCCCCCAAGTACAAAATTTAAAGGAATATTACACTTTTATTGTTTGATTTTAAGCATTATTAAAATCAATGCTCCCGAAAAAACAGTCGTTTTTAAAACTTTTTTCTGCATTGATCCATGTCCCCTGGGGCAGGACCTAGGTCCCCAAACACTTTTTATGACAATAACTTGCATATAAGCCTTTAAAATTAGCACTTTTGATTATTCATGTTCGTGTCCCATAGACTTTAACGGTGTTCGCTTATTCGAACAAATTTTTTTTACAAATAAACATGTGAAAAGTGTGGTGTCCATTTATATTCAGCCCCCCCGAGTCAATACTTTGTAGAACCACCTTTCGCTGCAATTACAGCTGCAAGTCTTTTTGGGGATGTCTCTACCATCTTTGCACATCTAGAGAGTGACATTTTTGCCCATTCTTCTTTGCAAAATATCTCAAGCTCTGTCAGATTGGATGGAGAGTGTTTGTGAAAGGCAATTTTCAAGTCTTGCCACAGGTTCTCAATTGGATTTAGGTCTGGATTGTGACTGGGCCATTCTAATACATGAATATGCTTTGATCTAAACCATTCCATTGTAGCTTTGGCTGTATGTTTAGGGTCGTTGTCCTGCTGGAAGGTGAACCTCTGCCCCAGTCTCAAGTCTTTTGCAGACTCTAAAGCTACTTTCACACTGGAGCGTGTATAGGAGCGTGTATACACCGCTCCTACAGCGCCTCAAAGATGCGGGTGCAGGACTTTTTTTGGCATCCTGCCAGCGCACCATTTCAGTGTGAAAGCACTCAGGCTTTCACACTGGAGTGAGAGGAGAGGCTCTTTACAGGTGTAAAGCACCTCAGTGTGAAAGCAGCCTAACAGGTTTTCTTCTAAGATTGCCCTGTATTTGGCTCCATCCATCTTCCCATCAACTCTGACCAACTTCCCTGTCCCTACTGAAGAAAAGATTTTCCACAACATGATACTGCCAACATTATGGTTTATGGTGCATATGGTGTGTTCAGGGTGATGTGCAATGTTAGTTTTCCGCCACACATAGCGTTTTGCTTTTAGGCCAAAAAGTTAAATTTTGGTCTCATCTGACCAGAGCACCTTCTTCCACATGTTTGCTGTGTCCTCCACATGACTTCTCGCAAACTGCAAACGGGACTTCTTATGGCTTTCTTTCAACAATGGCTTTCTTCTTGCCAATCTTCCATAAAGGGCAGATTTGTGGAGAGCACGACTAATAGTTGTCCTGTGGGCAGATTGTCCTACCTGAGCTGTGGATCTCTGCAGCTCCTCCAGAGTTACCATGGGCCTCTTGGCTGCTTCTCTGATTAATGCTCTCCCTGCACAGGCTGTCAGTTTAGGTGGATGGCCATGTCTTGGTAGGTTTGCAGTTGTTCAAAGCTTGGGATATTTTTTTATAACCTAACCCTGCTTTATACTTCTCCACAACTTTATCCCGGACCTGTCTGGTGAGTTCCTTGGCCTTCATGATGCTGGTTGTTCACTAAGGTTATCTTACAAACCTCTGAGGGTTTAACAGAACAGCTGTATTTATAGTGAGATTAAATTACACACAGGTTCCACTAGATCTTAGTTAGGGGTATCAGAGTAAAGGGGGCTGAATACAAATGTACCTCACACTCTTTACATATTTATTTGTTAAAAAAAAATTGAAAACCATTTATCATTTTCCTTCCACTTCACAATTATGTGCCACTTTGTGTTGGTTTATCACATAAAAACCCAATAAAAGACATTTACGTTTTTGGTTGTAACAAAATGTGGACAATTTCAAGTGGTATGAATACTTTTTCAAGGCACTGTATATTTGGAAAAAAATATGCATTAGATCTCTGCAATGTATGCACTTCCCTGTGTTTTATCTCTTTAACCACTAGCCAACCAGCCACCATCGTTATGCAGCAGCAGGTTGGCTCTCCTGCGCAAATCGCCTTAGCTGTACAGCGTCTCGCGCAGACGTGATAGCGGGTGAGCGCTCACCGCCGGCGGCACGCGCTCATGCCCCCTGCACACTTCGGGAGCGTGCCTGCAGGTTGGGTGGACTCGATAGCCGCCGGCGACCCGTGATCGCCTAGTACAGAGGCAGAACAGGGATCTACCAGTGTAAACAAGCAGATCCCTGTTCTGACAGGGGACATGTCAGAGATCTACTGTTCCCAGTGATCGGGAGGAGTGATCTCTGTCATGTCCCTGCCAGCCCATCCCCCCCTACAGTTAGAACAGAACCCAGGGAACACACGTAACCCCTTGACTGCCCCCTACTTTTTTTAGTTAGTTAGTTAGTTAGTCAGGTTGAAAAAAGACACAAGTCCATCCAGTTCAACCATAAAAAAAAAAATCGTACAATCCAATATACCCAATTCTATACCCACAGTTGATCCAGAGGAAGGCATAAAAAACCCAGCAGAGTATGCTCCAATTTGCTACAGCAGGGGAAAAAATTCCTTCCTAAACCCCCAAGAGGCAATCAGATTTTCCCTGGATCAACTTTACCTATAAATGCTAGTACCCAGTTATATTATGTACATTAAGGAAAGTATCCAGGCCTTTCTTAAAGCAATCTACTGAGCTGGCCAGAACCACCTCTGGCGGAAGTCTATTACACATTTTCACAGCTCTTACTGTGAAGAAACCTTTCTGTATTTGGAGATGAAATCTCTTTTCCTCTAGGCGTAAAGAGTCCTCTGTGTTGACCGTAAAGTGAATAACTCAACACCAAGTTCACTATATGGACCCCTTATATGTTTGAACATGTTGATCATATCCCCCCTTATTCTCCTCTTCTCAAGAGTGAATAAATTCAGTTCCTCTAATAATCTTTCCTCATAGCTGATCTCCTCCATGCCTCTTATCAGTTTGGTTGCCCTTCTCTGCACTTTCTCCAGTTCCCCCGATATCCTTTTTGAGAACTGGTGCCCAAAACTGAACTGCATATTCCAGATGAGGTCTTACTAGTGATTTGACCAGGGACAAAATGATATCTCTCTCTCTCTGGAGTCCATATCTCTCTTAATACAAGAAAAGACTTTGCTCACTTTGGAAACCGCAGCTTGGCATTGCATGCTATTATTGAGCTTATGATCTACCAAAACCCCCAGATCCTTCTCCACTACGGATTCCCCCAGTTGTACTCCCCCTAGTATGAATGATGCATGCATATTCTTAGCTCCCAAGTGCATAACTTTACATTTCTCAACATTAAACCTCATCTGCCACAGACGTCCAATTAGACAGAGCATTGAAGTCAGCTTGTAAATTGGAGACATCCTGTAAGAACGTTATTCCACTGCATAGTTTGGTGTCATCTGCAAAGACAGAAATGTTACTTTTAATCCCAGACCCAAAATCATTTATAAAGATATTAAAGAGTAAGGTTCCCAGCACTGAACCTTGAGGTACACCACTGATAACCCTAGACCATTCAGAGTAAGAATCATTAATCACTACTCTCTGAATTCTGTCTTTTATCCAGTTTTCTATCCATTTACAAAGTGATATTTCCAAGCCTGTAGACTTTACTTTACACATGAGCCGTGTGTGCGGAACTGTATCGAACGCTTTTGCAAAATCCAAATATACCACGTCCACAGTCACCCCTCTGTCCATGGTTTTACTTACCTCTTCATAAAAAGAAATCAGGTTTGTCTGACAACTTCTGTCTTTCATGAATCCATGCTGTCTGTTGCTTAAAATGTTTTTTTTCCAGCAAGAACTCGTCTATGTGATCTTTTATTAAACGTTCCAGTATCTTCCCAACTATAGAAGTTAAACTAACAGGTCTATAGTTACTTGGTAAGGACTTTGATCCCTTTTTAAATATAGGCGCCACGTTTGCCCTGCGCCAATCCAGTGGTACTATTCCCGTCATTAATGAGTCCCTAAAAATGAGATACAATGGCTTTGAAATTACAGAGCTCAATTCTTTTAGGATCCGTGGGTGGATGCCATCAGGTGCAGGTGCTTTATCCACCTTTATTCTGTCTAAATATTTCTGGACCATATCACTTTTGAGCCATTGTGGATCATTCGGGGCTGTGTCACTACCACCCCCATTATGGACATGAGCTCCCGCATGCTCGTTTGTATACACAGAGCTGAAGAAAGTATTTAATAAATTAGCCTTCTCCTTGTCCCCAGTCACCCACTCTAGATTATTTTGTAAAGGGCCTACATGCTCAGACCTTACCTTTTTACTGTTAATATATTTGAAGAATTTTTTGGGGTTTGTTCTACTATCTTTTGCAATCTGTCGTTCATTTTGAATTTTTGCATCCTTGATTTCCTTTCTACATATTCTGTTGAATTCTTTGTAACATTTAAATGACACTAGTGTTCCTTCATTTTTATATTTTTTAAAAGCTCTTTTCTTATTGTTTATAGCTTTTTTAACTTTGACCGTGAGCCACATAGGTTTTATTTTTAGCCTTTTAAACTTATTGCCCATGGGAATATACTTTGCAGTGAGGTCCCAAACAGTCTTTTTGAAGAATTCCCATTTCTGTTCTGTATTTATCGATGCCAATATTCCCCCCCAGTCTAAATCCTGGAGAGCAGCCCTCATCCTTGGAAAATTTGCTCTCTTGATTAAGTGTTTTTATCTTTCTCCTATGTATCTCTTGTTTACAGCTAATATCAAATGAAATCATGTTATGATCACTACTACTCAGGCGTTCCTTTATCTGAACATTAGTAATAAGCTCTGCATTATTTGAGATTACCAGGTCCAACAGAGCTTCATTCCTAGTTGGGGCCTCAATAAACTGGACCAAAAAATTGTCCTGTACTAGGTTTATAAATTTATGCCCTTTAACTGTCTCAGCAGTGCCATTACTCCAGTCAATTTCTGGGTAGTTAAAATCCCCCATTATTATCACCGTCCCAGCCCTTGCAGCCCTTTCCATATGTGCAAGGAGCTGAGTCTCCACCTCCTCGTTAATGTTGGGTGGTCTATAACAAACTCCAATAATTAACTTTGAACTACGCACGTCAATATGCAGTTCCACTCATAATGCTTCAGACTCTTCACACTCTCCATCAATTGGGTCCTCTTTCACACTTGCTTTGAGATCACTTCTCACATAGAGACAGACCCCACCACCTTTCCTTTTTACCCTGTCTCTCCGAAAGAGTGCATAGCCAGGAATATTAATAGCCCAGTCCTGTGAGGATTGAAGCCAAGTTTCAGCAATACCGATTACATCATAGCTCTCCTCATGCACCAGAGCTTCCAACTCACCTATTTTGCTTGGCAGACTTTTGGCATTGGTTAACAAACACTTTAATGCAATATTACATTTTGATCTGGTGTTTTTCATATCATTTTTAGTAGTACAAATGGCACTATAGTTTCCAATAGCTGTTTGCAACATGGGAACTTTCTTGTCACCTGCCATAACCCTCCCCCCATCTATCCCCATTCCACCCTCCATTAATGTCTGACCCCTAACTGACCTGTCTTATCGATGTAATTCTAGTTCACCCTCCCCCCTCAATCCTAGTTTAAATACTCCTCCAGCCTTCCCATAAACCTTTCCCCCAGCACAGCAAGTGCAAACCGTCTTTAGCATATAAGTTGCACCCCAATGAAAAGTCAGCCCAGTGCTCTAGAAACCCAAATCCTCTTCCCTACACCAGGTCTTTAGCCATGCATTCAGCTCTCTAATCACCCCCTGCCTTTCCTGTGTTGCGCATGGCACAGGCAATATTTCAGAGAATATCACCTTGGAGGTCCTTCCCTTCAACTTGCAGCCTAGTTCTTTAAATTGATTCTTAAGGAGCCTCCACTTTCCATGTATACTGTCATTGGTTCCAAAGTGGACCAAGACAGCTGGGTCATGCCCAGCCCCTCCCAGTAATTTATCCACCCGGTCCACCACATGCCGAACCCTAGCACCAGGGAGACAGCAAACCGTTCGGTTGAGGTGATCCTGGCGACAAATTATCAGTCCTTCTGATTATAGAATCCCCTATTACCACCAACTGTCTAGGCCTACCTGCACTCCCCTCACCACCTCTACTAGATGGGCTGCTCTCCCGGCTGTTAGGGGTAGCAGTGACATCTAGGGCTGCCACCTCTGTGTTTGCCACCTCCACATCTTCACCCAACTTGGCAAACTTGTTTTGATGCACAAACACAGGACTGGCCTTCCTATTCTGCGAGCCCCTTCCACTACCTCTAACTACATTAACCCATCTTCCTATCTGATAATCCTGACTTGCCCCTCCGCCCTCCACATCAACCCTACTGACCACTGCTCAGCGAGCAGAGGACCCCCCTTCCAGGTTGTCCTTTCTGCCCAGTGTTGCAACTTGCTTCTCCAGATCTCTAATGCGAGCTTCCAGAAGGGCAACCTGCTCACATCTGTCACAGCGGTATCCATCCTGGAGCTGTTGCACCAATTTTGAATACATGTGGCACACTGTGCACTGAGAAAAACCTTCAACCCTGCTAGCACTTATTTCCCAGTTACAATACAATTACTTAAGGGAAGTTTAAGATGTTACTTACAGATTAGAAGACTCCTGTTTTAACTTCTGTTTTCAACTCTTTGTTATTAACTCTCCACTTTAGGTCAAAATTTCACTTGTGTTCACAAAATCCACATGCAAGCCACCATCAGCTGGGAGCAAGCTACTGTTAACCCCTTCCCTGCCAGTGTCATTTTTACAGTGATCAGTGCATTTTAATAGCACTTATCAATGTAATAATGTCACTGGTCCCCAAAAAGTGTCATTTGGGGTCAGATTTGTCTGCCGCAATGTCGCAGTCCCACTAAAAATGGCAGATCGCCACCATTACCAGTAAAAACAATAAAAAAAAGTCCCTAAACCTATCCCAAGTTTTGCGCAAACCAATCAATACATGCCTATTGCCATTTTTTTACCAAAAATACGTAGAAGAATATATATCGGCCTAAACTGATGAATAAATGTCTTTTTTTAACATATTTTTTTGGGGATATGTATTATAGCAAAAAGAAAAAAAAAAAGTTGCTCTTTCTTTGTTTATAGCGCAAAAAAAAATGGCAGAGGTGATCAAATACCACCAAAAGAAACCTCTAATTAAGGGAAAAAAAGGACACCAATTTTGTTTGGGTACAGCATAGCACAACCGAGAAATTGTCAGTTAAAGCGACGCAGTGCCGTATCGCAAAAAATGGCCTGGTCATTAAGAAGGAAAATCCTTCTGGGGCTGAAGTTGTTAAAGCGGAGTTCCACCCAAAACTGGAACTTCCGTTTTAAGGACTCATAACCCCCTGACATGCCACATTTGGCATGTCATTATTCTTTGGGGGGGGAGTGGGTACCTAGTTTTGACAGGTACCCAGCTCCCACCTCCACCTAGGCGATTCGAGCAGAAATTCTCCTCTCCCCCTACTTCCCTGCAGTCTTCCGGGACACATCACAGGTCCCTGAAGATGGCCGGACATTGAGAAGGTGCAGTGCGCACCCGGCTGTGAAGCTACAAGCTGTCACAGCCAGGTGCCCACACTTGTGATGCCGGCGCCGGAGAGAACCAAGGGAGAGAACCAAGGGTTGGGGCGGCCTGCATTGCTGGACCGTGGGAGAGGTGACAGTGTGTTTATTAAAAGTCAGCAGCCACACTTTTTGTAGCTTTTTGTAGCTGCTGACTTTTAATAAACACAAAACTGAGTGGAACTCCGCTTTAAAGAACCTGCAAGTACAGAAAGAATTCCAGATATGGATATTTTTACATACAGTAGTTAGGGCCAGGTCAGTTCGGATCAATGTAACATTGCATATATCATACCTGGTTGCATTCATTGAGAAGATGCAAAGCTATCTTTGAATGGTGCCTGTCTTGAGTGGGAGACCTCCAGTCCTGCAGCAGGGCAGCTGCTCAGCACAGAACCTGGAAGCTAATGGAGATCACTGGAGTAGAGGTGTCTAGACAGTATGCAGAACGAAAAAAATGTTTTGTTATGTTTTGGTTCGTTATTTACAAAAAACGTGTTTCGTTAAATGTGTATTTGTTTAATTCATTTTTGGAATTTGTTTTGTTTATTTGAATTCAAATTGATTAGAATTTTCTGAATTCGATGGAATTGAACTCAATTCGACCAAATTTGGAAAATTCAAATTGATTCAAAATCCATTCAAATTGCATTCAAGTTCGAATATTATTCCATTCAAATTCCATTGGAAACCAAATTTATTCTATTTGAAATTAGATTTTTGGAATATGGTTACTGTATATCCTTTCTATTCCATTATATTCTAATGTTTTTTCTATTCTGTTCTATTCTATTCTATTCATTTTTTTTCCATTCTATTCTTTACTTCTTACTCAAATTCAAATTTATTCTTTTTGAAATTAAAAATTTGGAAAACGGCTATGTTGTTATATTTATT
This sequence comes from Aquarana catesbeiana, assembly GCF_042186555.1. NCBI lineage: Eukaryota > Metazoa > Chordata > Amphibia > Anura > Ranidae > Aquarana > Aquarana catesbeiana. Next base: position 939,142,456 of record NC_133324.1, read on the forward strand.
CTATTCTATTTTATTCCTTTTAAGTCTATTCTCAACTTTTTTATTCTATTATTTTATTTTCCTATCTACTCTTTTCTATTTTATACTGTTCTATTCTTTTCCATTCAAATTCAAATTTATTCTATTTGAAATTCGACATTTCAAAAAATGGTTCATATTATGGGAAATGGTTCTATTCTATTCTATTGTTTTTTTAAATTTTATTCAATTCTTTTATTTTTTATTCTATTATTTTCTATTCTATTCTTTTCTATTCTTTTTAAATTTGAATTCACTCTATTCAAAATTCTTTTTTGGAGGAAACAATTATTTTATTTTCTATTCTATTATTTTCTATTCTATTCAAACTTGAATTTATTCTATTCAATGATCGTTTTTCAGAGGAATGTTATATTGTTTCTATTTTATTCTATTCTATTCTTTTTTTCTATTCTAATCTATTTTTTCTATTCTATTCTTTCCTCTCTTTATTCTATTTGAAGTTCTAATTTAAATTTTATTATTTTTATTTTATTTATTTTTTATTCTATTCTATGCCATTCTATTCTTTTATTTTCTATTCTATCCCTTTCTTTTCTTTATTTCTTTTGTTTAATTGAAATTCCAAATTCAATTAAATTGAACTCAATTCGACCAAATTTGGACAATTCTAATTGATTCGAACTACATTCAAATTGCATTCAAGTTCAAATCAAATTCCATTAAAATTCCATTGGAAATCAAATTTATTCTATTTGAAATTTGATATTTGGAAGACCTTGTCCCCATCAACAAGACCTGTTGATGGGGACAAGGGCCTCTTCCCCAAAATCCTTGCCGGTGGTTGTGGAAGTGTGCAGGCAGGGGTCTCATTGGAAGGAGCCCCCCTTAATGAGGGGGGCCCCAGATCCTGGCCCCCCACCAGGGGGAATGAGTATGGGGGTACAAAAATGTAAAAAAAATAATAAAAAAAACAACATTCCATGATCTAGATCCATTGTCAATCACGATGCCCACCGCACTGCCGGGCCCAAAAAAGAAAAAAAAGTTCCGACTACGAGGATGGCTGACCCCCGAATGCCTGCTCCACCATTTGACAGTAGTTCTTAAATAGGTAAGGGGTGGGGTCACCTGGTGACATCACAGGATGACCCCGCCCCTTGTGACTTCACTGCCCTTGCATGGCCCCACCCCTTGCCTATTGAAGAACTGTCAAGCGGCGGAGCAGGCATCCAACGGTCAGCTGTCCTTTCGGGTGGAACTTTTTTTTTTCCTTGTTCACACATTAAATACATATATTAAATAAAATCCCAGTCTATCATTTTCTGCCCATACCAAATTTCCTGTGCATTTTTTCCCATTTTTAGTCTCCACATATATATATATATATATAGAGCAAAAGTTAGAGGGAAGAAGCGGGACTTTGCGTGAGGCACGTTGGTGGATGTGTTAACTGAGTAGTATATGCTGAGATACACTATCTGGGGTAGGTCCTATACATAATTATATCCACAGAGAGTTTCCGAGGTAATAGTGGTATAAAAGTTTAATAACATAGATCCTAGAATCAATTACAATCATGAATGAAGACATCGTAGGCCACAATTGAGCATATTATAGACAGTATGTTGAAAGACATAATACAAGCACTAATTATACAGTTGCAGGAAAGAATACATTATACAGTAAGGGAATGTGTGCATCAATAGTTGTTAACCCAACGCGTTTCTTGGCTTATAACCAATCATCAGGAGTCCGATGCAATTTGGCTGCATTGAAACAATGAAATATCTGTTAGTATGCGAGCAGATATGTAGGAAAAAGATGCAAAAATTTCAATCATACTCACTAGTAGTGCATTGGTCAGTAGTGACCTATATACTAGAATGCAGCATTGGTCTGGGCTCACAAAGTCTCCCCCCGGGGTTGAGGCAGAGAGCTGGCCCGAGAAACCGTCGTCCACAGCTACCAACTTGACCAAAGTACCCATAGGGGCCGCCAGGCGGGGACAAACAACGAGGCCACAAAACACTGGGATGACTGTGAAGAAAATGAAAAAGAGGTGGGTGAACTAGGGACAGAGTATGAATAGTTGAAGGTGAATGGGAAGGGTGACAACATCGTCGGAAAACCAAGAGGTGAGTGAGTGTCTGTGTGTAGAGAGGTGCCAGAAAAAGAAGGAGGAATTTGAAGTATGAGTGAGATAGAATGTATGTGCGGCTTGGAGGCCACTGCTGTTGTCAGTAGACCCGAGTGGAAGTGTGCAGGAGAATTACCTGTGTAGTGAACGTGCCGGGCCAGGCCAGATGCCCCAAATCCATAACGAGACCTAAATGCACCCAGCCAGAGACCGCCGTATATTGCCGCGGGACGGGGGCGTGCTCACGCCAACGTCATGTGTGGGCATGATGACGCAATGGGGGGAGAGGCTAGCCAAGATACATATGTGGCCGCCTCCCATCCCCGCAGCGCCAAGGCCCAGGGGTGGTGAACCACTGAAGATCCCGCAAAGCGGCAGCCAACGGCGCCGTATGCGGGGCGTGGATATCATGACGCCGATGTGCCAAGGTCAGGGCCCGCCCCCGTCATGTGACAGGATGGGTGACGGGTCATAAACTGGGCGCATCGCAACCCCGGGAAATAAACTCGATCGACCCCAGCACCAACTGCATCTTGGGAGTGGTTGGATAGAAATGTATGGACTATATTAAAGAATCATAAATAGATAAAGAAAAGAGAATTCGAAAAAAAAAAGGAAAAAAGGAAAAAAGAGAAAACTAAAAAAAGAAAAACAAAAGCAAATATTCTTTGCCTTGAAATAAATCAATATTTAGCAAAGAAAGTAACTGAATAAACACTCACTCTTTGCACTGAATTTAATCAATATGCAAAGGAGTGTAAAATATATCTTTAGCCCTGAATTGAATCGGTATTTGTCTGACTAAAGGGGAACAAACACAAAAACAAAAACTTTAGCCCTGAATTGAATCAGTATTTGTCTGACTATAGGGGAACAAAAACAAAAACAAAAAACTTTAGCCCTGAATTGAATCACTATTTGTCTGACTAAAGGGGACCAAAAACAAAAACAAAAACTTTAGCCCTGAATTGAATCAGTATTTGTCTGACTAAAGAAAAACAACAAACCCAGAGAGAAAGAATTTTTGTATAGGGTTGGTATACATGAAATAAATTTGGCTATAGTAATGAAAATCCTATGTAGCTTTTGGAAAGAAAACGAGAAATATAATAAGTTTAAAGATGAAAAATTGTTCTAATTCTTTGCACTGAATAAAATCAATATGCAAAAAAATATAAACAGAAAATGAAATAAATATGCGACTCTTGCACTGAAATTAATCAATGGACAAGAGGAGGACCGTAGGTCTCTATCTAGTATAAATTACTAAAAAAATAAAAAATGTAAAAATAAAAAATAGAAATACAAAAATAAAGATTATGGGAAATAAAAGATAAAGTAAAATATAGAAATTAGGTTGTATGAAAATGAATAAGGAGTAAATTCTAATTGATATGTGTGGACTTTGTAAGTGGATTAATCAGGTCACAGGAAACGGAATCGACCCCAGCACCAACTGCATCTTGGGTAGATAGTATGCTATCTATCCAGGCATGTACTAGCCGTCGGGACTACTGGGAGATTCCCGGTGGGTCGATGGCTCAGTGGACCAATTTCAGTGACAGCCTGTCAAAGTAATGGCTGTGCGGCTTGTGCCAGCCATTAATTTGAGCACTGCTGTACTGCCTATAAGACAGGTGTCACTAAATGGCGGGCCGCGGTCTTGCCCCAATAGCCATTCTGCCTGAACCACATCCCTCACCGAGTAGTTTCCTGTGTGACCTCTCACCGTCGCCAGGTCGCCTGCCTGCCTGCCTCTGCCGATGCCACTATGTTCACAGCATGGCAGGCGTGGCAGGTCCATCTCTTCCATAATATTGCTGCACTGACCCCTCCCCACACTGCCTTTCTTAGTCACACAAAACATGAAGCGCGGCCGCTCTGGACAAAGGGCGGGACTTTTTAAGTTAAGAAGTGAGGGATTGCTTGCTAGGCAGCAGGGCGGACCCAGCAATCAATCACCCACCTTTAACGTGAAAAGTCCTGCCCTTTGTCCAGAGTGGCCGCGCTTCATGCTTTGTGTGAATAAGATAGGGCTCTGTGGGGAGGGGGCAGTGCTGTGCTGTTATGAAAAGGACAGGGGGTTTGATATCGAGAGAGGACTGTGATGGGGAGCCAGCCTGTGATAGGGGTCTGTGATTGGGGGGTCAGTCTGTGATGGGGGGTCAGTCTGTGATGAGGGTCTGTGATTGGGGGGTCAGTCTGTGATGGGGGTCTGTGATTGGGGGTGTCAGTCTGTGATGGGGTCAGTCTATGATGGGGGTTATGTCTTTGATGGGGGGTCAGTCTGTAAATTGGGGGGTCAGTCTGTGATGGGGGTCTGTGATTTTTGGGGGTCAGTCTGTGATGGGGGGTCTGTGATGGGGGGTCTGTGATGGGGGATCTGTGATGGGGGGTCTGTGATGGGTCAGGTCAGTCTGTGATGGGGGTCTGTGATGGGGGGGTCAGTCTGTGATGGGGCAGTCTGTAATGGGGGGGTCTGGGATTTGGGGGTCAGTCTGTGATGGTGGGGGTCTTTGATGGGGAGTCTGTGATGGGTCTGGTCAGTCTGTGATGGGGGTCTGTGATGGGTCAGGTCAGTCTGTGATGGGGGGCAGTCTGTGATGGGTCAGTCTGTAATGGGGGGGTCTGTGATGGGGGGTTGTGATGAGGCAGCCTGTGATATAAAATGTTGGGGAGATGTGATGTGAAGGGAGGGACTGAGGACACTGATGTAAAAGGGGGTCTGTGATTTCTGCACTAGCAAAACACAGGTCTCTGCAAGAGCAATATGTGTCCTGTTCACACTGCAACAGCGCCCCTGAGTGCTGAGCAGTGCGGTGTAAAATGCATACTGTTTCTATGCACCGCAGCTGAGCTGTGGTGCATGAAAATGAATAAACTGTATTTTGACATTTCAATAAAGTTGAAAGAAAAAAAGTACAAAGTGTGATGTGTGTGAGCCCTAAAGGTGTGTGCATGTATGTGTGTGTGTGTGTGTGGGGGGGGGGGGGGGCACTGTGATGTGCACGGGAGGCTGCGATGTGGAGGATATCATGTGGAGTCATAGCACCAATATGACACTCGGAAGAAAATTTTTCCAACCGGACCCCCGTGAATTTTAATTAAGTACCCCAATATAAAATAGAACGTCTAATGGCCAATGAAGAGGGGGGTTTGGGTGGCCATCGGGGTTGGCTGGCCGGCCGGGGGGGACCTGTCATCCGCACTACCCATCACCTCACTTCATAGTGCGCAACCCAGCTCAGCCTCAGCGCCTCTGCATTGCTGAAAGGCAATCAATGGCTGTGCAGCAATGCCGGTTCCTGAAATTCCAGCCAATGAGGAGGTAGCAATGTTCCTGTATGACGTTAGCCCTCCCACTTCACTTGTTCACTTGTTTTTGTGCGTGTTTACAAAATTAAAGTGGGCCGGTCAGGATGAAGTCCAGGGCCAAATTTTTGTCCCAGTCCCTCTATCTATCTATCTATCTATCTATCTATCTATCTATCTATCTATCTATCTATCTATCTATCTATCTATCTATCTATCTATCTATCTATCTATCTATCTATCTATCTATCTATCTATCTATCTATCTATCTATCTATCTATCTATCTATCTATCTATCTATCTATCTATCTATCTAACTATCTATCTATCTAACTATCTAACTATCTAACTATCTATCTATCTATCTATCTAACTATCTATCTTGCTTGAAATACATTTCTACAATATAAGGGCATTAGTAAATTTTATTTTACTCTCCCACAATGCACTGATGAAAATCCAGCTGCTAGCTGTAAAGCAAGGATCATTTTTTAACTCAGCAACTTTGGCACAGATGCTCATTGTGTTTGTATTTTCCTTCCTGCAGACAGTAAAAACTGCATGAAATGTCCTGATGATGAATGGCCAAATGAGAAGAAGGATCAATGTGTTCCCAAATTGTTAGAATTTCTTTCCTACACTGATGATACAATTGTTGCAGTATTTTCATCTGTCTCCATCCTCTGTTGTCTTCTGACTGGTTTAATATTGGGGATATTTATACATTACCAGGACACCCCCATTGTTAAAGCTAATAACCGGAACCTGAGCTATCTTCTCCTGGTCTCCATCATGTTGAGCTTCCTCTGTGTCTTCTTGTTCCTCGGACGTCCAGTAGATGTAACCTGCATGCTGCGTGTGACCTCTTTCGGTGTCATCTTCTCAGTTGCTGTCTCTTCTCTACTTGCCAAAAGTATCATGGTGTGTATTGCCTTTAAAGCCACCAAACCTGGGAGTCCCTGGAGGAAATGGATGGGAGCCAAGCTGCCCAATTTTATCATTTCCATGTTTTCACTGATTCAACTAATAATCTGTGTTTCTTGGTTATCCATTTCTCCTCCATTCCAGGATAAAGACACTCACTCTTACCCGGGAAAGATCATCATTCAGTGTAATGAGGGTTCAGTTATCGGCTTCTACTCTGTCCTGGGATATATGGGACTTCTGGCAGCTGTGAGTTTCATTATAGCTTTTTTAGCCAAAACATTGCCAGACAGTTTTAATGAGGCCAAGTACATCACCTTCAGCATGCTGGTGTTCTGCAGTGTCTGGATTGCCATCATCCCGGCTTATCTGAGCACTAAAGGAAAAGACATGGTGTCTGTGGAGATTTTTGCTATATTGGCATCAAGTGTTGTACTTCTTGGCTGTATATTTTTCCCAAAATGCTACATAATTCTGTTCAAGCCTGACCTGAATACAAAAACAGGTTTGTTTGAAAATAAAGGATAATTATTATTATTTTTTATGTATGATAACCCTTGGAAATAAAAATATTATCTATAATATATAGAGCTAACATTATAGTTATATCGATATCATTGTAAATTGTAGTATTTTACTAATGTATTAGGAAGAGAATGAATACTGTTAAAGTGTAAAGTTTAATTATTAATACTTACTCTTCCAATGGGCAGTTAGTAGAATTTTTTGCTTTCTTGGAGTGCTTTGGACACCACTGGTATCCAACAATGTGTTGCAGACCTTGTCCCCTGCTTGGTGTAATGGTTCCTACCACTGGCCTACTACAGAACAAAGTAATCACTTAGCAGGGAGGAACCACTGTGATCAGAGGGCAGCATAGTTACCAAATGATCCTAAAGTAGGACACCAGCGCCACCCATATCTTCAAGAGAGAGAAGATTTCACTCACTGCATTCCAGAACCTTCCATTATATATTCTTTTATAAACTGTTTGTAAAGTATTTTTGACAGGGTTGCTTCAAATATATTGCATGTAGATGGCTATATTAACAAGTACATTTTGCCTGGTGCATTCTAAAATATTTCTCTAATACTAATTAAACTTGATGAGAGCATGTTTACAGTAAGTTCACATTTTAATTGATACATTTACTTCATTTTAAATAATATTTCCTTTATGGGATAAAAACACATTTTCTCCTTATATAAATTTCCTTAAAAGCTGCTGCTATAAGGGAATATTCAGTTTCTCCATACAATCCAAGAAGTAAGTTTGTATATAACAATCTGGTACCAACACAAAAAAATAGGTTCCAGGTACTCACTGTCAATTATAGACTTATTTTCCTTGTCAAAAGAAGTTTATTGAGTATACAATATTATAAAGATACATAAAGTAAGTTTACGAGGATCTATAAAGTAAGCTCATTGTTTTACAGTAGGGTTTATATAGGTAAATATCATGAAATTTCAAATATTAAACATTGGGTTTACGTAAACCTAAATTAAAGATATATATAATTTCCTTAGTTACTTTTGTAGGTATTTAAATGATTTATACCTACTATACATATTGTTTACAGGTAGAATGTATATAGGTAAAATAAATTCTGATAATGAGCTTTAATCGTAAGGTGGAGAAAAGGAAAGAGAAAGAAGAAAAAGGGTAGAAAGGTAGAGGTATGGTCCACAAGGTTGTCCCACTCGTCAGTTTATTATTCTTTTTAGTTCTCTTTGAAGCCTTAGAATGGGTGTCTCTGTAAGTCATTTAATCTGTTACCATGGCAACAGGACAGAGTCATTGAAGTTTGACAGGAACTGTTGTTTTATCCAAGGATGCCAAAGTTTTTCAGATTTTGGAATTTGATTTTGATCGATGGCTACCATCTTAGCATGGGACATTGTATTATTCATTCTGTGAATTGTTTCTGCTAGTACCAATGTAGGAGATTTCCATGCCTTGGCCACTGTTTGTTTTGCAGCCGTTATTAGTTGGATCATAAGTTTGAATTGAGAGAGTGTTAACCATTCCGGTTTTAGATTAAGTAAAGTTAAATATGGATCTGGTTGTATTATTTTTTTAAATATTTTAGATGCAATCACGAAGACTTCCTTCCAGAAGGTTTGGATTACTGGGCACGTCCACCATATGTGTAAATGTGTGCCTATTTCTGGGCATCCTCGAAAACAAAGAGCTGAGGTATTAGGTGAATATTTTGCCACTCTAGCGGGTACAAGGTACCAGCGAGTTAGGACTTTTTAATTTGTCTCCAGTGCTAAGATGTTGGGTGAAGATGACCTAGATGTGAGCCATATGTTAGACCAGTCCATGTCTTCTAAAGTTCGTCCCAGGTCCTCCTCCCACCTCTGAACGTAAGAGGGTCTATTAAGATTTGCTACTCCATATAATTGATTATAAAGTGATGAAATTGTACCTTTAGCAAATGGATCTTTTGTACAAATTGATTCAAAAATGGATAATTGGGATAATGGTGTATCCCCCTTTAGGAATGGTGTATAGAAATTTTTGATTTGGAGATATCTAAATATCTCAGAGTTTGGTAGATCATATTTTTCTCTAAGCGATGGGAATGAAAGGAATGATTTAGATGCTATGAAGTCATTTAGTGTCTGAATGCCTGATGTTGTCCAAGCTTTAAAAGAATTTGGGTAGATCCATGCCGGATAAAAGGCCGGATTTCTGATAAAAGAAAGGAGAGGATTGTGTGGAGATTGTAACTGATATTTGGTTTTTAGTTTATCCCAGAGAGATAAGAAGTGTTTAGTTATGGGATTATGAATTTTAAAGCGGTCTTTAGGATCAAGCCATAATAAATTTGATATTAATAGAGGGTCATATTCTGAAGCCTCTATAAATACCCATAATGGGATTTCCTGTTTTGCATGGTATTTGGACAGACTGGCCAAATGTGCTGCTCTGTAGTAGTTAGTAAAATTAGGGTATCCCAGGCCTCCTTTATTTTTGGGAAGATGTAGTGTGTGTATAGGTATACGTGGTTTAGAAGAGCCCCATATAAACGAAGTTGCTCTTTTTTGTACTATTCTCAAAAAATAGGAAGGAATTGGAATAGGGAGGACTCTGAATAGATAAAGCAATTTGGGTAGAATAGTCATTTTGATTGCATTAATCTTCCCTATCCAGGATAAAGGAAGTTGCGACCATTGTTTTATTAGATTTGTGATCTGTCTTAATACAGGAGGATAATTGGTTGAGAATAAGTCAGAATGAGATGCTGTTAAATGAATTGCAAGATATGGGATTGATTTTTCTGCCCATGTGAATGGGAGTGCAGCCCTAGCCGGGATCAATTCCATGTTTGTGAGTGAAATATTAAGCACTAGGCATTTCTTAGGATTAATCATAAGGCCGGATAGGCCTGCAAATCCATCAAGAGCTGGTATTAAGTTAGGACCAGAGACCTGTGGTGATGATAGAAAAAGTAATATATCGTCTGCAAATATACATAATTTGTGTGTAATACCTCCTACTTCAATGCCAGTTATAGTTTGGTTTGTTCTGATGTATTGGGCCATGGGTTCGAGTATAAGGGCAAATAATAAGGGAGATAATGGGCAACCCTGTCGGGTACCTCTTTCGATATTAAAGGCATCAGATTTGTATCCAGCATATTTTATATAGGCTTTGGGTTTATTATATAATGCTTTGATCCATGTTAAAAAGTGGGGTCCAAAACCCCATTTTTGTAATGAATATTGCATATATTGCCAGGATACTGTGTCAAATGCCCTCTTAATATCGAGAGATAAAAAACATAAAGGGATTTTCCGTTTTTTAGCAATATGTGCCAATAACACTGCCCTGCGTATATTATCGCCTGCCTGTCTATTTGGCATGAACACTACTTCATCTCTATGTATTAATTTTCCTATAATGCTATTGAGGCGTTTTGCTATTATTTTTGCTAATAATTTAATATCGAGGTTTAACAGAGAGATAGGCCGATAATTCACACAGGAAGTATCATCAGAAAGGGGTTTTGGGATCATACAAACAATTGCCATTAGTGTTTCTTGCCGAAAAGAATTTCCTTGTAGAAGTTTGTTAAAAGTTTCAGTGAGAATGGGAGAGAGTATTTCTGAGAATGTTTTATAGTATAAAGCCAAGTAGCTGTCTGGGCCTGGTCTTTTGTTAAGTTTTAGGTCTTTTATGGCATTAGCAACTTCATCTATAGGCTCATCCAAACTGCTTTTTTGATTCTGAAATAATTCAGGTAAGGTTATTTTTGAGAAGAAGGATTCAGCCTCTGTAGGATTAAATTCATTGTTTGTCTTGTATAAAGTTGCGAGATGTGAGTGAAATTTATGGACTATTTTAACTGGATTACAAGTATAAACATTTTTTGATAATTTCAAACGTATTGGTTTGAAAGATTTGTTAGTTGAATTTAATGCCCGAGCCAAATATGTACCTGGTTTGTTTGTATTCATGTAGAAATTGTGTTTGGAGCGTTTGAGGGATTTATCAACTGACTCAGTGAGAAATAGATCGTATTCCAATCTAGATTTTTCCAGATGAGATTTTGTACTCTGAGATGGATTATCTTGGAATGATATATAGGCTGCATTAAAATTGAGTTCTAGTTTTTTTGCTAGATTTTTGCGTTCCCGTTTAAATAGTGCCATTTGTCTTTGTATTGTATCACGCAAGACAGGCTTATGAGCTTCCCACAGTGTTATTGGGGAGATGTCTGTTGTATTATTAATTGATATGTATTCCTTTAAAGCTTGTTCAATGGCCATCTGATGTAGTGGGTGTTTGAGCATTATGTCCGGTAAGTACCACGTTGGGTCATGCGCTTTTGGTATGGCTGAGGCTATAGTAGTGTATACTGCATTATGGTCAGACCACAGAATCGGAATTATATCTGATGCAATAATTTCTGGTAACATTCCTATTGTTAGAAAAATATGATCTATTCTGGTGAAGGTTTGATGAGGGTGCGAGAAATAAGTGAATTTCTTTTTCATTGGGTTACTTTCTCTCCACGAATCTACCAGATTGTATTTGGAAAGAAGTTGAGAAAAAGGTAATCTAGAGGTTATTTTGGATGGTGTAAAAGGTGATTTATCTAGAAATGGGAGGAGGACCTGGTTCAAATCCCCACACATTATCACTGTTCCTATTTTGTGTGTATTAATCACTTGTAATATATGTGAGAGGAATGGTGTAGGTTGTTTGTTAGGAGCGTAGTAGGAAATCACCGTGATTGCTGTATCCATTATATAACCCATGAGTATCAGGTATCTACCTTCTGGGTCTTTAATTTCTGATGATAAGGTGAATGGTGTGGATCGGTGAAATGCAATTAGAGTTCCCCTTTGCTTGGTACAGGCAGAAGCCGTGTAAATTTGTTGATAAAAAGGAGAAATATATTTTGGAGTAGAATCTTTGGTGAAGTGTGTTTCTTGGAGGCATACTATGTGAGCCTTCTTGTTATGGAAAGTACGGAAGGCTTTGGTCCTTTTTTGAGGGACGTTTATTCCCTGAACATTCAGGGAAAGTATATTCAGTGGTGCCATGGCAACAGATCAAATAGTTTTGACTTACTTTTTATTATGCAGAGCTGACTGCGCAGATCAACCTGTGTGGACTGAAGAGATGAAAAGATAGAAAATAAACCAGTGAATTCTGGAGTAAAGAGTAAACAAAAAACATATGAGATTAGATGATACATTGTATAAATTATTTTTTGCAAGTAATCACAATTTACCCGTGAAAGAGAATAAATATCTCTCTTAGGGGAATAAGTGCCTTCGTCACACTCCCACATAATATGGTTGGGAGAATGAGGAGGGCTAATGGGGGTACACGGATCTTCCGCTTACAGGAGAGAAGTGCTATGTCAAAAGACATCAAAATGATGTTTCATTAATTGGAGTCAGAATATAGTTTTTGTTGAAATTATTTATTCCAGGGTGGTTGTATATGGTTAGTCTTGCCCTAGGCTAAATAATTCAGTTAGAAAGGTACTGTTAATAACTTTGGTATTGATGAAGATAGTTTGATTTATTTTGGGATTTTAACCCTTTTAGAGTAAACAATTACATATTTTATTCATATGTAACTGTTTAGATATGTTAACTCATAAAATTGAGGTTGTATTGCCTCAGATTAGAATAAACAAAAACATAATTCTAGGAACTAGTTAGGTAATAATATATTTGTTTTAAGAAAAAAAAGAAAAAGCTTCCATTACTTCTGGATTATTGAACATATTTGGTAATAAATCTATTGTTATTACCTGATAATATATAACTGAACAAGAATTTCCTTATTTCACTTATATATTCTAAGGCTATATGAATCAGAAGCAATAAGAAATATAACTGGAATGTAACATGATCCCACACAGTGTGTGACTATCAGAATGCAGTTACATTCAGTTATAAATACAGGTTTTTTTATAGAGAACCATCTCTTAGTATAATAAATGAAGAGATATCAGGAATTAGGATGTCAGTCCATTGAATCTTCTTGGTCCATGGATGATGTGGCATAACGGCCTCTTTTGTGAGAATGATGATTCCCATTTTGTTCTGGAATTTTCTGGGTGCTGCCTGAAGGTGAAGATGATGCCATTCTTCTGCATGTGGGAGAGTTGCTGTTTGTGAGTTCTGTCAGATTTAATTTTAAAAGGGTTTGTTGTAGTTCATCTGCTGATCTGCTTCTGTAAATTGTACCTTGGTGGTTAAATCTGACTGAAAAGGGGAAGCCCTATTGATACATAATGTTGTGGCGTTGCAGTTCCATTAGTTGGGGTTTCATGGATCGTCTTTTAGTAATAGTAAGTTGGGATAGGTCAGCAAAAATTTGATAATTGTGTCCTTGAAAATTAAGTTCCTTTTTTTCTCTTGCAGCAATTAGTATTTGTTCTTTCGTTCTGTAATAATGAAATTTTGTGATTATATCACGTGGGGGTCCATCTTTCTTTTTGGCTGTGAGGGCTCTGTGTACTCTGTCCAGTTCTAAACGTTCAATAGGGATATCTGGCTTTAGTTCTTGTAATAGAGCAGTAATAGTAGATTGCAGGTCTGTCACAGTTTCAGGTATTCCCCTTATGCGCAAGTTTGAACGTCTGGCTCTATTTTCGTAATCTTCGAGCTTAGTTTGAAGTATTAAATTCTCTTCTTTTAATTGTTCCAATTCTGTTATATTTTCTTGGGTTATAATTTCAATTTCATCCATTTTTATTTCTAAGGCTGCGGTGCGGTTTCCCAGCTCTCTTATTTCTTTGGTTAGGCTTTTTGTTATTTGGTCTGAGGTTTGTTTTAAAGCCTTATGAAGCATCTTTTCAAATTGTAATAATATTACTGGGGATGCTGAAGAGGTTTGTGGAGAAGTTTGTGAGAGGATTTGTTCTGTATCTGACTCAAATGGAGAGTCTTGCTGTGACATTTTCTGTCTGTGAGAGCGCCCTGATGCTGTATCTTGTGAGGTGACTGGAGCTGCTTCAGCTGCAGTGAGTGCCTGTGAGCTCTTTGTGAGGTGATTTTTATTTCTGCCACGGTTTCCTCCCAGTACCATATTTCCTGCCCAAACTTTCACAGTTTGTTCCCTGGGGCAAAAAGGTTCAAATGGATACCTTTTGAGCCTGCAGGCTCCGCTTTGTCCTTCTCTTCTCTCCTCAGCGGTGTGGAGCTCTAACAATGCATGTCTGCTCCGCTAGGCTCCGCCCATCTCCCCTTATAGACTTATTTTCAAGACAGCATATAACAGCAACATTCCATTAACAAAGGACCTCAACATATTTTGAACTAAATGTGCTTACTCATAAATAGAGATGAGCTTTGGGTTAAATACAAGTTCGACCCAAACCCAGCCTGTTGACTGTTCAGCAAATGGATGAACAAAATGGGCAGATTTGGCCACATTGCCCACCTGCCCAAATCTCCAACTGATCAAGTCAGTAAGCAATCACTTAGTGGCAGAATCACTACCGCCACTAAATGACAAATCCGAGCAAGCTTGTAAAAATCTGTCTAGGATCCCACATCATTAACCATATATGGACATAACCATATTTGGTCAATGACATCATCCAGGTTCCCTGGCACTGCACTTACATTTCAGCTGCACAGAGGAGCTGTCATTTGCAATGGGAGTAGCGGGGGGGATAAATTCATTGTGAATAATGTAAATGTAGATCTACATCTCTGGACAACATGATTGTCATTGTGGGACATCATTTTTTAAAGGAAGGTTTTATATTAAAAGAAAAAACCTGACACCATCCCTATTACAACGTGATATCTAAGAGGTCTATGAGATCTAATCGGTCTGCACCTGTCTATGTATTGTATGATCATATCAGACATTTTTATGTCTTTATATTGTTTTTAATGCTCTTTAACTGCTTCAAGACCAGCCACCGCAGTTTTACTGCGGCTGGTTTGCTCCCCTGGGCAAAACAACGTTACCTTATGTCACTTTGCCTTTTGGCCACTAGAGGGACGCACGCTCTGCTGGAGGCACATCGCCAGAGCCGATGTGAGTGACCGGGGGTGCTGTGATCACTTGTGACAGAGCGAGAACCGGGATCTGTGTGTGTGTAAACAGATCCTGGTTCTCTCAGGGGAGAGGAGACTTATCGTGTGTTCATTCTGATTATGAACACCGATCTGTCATCTCTCCTAGTCAGTCCCATCCCCCCACAGTTAGAACACACACCTAGGGAACACAGTTAACCCCTTGATCGCCCCCTTGTGTTAACCCCTACAGTGCCAGTGATATTTATACAGTAATCAGTGCATTTTTATAGCACTGATCACTGTATAATTGTCACTGGTCCCAAAAATGTGTCAAAAGTGTCCGATGTGTCTGCCGCAAAATCGTGGTCCCGATAAAAATCGCTGATTATCGCCATTACTAGTAAAATAAATAATAATAATAAAAATGCTAAAAATCTATCCCCTATTTTGTACACACTAGAACTTTTGCTCAAACCAATCAATATACGCTTATCGCGATTTTTTTTTTACCAAAAATATGTAGAATACATATCAGCCTAAACTGAGGAAAACATTTTTTTTTTTTTTTTAAATTGGGATATTTATTATAGCAAAAATACCACCAAAAGAAAGCTTATCTGTGGGAAAAAAAGGACGTCAATTTTGTTTGGGTACAGCGTCGCACAACCGCAAAATTGTAAGTTAAAGTAACACAGTGCCGAATCGCAAAAAAATGGTCTGGTCATTGAGCAGCAAAATCTTCCGGGGCTGAAATGATTAAATAAATTTGTATATATTTTTTTCTACCTTTGTGGTATCTTTGCACCTTTAAAATTCCAAACCCTTTGATCCCTATTACAACGTTATGAACAGAGAGGAAAAAGAAACCCTTAAGTCTCCAACAAGGGAGCCTGGAGTAGAAGATGTTTGATTGTCACACAATACCCAAGATAGAAATGATGGTTAAAAAGAAACAATAAATGTTTATTATTATATATAAGAGAGAAGAGTCGACAACTCCAAAGTCCTTGTTGCAAAAATTTATTAGCTACATATGAGCATTAAAAAGCAAACAGCTGACGTGTTTCGGCATGAGCCTTAGTCATAGCAAGTTTACAATGAGATAATAAAAATATTTATAGGGAAACAGATACAAAACTCCACCCTCTTCTGAGGCACAAAGAGGGCTAGTTGCCTCATTATCTCTCAGGAGTGTACCCTATGTATGAGAGTACTCCCAGGAGGGAGGGGTGAAGGGAAAGCACTGGGTCCTAAAGGAATAATGTTAATAGGTAGTGCAATCAGCATGGTTACTTAACAAAACAAAAAAAATATTATTACAAAGTGTTTGATAAAGCATTCGATACATGCACATATATAAGGGTAAACAATATAACATGAATTAGATAAATTAGTACATGTCAGTAAATGTATGTGCAGAGATGTTTGAGCACAGTGAAAAACTATACCGATGAAAAAAAAAAAACATCTTTATTATTACTTAAAATACAAATGTCCTTTTTAAAATTGATCCGTATTATAAATATATAGATATCAAAAATATTGAGCCTAATGGACCAACGCATTTTGCATAAGTCCAGTGCTTCTTTAGGATCCACAAGATCTCTATATCAAAAATATGGGTGCAATATCTACAATGAAAAAACAATAATTGCAAGATTGTACATTTTATTATATTATTTTATATTACAATTTACTATGGAGAGGTCCAAAGCCACAATTAGAAAACAAAAACCTTTCCTTCGCCATATTTACAAATTACCTGATGAGAAATAGGAATAGACAATACACTCTGGGGGGGGACAACATAAACATAAACCAGACGTGTCATCTCACCTAAAAAGCACCAAATATACGTCAGCCAGCCAGTGTAAAAAAGGATTATCCAGGTTGTATATCATCCAGAGAAACAAAGTATATTATTTTACAGATGTCTCACCCCTAGCCTCTTAAAGATGGATATCCCAGGAAATCTACCACATGCCTCAGTATTGAATCAAAACAGGGACCCAAGTTTCCATATGATGAGTTGTAATATAAAGTGCTCCCCTAAGATCAAAGGCAGACACAAATGTCCATAAAGGACATCATTCCATCAAGCATACAGAGACCCATCCACACTTGGTTTGATAACCTGAATCCCAAAGTATAATATTCCTTTCTACACAAAAATCAGACCAACATAAGAAAAGCAAAATCAATTGTGGAACAGTATTATTTAAAGCTCTTTATAAAGAAGGGAAATGGAATGCCCAGCTGGGTCATGTGTCCCCCACCCTCCACCCACCCGCCCCCACAGTAATCAGAGGCACTGAGTGGAACGCTTCTCCACACTCCAAACGTCCCATCCACGAACGTCCGAGAACCGCCTGATGTGCGGAAACTGGAAGTCGCACATCCTCCATAGATAGTTGATGCACATGACGAAACAAATCGATCAAGGAGAGCGTGCATTAACTAAAAATAACCAAACTTCACAACAAACAGCAGGTTGGCGCCAGCCACCAACCCCAAGTGCCAAACATGACATATAACGTCCTACAAAGAGCCACATAAGAGGTCTCAGAAGACAGAGGGATGTCCAAACCACGGCACAGGACAATCAGAAACATGGAGGGGGACAAGAAAAAAAAAAAAACAACCCAAAAATGAGCATAAAGGACTAACAAAATAATAAAAAAAACAATAATATCCATCGGGCTTCTTGTTCATTAAGGCCTGGCCTATTGCATGACTTTAAATAATAGATCCATCTGCATTCTTTTTGTAAACTAATTTTATGAAATTCCCCCTTCTAGAATGTGGGTGAATGCATTCCAATGCTACAAACTTTAAGACCTCAGATTTATACTTATGAACAAAGGCAAAATGGTGGGCCGCAGAGTTTTCTAAATGACTACCTGTGCATCATTGACATGATCTTGGATGCTTTTCCAAAATTTACATTTTGTTTTACCCACACAAAATGCATTAACCACTTAACAACTGCGCTATAGCCGAATGATGGCTACAACGTGGCTCGATAACTCTGGGAGGGCGTAACTGACGTCCTTCCAGAATTCGGCCTCTGCACGCCTCCTGGGGGGAGCACACGGGAGTATCCGTGATGCATAACGGATCATGGTAAATGGCCTCTGACAGCAGCCGTTTACCATGTGATCGCTCTGTCAAATGACAGAGCAATCACTTGTAAACAAGCCGGCGTTATGTCCGGTTCCTCTCTCCGCTCTCTGTACTGATCAGTACAGTGTGAGCGGAGAGGGGAGAGATCGGTTGCAGCAGCGCTGTGGGCTGTGCGCTGCTCTGTGCCCATTGCAGCCTCATCCATCCATCCATGCTCAGCCATCCCTCTGTCAAACTCATTTCTTCGTCCATGCTCAGCAATATACATTCATCCATCCATGCTCAGCCATCCCTCTGTCATATTCATCCATCCATCCATGCTCATCAATCCACGCTCATCCATCCATACTCAGCAGTACTCATCCTTCCATTCTCAGCAATCCCTCTGTCACACTCATCCATCCATCCATCCATGCTCATCCATCCATACTCAGCAATACTGATCCATCCATCCATGCTCAGCCATCCATACTTAGCATAACTCATCCATCCTCAATGCTCAGCCATCCCATCCATACTCAGCCATTCCCAGCAATACTCAGCAATACCCAGCCATACCCAGCCATACTCAGCCATACCCAGCAATACCCAGCAATACCCAGCCATACTTAGCCAAACTCAGCCATAATCATCCATACTCAGCCATACTGAGCCATACTCAGCCATACCCAGCTGTACTCAGCCATACTCAGCCATCCCATCCATACTCAGCCATACACATCCATACCCAGCCATACCCAGCCATACTCATTCATGCTCACTCATCCCATCCATACTCAGCCATACTCAGCCATCCACATTTATGGCTCAACCATGCTCAGCTATCCCCATCCATGGCTCATCCATCCCCATTCATGCTCATCCATGCCACATCAGTTCTCATCAGTCATCATCGGTCATTTAACACAGGTAAACTCCACATACAACCTCATACACTAGTTTACCCTTTACCTGATCCATGAATACTCTACAAATAACATCCTGGAATGTTAAGGGGCTGTGTTCCCTGACAAAAAGAATGAAGATCCTCAGACATCTAAAAAGATTAAAACCAGACATAGCATTGCTCCAGGAGACATACCTGGCAGAAAGCAACTTCTTCTAAATGAAGAAGCTATGAGTAGGAAAGGTGAAAGGTTCAGCATTCAAGGGTCGCAAGGCAGGTACATTTATACTTTTACACAAAAAATTAACATACGATTTAGTGTCCGTCGACAAAGATGAGGATGGCAGGTTAGTTTCTATTCACCTCAAATTCCCGACAAGAGAAGTAAGGATAACGAATATCTATGCCCCTAATTCTCTGGACAAATCCTACTTTATCGACCTAACATCCCAACTAGCGAACAAGACCAGCTTTCCCAATCTCATAGGGGGTGATTTCAATTCAGTCATTAACAATAATGAAGATAGGTCTGATCCCCACTATAGACCAAGATCAGCTACACGGGACCAGATCACCCACTTCTACCACATGGTGAATGCCCTTCAATTGATAGATACATGGAGAATACACCATCCCCTGGATAAAGAGTTCACCTTTTTCTCTCCAGTCCATAAGTCCTTTGCCAGACTTGACTACTTCCTCTGCACCCCCCCTCTCCACAATGTGAGAGGTTAATTTATCCACGACATGGTCATTTCAGACCATTCCCCTATCTCGGTCACCCTTTATAATCTCCGAAACCGCCCAGTCTATAGACAATGGCGCTTCCCGGCACACTTAAACCAAAATGATAGTTTAAGAAAAATGTTATACAATGCCTGGTCGGAATATGCCCACAACAATAGTCCACATGAAGATAACCCAAATTTGTTCTTGGAGGCAGGCAAATCATTCATGCGTGGAAGGATTATATCCTTTGTATCGGCCTATAGGAAAACCACCCAAACACAATATCTAGAGACCAGCGACAGAATACGAACTGCCCAAACGTGACTTAATGAGCAGAACACCCCAGAAAATCGTAAGGAAGCCAAGGATCTCTTTGATACCTGGACAAATAATCTAGAAAATGACACATACTCAACTACAATACCACACATATGGAAATAAGGCAGGGAAGCTATTGGCCAGACTTACCAAGGGTACATACCTTGCCATCCATATCAATGCCCTGCACAATCCCGATGGTATGCTTTCCACATCTCCCAAGAATTGATAGATCCCACCGAAACAAGCAAATGGTTAGACTCAACGTTCCTCCCCTGGAAGAACCCAGATCTATTAAAAACTTTAAACACCCCAATCACTAAAGAGGAAATCTTCGTTCCCAATAATGGCCTGCCAAATGGAAAAGCCCCAGGCCCTGATGGGTACACACATAAATATTATAAAGTAATAAAAGAGACAATTATCCCCTCTCTACTAGCAGTTTACAATTCAATATGGGTCGGGGGACCATACCTTCCGACAGGAAATCAAGCAAACATAAAACTGATTGCCAAAAAAGGAAAGGACCCAAAGAACCCCTATTTCATTGCTAAACATAGATTCCAAAATCCTCTCTACGATAATAGCCTCCCGATTAGCAAATATTATGCCATCTCTTATTCATCATGCGCAGTCAGGCTTCACCAAGGGTAAGTCAGCCTCATCCAATCTGAGAAAAGTCCTAGCCGCCTAGCCGAATATGAAAAACAACACCCCCCTTGAAGATGTAGCAATCATTACCTTAAATGCCGAAAAGGCTTTTGATAATGTTAGTTTTCAATGGCTATCCTTAGTGATGCAAAAGTTATGGATATCAGGCCCCTTCTACCACTTCATACACAACCTGTATTCTGCACTGTCTGCACCGTCAGCCACAGTAATACCTGCAGGAGTACAATCCAACCCCATACGGTTACACAAAGGAACAAGACAGAGATGTTCCCTCTCTCCCCTGCTATTTAATCTAGCCATTGAACCCCTTTCATGATACCTCAGCACCACAGCCTCCATTCAAGGAATCTGGGATGATATTTTTTTATTCACGACTTCCCCCCAAACAGATATACCCACCATACAATCAACTTTCAACTCCTTTTCGCAAATGCTTTGGCCTGAAAATAAACTTTGCCAAGAGCGAAATCCTTCTTCTAGGTAGAAGTGCAACACGTTCATGGATTCCCTTCTCCCCCTTCCACATAAACAAGAAACACATCACCTATCTAGGCATTAAAATAGGTAAGGAACCATCCTCTCTTTACTATCTCAACTATCCTCCTTTGATTTCAAAAATTGTGGGTGAACTGGAGGCCTGGTCCAACCTTCCACTATCACTCTTTGGGAGATGCACGCTCTTTAAAATGGTCAGCTTTGCTCGCCTTTTATACCCCCTACAAACTTTACCATTATTACTGAAACATTAAAGATATACAGAACTTTAAGGGAAAAAAAATTAAAAGTCAGCAGCTACAAACACTGTAACTGCTGACTCTTAATAAGCACACTTACCTGTTCTGGGTGCCCGCGATGTCGGCCGCCCGAGGCCGACCCGTCCCATGGCTCTCGGGTCCCGGCACCGCCATTCGAACTAAGAGAAACAGGCAGTGGAGTCTTGCAGCTTCACTGCCCGTTTCCTACTGCGCATGCGCGAGACGCGCATCGCTTTGTGAATGGGACGGGATGTGTTGTGGGACACACACAGTTCCCATAACACACCGCGCCCCATTCCCCAGAAGACAACGTGGGGAGGAGAAGACTGAACATCACTGCGGCGTAGGAAGAGGCAGATTAGGAAGACTGCCTAGCAACAGTCATTTCAGATGAGTTAAAACATTTTTTTAAATTGTTTTCCCTACAATTTTTTAGGAATTTTTTTATGCAATTTTTTTTTAGGGTGGACCTCCACTTTAAACAAGGCAACTACAACTTTTCTATGGAAAAAGGGTAAATCGAGAATTGCCTTGACCAAACTCTTTCTCCCAAAGAGTGAGTGGGGAGCAGCCTCCCGAACATTAGAGTATACAATCTAGCGTGTTTACTGAGAACAGGAATGGATTGGATTTTACAATCGTCAAAATACTCCAACTATGGTTTAGAATCTGACATGGTTCATCCAATAAATGTATCCGCTCTCTTACATAGCTTGCTGCAACAAATCTCAAACCATATCAAACAAAACTTGCTTTTCAGAGACACGATAATAGCCTGGAGGGAGATGAGGAAAAAGTTGGGTCTTTCACTCTATGTATCCAAGTTCCTTCCAACCCAAGGCAATCCCATGTTCCCCCTTGGACTTCAACCAAAGCATATTCTCTATAGCACGGTGAAAATGGTGCCCTTATTGACACTCTAT
Organism: Aquarana catesbeiana; assembly: GCF_042186555.1. Lineage (NCBI taxonomy): Eukaryota > Metazoa > Chordata > Amphibia > Anura > Ranidae > Aquarana > Aquarana catesbeiana. The sequence goes on from NC_133324.1 coordinate 939,164,729, forward strand.
CACAGAATTATACCACCCTCTAAATATGAAATTTACAAAGCCCATACACAACACCTCAATTAAATCCTGGATAGCAGACCTACCGGGTCAAGCCAACATAGATAACATCCTAACGGGCTACAGGATCACCAGAAACATTATTCCAAATGAATCCAGGAGGGAAACTCAGTTAAAGTTGATGCATAGGGCCTACTACCCATTTTCATCGAAACACCGCTCCACCACAGGAGCTACCTGTCCATGGTGTTCATTCCATGAACCATCTCTACTTCACCACCTCTGGCTCTGTCCATGGATCGACACCTACTGGTCCACAATCCTTAAGTTCATACAAGAAGTGACTAATTGCCAACCCGAGAAAGACCCTATGGTTCTTTTGTTCTGATACCCATCACCAAAAAATGAATCCCCAGTTACCTCTAACATAATACCCCAAGAAAATCTTCAATGGATCCTCCTCACACTACTTATGCCTGCAGAAACATCTTTAATCATTGGATCTCTCCCACATCTCCGACCTTATCTGAAACAATAAGAAATCTCAAAACCCTGCTCTGTCAAGAAAAATTGGATGCCATGATCCAACATACATAGTCCAATAAAAAATTCAAAAAAAGATGGTCATCCTTTATCGAATGCTGTCTGACATCTTCAAAAAAAACCTACTTAAATTCACCTTCCTTCTCATTTACCGAAAAGGGTCTCATTTCAAGCACAAAATCTCTCCATGGTTAACCAAATCTATCCATCTTTTTAAGACCTATCTCAAAGATAACTCTCTTTTTGATACTGTTTAGATGTCTACATTATACTTAAGAATGTTATTTGTTAGGACCGATACAACTAAAAGATCTACATGTGGATTATTATCACTATTTACTATTTTATTCAGGGTTTCGTCTGGGGATACCGAAGGGGGACAATCACCAGATGTCCTTATTTGGTTTCCCCTCTTCCTTCCTTCTCTCATTTTCCACAAAAATCCTTCTCCCTTCTTCTTCTCACCTCTAATAACCCTCTTCTTTTCTAAATTTCTTGTACCCTCTTCCATTTGGTAGGAATAGCTGTTATTAATTCTGAAATTGTATACCCTTCCTGACAACAATGTATGTAATCTATTCCTTGTCAAAATAAAATATATTTGAAAAAAATAAATAGAAATTAAACAAACAAGTTAGGCTGCAATACTCATATTTAACTAAAAGCTGTTCCTTAAAAAAAAGACTCTATGTCTCATAGATTATACTTTGGTGGGGTGTTTTCTTTCCAAAATGGGTCATTTTTGGGGCGTTTTCATTGTCCTGGTGCTCCAGAGCCTTCAAAAGTGCAAGAGATAGTCAGGAAATTAGATGTGTAATTTAGACGCTTGGGTGTGAGAGCTGGAGATGCTGCCGGTTTTATACCTCCATACGGCAGGTCTGAGCTTATCCCCACAGTGGTCTTCTCATCCCTCGTGACGGCTGTCTGCTTGATTGGTAGAGATGAGCCGAAACACCCCCCTGTTCGGTTCGCACCAGAACATGCGAACAGGAAAAAAGTTCGTTCGAACATGCGAACACCATTAAAGTCTATGGGACACGAACATGAATAATCAAAAGAGCTAATTTTAAAGGCTAATATGCAAGTTATTGTCATAAAAAGTGTTTGGGGACCTGGGTCCTGCCCCAGGGGACATGGATCAATGCAAAAAAAAGTTTTAAAAACGGCCATTTTTTCAGGAGCAGTGATTTTAATAATGCTTAAAGTCAAACAATAAAAGTGTAATATCCCTTTAAATTTCGTACCTGGGGGGTGTCTATAGTATGCCTGTAAAGGGGCGCATGTTTCCTGTGTTTAGAACAGTCTGACAGCAAAATGACATTTTGAAGGAAAAAACCCATTTAAAACTACCCTCGGCTATTGCATTGCCGACAATACACATAGAAGTTCATTGATAAAAACGGCATGGGAATTCCCCAAAGGGGAACCCCAAACCAAAATTTAAAAAAAAAATGATGTGGGAGTCCCCCTAAATTCCATACCAGGCCCTTCAGGTCTGGCATGGATATTAAGGGGAACCCCGCGCCAGAATTAAAAAAAAATGATGTGGGGTTCCCCCTAAATTCCATACCAGACCCTTCAGGTCTGGTATGGATTTTAAGGGGAACCCCACGCCAAAAAAAAAAAAAAAAACGGCGTGGGGTCCCCCCAAAAATCCATACCAGACCCTTATCCGAGCACGCAACCTGGCAGGCCGCAGGAAAAGAGGGGGGATGAGAGTGCGCCCCCCCTGAACCGTACCAGGCCACATGCCCTCAACATTGGAAGGGTGCTTTGGGGTAGCCCCCCAAAACACCTTGTCCCCATGTTGATGAGGACAAGGGCCTCATCCCCACAACCCTGGCCGGTGGTTGTGGGGGTCTGCGGGCGGGGGGCTTATCGGAATCTGGAAGCCCCCTTTAACAAGGGGACCCCCAGATCCCGGCCCCCCCTGTGTGAAATGGTAAGGGGGTAGTTACCCCTACCATTTCACAAAAAAACTGTCAAAAATGTTAAAAATGACAAGAGACAGTTTTTGACAATTCCTTTATTTAAATGCTTCTTCTTTCTTCTATCTTCCTTCATCTTCTGGTTCTTCTGGTTCTTCTGGCTCTTCTGGTTCTTCCTCCGGCGTTCTCGTCCAGCATCTCCTCCGCGGCATCTTCTATCTTCTTCTCCTCGGGCCGCTCCGCACCCATGGCATGGGGGGAGGCTCCTGCTCTTCTCTTCTTCTTTTCTTCTCTTCTTCATTTTCTTCTCCGGGCCGCTCCGCACCCATGCTGACATGGAGGGAGGCTCCCGCTGTGTGACGGCGCTCCTCGTCTGACAGTTCTTAAATAACGGGGGGCGGGGCCACCAGGTGACCCCGCCCCCCTCTGACGCACGGTGACTTTACGGGACTTCCCTGTGACGTCACGGGGAATGCCACAGGGAAGTCCCGTCATGTCCCGTGCGTCAGAGGGGGGCGGGGTCACCGGGTGGCCCCGCCCCCGTTATTTAAGAACCGTCAGACGAGGAGATGCCGTCACACAGCGAGAGCCTCCCTCCATGCCAGCATGGGTGCAGAGAGGCCCGGAGTAGAAAATGAAGAAGAGAAGAAGAGAAAAAGAGAAGAAGGAAGAAGAGAAGAAGATGAAGAAGAAGATGAAGAGAAGAGCCTCCCCCCATGCCATGGGTGCGGAGCGGCCCGAGGAGAAGAAGATAGAAGACTCCGCGGAGGAGATGCTGGACGAGAACGCCGGAGGAAGAACCAGAAGATGAAGGAAGATAGAAGAAAGAAGAAGCATTTAAATAAAGGAATTGTCAAAAACTGTCTCTTGTCATTTTTAACATTTTTGACAGTTTTTTAGTGAAATGGTAGGGGTAAGTACCCCCTTACCATTTCACACGGGGGGACGGGATCTGGAGGTCCCCTTGTTAAAGGGGGCTTCCAGATTCCGATAAGCCCCCTGCCCACAGACCCCCACAACCACCGGCCAGGGTTGTGGGGATGAGGCCCTTGTCCTCATCACCATGGGGACAAGGTGTTTTGGGGGGCTACCCCAAAGCACCCTCCCAATGTTGAGGGCATGTGGCCTGGTACGGTTCAGGAGGGGGGGCGCACTCTCATCCCCCCCTCTTTTCCTGCGGCCTGCCAGGTTGCGTGCTCAGATAAGGGTCTGGTATGGATTTTTTGGGGGACCCCACACCGTTTTTTTTTTGGAGTGGGGTTCCCCTTAAAATCCATACCAGACCTGAAGGGTCTGGTATGGAATTTAGGGGGAACCCCATGTCATTTTTTTTTTTTAATTCTGGCCGGGGTTCCCCTTAATATCCATACCAGACCTGAAGGGCCTGGTATGGAATTTAGGGGGACTCCCACGTCATTTTTTTGTTTTTTAATTTTGGTTAGGGGTTCCCCTGTGGGTAATTCCCATGCCGTTTTTATCAATGAACTTCTATGTGTATTGTCGGCAATGCAATAGCCGCGAGTAGTTTTAAATGGGTTTTTTCCTTCGAAATGTCATTTTGCTGTCAGACTGTTCTAAAAACGGGAAACATGCGCCCCTTTACAGGCATACTATAGACACCCCCAGCTATGAAATTTAAAGGGATTTTACAGTTTTATTGTTTGACTTTAAGCATTATTAAAATCACTGCTCCTGAAAAAACGGCCGTTTTTAAAACTTTTTTTTGCATTGATCCATGTCCCCTGTGGCAGGATCCAGGTCCCCAAACACTTTTTATGACAATAACTTGCATATTAGCCTTTAAAATTAGCACTTTTGATTTCTCCCATAGACTTTTAAAGGGTGTTCCGCGGCATTCAAATTTGCCGCGAACACCCCAAATTGTTCACTGTTCGGCAAACTTGCGAACAGCCAGTGTTCGAGTCGAACATGAGTTCGATTCGAACTCGAAGCTCATCCCTATTGATTGGTAATCCATATCCACCCTGTGTGCAGCTTGCAAGATATTTTTATGCAAGTGTATCTGAATAAAGTGTTACATCTTTTTACTATCACACTGACCCAAGCATCCTCTTTCTGCTGTTTTTGCTTGTATCTAATCTAGGATGGTTAAGACTTGTAACGTATCTTTTAAATAAGAAGGAAAGGACTCAACATGAGGTCTCAAGTAATCATCTACCAAAGAGCATTTTGTGTCAGGCTATTAATATCCAACACTATGGGGTTGATTTACTAAAGGCAAATAGACTGTGCACTTTGCAAAGTGCAGTTGCACTTGGCAAGAGCAGTTGTCCCAGAGCTTAGTAAATAAGGGGAAGCTCTGCTAACTTCCATTATCCAATCATGTGCAAACAACATTCTTAAATTTTCCTTGCACGTGATTGGATTTTCCTTGCAAATTGAAGCTTTAGCTAATTTACTAAGCTCTAGAGCAACTGCACCTTGCAAAGTGCACAGTCTATTTGCCTTTAGTAAACAAACCCCAATGGGTCTACTGGGTGGGTTGATTAAGTTTTTGTGGACCTTTGGTAGGGCATAGAATGTGGGGGTCATGAATTCATTGCTTTTCAAAAATGCATACAGTTCTTTAGTAATAATACCAATAATGAGTGCCTGGTCTAATAAACTGAAACAAGCTATTTTATTATTTTTTACAAAAAAAAATTACAATTTTTCTATACCAGGTCCCATTAACGTGGTTGTAAACCCTTACAGACCACTTTGACCTACAGGTAAGCCTAGATTAAGGCTTACCTGTAGGTGCAAGAAATATCTCCTAAACCTATATGATTTAGGAGATATTTGCAAAGACAGGCACCGCTGTCTACAGCGCATGCACCATAGACAGTGGCACTCAGGCACACTGAGCATGCGGCTGTTAACGGCGATCATGCCATTAGTAGCGGCTCCCATGCGCATGCGCGGGAGTGACGTCATCGTGGCTCCGGCCAGTCACAGCACCGGAGCCACGATACCCGGAAATCACTCCGGGATAGATGGCAGCGTTGGACGAGTAGAACGAGGGTCTCTTCGGGGGCTTCCATCTAATGTAAGTTATTCATAATGAGCTAGTATGCTTTGCATACTAGCTCATTATGCTTTGGCCTTACAGGGTGTATTTTTTTTTTTTTTTTGTTTGGCTTTACTTCCCTCTTTAAGAGTTTTCGTGTACACATTTACATATTATGATTCACTCATGATCACAATATTGCCCCCCCTTATTGGTGGGTTGTATGACAATGTCTGTATGTCTCTTCAAATTCAACAGAGCTTGGTATTTAGCTGATGACAGATTATATAGAATGCCACTCAAGGTGAGATTTTCAATATCATAAGTCAGCAACTTTACAAAGTGGTCAGCTTTTGGATTGGTTTGGCTAGGGAATTCGGTAAATTTATTTTTAAATTTCTTATTTGCCTCTAGACATGTGCACTACAGAAAAATGTGTTTAGTTTTGTTTTGTTTCTGTTTGTTTCTGTTGATTCGTAATGATTCGTAATTTCGTAAGACGTGGGTTTTCGTATTCGGACTCGTTCGTATTTTTGTAAGATTTATTTTCTCATTGATTTGAAATGATTCGTATTTCCGTTAGTCTAATTTTCGCTGATTCGAAATTCGTATTTTCGTTATATTTCGTATTCAGACGTGTTCGTATTTTCGTAAGAGCTATATTTTCGTTGATTTTAAATCATTTCCGTGAGTCTAACTTCCGTTGATTAGAAAATCGTACTTTCATAGATTTAATTACATTCGTACTTTCGTGAGATTGACTGCCTCATTTATTCGTTCTTTCGTAACATTGTTTTCATAGATTCGTAATAGGAGCATAATTCGTAATTTCATGTAATGTGTATGCTATTATATGTTTAAGAAACAAAGAATTTCTCTCTCACAAGTCACAACTTAACTCACAAATCCACTAAAATGGTGCTACCGATCCAATCACACACGGTCTCTCCAATCTGTTATTAAGCCATCTAATGGGGCAGACTTTTTTTTGATGCAAGGGCCTTCAATCATTGATCAAAAATGTAGTTTGCGTGCAAAAAGATTGATGTCTTTAACCACTCCCGGACCGCCACATGCTGATATATGTCCTTAATTTGATGGGGGATATCGTTGTTATAGCAGCAGCTAGCTGCCATAACCCCAGTATCTTCTTGTTCAGCCGGCGGTCCACTTTCCGATAAGAGTAGTCGCTGCAGTGGATTTGCCTCGAGATCACTTTTATCGGCGGCGGGAGTAGATTCCTCCCGCCGCGCTCCGGTGCCCTCCGACGCTTACCGGAGCCGGCGACAGCGGTGAAGGCAATCGGATGTTCACCCTTGCTGGCCATGGAGACGAGTAAGGGTTAAATGGCCGAAAATAATAGAAACCTTTGCGCCAGTGGTGTCGATAGCAGATAATATATATGAATTACATATACTGGTGGTACATCTAGTAAGAAAACATTCCCAACAATAAAGAAAATTTGTGGAAATATATAAACAATCAGTGTAAGCTTCTCCCCAATTTTTGAATAATCAAAAAATAGATAATCAAAAAAAGGAATGTAAGAAAGATAGGGGGCGCTAGATACCATAATATTCAAGTGCTCCAAATAAATATATCTCCTGCATTACCAGAAAAATGGAAATGTAAGAAAGCTAGGGGGCGCTAGATACCATACTATTCAAGTGCTCTAAATAAATATATCTCCTGCATTACCAAAAAAATGAAAATCATAATATTGACAAATCATAATTAGATTACACATTGAAGTGCCCCCAATAGTGAAAAAAAAAATATATATAGTGATTGATTGTCCACATAAAAAAGTGATTGAAGTAGTTGAAGTGATATCTTTCAATATTATCCCAATCCTGTTGCTGTAAACAAAAGGTTTTCCATCACCAAGGGAAAATAAGAAAAGGAAAACACCTCGAAGTAGTAGATATCTGCTTACCAGATACCAATGACTCCTTTAGTTAAAAAGAGAGTCACTAGCGCTTGTGCAGGGTTGTGCCTGCTCACATGGATGGCCGGACTGTGGTTGGTATTATAGGCATGGATCGTTCCCGTCAAGCTCATTCAAGATAGGATAAGGATACATAGGAAACAAAAGCAGTCTCCATAGCGTAAAACCATTTATTAAAAAAGTAAACAAATTAAAAAGCCAAATGGCCGCTTACATTGGTGGGTGCCTACCCGGCACTGGGGCTGCTTGCATGTCAGGGTGACTTCACAGTCAGAAAAAAGCCTTTTATGTCTCCTCCACGCTGGCGTGCGTTCCAGCTTACACAGGGGGGCAGCCAAAGGATCCAGATGTTGTTGGGTGATAGGACATGTGGATATTTACTATATTGTTCACAAAAAACCCTTTATTTAAAAACGAATGTGACTTTTTTTATTAGGAACAGGAAGGGGGCGGGTAATTGGCAAATGAGCCAAAGGAACTGTGCTCATAGCAGTAAAGTTGGAAAGTTCAACTATGGTCTGGAGCTTAGCTCCATCTTGTGGATATTTACCTCATAGCAATAAAGTTGGAAAGTTCAACTATGGTCTGGAGCTTAGCTCCATCTTGTGGATATTTACCTCATAGCAGTAAAGTTGGAAAGTTCAACTATGGTCTGGAGCTTAGCTCCATCTTGTGGATATTTACAAGATGGAGCTAAGCTCCAGACCATAGTTGAACTTTCCAACTTTACTGCTATGAGGCTCATTTGCCAATTACCCGCCCCCTTCCTGTTCCTAATAAAAAAAGTCACATTCGTTTTTAAATAAAGGGTTTTTTTGTGAACAATATAGTAAATATCCACAAGATGGAGCTAAGCTCCAGACCATAGTTGAACTTTCCAACCTTATTGCTATGAGCACAGTTCCTGTGGCCCATTTGCCAATTACCCGCCCCCTTCCTGTTCCTAATAAAAACCACCATTCCAGTGACCAACGTACGCTTCCCTGAAGACGTTCACTACGAAACGTACGTCGGAGCGGTACGTGGTCACATGTCCTATCACCCAACAACATCCGGATCCTTTGGCTGCCCCCCTGTGTAAGCTGGAACGCACGCCAGCGTGGAGGAGACATGAAAGGCTTTTTCTGACTGTGAAGTCACCCTGACATGCAAGCAGCCCCAGTGCCGGGTAGGCACCCACCAATGTAAGCGGCCATTTGGCTTTTTAATTTGTTTACTTTTTTAATAAATGGTTTTACGCTATAGAGACTGTTTTTGTTTCCTATGTATCCTTATCCTATCTTGAATGAGCTTGACGGGAACGATCCATGCCTATAATACCAACCACAGTCCGGCCATCCATGTGAGCAGGCACAACCCTGCACAAGCGCTAGTGACTCTCTTTTTAACTAAAGGAGTCATTGGTATCTGGTAAGCAGATATCTACTTCTTCGAGGTGTTTTCCTTTTCTTATTTTCCCTTGGTGATGGAAAACCTTTTGTTTACAGCAACAGGATTGGGATAATATTGAAAGATATCACTTCAACTACTTCAATCACTTTTTTATGTGGACAATCAATCACTATATATATATTTTTTTTCACTATTGTGGGCACTTCAATGTGTAATCTAATTATGATTTGTCAATATTATGATTTTCATTTTTTTGGTAATGCAGGAGATATATTTATTTAGAGCACTTGAATAGTATGGTATCTAGCGCCCCCTAGCTTTCTTACATTTCCATTTTTCTGGTAATGCAGGAGATATATTTATTTGGAGCACTTGAATATTATGGTATCTAGCGCCCCCTATCTTTCTTACAAGGGTTAAATGGCCCCCACCCATCTCCATAACAATGCAGGGCGGAAGCGACGTCAAAACGTCACTTCCGCCCATAGCTTCTAAAGGGCCATTTTTTTTTTAAAATTACAATTTTTTTTTTTATTGCATTTAAGTGTAAATATGAGGGTCTTTTTGACCCCAGATCTCATATTTAAGAGGTCCTGTCATGCTTTTTTTCTATTACAAGGGATGTTTACATTCCTTGTAATAGGAATGAAAGTGACACAATGTTTTTCTTTTTTTAAAACAGTGTTAAAATAAAAAATAAAAGGTAAAATAAATGTAGTGCTGGTATTTTTGCCTTTTAGTGCATGTAATGTTAAACTATGGACAGTGTTATAAATTGGTATTTGGCACCACCTAGTGGCCTAAATGTAGAAGGGACTTTGTCTATTTTCTAATAAAGAACATAAGAAAAATGCTACAGGAAGTGACTCAATTGTTTACATTATACAAGGACTTACCTACCCACAATGTCAACTAACCTACCCACGAACACTCAGTACTGAACTGCATGCTGTGTAGGCTATAAAGGGCCCCACGCTGTGATTTTCTTTCTCTTCTGGATGCATGGCCTGCCTACAAGGATCTGTGAGGAGGTGTTCTAGAGAGCGCGGCCTGCAGCAATCTGCGGAACGGAACAACCAGCGATTCTGCCTTATACCTGTGTGATGAAGAGACAGTGTGACCGGATCAGGAAGGATCCAGAGACACTTGACGGAGCCATTTTGAGGGTCCCGGGCATCTTGCAGAGTGGAGCAGTAAGATGGCGCCGGCTGGCAGCAGGACTGAGACAATCGGAGTGGAGGTTTCCTATTCTTCCAGGCCTGGTTTGGTCAGAGGGCTGCCACCCATAATTCTTAAAGCACTTTTACACACTTAGACTCATACCACAGTGTTGCTGGGACCTGTAGTCCCACAAAGGAGGTTCCACCCTATTGGACTGAGTTCAAGCAGGCCTCAAGCCTATACTCCACTGAGAACTGACACCGTGTGATTTAGAGACAACTACAGCGGAGGCAGTTATAAGTGTGCTACACCACAAGAACAGTTTCAATACTTATTATACACTATTCTTTGCTTGTTAAACCCCTTGGATTACAATCACTACCATACAATAGCTAGCAGAAGACAGAAGACCAAAGACTACATCTTTTATTGTAAGGCCTTGCATTCAATCACAATAAGAAAGGACTGCATTATAAAGCAGGGGGGAGCTCCTTAGCAATTGTATTGTGCGGTGTTGATAACTTTGCATTTCTGTGTTTACTACAGTGTGCTGGAAGTGGGAAGGTGCCCAGAGTCAAGGCATTGCCACTTTGAGCATTGGTCCCACTTGGAGACACGTTGGCAAGGGTCATCCAAGAATTCTTTATATGTTAAAATTGTTGTGAATACCCACTGTGTTGTCACATTACATTTGTGTGACAGTGCAGTTATTGTAATTACTGTTTTATACCAGTTCCAGTAAAAACACATTCTGGTTAATTAGAATTGGTGTGAAGCGTTGTTCCTTTTTCCTACAGGTGGAGCAATGGATACCCAGGTAATGGTAAAGGTACACTATTGTTATATTGTACATTGTGGGGTTATCCTTTGTTGGTAGCTTCACACCAACACCACACCACAGCTGTGTCAAGGGAAATGATCCAAGTTAAGAGGGGTTTAAGAGCAGAGTACAGGCCCAATCTAATATCAGCAGCTCCTTCGGGGGTCAGTGCTACACGTAGCGACTCGTCCGGGATTTACTGTTACTCTGCAATCAAGCCCCACCCTCTTGGCCCCAGTATGGACCCTTTCACTGTGGTCCAGTGGTGTGAAGCAGGAGGCGCCCACTCAGAAGCGAGCGTGGCGATTGAGATCCCTGGCAAGGCCTGGGATGAAGAAGAGGTCAAAGGCAAAAGTGTACAACTGGGAAACAAAACAAAGTTTTACATAGTACACCCAAGAGTTTCAGATGGGGGTCCCCTCAACACTGGTCAGAGAGAAACAGCTAGGGGAACAGCCACCTCCCCCTCACCCCTGAACATGATCGGACCAGAACTCCTTACAGCGTTGGGGGATTTTGTGTCAAAGTGCCAGAAGAGCAACACAGTATGTGTGGAGGCAGGGTACATGAAGCTGAGGATCTTCTCAGGAAAATAGCCTGTGCCTGCTGGAGAAGAAGAATTTGATGTATGGATAGAGCAAGCCATGCAGGCTCTGGAAGAGTGGGAACTGCTAGAGGCCCAAAAGAAGCAATGTATCAGTGAGAGCCTGTGAGAAGCTGCCGCAGAAGCTGTCAGGAACTTGAGATTCAGTAATACCACCTCTACAGTCTACAATTACTTGGTTATGTTACAAGAGGAGTTCGGTCGGCTGAAGAAGGCAGTCGATTTAATCTACCAGTTTGAACATACCCTCCAACACCAAGGAGAGCGCCTTTCTGAATACATCAGATGGCTAAATAAGATGTTATATCAGATTGTACTAAAGAAAGGGATGACGCCATCTGCCATAGATCAAGCCAGGATACAGCAAATCTTAAAGGGGCCTCTGCGCTCTGATCCAGTCTGGCTTCATTTGAAAACCTCTGTGGGTGTTATGTCACTAAAATACCCTGACCTTATCAGAGTAGTGAGAGATGAAGAGGCACTATTAAATGACCAGCAAGCAACTGTTCATCCGACCTCTCCCTCTTTAGTGGAAGTCAGGCCTGCAAGAACAGTGGAACAGGACTCCAAAATCGCCACCTTGAAATCCCAAATGGCACAAGTTATGGAGATGCTGACTTCATTGATGGTGAAGGTCTCCAAAACAGCCAAAGGAGGGGAGGTTGCGACAAAAGTACCTCAGGTTACATCCACTGCCTCAACCCGGAAGTCGATGGGTGACAAGGTTTGCTTCAATTGTGGGGGAATTGGACACTATCGACGAGCTTGCCCAAGCCCAGTGAAGTCTGAGACACAATGCCGAAAGCCAGCGGAAAACTCCAGAGGGCCCCGGTGAAGGCGTCAACCGGGTGCCCTGTTGTGTTAGCTAACTCCAAAAAAGCATAATGACTTGAAGAAAGCCCCAGAGGAGGGGTAGAAACCCTTAGAGAAGACTCCCATCATTGTCTCAAAATGACTCAGCACCTCACTCCCTTCAACCCAGACTAATAGGTGTCGAAGAGCCAATGCACGCTAGACTCACAGAGTCCCACAGGAAGCTAAGCGGAACCCAAACCCCCGCAAGAAAGGAGTGCAGATCAAAACCACTACTAAACAGGTCAAACCAACCACCTCCTTCAAATAACCCCCCAGATTAGTGGGACCTTCCCCCGGATGTCCCCATTCAGGTGGAAGGAATCTATACAAAGGGCCTCATGGATACTAGGGCCCAAGTGACACTCCTCTACAGAGACTTCTATGATAAGCACCTCCAACATCTGCCACTCCAGAAGTTAGAAGAACTGCAGATATGGAGCACTGAGTTTCCCCTACGATGGGTATTTACCAATCAAGCTGACATTTGACCCCTGTGTAGCCAGGAAGGCGGAGACCTTTGATACTTTAGCAGTGGTTTTCCCTCACCCTCCAGGTGCTAAAACAAACTCTATCATCATCGGGACTAATACCGACTTGGTCAGGAGACTGTTGACACCCCTTGTTCAAGAACGAGGTACTTCAGCCGTGAGTGTGCACCCTATGCTAGCACAGGTGTACCAAGATCTAGTGCCCGAGCAGAAGGCCCCACCAGAAGGAGTGGGAAAAATCTGGCGCCTAGACAGGAGTGAAAAGCGGGTGCAACCAGGTGAGGTAGTCTGCCTAAAAGCCTCTATCAAGCTGAGTTGGAGACAGCCTGGCCCCTTCATCGTCCTTGAGACGGACAGGCAGAAAGAAGATAAAGGTCTAGAAATAATCCCAGAAGTGTTGTCGACCAAAGCACTTAAGAGAAGGAAAGGGAGAGTCTCAGTCAGCGTCTGAAACACCACAGCCTCACCTGTGAAGGTCCCAGCCAGAGTGCTGCTGGGACAGGTAAATCAAGCAACCCCAGTCTCACCGTGTGGTATTGTGGGGGGACAAGAGGGAGAGATTCCCCTGGAAGAGTTCTACCCGAAGAACACACCCCTTACACCTGCTTGGATGGAGAGGGCCAGAACCCAACTCCCGAGATGGAGAACTGCCTTTTCAAAAAGTGAGTTCGATGTGGGGCTTGCAAGGAGTGCTGAACACAAGATTTGGTTGGAGGAAGACAAACCCTTCTGAGAGAGGGTCAGACAGATTCCACTGGGAGATCTTGAAGACCTGAGAGAACAGCTGGCTGATCTGAAGAGGTCAGGAATTATCAGAGAGTCCTGGAGTCCATATGCCTCCCCAATAGTGGTAGTGAGGAAGAAGAATGGGTCAATACGGTTGTCTATTGACTACAGGACACTGAACCGAAGCCAATTGTCCCATTACTTTTGGTCCCTTAAAAAGTGGGAGGCACATATACAAACTGTTGTAATTCCTACACCATTCACCTGATTTGGATGTAAATACCCTCAAATTAAAGCTAAAAGTCTGCAGTTAAAGAACATCTTGTTCGATTCATTTCAAATCCATTGTGGTGGTGTATAGAGCCAAAAAGATTAGAATTGTGTCGATGTCCCAATATTTATGGACCTGACTGTATGTGATGACTAGAAAAAACATATAAAATTGATGCGCTCTAATATATGATCAGTCAGCATAAAATAGTGTGCTAAATGACAGGAAGTGATATTACCAACATGAATATGGCTGAAGCAGGATGCTAAAACAAGTCATGAACAACGATCTAACACTAATTAAAGGGGTTGTAAAGGTAAATTTTTTTTGTTTTTAAAAATAACAAACATGTTATACTTACCTTTACTGTGCAGCTCGTTCTGCACAGAGTGGCCCCGAACCTGGTCTTCTGGGGTCCCTCGGCGGCTGTTTCAGCTCCTCCCCGCAAGCATTAACCACCTTAATGCGAGCTCCCTCACATGGTGGTGAGTGCTTGCGGGCGTGCTCCCGTGATACAGCCGGCGGCTATAGCAGCTCGCTGTATCACTCGGCCCCGCCCCCCGGCGCGCCGCGTCATCGGATGTGATTGACAGCAGCGCGAGCCAATGGCTGCGCTGCTTTCAATCCATCCACTGCAGCCAATCAGCGACCAGGCTGAGCTGCAATGAAGATGACGAGAACGAGCAGCGAAGATTCGAGGCGTCAGGTAAGTAAAACGGGGGGGCTGGGGGCGGCGGTATTGTCAAAAGTTTTTTCACCTTAATGCATAGAATGCATTAAGGTGAAAAAATTTTTACCTTTACAACCCCTTTAATTAATTAATCTCATTATGGAATGAACTGCTGAGACAATTTCATTCAGATTCTGGACTAATATATCTCCATTGAATATTTTCCCCTTATGATTGCACATATTGGCAACATACACCAAAGTGGTTTTTACAATTTCACATTATAATTTAGCATTGTGGCGTTTTTTGTATGCACCAGCACTAGGGATGAGCCGAACACCCCCCTGTTCGGTTCGCACCAGAACATGCGAACAGGAAAAAAGTTCGTTCGAACATGCGAACACCGTTAAAATCTATGGGACACGAACATGAATAATCAAAAGTGCTCATTTTAAAGGCTTATATGCAAGTTATTGTCATAAAAAGTGGGGACCTGGGTCCTGCCCCAGGGGACATGGATCAATGCAAAAAAAAGTTTTAAAAACGGCCGTTTTTTCAGGAGCAGTGATTTTAATAATGCTTAAAGTCAAACAATAAAAGTGTAATATCCCTTTAAATTTCGTACCTGGGGGGTGTCTATAGTATGCCTGTAAAGGGGCGCATGTTTCCTGTGTTTAGAACAATCTGACAGCAAAATGACATTTTGAAGGAAAAAACTCATTTAAAACTACCCGCGGCTATTGCCGACAATACACATAGAAGTTCATTGATAAAAACGGCATGGGAATTCCCCAAAGGGGAACCCCGAACCAAAATTAAAAAAAAAAAATGACGTGGGAGTCCTCCTAAATTCCATACCAGGCCCTTCAGGTCTGGTATGGATATTAAGGGGAACCCCAGCCAAAATTTAAAAAAAAAAAATGACGTGGGGTTCCCCCTAAATTCCATACCAGACCCTTCAGGTCTGGTATGGATTTTAAGGGGAACCCCGCGCCAAAAAAAAAAAAAAAAAACGGCGTGGGGTCCCCCCAAAAATCCATACCAGACCCTTATCCGAGCACGCAACCTGGCAGGCCGCAGGAAAAGAGGGGGGGACGAGAGTGCGGCCCCCCCTCCCTCCTGAACCGTACCAGGCCACATGCCCTCAACATTGGGAGGGTGCTTTGGGGTAGCCCCCCAAAACACCTTGTCCCCATGTTGATGAGGACAAGGGCCTCATCCCCACAACCCTGGCCGGTGGTTGTGGGGGTCTGCGGGTGGGGGGCTTATCGGAATCTGGAAGCCCCCTTTAACAAGGTGACCCCCAGATCCCGGCCCCCCCCTGTGTGAAATGGTAAGGGGGTACATAAGTACCCCTACCATTTCGCGAAAAAAGTGTCAAAAATGTTAAAAATGACAAGAGACAGTTTTTGACAATTCCTTTATTTAAATGCTTCTTCTTTCTTCTATCGTCCTTCATCTTCTGGTTCTTCTGGCTCTTCTGGTTCTTCTGGTTCTTCCTCCGGCGTTCTCGTCCAGCATCTCCTCCGCGGCGTCTTCTGTCTTCTTCTCCTCGGGCCGCTCCGCACCCATGGCATGGGGGGGAGGCTCCCGCTCTTCTCTTCTTCTCTTCTTCTCTTCTTCTCCGGGCCGCTCCGCAATCCATGCTGGCATGGAGGGAGGCTCCCGCTGTGTGACGGCGCTCCTCGTCTGACAGTTCTTAAATAACGGGGGGGGCGGGGCCACCCGGTGACCCCGCCCCCCTCTGACGCACGGTGACTTGACGGGACTTCCCTGTGGCATTCCCCGTGACGTCACAGGGAAGTCCCGTCAAGTCACCGTGCGTCAGAGGGGGGCGGGGTCACCGGGTGGCCCCGCCCCCCCCCCCGTTATTTAAGAACTGTCAGACGAGGAGCGCCGTCACACAGCGGGAGCCTCCCTCCATGCCAGCATGGATTGCGGAGCGGCCCGGAGAAGAAGAGAAGAAGAGAAGAAGAGAAGAAGAGAAGAGCGGGAGCCTCCCCCCCATGCCATGGGTGCGGAGCGGCCCGAGGAGAAGAAGACAGAAGACGCTGCGGAGGAGATGCTGGACGAGAACGCCGGAGGAAGAACCAGAAGAACCAGAAGAGCCAGAAGAACCAGAAGATGAAGGACGATAGAAGAAGCATTTAAATAAAGGAATTGTCAAAAACTGTCTCTTGTCATTTTTAACATTTTTGACACTTTTTTCGTGAAATGGTAGGGGTACTTATGTACCCCCTTACCATTTCACACAGGGGGGGGGCCGGGATCTGGGGGTCACCTTGTTAAAGGGGGCTTCCAGATTCCGATAAGCCCCCCGCCCGCAGACCCCCACAACCACCGGCCAGGGTTGTGGGGATGAGGCCCTTGTCCTCATCAACATAGGGACAAGGTGTTTTGGGGGGCTACCCCAAAGCACCCTCCCAATGTTGAGGGCATGTGGCCTGGTACGGTTCAGGAGGGAGGGGGGGCCGCACTCTCGTCCCCCCCTCTTTTCCTGCGGCCTGCCAGGTTGCGTGCTCGGATAAGGGTCTGGTATGGATTTTTGGGGGGACCCCACGCCGTTTTTTTTTTTTTTTTGGCGCGGGGTTCCCCTTAAAATCCATACCAGACCTGAAGGGTCTGGTATGGAATTTAGGGGGAACCCCACGTCATTTTTTTTTTTTAATTTTGGCCGGGGTTCCCCTTAATATCCATACCAGACCTGAAGGGCCTGGTATGGAATTTAGGGGGACCCCCACGTCATTTTTTTTTTAAAATTTTGGTTCGGGGTTCCCCTTTGGGGAATTCCCATGCCGTTTTTATCAATGAACTTCTATGTGTATTGTCGGCAATGCAATAGCCGCGGGTAGTTTTAAATGAGTTTTTTCCTTCAAAATGTCATTTTGCTGTCAGACTGTTCTAAACACAGGAAACATGCGCCCCTTTACAGGCACACTATAGACACCCCCCAGGTACGAAATTTAAAGGGATATTACACTTTTATTGATTGACTTTAAGCATTATTAAAATCACTGTTCCTGAAAAAACGGCCGTTTTTAAAACTTTTTTTTGCATTGATCCATGTCCCCTGGGGCAGGACCCAGGTCCCCAAACACTTTTTATGACAATAACTTGCATATTAGCCTTTAAAATTAGCACTTTTGATTTCTCCCATAGACTTTTAAAGGGTGTTCCGCGGCATTCGAATTTGCCGCGAACACCCCAAATTGTTCGCTGTTCGGTGAACTTGCGAACAGCCAATGTTCGAGTCGAACATGAGTTCGACTCGAACTCGAAGCTCATCCCTAACCAGCACCAGGATTTTGCTGTACTCCACACTTGTCAGTTATGTTTATACATATTTATATATGTGCGTTATTCTTCAGAGTGGCATAATTTATGTGTTTTTTCACAGCATTATTTAGCACTGTGGCAGGTTTGTGTGCATATATTAACACCAGTATTATTTAATTAACTCTTTTGCACCTATTAATTTATTGCAGGCTCTGCACATATTTATTGTAATGGTTTGGGTCCATTATATGCACATTTAGCACACTATTTTATGCTGACTCATCATATATTAGAGCGCATCAATTTTATATGTTTTTTCTATGCTTTGTGGGATTCTGATGACATTGTATTGATAGCAGCCTAACTTTATGGCTTAGTCAGTCTTTATTGAGATTTTTTTAGAATTTTCTCACTTATTTATCTTTTTATATCCATCTCAGCGCTTGGTTTTTTACTTACTGTATGTGATGACTACCGCTGGAGTGTAATTTTAAACAAGGGGAGTTATATCCAGGTTTACTGCATCCACTATCCGGTCTGCTGCCACTGAATGTATGAAGATTGATGGGCTTCCTTCTTACCTGAGTTTACTTTAAATATGCTGATCTGACCTTTGTGATGAGGGTCCACTACATGGGGTATTGGAAGGCATCATGGTTTAATATCATATTTCTGGTATTTCATTCCCTGGTTGATACAGGCAGATGGCCCTAAGTTGGAATGTAACTAGTTACACATCAGAGCTTTGTAGCATATCAGAATCTGCATCTGAAAGCTAGCAAGGCTTGTAACAAGGGCTTGGCTCCGAGCCGACTGGTATGATAATACACTGCAAGCAATCTTTAAAGAGAGCCATGGCTGCCAGGATGATTGATGGCGGTGGGTGACAAAGATCAAAGAATCAACATGCACCTAGAGATGATACATGGACATTGCTGCCCCTAGAGGCCAATACAGCAGGATGGACAGTAATATAATATATTAAAAGGACTACCTCTTGGCAATATCTCATTGGACAGGAGGCTAGTGGGTGTGGTTATGGAGGGCACACAGGAGGGAATTCGTCCCTTTTCGCTGGTGGCTCTCTGAGCCACATGGCTCCCTCTCTTTGCCATCTGAGCCCAGCTGATGAAATAAAATCTCAAGGAAAGCATGGTGATAAGTATCTTTGATATTCTTATATTATGTGTTCTGGTGTTATATGCTTTGTTATATCTTTCCTTAATAGTTTCATGTTAGCGTTTTCCTATTTTCTTGGGAAATAAATAAGACTTTGTTTTATTAAGCAGTGTGCTTGGTTTCATAGCTAACCTTATATTATAGTGATATCAACAGTAACATGTGATCAGAGTTTTAATAGACTAGCTAACTATAGGAATAGACAAGGTAATACATAGGTGCAATAGACAGAGGGAATCCGTAACCACCCTTAAATAATATTTATTGTACCAAATTACTTCATGGGGCAAGCGGCTGTATTGTTGGATGCTGGTGATGGGTCTTCCTATTCCCTGCCTATCGCAGATTGAACTACCATTGAACATTTGTTCCTGGATTGTCCTTTTTGGATTT
Source organism: Aquarana catesbeiana (assembly GCF_042186555.1). NCBI lineage: Eukaryota > Metazoa > Chordata > Amphibia > Anura > Ranidae > Aquarana > Aquarana catesbeiana. The sequence continues at coordinate 939,183,990 of NC_133324.1, forward strand.
GTCAGAGCTGGGCTCAGCCCTTCCTTCTCTGAGCTGGACGCTCAGCTGTTGGCTAATTGCCAGCTCCTATCTCTCCACAGTGACTCACCTGTTGATGATATCCTGCTCGTCAGTCCTGCCTACTTATGCCGTCCAGTCCATATGATCTCTGCCTTCGCCTTAGTCACATCTCTAGAGACGCTCTCCTGTGTTCTTGTTAAAGACTTGCTTGGATTAAATTGCTTCTGGCTCCAGATCCTGCTTGCTGTTCTACTACGCTGTTCTTTGGCTCCCTGACGTTTTGGCTTGTCTGACTATCCCTTTCCGGTTCCTGAACTCTAGCTATGCTTTGACTATTTTTACTCTGTTTACCTTTTTTATTAATATTAAACAAGTGTGATTTAACTGTGCTTCTGTCTCAGTCTGATTCATGGTTTCTGACAGGATTATGATTTACGTGCTGCACCTTTACCATATACTGTATAATTCTTGAGAAAGGTCTAAATCCTTCCCTATTATAAAAAAAATATAAAAAGTTTGGGCTTTACATGCACTTTAATACAATATGACTAAAATTAATTTGCTATTAAATATGTGAAGATCAGGATCTTCATAGCATTTACATTACAATTCGTAGTTTGTAGGATTTTTATTAGTATTTCTTTTGTTAGATGATGCAATGCAGTTCTCTTTATTCTCTCTTGTGATTATAGTTATAGTTCAATACAAGGCCATCTGTATTTCTTACGGTCAGTTTATTATCTTCCCCTATACAGGTTTCCCTTATGTAATGCCAGCCAGGCACATAATTATAATGTAGAGTCGGCAACTTTTCAGTGATGGTTGTTTGTAAAAGGAATGACATTTGATTTCATCAGATGGAAGCTTATATATCGTCCCTGAAGACAGGCATCTGCTACTCTGGAAACCTCTTGTATCAATAAATATGTAATACAATACGTGTGTTCTATGATGTTTCAATAAATTAAAAAAAAATATATTATACTCCAAGACTTTAGTTTGGTGAAGGATGAAAAGCACAAGGTATATAAACCATATGATGCCATATTTCCCTTATAAATCTAAGTAAAAAAGTGGATCATATACAACACAGTTTGATACTATTTTGAAAATTTTATATGTCCACAGATAAATGACATCTTTTCACATAATTTCTGCTGAATATTACTATTATTTTATTATTAGTGATTAACTTGGGGGTAAAGATGAGTGTGACCCCAACCGAGCCTGTTTACAGTTAGGCAAACAAGAAAACAAACTGGCCATATTTGGTTTGTATGCCCACCTGCCTGAACCTCCAGTTGATGTAGCCAGGAGTCTAAAATCCTATTAGGCTTCCACACATCATTCTATGTTGTCTATACAAAATTACAAAATGGAGGAACACAAAATTGCTACTGCATGAAATTGGACTTTACAGGTACACCATAAGGCAGGCAAACATTTTAAAAAGTATAAAATGTATTTTGGGCTCTGGAAACGATGCCTTGGTACAATGTCATGCAGTGTATACAAACAAATGTAACCCCTTACCACCGACCGTACGCAGATATGCGTACTCGGCTTTCCGTGGTTATATGGGGATGATGCCTGCAGCTGCAGGCATCATCCCGGTACCGTTGTTTCAAGCGGGCGATCGGCTATCCGAGTATAACAACCGATGCAGCTAAAAGCCGCTCGGCTGTTATACCGGAGGAGCGGGAGGGGACATCCCCCCCTCCCGCCACTCTTACCGGGCCTCCCGTGCGATCGGGAGGCCCGGTGTCTAATCGGCTGCCTTCGGCGGCTGGGGGCAGGCTGGAACAAAGCTGTGGGCAGCTTCGTTCCAGCCTTCTCATTGTAAACGTGGAAGCGACGTCATGACGTCACTTCCCCGTTTACTCGGCTGCCAATGGCACCGGTTTTAAAAAAATATACAGTATTCAGAATCGCCGTTTTCGGCGATCTGAATACTTTGAAGTAAAAAGACCCCTGATCCCTCCATAAAGGGTACCTGTCACCACCTATTACTGTCACAAGGGATGTTTACATTCCTTGTGACAGCAATAAAAGTAAAAAAAAAAAAAATTTTTGTTTTAAACACAATTTATAAAGTATAAAAATAAATAAATAAATAAAAAATTTTAAAGTGCCCCCGTCTCCGCGAGCTTGTGCAGCGAAGAAAACGCATACGGAAGTCGAGCCCGCATATGTAAACGGTGTTCAAATCACACATGTGAGGTATCACCGCGATCGTCAGAGTGAGAGCAAGAATTCTAGCCCTAGACCTCCTCTGTAACTCAAACCTGGTAACCGTAAAAAAAATTTAAAGCGTCGCCTATGGAAATTCATAGGTACCGTAGTTTGTCGCCATTCCACGAGTGCGTGCAATTATAAAGGGTGACATGTTTGGTATCTATTTACTCTGCGTAACATCATCTTTCACATTATACAAAAAAATTGGGGTAACTTTACTGTTTGGATTTTTTAAAATTCATGAAAATGTCCCTTTTCCAAAAATTTGCGTTTAAAACACCGCTGCACAAATACCGTGTGATATAAACTATTGCAACAATCTCCATTTTATTCTCTAGATTCTCTGCTAAAAAAATATATATAATGTTTGGGAACTCTAAGTAATTTTCTAGCAAAAAATATGGATTTTAACTTGTAAACACCAAATTTCAAAAATAGGCTTAGTCATGAAAGGGATAATATATACAGTGATGTGTGCTTAAAAGGAACACATAATTTCCCTTTAGTTTAACTAGTGATTAGACATGTGCACTGCCGAAAATTTTTTCAGGTCATTCATTATGATCGCAATTTGTAAATTCAAAAATGTGTAAATTCGAAAATTCATAAATTTGTAAATTTGAAAAATTGAAAATCCATAAATTCGTAAATTCGAAAATCTGAAAATAAGAAAGAAAATCTGAAAATTTGAAAGAATAACTAACCAACTAACTAACTAACTAACTAACTAACTAACTAACTAATAAATAATTAATAAATATTAAATTATAGGTATTGGAATTTCCTTTCAAATTTGGCTGTTAGTGAACATAAGGAATATGAATCTATCTGAAGTTACGAATTATCCAAAATAACGAATGCCGCATCTAAACAAATGGAACGGAACAAATGAAAAATACATAATAATAATAATAAAAAGTTTTTATTATTATTGTTATTTATTATTATTAATTAGTTATGTTTCATTTGTTTAGATACGGCATTCATTATTTCGGATAATTCTTAACTTCGGACTAACAGCCAAATTTGAAAGGAAATTCTACTACCTATAATTTAATAGTTAGTAATAGTTAAATTATTATTAGTTAATTATTATTTCAGATTTTCAAATTTTCGTTTTTCAGATTTTCGAACTTTGAATTTCCGAATTTTCAAAATTACGAATTTACGTATTTTCTGAACAATTTGTTAAATCAGTTTTTGTTTATTTGGGTATTTCAGAATTAATGAAATTTGTCAAAATTTGTTAAAAAAACAAATTCAGAATGAAACAAATTGCACATATCTACTAGTGATACATATGAACCTTTTATGCCATGTGAAAATAAGTTCAGGTGCGAATTGCAAAACATTTATACATTAAACAAGGCTAAATTGATAGACAATAACCATAAATTAAATCCAATCCTTCAAAAAAACTAGCAAATTCATGTTCAGAAAATTTCCTAAGTGAAGAAAGTGAAACCAGCTGTTCCCATCCAACTGCTATATAGAATAATGCAAAACAAATTATGCTTGAAAGTGCTTGTGCATCATCACCGTGTCCTTAGAGTATAGGATGGCTGCTTTCCGGACCCATAGATCCCAAAGGATCATGTGCACATATAAGATATCTCGGTTAGAGAACCATAGCTCCTTGTAGACCACTCTCTGGGACCCTAGGTGAACTCAGGCTCCCGACTCAAGGAATGGTTTGAATTAAAAGCAATAGGGAGGACTCATAGTGCATTATCACTTAAGGCCAACATTTTATAAAAAAACATATTGCACTTACAGAGTATTCACTTGTGTTATAGCAAGCAATATTGTATGAGCACAGCCGCCTGCAGCGCGGTTCGTGCATCCTTATATTACACCGCTGCTCCGCCCGGCGTGTTTCCCCTCAGAAGGCATCATCTAGGATTGGAAACTGGGAAAAAAGGGAGTAGATATGGCGCCGTTCCAGACCTGATGGATTCAGGTGTGTGTTGCTCCCTTGATTGGGAGAAAGATATTAGGTGGGGAAAAGGGATAGTAGGTGGTTCCTATTAATATGTGTATTTTACTCAAAAATCAATATACAATAAAGGTGCAGGTTAATGTGAAGCCTTGTTATAGACTCCTAAGTGTGCATGAGTGTCAAGTTGTATACCTGATACAATAAAGTACAATGTGTATGGCACCAACTTGTTCCATAAATAAATAGATTAAAAAAATGTAACATGAAGTGCAATATTCCTAATTATTATATACATATGTCTCAACCATATAACAATATAAGCCAAGTAAATTAAAGTGCTGGTGTGAATAAACAGGTGATACATCTAATTAATAAGGTGCTATAGTGCCGGTGAAGGGATCCGTTTAAATTCTGGTGGACTTGTCAATGAATAAATCTTTGGTGCGTGCCTTATTCGTGCTCTTATAGTGACTGCACTCACCAGATCCTTCACCCCCTCTTGGAGTCTCACACATCCACAGTATATGCCACTGTGTATCAACACAAGATAACTCCATCCTTAATGTAAATTCTGAGAGGATTCCATTATGAAAAAAGAAAAGGGAACCAACATAGCGTAATACTGTAAAAGAACTTGTTTATTGGTGTAAACGTTTAAAAAGGTACTCACATTCGGTAAGGATAAAACAAGCTTATATTGCTGACACAAGCCTCTGAAACAGGAAATGATGCAAGGACGTATGCTGACTCCTTCCTACGCGTTTCGTCACTCTGACGTCATCTGGAGCATGCATAGTGCCTGCTACAGTTCCTATTTATAATGATTTGGTGCTTTGCATAACATTTTGGTAGTTATGGCCGCCATTTTATGAGTGATTTTGCAGACTGAAGTCCCGTCAGCCATTTTTGCTGTGATTTGCAGACCGAAGCCTGTATGTAAATAGTATGGTGTGAAAGACTCACTGGCTTAGTATAATTTAAAAAACTGTGATAATGTTGTATATTTTAGCCCCTTTGGTGAACTGAAATGCACTGATTTCTGTGTAAATGACACTGGCAGTGAAGGGGTTAACAACCCTGGCAAACTGACAACACTAGAAATCTCAAGAGACATTGCCGTGCTCTTGAATGACTGTGGCGTAAAACCAAATGCCTGCAAGACTTCACCCTATATAAATCTGCCCTTCTAAAATACAATTCATGCCTCCATGCTGCCAAATAAGCCTACTTTGTCTCTCTTATTAATTCCTTGTCATTCAGTCCCCGTCGGCTCTTCTCAACCTTTAACTCTCTGCTTCGTCCACCACCCGCTCTACCCACTAACTCACTCACTGCCCAAGAGATTGCCAATCACTTCAAAGACAAGATCGATGCAATTCTTGAGGACATCTCCACTGTGCGTACGTCTTCCCCACCCAACATACCTTGCCTAGCAGCACATTCAACACTCTCCTCTTTTGAATTGGCTACTACGGAAGAGGTTACAAAAATTTTCTCGGATGCCCACCTAACCAATTGTCCTTTGGATCCTGTTCCCTCACAACTACTACGGTCACCCTCTTCTTCTATCCTATACTTCCTCACCCGCATCTTCAATCTCTCCCTCTCTAGTGGCATTTTCCCCTCCCCTCTAAAACATGCACATATCACTCCCATTCTTAAAAAGCCCTCACTGGACCCTACCAACCTGAACAACTTAAGACACATCTCATTGCTCCCATTCACCTCTAAACTTCTAGAACGCTTAGTCTACAACCGTCTTAGCTCCTACCTCAATGAAAATAACCTTCTTGACCCCTTACAGTCTGACTTTCGCTCGCAGCACTCCACGGAAACTCCCTTACTAAAACTCACTAACGATTTACTAACTGCTAAAACCAACAGCCAGTACTCCATACTCCTACTACTTGACCTCTCTGCGGCCTTTGATACTGTTGACCACCCGCTCCTTCTCAATAAGCCACATTCCCTTGGCCTCCGAGATTCTGCTCTATCCTGGTTCTCTGCCTATTTATCACAGCGCTCCTGCAGTGTCACCTACAACTCTGTCTCCTCCTCTCCATTGCCCCTTTCTGTGGGGGTCCCCCAAGGCTCGGTTCTTGGACCCCTTCTCTTCTCTATCTACACCTCCTCCCTCGGTCACTTAATAACTGCCCATGGCTTCCAATACCACTTATACGCTGATGACACCCAAATCTATCTGTCTACTCCTCACCTCACTCCTTCAGTCTCCTCTCGCATTACTAACTTACTAACTGACATATCAGCATGGATGTCGCACCACTTCCTTAAACTAAATCTCTCTAAAACTGAGCTATTAATATTCCCCCCGCCCGTGCACCCCTCCATTACTTTTCCATCAAGATCAACAATGCAACCATCAGTCCCTCCCCTCACGCCAGGGTGCTAGGTGTAATCCTAGACTCTGACTTGTCATTTCAGCCTCAAATCCAATCTTTGTCAAAAGTTTGTAGAATTCACCTCCGTAACATCTCTAAAATTCGCCCCTTTTTAACAAATGAAACCACCAAGCTCCTCATTCACTTGTTATCTCTCGCCTTGACTATTGCAACTCCCTTCTCATTGGATTACCTCTCCATAGGCTATCCCCTCTTCAGTCTATCATGAATGCTGCTGCCAGACTTATCCACCTTACCAACCGCTCAGTGTCTGCCAGCCCTCTACTCCAATCCCTACACTGGCTCCCAATCACCCTGCGAATTAATTTCAAAATACTAACCACAACATACAAAGCCATTCACAACTCTACCCCGAGCTACATCACTAATCTTGTCTCCAAATATCATCCAAATCGACCTCTCCGCTCTTCTCAAGACCTCCTGCTTTCAAGCTCTCTCATCTCCTCCTCCCATGCTCGTCTCCAGGATTTCTCCAGAGCCTCTTCATCCTCTGGAACTCACTACCTTCATCTATCCGGCTATCCCCTACTCTTGCTACCTTCAGGCGATCCCTGAAAACTCATCTCTTCAGGAAAGCCTATCACGTCTCCAACTAATCTCCTACCACTTCCACCAGCTCATTCCCCACAGTTACAACCTTTTGTACCACCTGCCCCACCCTATTAGATTGTAAGGTCTTCTGAGCAGGGCCCTCTTAATCTTCTTGTATTTTATTGTATTATAACTGTATGGAAATAAGTGCAGCGCTGCACCAAATAATATTAGAGAAAAGAGAAAAAATATATAGTGTACAATAAGCAGCTAACACACCTCTAGACACAGGCAAAGGCAACAAGTAATACAAAATATAGTGTAGCGCTATGTGCACATATAAATAATGTATCAGTTTTACCTTAACAAACAATGTTGTAACAATAGGTGATGCAAATTGACGTAAAAAGTGACTACAGTGAATAAATAGCGTGAATCAAAAAATATAAAAAATATGAAATCAGGCAATGAGTCTAAAAAACATACATGTGTGGTAAATCAAATGATATAGTCCATAAGAAATTGACAATTATATTGATGATAAAATAGTGGAATAGAAAACCACCACCAAAAAACCCATAAGTATTAAAGTGCCAAAAAATAGAAAAAAAAAAAAAAAACTCCTGGGATTTCCACGTAAACGGAATTGTTCACTTCTGGCAGATGGATAAGAAGGAAATCACAGATGGGTGGAAGATCAAAATAAGTGACAGGACCATCACCGGAGCATCAAAAGAGGCTTACCAGAATCAGATGACTTGAGAAGACATACGTCTTACAAGTCTCAGAAAGCGTAATGACCACCGGGTCTGGCGAAATGAATCGTCAAATTATCCTCAGCTTCCAAAAGGGGGGGGGAAGGGGTCTCACCACAGCTTTAATCGTCCCCAAGACAGTCCAACAGGCCCAGTGGATGTTTCAAAGATCATGCGAGAAGAAAAGCTCACATGGCATGATAACGTTTAAAAGCAACAATTTATTAAAATGGTAAAAATAAAACACTCACATGGTAGGAGATCAAAAACAGCTTATATAGAATCAATTGCGGTAATCGTGAGGGGTCCACCCGACATGTTTCGGCGTACAAAGCCTTCATCTGGGGTGTGGAGCCCCCCCACCTCACTGCTATTTAAACAAGAAGTGACCCCCGCTGGGGGTGTCGCGATACCGGAAGTGATGCAATTGATATCACTTCCTGGTAAATCAGGACAGTGATATTTAACTATCAGTATATGCAGAGTGGAGCAATAAGCTGTATTATACCGCTATCATTAGCAGAAGAAAATATAAATTCTGTATTAGAAATTAGGAAATAAAGGCTGGACGCTAGGTGTTCAGGTTCAGAAACGAACCGAGTGCGTGCCAAGCCTCTATTTCGATATAGCCAGATCTCATTGGCCAAAGCGCTGTCCCGCGCCGACCAATAGATCCAGCGTATGCGCGATGACGTCATCCGCTGTGTTACTGCGGCGCCAGTGCGCTCCACTCTTAGGACCAGACCTCTCTCTTGTATCAGCCATCGCAACCCTTCCTGGAATGGAAAACAGGGCTGATAGGCTGGAGAGAACCGGAAAGAGGTCATGATGATCTAAGACTACACTACAAATGTCAGCAGAGGAGGAATTAAATAAAATGATGTTTAAATGGTGTTAAAACATCGTAAATTAAATGACATGACTAATTAGAGTGATAAAGGGGACAGCAACCATGGCCAAATAGTAATTGGAGATAAATAAGAAATAAAATTTAGGAGTGACACCGCCAGTGAGGGGCACCGCGTGCATAATGGACCATAAACCTGACAAGATCTCAACAAAGAGAGACATGTTCCCTATAATAATGACTATAAAAATCCAAAAAATAAAAGATGTAACTCATAATATCAGATAGATTAACATTAATATACAAAGTGTTGATCTAAATATATCTATGGGTAAATCCAGATATAATATTGGTACCAATATTGGTGATTGGGTATATAAATTTATTAGTAAAAAATGACTAAAAGTTAGAAAAACATTTTAGAAAAAAGAAAAAAGAAAAAAAGAGAGACTGAAAGCTAGATAACTACGCTCGATTGATAAAAGAATTAATGTCCCACTCCACGTTAATACCTTGCGGAAAGTGGGACCCCAATTCATAAATCCAATAAGTCTCCAGGCGGGAGACACCCCTAAGGGTCGAACCACCACACCAGGGGGCAACATATTTATCAATGATGAGAAACTGCGTACCCTCAGGATTTCTGTCATGGAATTCCCTATAGTGTCGAGGTACGGTGTGCTTGGTGCTACCTGCTTTAATAAGGTTGATATGTTCAGACACTCGTGTGGTGAAAGATCTAATAGTACATCCCACATATTGTTTACCACATGGGCAAGTCAAGAGATAGACAACACCCGTGGTAGCGCAAGTACAAAATCGCTTGATCTCGTAGGAACGGCCAGTCACAGTAGAAGAGAAACTGTGACTCGCCCTCCTACCACTGATGTTAAACTGACAAACCAAACACTTTTTACAAGGGTAGAAACCGATCAAATTATGAAAAAAGGAAGGTTTACTTGGAGGGTTGATAACATTGGGTGCCAACTTATTTCGAAGAGATGGAACGCCTCTGAAAACAACCTTGGGGGTTTCGGGCAGCAATGGGCCCAAAACCTTATCAGTTTTAAGGACATCCCAATGGTGTTCAAAAATGTTTTTGACATGCTTATGTTGGATGGAAAAGGACGTCAGAAAAGACCATTTAAAGTCCTCATTTATTTGTCGAGGTTTATCCTCAAGTAGTGATTGGCAGTCTATCAGACTGGCATTATTAATCGCCTTATCCAAATCAGAGGGGTTGTACCCCTTCTCCAGGAACCTATCCTTAAGAGACGCAGCTTGGATCCTAAAGGTGTTAAGATCAGTGCAGTTCCTACGTAATCGTAGGAACTGGCTTTTGGGAATTGATCTGATCCAAGGCACGTGATGGCAACTATCGGTGGGTATGTACCCGTTCCGATCGGTGGATTTGAAGTAAGTGCTGAATACAAATTGGTTTTCTTTTCTTTCGATAACCAAGTCCAAAAAATGGACTGAGGTAGTACTTGATTCAAATGACAGAACAATATTCCTGTTGTTATTATTAAGGGTCGCAATGAAATCAGCTAGATCGTCTGGACTACCAGTCCATAGGAGGAGGATGTCGTCTATGTACCGAGCCCACAACAAGAGGTGTGGGTTGCTCATGGCATAGACGACATCCTCCTCCCACTTGGCCATAAATAAATTGGCCAGACTGGGAGCGAACTTAGCTCCCATCGCGACCCCCTTATGTTGCCGGTAGAATCGACCATCGAACCAAAAGTAATTGTGTTGAGTTGCAAACTCAATTAGTTCGATGATATAATCCACCTGGGGTGAAGCGAGGGAGACATCCCTATTGAGAAAACATTTGACAGCATCTATACCCTGACGGTGCGGGATACAGGTGTAGAGGGATGTAACGTCCGCAGTTGCCATGATGAGGTCGCCAGAGTGAGAAACATTGGAAAGTATTCGGATGACGTCTCTGGTGTCTTTTAGATAAGACGGCATCTTTATTACAGATGACTGGAGGAAAAAATCAATGTATTTCCCGATTTTTGAAGTAACCGAGTCGATGCCACTAATTATTGGCCGACCTGGAGGGTGTAGGGGGTCCTTATGGACTTTAGGCAGGTAGTACATAACAGGTATGCGTGGAGCGAGGGGAACTAAAAACGATCTCTCTTTTTTATTTAAAATACAAGAATTAAAACCTTTAGAAACCAGACAATGTAAATCCTTTTTATATTTCTGTGTGGGATTACTAGATAGTTCGATATATGTCTCTTGATCTCCTAAAATACGATACATTTCGTTGATATAATTTGATTTATTTAATAAGACAATGCCGCCGCCTTTGTCGGCGGGGCGAATAACCAGATTTTTATTATCGCATAAAGTCTTTAGGCCTGTTGAAGGTAGGGGATTATAGTATCTTCGTTTTAATGGAATATTGGTTAAATCTTTCAACACTAACTCTTTGAACAGTTTTATAGCTGATGGGAGCTGTGTTGAGGGACTGAAAAGGGAAGGGTTGGATAGGCCCGAATGGACTGTACCAGATGTTGCTGCCCTGGCTACATTTCTAGAGGGATTTGAGATAATATATCTCTGAACATTAATTTTCCTGATAAACTTCTGAATGTCGATAAATGTATCGAACTTATTAAGCTTGTACGGAGGGGCAAACTTGAGACCCTTATTTAAAATGGTTTTCTCTTCCTGAGTGAGAATACGAGGACCCTCAAAACAAAAAAAGAGGTCCAGAAACAAGAGAGGATCCAGAGGAGGGAGGGGGATCCAGAGACGAAAAAAGGAAACGGTTTTAACTTGTCAGGGGGTATTCAACCTGAGTGATACTATTCTCACTCAGGAAGAGAAAACCATCAGATTATATCAACGAAATGTATCTTATTTTAGGAGATCAAGAGACATATATCAAACTATCTAGTAATCCCACACAGAAATATAAAAAGGATTTACATTGTCTGGTTTCTAAAGGTTTTAATTCTTGTATTTTAAATAAAAAAGAGAGATCGTTTTTAGTTCCCCTCGCTCCATGCATACCTGTTATGTACTACCTGCCTAAAGTCCATAAGGACCCCCTACACCCTCCAGGTCGGCCAATAATTAGTAGCATCGACTCGGTTACTTCAAAAATCGGGAAATACATTGATTTTTTCCTCCAGCCATCTGTAATAAAGATGCCGTCTTATCTAAAAGACACCAGAGACGTCATCCGAATACTTTCCAATGTTTCTCACTCTGGCGACCTCATCATGGCAACTGCGGACGTTACATCCCTCTACACCTGTATCCCGCACCGTCAGGGTATAGACGCTGTCAAATGTTTTCTTAATAGGGATGTCTCCCTCGCTTCACCCCAGGTGGATTATATTATCGAACTAATTGAGTTTGCAACTCAACACAATTACTTTTGGTTCGATGGTCGATTCTACCGGCAACATAAGGGGGTCGCGATGGGAGCTAAGTTCGCTCCCAGTCTGGCCAATTTATTTATGGCCAAGTGGGAGGAGGATGTCGTCTATGCCATGAGCAACCCACACCTCTTGTTGTGGGCTCGGTACATAGACGACATCCTCCTCCTATGGACTGGTAGTCCAGACGATCTAGCTGATTTCATTGCGACCCTTAATAATAACAACAGGAATATTGTTCTGTCATTTGAATCAAGTACTACCTCAGTCCATTTTTTGGACTTGGTTATCGAAAGAAAAGAAAACCAATTTGTATTCAGCACTTACTTCAAATCCACCGATCGGAACGGGTACATACCCACCGATAGTTGCCATCACGCGCCTTGGATCAGATCAATTCCCAAAAGCCAGTTCCTACGATTACGTAGGAACTGCACTGATCTTAACACCTTTAGGATCCAAGCTGCGTCTCTTAAGGATAGGTTCCTGGAGAAGGGGTACAACCCCTCTGATTTGGATAAGGAGATTAATAATGCCAGTCTGATAGACTGCCAATCACTACTTGAGGATAAACCTCGACAAATAAATGAGGACTTTAAATGGTCTTTTCTGACGTCCTTTTCCATCCAACATAAGCATGTCAAAAAAATTTTTGAACACCATTGGGATGTCCTTAAAACTGATACTGTTTTGGGCCCGTTGCTGCCCGAAACCCCCAAGGTTGTTTTCAGAGGCGTTCCATCTTTTCAAAATAAGTTGGCACCCAATGTTATCAACCCTCCAAGTAAACCTTCCTTTTTTCATAATTTGATCGGTTTCTACCCTTGTAAAAAGTGTTTGGTTTGTCAGTTTAACATCAGTGGTAGGAGGGCGAGTCACAGTTTCTCTTCTACTGTGACTGGCCGTTCCTACGAGATCAAGCGATTTTGTACTTGCGCTACCACGGGTGTTGTCTATCTCTTGACTTGCCCATGTGGTAAACAATATGTGGGACGTACTATTAGATCTTTCACCACATGAGTGTCTGAACATATCAACCTTATTAAAGCAGGTAGCACCAAGCACACCGTACCTCGACACTATAGGGAATTCCATGACAGAAATCCTGAGGTTACGCAGTTTCTCATCATTGATAAATATGTTGCCCCCTGGTGTGGTGGTTCGACCCTTAGGGGTGTCTCCCGCCTGGAGACTTATTGGATTTATGAATTGGGGTCCCACTTTCCGCAAGGTATTAACGTGGAGTGGGACATTAATTCTTTTATCAATCGAGCGTAGTTATCTAGCTTTCAGTCTCTCTTTTTTTCTTTTTTCTTTTTTCTAAAATGTTTTTCTAACTTTTAGTCATTTTTTACTAATAAATTATATACCCAATCACCAATATTGGTACCAATATTATATCTGGATTTACCCATAGATATATTTAGATCAACACTTTGTATATTAATGTTAATCTATCTGATATTATGAGTTACATCTTTTATTTTTTGGTTATTTATAGTCATTATTATAGGGAACATGTCTCTCTTTGTTGAGATCTTGTCAAGTTTATGGTCCATTATGCACGCAGTGCCCCTCACTGGCGGTGTCACTCCTAAATTTTATTTCTTATTTATTATCTCCAGTTACTATTTGGCCATGGTTGCCGTCCCCTTTATCACTCTAATTAGTCATGTCATTTAATTTACGATGTTTTAACACCATTTAAACATCATTTTATTTAATTCCTCCTCTGCTGACACTTGTAGTGTAGTCTTAGATCATCATGGCCTCTTTCCGGTTCTCTCCAGCCTATCAGCGCCCTGTTTTCCATTCCAGGAAGTGTTGCGATGGCTGATACAAGAGAGAGGTCTGGTCCTAAGAGTGGAGCGCACTGGCGCCGCAGTAACACAGCGGATGACGTCATCGCGCATACGCTGGATCTATTGGTCGGCGCGGGACAGCGCTTTGGCCAATGAGATCTGGCTATATCGAAATAGAGGCTTGGCACGCACTCGGTTCGTTTCTGAACCTGAACACCTAGCGTCCAGCCTTTATTTCCTAATTTCTAATACAGAATTTATATTTTCTTCTGCTAATGATAGCGGTATAATACAGCTTATTGCTCCACTCTGCATATACTGATAGTTAAATATCACTGTCCTGATTTACCAGGAAGTGATATCAATTGCATCACTTCCGGTATCGCGACACCCCCAGCGGGGGTCACTTCTTGTTTAAATAGCAGTGAGGTGGGGGGGCTCCACACCCCAGATGAAGGCTTTGTACGCCGAAACATGTCGGGTGGACCCCTCACGATTACCGCAATTGATTCTATATAAGCTGTTTTTGATCTCCTACCATGTGAGTGTTTTATTTTTACCATTTTAATAAATTGTTGCTTTTAAACGTTATCATGCCATGTGAGCTTTTCTTCTCGCATGATCTTTGAAACATCCACTGGGCCTGTTGGACTGTCTTGGGGACGATTAAAGCTGTGGTGAGACCCCTCCACCCCCCTTTTGGAAGCTGAGGATAATTTGACGATTCATCTCGCCAGACCCGGTGGTCATTACGCTTTCTGAGACTTGTAAGACGTATGTCTTCTCAAGTCATCTGATTCTGGTAAGCCTCTTTTGATGCTCCGGTGATGGTCCTGTCACTTATTTTGATCTTCCACCCATCTGTGATTTCCTTCTTATCCATCTGCCAGAAGTGAACAATTCCGTTTACGTGGAAATCCCAGGAGTTTTTTTTTTTTTTTTTTTTCCATTTTTTGGCACTTTAATACTTATGGATTTTTTGGTGGTGGTTTTCTATTCCACTATTTTATCATCAATATAATTGTCAATTTCTTATGGACTATATAATTTGATTTACCACACATGTATGTTTTTTAGACTCATTGTCTGATTTCATATTTTTTTATGTTTTTTGATTCACGCTATTTATTCACTGTAGTCACTTTTTACGTCAATTTGCATCACCTATTGTTACAACATTGTTTGTTTGTTGAAGTAAAACTGATACATTATTTATATGTGCACATAGCGCTACACTATATTTTGTACTACTTATTGTATTATAACTGTATTGTCTCCCTTTTATATTGTAAAGCGCTTCGTAAACTGTTGGCGCTATATAAATCCTGAATAATAATAATAATAATAATGGATAGGCAGGAGATCCTGGAGGGAGCCCATGCTAGACAGGATAATCCAATTTCTTTGGATTTGTTTTGCATGCATTGCCCTTCCATGTGCACCTTGCTGCAAAGGCCAGTTATAGGTGAGAACAGTGCCCATTTGTTTGTACTGTTGAAATATTGGTGAGGGGGGGGCAGGAGGCGGAGCCTAGCGGAGCAGACATGCATTGTTAGAGCTCCACACCGCTGAGGAGAGAAGAGAAGGACAAAGCGGAGCCTGCAGGCTCAAAAGGTATCCATTTGAACCTTTTTGCCCCAGGGAACAAACTGTGAAAGTTTGGGCAGGAAATATGGTACTGGGAGGAAACCATGGCAGAAATAAAAATCACCTCACAAAGAGCTCACAGGCACTCACTGCAGCTGAAGCAGCTCCAGTCACCTCACAAGATACAGCATCAGGGTGCTCTCACAGACAGAAAATGTCACAGCAAGACTCTCCATTTGAGTCAGATACAGAACAAATCCTCTCACAAACTTCTCCACAAGCCTCCTCAGTATCCCCAGTAATATTATTATAATTTGAAAAGATGCTTCATAAGGCTTTAAAACAAACCTCAGACCAAATAACAAAAAGCCTAACCAAAGAAATAAGAGAGCTGGGAAACCGCACCGCAGCCTTAGAAATAAAAATGGATGAAATTGAAATTACAACCCAAGAAAATATAACAGAATTGGAACAATAAAAAAAGAGAATTTAATACTTCAAACTAAGCTCGAAGATTACGAAAATAGAGCCAGACGTTCAAACTTGCGCATAAGGGGAATACCTGAAACTGTGACAGACCTGCAATCTACTATTACTGCTCTATTACAAGAACTAAAGCCAGATATCCCTATTGAACGTTTAGAACTGGACAGAGTACACAGAGCCCTCACAGCCAAAAAGAAAGATGGACCCCCACGTGATATAATCACAAAATTTCATTATTACAGAACGAAAGAACAAATACTAATTGCTGCAAGAGAAAAAAAGGAACTTAATTTTCAAGGACACAGTTATCAAATTTTTGCTGACCTATCCCAACTTACTATTACTAAAAGACAATCCATGAAACCCCAACTAATGGAACTGCAACACCACAACATTATGTATCAGTGGGGCTTCCCCTTTTCAGTCAGATTTAACTACCAAGGTACAATTTACAGAAGCAGATCAGCAGATGAACTACAACAAACCCTTTTAAAATTAAATCTGACAGAACCCACAAGCAGCAACACTCCCACATGCAGAAGAATGGCATCATCTTCACCTTCAGGCAGCACCCAGAAAATTTCAGAACAAAATGGGAATCATCATTCTCACAAAAGAGGCCGTTATGCCACATCATTCATGGACCAAGAAGATTCAATGGACTGACATCCTAATTCCTGATATCTCTTCATTTATTATACTAAGAGATGGTTCTCTATAAAAAACCTATATTTATAACTGAATGTAACTGCATTCTGATAGTCACACACTGTGTGGGATCATGTTACATTCCAGTTATATTTCTTATTACTTCTGATTCATATAGCCTTAGAATATATAAGTGAAATAAGGAAATTCTTGTTCAGTTATATATTATCAGGTAATAACAATAGATTTATTACTTTTTAGGACAAATATGTTCAATAATCCAGAAGTAATGGAAGCTTTTTCTTTCTTTTCTTAAAACAAATATATTATTACCTAACTAGTTCCTAGAACTATGTTTTTGTTTATTCTAATCTGAAGCAATACAACCTCAATTTTATGAGTTAACATATCTAAACAGTTACATATGAATAAAATATGTAATTGTTTACTCTAAAAGGGTTAAAATCCCAAAATAATTCAAACTATCTTCATCAATACCAAAGTTATTAACAGTACCTTTCTAACTGAATTATTTAGCCTAGGGCAAGACTAACCATATACAACCACCCTGGAATAAATAATTTCAACAAAAACTATATTCTGCACTCCAATTAATGAAACATCATTTTGATGTCTTTTGACATAGCACTTCTCTCCTGTAAGTGGAAGATCCGTGTACCCCCATTAGCCCTCCTCATTCTCCCAACCATATTATGTGGCACTTATTCCCCTGAGAGAGATATTTATTCTCTTTCACGGGTAAATTGTGATTACTTGCAAAAAATAATTTATACAATGTATCATCTAATCTCATATGTTTTTTGTTTACTCTTTACTCCAGAATTCACTGGTTTCTTTTCTATCTATTCATCTCTTCAGTCCACACAGGTTGATCTGCGCAGTCAGCTCTGCATAACAAAAAGTAAGTCAAAACTATTTGATCTATTGCCATGGCACCACTGAATATACTTTCCCTGAATGTTCAGGGAATAAATGTCCCTCAAAAAAGGACCAAAGCCTTCCGTACTTTCCATAACAAGAAGGCTCACATAGTATGCCTCCTAGAAACACACTTCACCAAAGATTCTACTCCAAAATATATTTCTCCTTTTTATCAACAAATTTACACGG
Organism: Aquarana catesbeiana; assembly: GCF_042186555.1. NCBI lineage: Eukaryota > Metazoa > Chordata > Amphibia > Anura > Ranidae > Aquarana > Aquarana catesbeiana. The sequence goes on from NC_133324.1 coordinate 939,201,775, forward strand.
CTTCTGACTGTACCAAGCAAAGGGGAACTCTAATTGCATTTCACCGATCCACACCATTCACCTTATCATCAGAAATTAAAGACCCAGAAGGTAGATACCTGATACTCATGGGTTATATAATGGATACAGCAATCACTGTGATTTCCTACTACGCTCCTAACAAACAACCTACACCATTCCTCTCACATATATTACAAGTGATTAATACACACAAAATAGGAACAGTGATAATGTGTGGGGATTCGAACCAGGTCCTCCTCCCATTTCTAGATAAATCACCTTTTACACCATCCAAAATAACCTCTAGATTACCTTTTTCTCAACTTCTTTCCAAATACAATCTGGTAGATTCGTGGAGAGAAAGTAACCCAATGAAAAAGAAATTCACTTATTTCTCGCACCCTCATCAAACCTTCACCAGAATAGATCATATTTTTCTAACAATAGGAATGATACCAGAAATTATTGCATCAGATATAATTCCGATTCTGTGGTCTGAACTTAATGCAGTATACACTACTATAGCCTCAGCCATACCAAAAGCGCATGACCCAACGTGGTACTTACCGGACATAATGCTCAAACACCCACTACATCAGATGGCCATTGAACAAGCTTTGAAAGAATACATATCAATTAATAATACAACAGACATCTCCCCAATAACACTGTGGGAAGCTCATAAGCCTGTCTTGCGTGGTACAATACAAAGACAAGTGGCACTATTTAAACGGGAACGCAAAAATCTAGCAAAAAAACTAGAACTCTATTTTATTGCAGTCTACATATCATTTCAAGATAATCCATCTCAGAGTACAAAATCTCATCTGGAAAAATCTAGATTGGAATACGATCTATTTCTCACTGAGTCAGTTGATAAATCCCTCAAACGCTCCAAACACAATTTCTACATGAATACAAACAAACCAGGTACATATTTGGCTTGGGCATTAAATTCAACTAACAAATCTTTCAAACCAATATGTTTGAAATTATCAAAAAATGTTTACACTTGTAATCCAGTTAAAATAGTCCATAAATTTCACTCACATCTCGCAACTTTATACAAGACAAACAATGAATTTAATCCTACAGAGGCTGAATCCTTCTTCTCAAAAATAACCTTACCTGAGTTATCTCAGAATCAAAAAAGCAGTTTGGATGAGCCTATAACTATAGATGAAGTTGCTAACGCCATAAAAGACCTAAAACTTAACAAAAGACCAGGCCCAGACGGCTACTCGGCTTTATACTATAAAACATTCTCAGAAATACTCTCTCCCATTCTCACTGAAACTTTTAACAAACTTCTAGATGGACATTCTTTTCGGCAAGAAACACTAATGGCAATTGTTTGTATGATCCCAAAACCCCTTTCTGATGATACTTCCTGTGTGAATTATCGGCCTATCTCTCTGTTAAACCTCAATATTAAATTATTAGCAAAAATAATAGCAAAACGCCTCAATAGCATTATAGGAAAATTAATACATAGAGATGAAGTAGTGTTCATGCCAAATAGACAGGCAGGCGATAATATACGCAGGGCAGTGTTATTGGCACATATTGCTAAAAAACGGAAAATCCCTTTATGTTTTCTATCTCTCGATATTAAGAGGGCATTTGACACAGTATCCTGGCAATATATGCAATATTCATTACAAAAATGGGGTTTTGGACCCCACTTTTTAACATGGATCAAAGCATTATATAATAAACCCAAAGCCTATATAAAATATGCTGGATACAAATCTGAAGCCTTTAATATCGAAAGAGGTACCCGACAGGGTTGCCCATTATCTCCCTTATTATTTGCCCTTATACTCGAACCCATGGCCCAATACATCAGAACAAACCAAACTATAACTGGCATTGAAGTAGGAGGTATTACACACAAACTATGTATATTTGCAGACGATATATTACTTTTTCTATCATCACCACAGGTCTCTGGTCCTAACTTAATACCAGCTCTTGATGGATTTGCAGGCCTATCCGGCCTTATGATTAATCCTAAGAAATGCCTAGTGCTTAATATTTCACTCACAAACATGGAATTGATCCCGGCTAGGGCTGCACTCCCATTCACATGGGCAGAAAAATCAATCCCATATCTTGGAATTCATTTAACAGCATCGCTTTCTGACTTATTCTCAACCAATTATCCTCCTGTATTAAGACAGATCACAAATCTAATAAAACAATGGTCGCAACTTACTTTATCCTGGATAGGGAAGATTAATGCAATCAAAATGACTATTCTACCCAAATTGCTTTATCTATTCAGAGTCCTCCCTATTCCAATTCCTTCCTATTTTTTGAGAATAGTACAAAAAAGAGCAACTTCGTTTATATGGGGCTCTTCTAAACCACGTATACCTATACACACACTACATCTTCCCAAAAATAAAGGAGGCCTGGGATACCCTAATTTTACTAACTACTACAGAGCAGCACATTTGGCCAGTCTGTCCAAATACCATGCAAAACAGGAAATCCCATTATGGGTATTTATAGAGGCTTCAGAAAATGACCCACTATTAATATCAAATTTATTATGGCTTGATCCTAAAGACCGCTTTAAAATTCATAATCCCATAACTAAACACTTCTTATCTCTCTGGGATAAACTAAAAACCAAATATCAGTTACAATCTCCACACAATCCTCTCCTTTCTTTTTTTAGAAATCCGGCCTTTTATCCGGCATGGATCTACCCAAATTCTTTTAAAGCTTGGACAACATCAGGCATTCAGACACTAAATGACTTCATAGCATCTAAATCATTCCTTTCATTCCCATCGCTTAGAGAAAAATATGATCTACCAAACTCTGAGATATTTAGATATCTCCAAATCAAAAATTTCTATACACCATTCCTAAAGGGGGATACACCATTATCCCAATTATCCATTCTTGAATCAATCTGTACAAAAGATCCATTTGCTAAAGGTACAATTTCATCAATTTATAATCAATTATATGGAGTAGCAAATCTTAATAGACCCTCTTACGTTAAGAGGTGGGAGGAGGACCTGGGACGAACTTTAGAAGACATGGACTGGTCTAACATATGGCTCACATCTAAGTCATCTTCACCCAACATCTTAGCACTGGAGACAAATTATAAAGTCCTAACTCGCTGGTACCTTGTACCCGCTAGAGTGGCAAAATATTCATCTAATACCTCAGCTCTTTGTTTTCGAGAATGCCCAGAAATAGGCACATATTTACACATATGGTGGACGTGCCCAGTAATCCAAACCTTCTGGAAGGAAGTCTTCGTGATTGCATCTAAAATATTTAAAAAAATAATACAACCAGATCCATATTTAACTTTACTTAATCTAAAACCGGAATGGTTAACACTCTCTCAATTCAAACTTATGAACTAATAACGGCTGCAAAACAAACAGTGGCCAAGGCATGGAAATCTCCTACATTGGTACTAGCAGAAACAATTCACAGAATGAATAATACAATGTCCCATGCTAAGATGGTAGCCATCGATCAAAATCAAATTCCAAAATTTGAAAAACTTTGGCATCCTTGGATAAAACAACAGTTCCTGTCAAACTTCAATGACTCTGTCCTGTTGCCATGGTAACAGATTAAATGACTTACAGAGACACCCATTCTAAGGCTTCAAAGAGAACTAAAAAGAATAATAAACTGACGAGCGGGACAACCTTGTGGACCATACCTCTACCTTTCAACCCTTTTTCTTCTTTCTCTTTCCTTTTCTCCACCTTACGATTAAAGCTCATTATCAGAATTTATTTGACCTATATACACTCTACTTGTAAACAATATATATAGTAGGTATAAATCATTTAAATACCTACAAAAGTAACTAAGGAAATGATATATATCTTTAATTTAGGTTTACGCGAACACAGTGTTTAATATTTGAAATTTCATTATATTTACCTACATAAACCCTACTGTAAAACAATGAGCTTACTTTATAGATCCTTGTAAACTTACTTTATGTATCTTTATAACATTGTATACTCAATAAACTTCTTTTGACAAGGAAATATTGGTGATGGAATGGACTAGACACCTTTGCTGCCATCGTGCTATATGCTGGGTGTCCAGTGCACCCCCTGTGCCTTTAAGGAGGGATGGGCCCCCTCCAGGCTCATCTGCCCTCTGCCTAGCCATTATAATGCATGTGCTTCCACTGTGGAGGCTCTCAAATTTAGATTTAGGACTACAGAAAATACTGGGGCGCCTTGACGGGGCTCTGTAGCTTATGCATGTATTTACAAATGTATGCAAACTAAAACCCTGTTTTTAACGCATATTGTTAGACAGGATAATTTGGTTTGTTAGCAGGCTGGTCGGTAAGTTGAGCCGGGAATTTCTTTGTTTTTGCTTTTCATGTAATGCCCTTCCATGTGCTCCTTGCTGAAAAGACCAATTATAGGTGAGGGCAGCGGCCATTTGTATGTTTTTTTTGTTGCCTACTGGTACCATTGAGGTGCTACTCCTACTGAGTTTTGTGTGTAGATTTATGTGTCTCCTCATGCATTTGGTACTCTGATGACTGGTACTTTTACCAGGGCTGATACACTGCAGATAGAGGCTGCAGACCACACTGCTGCTGCTCTTGGCAGCAGATGTGTGAAAAAATGTCAAGATTGTGGAGCTTTGTATACTGGCCCTGTGGATAAAAGTGGCCTGTACCCATGGAGCAGTGATATCAAATGGAATAGGAGCTCAAACGTTATTACCTCTCTGATAATGTCACATTTCCTGTTTTTTATTTTTCAACTTTTTTTGTCTTTTTCCACAATTTGCTGTGTCTGTATGGCACCAAACACTTTTTTCAAATATTTTACTATTTACAATAAGTAGTTTCTACATATAGGACTCCAACTTTAGAAGAAAATGCTTTTGGCATCTTTGGCTGTCCTATGACTTCAGTTCATACACAGTGCAGCCACAGTAGCCTTGGGAGGGTGCAACAGGGAAGTCAAGCAACCCTTTTTTTATGTTACTTTGTACTTACAGAACCATAAAACAAAATATTGAACCATATGGTCAGCACAGCCAAAGTATTGGTCCAGGCAGGAACATCAAGCTTAGGGCCTCAGATAAGAATGGTGACAAGGTTAGAGGCTTCTTGTACAGCAGGCCAAGGTACTCTCAAGGTACAGATGGTGGAAAAAGGGTAAGACTGGTATAATAATTATCTAGGTAGATGTGATACACCTGTTGGAACAGTGGGAATGTCAAGTCCCAGACAATTTTTCCACTTGTGTCGGTGTAGGTTGGATATTCAGAGGGCTGAAGCTGGGAGTCTTTGCCTTTGTACACGTGGAAGGTGTACCCATATCCTGTGGCACTTTCACAGTGCTTGTTGAGCTTCAATACATACCTGGCCTTTTTACTGCAAATGTATTGCTTTAATACCAGCTGGTCAGTGAGGTAAAGAAGGGAATCATTTAATTAGGGGGTGAATTTTATATAGTTTGTCATAGTTGGGATGATCTTGGGGAGGGCACTGTGAGTTAGCGCTGAAGTGCAGGAATCGCATGATCATGTCATAGCATGACCTGGACATTACAACTGAAAAAACTGGCATGTGATGGATGGGGTGGGTGGACCAATAAGCATGTAATTCATTTTTTGTAAGCCCATGTTGATTGTGAGGCTCAAAAACTATTTAAACTCCTCCACTGTTTAATGTCTCCATTCAAACGGATGGGCATAGCATGAGTTGGGGTTGTTATCAAAATATTGTCGGGCAAAAAGGTTAGTTTGGGCCACAATTAATTGAAGAAAATTGTCAGGGAAATATAAATTTAAAAAAGCTGTGCACTGAAAGAGGGGGTTGTAGCTAACCCTGAACTGGATGGCAGCCATAATGGGTTTGGCAGGGCATCTTGAAGACAGGTTTGGTCCTGATTCTTTGGGTCTGGTGTGATATTCCAGTGCTGATACTGGGCCTTTCATCCTGAGTCCAGAGCTGTTGGTGTTTGCGGATTGACCATTGGGGTGTATGGCGCTGCTGATGGCTGCCTGGTTTTCAAAGTGCCTTATCCTTTTTTGAGAGACCCTTTCCTTTTTCAATTTGGTCACCAATCCACTACTTTCAATGGGCTCGTATTTCTAATTGGAAATTGGACGGTGAGGGCTCCCTGCTTCTCTCATCCATCATACTTAGGATTTGATATGCTCCTCACTAGTATACAATTTTTTGGACATGGTGGCTGTATGACAGGTAAACTGCTGATGGACGGCAGTAATGGTGGCTCTGTGACAGGTACACTGATGGGCTACGACAGGAAGAATGATGGACTGTGCTGCCAAGTAGACTGATGGACTGCAGGACAGGTAGACTGATGGGCTGCACGACAGGTACTGAAGGGCTGCAGATATGGTACACTTATGGGCTGAAGGACAGGTACACTGATGGGCTGTAGGACAGGTACACTGATGGGCTGCAAAACAGGTACACTGATGGGCTGCAAAACTGGTACACTGATGGGCTGCAGGACTTGCACACTGATGGGCTGCACAACAGGTACTCTTTATTTTGGGGCAATCAGGGCACAGTACAGTAAGGGTTAACTGGTAAATCACTGTTTCTGGGTTCTACTTCTCACAAATGAATTCCACAATAGTTCCAAAAGACACTCAATGTTGTGCAGGAGTAAATCATGCATAAGTTTTATGCATAACGATGTGTTGAATATGTAAATATATGAGTATGCGGTCACAACAATTTGTGCATGGATAGCAGAGGCAAGTCGGTATATCAATGTGTTAATAGTTCAGGCACTGTTGATTCATAATAGTGGGTAATGCCCCACTAGTTGTTGAGACCTCTAGGAGTTCTTGTATCCATCCTAAAGATCCAAAAGACCTCTCTTTTACAAAGAAGGGAGAAGTGGTCTCCACCACAGATCGGACAGTTGACTTTGTCGATAATTTGGACTTTGAAAGTCTGTATATTTTGTTGATGAAATCGGTTGAACTGTTTCAGCACTGGGTGGAACAGGCTGGTTAAAGCAGTGGCATGACTGAGAGTCCAGGGAAACCTTTCAGCACAAAGAATAAGGAAGGGAGAGGGAGAAAAACCAAACATGTTAGTATAGCTGTCGGTCGCAGTGCACCTCCACTGCAGTCATATAGACTGCTCCATTCCATTGTACTCATCCATTATTGCCCCCAGTAGACTGCTCCTAAAAAAAGGTATTTCATTTGTAGGCAACCCTGAAATTCTTTATACCAGAATCATAGTTGTAGTGTCATTTAACTACTTGCTGCCTGCCCACTGTCAAATGATGGCAGGGCGGTGTAGCTCTTGTTCTGGGTCACTATCATATGATGGCGGCTCAGAACGGCTGCCCTCGTGCGCCCGCTTGGTCGGCGCAGCGCGGCGATCACAGCCGCGCCGTGTTGCTAGGACACGGCGTGACCCCGATCTGTGTAAGGAGCCGCGTCCACGGCTCTGTAACCATGTGATCAGCTGTTTCCAATCACAGCCGGTCACATGTAAACATGGAGATGCCAGTAATCGGCTCTCCTCACCTCACACTGACAGAGTGTGAGGTGAGGAGAGCCGATCAGTGGCATATCCTCACAGGGGGACATCTAGGGATGTAATCAGGGCACTGATCATCAGTGCCCTGATTACAATAAATAATTACAGTGCCCACCAATGCCAGCATACAGTGCCCACCAATGCCAATGATCAGTGCCCACCAATGCCAGCAATCAGTGCCCACCAATGCCAGCATACAGTGCCCACCACTGCCCACAAGTGCCATAAATCAGTGCCCATTAGCCATACCAGTCAGAGCTGGCAATCAGTGCACCTATCAGTGCTGCCCATCAATGCCAATCACTGCTGTCCATCAGTGGTGCCTATCAGTGCCACCCATCAATGCCCATCAGTGCCCATCTGTACCGCCTATCCATGCTGCCTATCCATGCCCACCAGTGCCGCCTATCAGTGCCCACCACTGCCGCCTATTAGTGCCCATCAGTGCCACCTAACAGTGCCCATCAGTGCCACCTATTGGTGCTCATCAGTGCCACATATCAGTGCCACCTATCAGTGCCCATAAGTGCGGCATATTAGTGCATCCTCATCAGTGCCACCTAATCAGCACACATCAGTGAAGGTGAAAAATTACTTAGTTACAAAATTTACTGACAGAAAAAAAGTAAAAGAACTTTTTTTTCCAAAATTGTTGATCTTTTTTTTGTAAAAAAATAAAAAAAACAGCAGTGATTAAATACCAGCAAAAGAAACCTCTATTTGTGTGAAGAAAATTATAAAAAATGTGTTTGGGTACAGTGTTGTATGACCGCGCAATTGTCATTCAAAGTGTGACAGCGCTGAAAGTGTTCAGCCCGAACTCATTCTTGGGCCAAACTGTTTGCCCATCCCTACAGAGAAAGATATAGCATAAAATGTATACATTTACTCCATGGCAACAATATATTTTTGTAAACGAACATTGTTTAAAGTAGAAGAAATGCAAGTAGATTCATTATGTATTTTTGTTTATGGATTGCATAAAAAGTAAATAATTTTTTCAAGACAATATGACCAAAAGTAAGGCTTGTTTATGCTAATGTACGGTTTATACACTATATTACCAAAAGTATCGGGGCGCCTTCCTTTACACGCAAATGAACTTTAACCACTTGACGACCGCCTCACGCCGATGTACGTCGGCAAAGTGGCACGGACAGGCAAAATCACGTACATATACGTGATTTGCCTTCCGCGGGTGGGGGGTCCAATCGGACCCCCCCCCGGTGCCCGAGGCGGTCGTCTTTTGTCCAGCGGCGATCGGTGATGAGGGGGAGACCATCCGTTCGTGGCCCCCCCCTCGCGATCGCCGCCGGCCAATGAGAACACTCCTTTGCTGCTGTATGCTAAACAGCAGCAAAGGAAGTGATGTCATCTCCCCTCGGGTCGGTATTTTCCGTTCCGGCCCGAGGAGAGAAGACATCTATGTGAGTGAGTGCACCAACACACACACACAGTAGAACATGCCAGGCACACAAAACACCCCCGATCCCCCCCCCGATCGCCCCCCAATCACCCCCCCCCCCGTCACAAACTGACACCAGCAGTTTTTTTTTTTTTTTTTTTTTTTCTGATTACTGCATAGTGTCAGTTTGTGACAGTTACAGTGTTGGGACAGTGAGTATTACCCCCCTTTAGGTCTAGGGTACCCCCCTAACCCCCCCTAATAAAGTTTTAACCCCTTGATCACCCCCTGTCACCAGTGTCACTAAGCGATCATTTTTCTGATCGCTGTATTAGTGTCGCTGGTGACGCTAGTTAGTGAGGTAAATATTTAGGTTCGCCGTCAGCGTTTTATAGCGTCAGGGACCCCCATATACTACCTAATAAATGTTTTAACCCCTTGATTGCCCCCTAGTTAACCCTTTCACCACTGATCACCGTATAACCGTGACGGATGACGCTGGTTAGTTCGTTTATTTTTTATAGTGTCAGGGCACCCGCCGTTTATTACCGAATAAAGGTTTAGCCCCCTGATCGCCCGGCGGTGATATGCGTCGCCCCAGGCAGCGTCAGATTAGCGCCAGTACCGCTAACACCCACGCATGCAGCATACGCCTCCCTCAGTGGTATAGTATCTGATCGGATCAATATCTGATCCGATCAGATCTATACTAGCGTCCCCAGCAGTTTAGGGTTCCCAAAAACGCAGTGTTAGCGGGATCAGCCCAGATACCTGCTAGCACCTGCGTTTTGTGCCTCCGCCCAGCCCACCCAAGTGCAGTATCGATCGATCACTGTCACTTACAAAACACTAAACGCATAACTGCAGCGTTCGCAGAGTCAGGCCTGATCCCTGCGATCGCTAACAGTTTTTTTGGTAGCATTTTGGTGAACTGGCAAGCACCAGCCCCAGGCGTCAGGTTAGCGCCAGTACCGCTAACACCCACGCACGCAGCATACGCCTCCCTTAGTGGTATAGTATCTGAATGGATCAATATCTGATCCGATCAGATCTATACTAGCGTCCCCAGCAGTTTAGGGTTCCCAAAAACGCAGTGTTAGCGGAATCAGCCCAGATACCTGCTAGCACCTGCGTTTTGCCCCTCCGCCCGGCCCAGCCCAGCCCACCCAAGTGCAGTATCGATCGATCACTGACACTTACAAAACACTAAACGCATAACTGCAGCGTTCGCAGAGTCAGGCCTGATCCCTGCGATCGCTAACAGTTTTTTTTGTAGCGTTTTGGTGAACTGGCAAGCACCAGCCTCAGGCAGCGTCAGATTAGCGCCAGTACCGCTAACACCCACGCACGCACCGTACACCTCCCTTAGTGGTATAGTATCTGATCGCATCAATATCTGATCCGATCAGATCTATACTAGCGTCACCAGCAGTTTAGGGTTCCCAAAAACGCAGTGTTAGCGGGATCAGCCCAGATACCTGCTAGCACCTGCGTTTTGCCCCTCCGCCCGGCCCGGCCCAGCCCACCCAAGTGCAGTATCGATCGATCACTGACACTTACAAAACACTAAACGCATAACTGCAGCGTTCGCAGAGTCAGGCCTGATCCCTGCGATCGCTAACGTTTTTTGGTAGCGTTTTGGTGAACTGGCAAGCGCCAGCGGCCTAGTACACCCCGGTCGTAGTCAAACCAGCACTGCAGTAACACGTGGTGACGTGGCGAGTCCCATAAGTGCAGTTGAAGCTGGTGAGGTGGCAAGCACAAGTAGTGTCCCGCTGCCACCAAAAAGACAAACACAGGCCCATCGTGCCCATAGTGCCCTTCCTGCTGCATTCGCCAATCCTAATTGGGAACCCACCGCTTCTGCAGCGCCCGTACTTCCCCCATTCACATCCCCAACCAAATGCAGTCGGCTGCATGAGAGGCATTTTTATGTCCTCCCGAGTACCCCTACCCAACGAACCTCCAAAAAAGATGTTGTGTCTGCAGTAAGAGCGCGGATATAGGCGTGACACCCGCTATTATTGTCCCTCCTGTCCTGACAATCCTGGTCTTGCATTGGTGAATGTTTTGAACGCTACCATTCACTAGTTGAGTATTAGCGTAGGGTACAGCATTGCACAGACTAGGCACACTTTCACAGGGTCTCCCAAGATGCCATCGCATTTTGAGAGACCCGAACCTGGAACCGGTTACCGTTATAAAAGTTAGTTACAAAAAAAAGTGTAAAAAAAAAAAAAAAATATGAAATAAAAAAAAATAGTTGTTGTTTTATTGTTCTCTCTATCTCTATTCTCTCTCTCTATTGTTCTGCTCTTTTTTACTGTATTCTATTCTGCAATGTTTTATTGTTATTGTTATTATGTTTTATCATGTTTGTTTTTCAGGTGTGTAATTATTTACACTTTACTGTGCTTTATTGTTAACCATTGTTAACCATTTTTTTGTCTTCAGGTACGCCATTCACGACTTTGAGTGGTTATACCAGAATGATGCCTGCAGGTTTAGGTATCATCTTGGTATCATTCTTTTCAGCCAGCGGTCGGCTTTCATGTAAAAGCAATCCTAGCGGCTAATTAGCCTCTAGACTGCTTTTACAAGCCGTGGGAGGGAATGCCCCCCCCCACCGTCTTCCGTGTTTTTCTCTGGCTCTCCTGTCTCAACAGGGAACCTGAGAATGCAGCCGGTGATTCAGCCAGCTGACCATAGAGCTGATCAGAGACCAGAGTGGCTCCAAACATCTCTATGGCCTAAGAAACCGGAAGCTACGAGTATTTCATGACTTAGATTTCGCCGGATGTAAACAGCGCCATTGGGAAATTGGGGAAGCATTTTATCACACCGATCTTGGTGTGGTCAGATGCTTTGAGGGCAGAGGAGAGATCTAGGGTCTAATAGACCACAATTTTTTCAAAAAAGAGTACCTGTCACTACCTATTGCTATCATAGGGGATATTTACATTCCCCGAGATAACAATAAAAATGATTAAAAAAAAAAATATGAAAGGAACAGTTTAAAAGTAAGATTAAAAAAGCAAAAAAATAATAAAGAAAAAAAAAAAAAAAAACACCCCTGTCGCCCCCTGCTCTCGCGCTAAGGCGAACGCAAGCGGCGGTCTGTCGTCAAACATAAACAGCAATTGCACCATGCATGTGAGGTATCACCGCGAAGGCCAGATCGAGTGCAGTAATTTTTCCAGTAGACCTCCTCTGTAAATCTAAAGTGGTAACCTGTAAAGGCTTTTGAAGGCTTTTAAACATGTATTTATTTTGTTGCCACTGCACGTTTGTGCGCAATTTTAAAGCATGTCATGTTTGGTATCCATGTACTCGGCCTAAGATCATCTTTTTTATTTCATCAAACATTTGGGCAATATAGCGTGTTTTAGTGCATTAAAATTAAAAAAAGTGTGTTTTTTCCCCAAAAAATGCGTTTGAAAAATCGCTGCGCAATTACTGTGTGAAAAAAAAAAATGAAACACCCACCATTTTAATCTGTAGGGCATTTGCTTTAAAAAAATATATAATGTTTGGGGGTTCAAAGTAATTTTTTTGCAAAAAAAAAAAACTTTTTCATGTAAACAATAAGTGTCAGAAAGGGCTTTGTCTTCAAGTGGTTAGAAGAGTGGGTGATGTGTGACATAAGCTTCTAAATGTTGTGCATAAAATGCCAGGACAGTTCAAACCCCCCCCAAATGACCCCATTTTGGAAAGTAGACACCCCAAGCTATTTGCTGAGAGGCATGTCGAGTCCATGGAATATTTTATATTGCGACACAAGTTGCGGGAAAGAGACAAATTTTTTTTTTTTTTTTTGCACAAAGTTGTCACTAAATGATATATTGCTCAAACATGCCATGGAAATATGTGAAATTACACCCCAAAATACATTCTGCTGCTTCTCCTGAGTACGGGGATACCACATGTGTGAGACTTTTTGGGAGCCTAGCCGCGTACGGGACCCCGAAAACCAAGCACCGCCTTCAGGCTTTCTAAGGGCGTGAATTTTTGATTTCACTCTTCACTGCCTATCACAGTTTCGGAGGCCATGGAATGCCCAGGTGGCACAAAACCCCCCCAAATGACCCCATTTTGGAAAGTAGACACCCCAAGCTATTTGCTGAGAGGTATAGTGAGTATTTTGCAGACCTCACTTTTTGTCACAAAGTTTTGAAAATTGAAAAAAGAAAAAAAAAAATGTTTTTTCTTGTCTTTCTTCATTTTCAAAAACAAATGAGAGCTGCAAAATACTCACCATGCCTTTCAGCAAATAGCTTGGGGTGTCTACTTTCCAAAATGGGGTCATTTGGGGGGGTTTTGTGCCACCTGGGCATTCCATGGCCTCCGAAACTGTGATAGGCAGTAAAGAGTGAAATCAAAAATTTTCACCCTTAGAAATCCTGAAGGCAGTGATTGGTTTTCGGGGTCCAGTACGCGGCTAGGTTCCCAAAAAGTCCCACACATGTGGTATCCCCATACTCAGGAGAAGCAGCTAAATGTATTTTGGGGTGCAATTCCACATATGCCCATGGCCTGTGTGAGCAATATATCATTTAGTGACAACTTTATGAAAAAAAAAAAAAAAAAAAAAAAAAAGTGTCACTTTCCCGCAACTTGTGTCAAAATATAAAATATTCCATGGACTCAATATGCCTCTCAGCAAATAGCTTGGGGTGTCTACTTTCCAAAATGGGGTCATTTTGGGGGGTTTTGTGCCACCTGGGCATTCCATGGCCTCCGAAACTGTGATAGGCAGTGAAGAGTGAAAGCAAAAATTTACACCCTTAGAAATCCTGAAGGCGGTGATTGGTTTTCGGGGCCCCGTACGCGGCTAGGCTCCCAAAAAGTCCCACACATGTGGTATCCCCATACTCAGGAGAAGCAGCTAAATGTATTTTGGGGTGCAATTCCACATAGGCCCATGGCCTGTGTGAGCAATATATCATTTAGTGACGACTTTTTGTAAATATTTATTTATTTTTTTTTTTTTGTCATTTTTCAATCACTTGGGACAAAAAAAATAAATATTCAATGGGTTCAACATGCCTCTCAGCAATTTCCTTGGGGTGTCTACTTTCCAAAATGGGGTCATTTGGGGGGGTTTTGTACTGCCCTGCCATTTTAGCACCTCAAGAAATGACATAGGCAGTCATAAACTAAAAGCTGTGTAAATTCCAGAAAATGTACCCTAGTTTGTAGACACTATAACTTTTGCGCAAACCAATAAATATACGCTTATTGACATTTTTTTTACCAAAGACATGTGGCCGAATACATTTTGGCCTAAATGTATGACTAAAATTGAGTTTATTGGATTTTTTTTATAACAAAAAGTAGAAAATATCATTTTTTTTCAAAATTTTCGGTCTTTTTCTGTTTATAGCGCAAAAAATAAAAACCGCAGAGGTGATCAAATACCATCAAAAGAAAGCTCTATTTGTGGGAAGAAAGGGACACAAATTTCGTTTGGGTACAGCATTGCATGACCGCGCAATTAGCAGTTAAAGCGACGCAGTGCCAAATTGGAAAAAGACCTCTGGTCCTTAGGCAGCATAATGGTCCGGGGCTCAAGTGGTTAAAGACATCCATAAAGATATGGATAAGTGAGTTTGGGGTGGAGGAACCTGACTGGCCTGATCTCAACCCGATAGAACACCTTTGGAATGAATTAGAGTGGAGACTGTGAGCCAGGCTTTCTCGTCCAACATCAGTACCTCACAAATGTACTACTGGATGAATGGTCAAACATTCCAATAGAAACACTCCTAAACCTTGTGGACAGCCTTCCCAGAAGAGTTGAAACTGTTATAGCTGCAAAGGGTGGGCCAATTCAATATTTATATTATGAGACACTCACACCTTAGTGGTATATGGCAATATGAGCCGCTGCTGTCCAGTATTGTGCCCACTTTGGGGCAAGATAGACTTAAATGAAAAATTTCTTAGTGCAAAAAGTGCTGTTGTGCTCCGTGTCCCATCGGTATCAGTACATCCACCTCCTGGGAGTAGTGTAATAATCCACACTCACCAAATGTGATGGACTCCTTTGCCTTATAGCAAAAGCAGTCTGCCGTGCCTTTAGGTCATTAACCACTTGCCTACAAGGCCAATTCTGACATTTCTCTCCTACATGCAAAAATCATATTTTTTTTTGCTAGAAAATTACATAGAACCCCCAAACATTATATATGTTTTCTTAGCAGAGACCCTAGAGAATAAAAAAGGGCAGTCGTTGCAACTTTTTATCTTGCACGGTATTTGTGCAGCAATTTTTCAAATGTTTCATGCTTTAAAAAAAAAAAAAAAAAAAAGTAAAGTTAGCCCAATTCTTTTGCATAATTTGAAAGATGATGTTACGCCAAGTAAATAGATAACTAACATGTCACACTTTAAGATTGTGCACACTCGTGAAATGGCGCCAAACTTCGATACTTAAAAATCCCCATAGGCGACGCTTTAAAATTTTTACTGGTTACATGTTTTGAGTTACTGAGAAGGTCTAGGGCTAGAATTAGAAATTGTGTGATTTGAACACCGTTTACATATGTGGGCGCGACTTACATATGCGTTAGTTTCTGCGTGCGAGCACACGGGGACAGGGGCACTTAAACTTTTTTTTTCTTTTTATTGTTAATTTTACTTTTATTTTTCTAGTTTGACACTTTTTTTTATCACTTTTATTCCTATTACAAGGAATGTAAATATTCCTTGTAATAGGAATAAGCATGACAGATCCTCTTTATGGTGAGATGTGGGATCAATAAGTCCCCACATCTCACCTCTAGGCTGGGAGGACTGAAATAAAAAAATAAAAAAAACTTAAAAATTAAAAAAAGCTTCCCAGCCGATGCAGCGCCATTTTTTCTAATGCAGAGGCCAGGCATGACGTCATAACATTGCACCCAGCCTCTTGACAATCATAGAGACTCCGGGGACCATCTGGTCCACCAGAAATCTCTATCGTCAGCATCCAGCCCCATTGATTCCCCTTCTTCGACCTCACCGATGGCAGGGGTGAGTCGGTAGAAGCACCGGAGGGCGGCGGGAGGGGGGATGTCCCCTCTCCCTGCCCGTAAAAATGATCAAGCTGCTGAACAGCTGCTATGATCATTCTTATGGTGTAGGGAATTGCTGGCTGAAAAAGAAGATATGTGAATGATGTCTGTAGCTGCACCCATCATTTAGATATCACCGCTCAAACCCGACGACGTCATATGACGTGCGGCGGGTCAGAAACGGTTAATGAGGACCAATCCCAATGCGATATCCCTTATGCCGCGTACACACGGTCGGACTTTACGGCAGACTTTGCCTGGCTGACTTTTCAACGGACTTTACGTCGGACTTTCTGAATGAACGGACTTGCCTACACACAATCCACCAAAGTCCATCGAATTCATACGTGATGACGTACGACAGGACTAAAACAAGGAAGTTCATAGCTAGTAGCCAATAGCTGCCCTAGCGTGGCTTTTTGTCCGTCGAACTAGCATACAGACGAGCAGACTTTTCGACTGGACTCGAGTCCGTCGGATAGATTTGAAAAATGTTTCAAATCTAAGTCCGTCCAACTTTTGAGAAAACAAAGTCCACTGGAGCCCACACACGATCGAATTGTCCGACGAAATCCCGTCCGCCGTGCAAAGTCTGCCGTAAAGTCCGACCGTGTGTTCGCGGCATTAGTGTATCCTCTGTGTTGAAATCTTCAATGTTGGCTCCCGGAGCTCCAGGGTTAAGAGGAAGAAAACCCTGATGGGTTTTACTTCCTCTTTATTCCCCTGCAAAGGCACTTACCTGCAAACAAAGCCTGCGATGTCCCTGCTGGTGGAAGAATCCATCTTCGCCCCTCTTCCTTCCGGGGCTGAAGGCATGCGCGTGGAAGCCACCAGTCATGGCACACGCTGGAGAAGAAACGGCATGGAGGGCCATTTCTTCACTGCTCATGCACCGATGACATAATCGGAGCACTACAAGGCAAATATCTCCTAAGCGGCGCACGTTTAAGAGATATTTTCAGTACATATAGGTAAGCTAGGTAATCTATCTATCAAATCTATCATAACCAAATAGAAAGAACATGACACAACAGCAAACCTGCCAAGAGACGGCCACACACCAAAACTCATGGACCGGGCAAGGAGGACATTGGGACTGGGAAACTGGTGAGAGTTGAGGGAAAGATGGATGATGCTAAATACAGGGATATTCTTGAGCAAAACCTGTACCACTCTGTGTGTGATTTGAGGCTAGGACAGAGGTTCATCTTCCAGCAGGACAATGACCCCAAACACACTGCTAAAGCAACACTTGAGTGGTTTAAGGGGAAACATGTAAATGTGTTGGAATGGCCAAGTCAAAGCCCAGACCCCAATCCAATAGAAAATCTGTGGTCAGACTTAAAGATTGCTGTTCACAAGCGCAAACCATCCAAATTGAAGGAGCTGGGGCAGTTTTGCAAGGAGGAATGGACAAAATCCCAGTGGTAATATGTAGCAAGCTCATAAAGACCTATCCAAAGCGACTTGGAGCTGTGATAGCCGCAAAAGGTGGCTCTACAAAGTATTGACTAGGGATGAGCCGAACACCCCCCTGTTCGGATCGCACCAGAACATGCGAACAGGAAAAAAGCTTGTTCGAACACGCGAACACCGTTAAAGTCTATGGGACACGAACATGAATAATCAAAAGTGCTAATTTTAAAAGCTAATATGCAAGTTATTGTCATAAAAAGTGTTTGGGGACCTGGGTCCTGCCCCAGGGGACATGGATCAATGCAAAAAAAAGTTTTAAAAACGGCCGTTTTTTCAGGAGCAGTGATTTTAATAATGCTTAAAGTCAAACAATAAAAGTGTAATATCCCTTTAAATTTCGTACCTGGGGGGTGTCTATAGTATGCCTGTAAAGGGGCGCATGTTTCCTGTGTTTAGAACAGTCTGACAGCAAAATGACATTTTGAAGGAAAAAACTCATTTAAAACTACCCGCGGCTATTGCATTGCCGACAATACACATAGAAGTTCATTTGATAAAAACAGCATGGGAATTCCCCAAAGGGGAACCCCGAACCAAAATTTAAAAAAAAAATGACGTGGGAGTCCCCCTAAATTCCATACCAGGCCCTTCAGGTCTGATATGGATATTAAGGGGAACCCCGGCCAAAATTAAAAAAAAAAAAATGACGTGGGTTTCCCCCTAAATTCCATACCAGACCCTTCAGGTCTGGTATGGATTTTAAGGGGAACCCCGCGCCAAAAAAAAAAAAAAAAAAAACGGCGTGGGGTCCCCCCAAGAATCCATACCAGACCCTTATCCGAGCACGCAACCTGGCAGGCCGCAGGAAAAGAGGGGGGGACGAGAGTGCGGCCCCCCCCTCCTGAACCGTACCAGGCCACATGCCCTCAACATTGGGAGGGTGCTTTGGGGTAGCCCCCCAAAACACCTTGTCCCCATGTTGATGAGGACAAGGGCCTCATCCCCACAACCCTAGCCGGTGGTTGTGGGGGTCTGCGGGCGGGGGGCTTATCGGAATCTGGAAGCCCCCTTTAACAAGGGGACCCCCAGATCCCGGCCCCCCCCTGTGTGAAATGGTAAGGGGGTACAAAAGTACCCCTACCATTTCACTAAAAAACTGTCAAAAATGTTAAAAATGACAAGAGACAGTTTTTGACAATTCCTTTATTTAAATACTTCTTCTTTCTTCTATCTTCCTTCATCTTCTGGTTCTTCTGGTTCTTCTGGCTCTTCTGGTTCTTCCTCCGGCGTTCTCGTCCAGCATCTCCTCCGCGGCGTCTTCTATCTTCTTCTCCTCGGGCCGCTCCGCACCCATGGCATGGGGGGGATGCTCCCGCTCTTCTCTTCATCTTCTTCATCTTCTTCTCTTCTTCTTTTCTTCTCTTCTTCTCTTCTTCATTTTCTTCTCCGGGCCGCTCCGCACCCATGCTGGCATGGAGGGAGGCTCCCGCTGTGTGACGGCGCTCCTCGTCTGACAGTTCTTAAATAACGGGGGGCGGGGCCACCTGGTGACCCCGCCCCCCTCTGATGCACGGGACATGACGGGACTTCCCTGTGGCATTCCCCGTGACGTCACAGGGAAGTCCCGTCAAGTCACCGTGCGTCAGAGGGGGGCGGGGTCACCGGGTGGCCCCGCCCCCCGTTATTTAAGAACTGTCAGACGAGGAGCGCCGTCACACAGCGGGAGCCTCCCTCCATGCCAGCATGGGTGCGGAGCGGCCCGGAGAAGAAAATGAAGAAGAGAAGAAAAGAAGAAGAGAAGAAGAGAAGAAAAGAAGAAGAGAAGAGCGGGAGCCTCCCCCCATGCCATGGGTGCGGAGCGGCCCGAGGAGAAGAAGATAGAAGACGCCTCGGAGGAGATGCTGGACGAGAACGCCAGAGGAAGAACCAGAAGAGCCAGAAGAACCAGAAGAACCAGAAGATAGTTACATAGTTACATAGTAGGTGAGGTTGAAAAAAGACACAAGTCCATCAAGTCCAACCTATGTGTGTGATTATGTGTCAGTATTACATTACATATCCCTGTATATTGCGGTCATTCAGGTGATTATCTAATAGTTTCTTGAAGCTATCAATGCTCCCCGCTGAGACCACCGCCTGTGGAAGGGAATTCCACATCCTTGCCGCTCTTACAGTAAAGAACCCTCTACGTAGTTTAAGGTTAAACCTCTTTTCCTCTAATTGCAATGAGTGGCCACGAGTCTTATTAAACTCTCTTCTGCAAAAAAGTTTTATCCCTATTGTGGGGTCACCAGTACAGTATTTGTAAATTGAAATCATATCCCCTCTCAAGCGTCTCTTCTCCAGAGAGAATAAGTTCAGTGCTCGCAACCTTTCCTCATAACTAAGATCCTCCAGACCCTTTATTAGCTTTGTTGCCCTTCTTTGTACTCGCTCCATTTCCAGTACGTCCCTCCTGAGGACTGGTGCCCAGAACTGGACAGCATACTCCAGGTGCGGCCGGACCAGAGTCTTGTAGAGCGGGAGAATGAAGGAAGATAGAAGGAAGGAAGATAGAAGAAAGAAGAAGTATTTAAATAAAGGAATTGTCAAAAACTGTCTCTTGTCATTTTTAACATTTTTGACAGTTTTTTAGTGAAATGGTAGGTACCCCCTTACCATTTCACACAGGGGGGGGCCGGGATCTGGGGGTCCCCTTGTTAAAGGGGGCTTCCAGATTCCGATAAGCCCCCCGCCCGCAGATCCCCACAACCACCGGCCAGGGTTGTGGGGATGAGGCCCTTGTCCTCATCAACATGGGGACAAGGTGTTTTGGGGGGCTACCCCAAAGCACCCTCCCAATGTTGAGGGCATGTGGCCTGGTACGGTTCAGGAGGGGGGGGCCGCACTCTCGCCCCCCCTCTTTTCCTGCGGCCTGCCAGGTTGCGTGCTCAGATAAGGGTCTGGTATGGATTTTTGGGGGGACCCCACACCGTTTTTTTTTTTTTTTTTTGGCGCGGGGTCCCCTTAAAATCCATACCAGACCTGAAGGGTCTGGTATGGAATTTAGGGGGAACCCCACATCATTTTTTTTTTTTAATTTTGGCCGGGGTTCCCCTTAATATCCATATCAGACCTGAAGGGCCTGGTATGGAATTTAGGGGGACTCCCACGTCATTTTTTTTTTTTAATTTTGGTTCGGGGTTCCCCTTTGGGGAATTCCCATGCCGTTTTTATCAATGAACTTCTATGTGTATTGTCGGCAATGCAATAGCCGCGGGTAGTTTTAAATGAGTTTTTTCCTTCAAAATGTCATTTTGCTGTCAGACTGTTCTAAACACAGGAAACATGCGCCCCTTTACAGGCATACTATAGACACCCCCCAGGTACGAAATTTAAAGGGATATTACACTTTTATTGTTTGACTTTAAGCATTATTAAAATCACTGCTCCTGAAAAAACGGCCGTTTTTAAAACTTTTTTTTGCATTGATCCATGTCCCCTGGGGCAGGACCCAGGTCCCCAAACACTTTTTATGACAATAACTTGCATATTAGCCTTTAAAATTAGCACTTTTGATTTCTTCCATAGACTTTTAAAGGGTGTTCCGCGGCATTCAAATTTGCCGCGAACACCCCAAATTGTTCGCTGTTCGGCAAACTTGCGAACAGCCAATGTTCGAGTCGAACATGAGTTTGACTCGAACTCGAAGCTCATCCCTAGTATTGAATTTAGGGGGGTGAATAGTTATGCACATTGAATTTTTCTGTTATTTTGTCCTATTTGTTGTTTGCTTCACAATAAAAAAAAAAAATCTTCAAAGTTGTGGGAATATTCTGTTAATTAATTGATGCAAATCCTCAAACAATCCATGTTAATTCCAGGTTGTGAGGCAACAAAACACGAAAAATGCCAAGGGGGTGAATACTTTTGCAAGGCACTGTATATATATATATATATATATATATATATATATATATATATATATATATATATATATATATATATATAGATATATATCTATAGATATAGATTTCTTGTACCAGTCTGGCTGGTTTAGTTATTACTTGTTTTCCCTTTCTCTATGTGCTATTATTTTACCATGCTTTGATACACAGGTTATGCCCTGTTCCATTGTCAATCACTGCTTTTGATTGTATTACATTGTGCCTTATCTTATAAATATCCCCCTCCCTAACCAGCCTTATCACTTTGAATAAGCGCAATCAGGGTAAAATGAGCCTGAGTAATATGGCTAAGCATTGGGACTGTTAGGACTTGTACACATGGTATGAAAATCAGAAGGGAAAAGTCTGAAGATGAGCTGTCTGTGGATTTTTGGATTGTTGGATTGACTTTTTCATCAGACAAAAGCTGGATGTCCTGGCTATAATTTTTTTGTCGGATGTGAACTCAACATCTGATTTTCAAATGGTCAGTACAGAAATCATCACACAAAAGTCGAAAGTACAAACACACATGCTCGGAATTTAAGGAACAAGCCGGTAGAGTTCGGTCTTGTAAACTACTGTTCGTAAACTAGAATTAACATTTGTGATGCGGCGATTGATGAAGCTGCTTTGCATGTAGTTATGTCAAACGTATTTTAAAAGGCATTTGTTTTGTAGGATCTGAAAATCACGAATCAACGCTCACCAAATTTCTACTAACATGAAATTAGCAGAAGGGGCCCAAAGGGTGGCGCTTGAGAAATGAACTTCTTCCTTATACTCTCATAGTACGTCACTATGTTTGTGTTTGTCAAACAACAATTTGCGGATAGTTAGTATGCTAGACAAAATCCTGCACACGTTCTTTTGACAAAAATCAGATGCTCAGTCGTCCAACAATCAAACCTAATGAAGGCATATTTTAGCTTGCTGTCCACCATTTTAGCTATACACCCCTGTAAAAATGTGTATCCATTTTAGAATAATATGTATATGTGACGTTTATGGAAAGTTAAGTTTCAATTTCTTGTAAATGGCCCAACTTCTTTTAAATGACGTGTAAGTCTTTTCCTGTTAGCCTTTTCCTGTTCTTAGTTTCTATATGAGTTATTAATATTCTATTTTTGCTTGTTTTAAAACATCCTGTATGTCTGTATCTTTACCATATATTAACGAAAGGGTTGGACTTTTGTTGTGATGTCATTCTCATTATATAAGTGGAAACATGGAAATAAACCGGCAGACCATTTTGAGAACTGCATGTATTGACTGCGTGTCATAACGTCTTGTCAAAGTGGTCTCCAGGCCTGATTGGGTTTGAAGGAACACTCTAGGCAGGATATCATACGAGGGTTCATTTGCTCCTAAAACATCCCTACACCCCACTAGTTGGTGTCAGAAGTGGGATGGTCATCATTATCTAAGTTCGGTGAGTCTGACTTAATTATTATTATTTCTCTTACCGTGACTTTTAGTTTATAAAAACGTTTCCCTACATGGGATTAACAGAAGGTATAATGTTAAAAACATTTATGTAAATGTATGAACCTCAGTAGAAGTCCGTTCGGGTGATGGAAGTGTAAGGAACTCTGAGATAGTTCCAAAGGAACTCTGAGATAGTTCCAAGGGGTTCTAAGAAGCCCAAAGTAATAAAGTACAGTACTGTAAGAAGTTTGATAAAGATATCTGATAGAGTGTGCCAGAAAAACCCAACCTCTTTGCTTAACTTTTCTATTGCTTAGAAGATAAAATAAGATATAAAATAAGATAATTTGTACGTGTATTGTGTGGATTTGGTCAGACGCTGTGAGGTGAGGTGGCATCCACCATTGTATTATTATGGGTCAGCTTTCAGGGAAGAAGATTCCCCCTCCAGATGCAGGAGAGACATGTAAATGTTATGTAGCCAGAATATGTGGAACTGATTATGTGTATATTAACCCATGGGTAGATAATCTGGCGGGATGGACTGAAACCATGAGGAGTAGTAACCCGTTTCCCGGACAGGGCGAAAATGATACTTTTCACATGGATATGATTAAGGGCCTTTGCTTGGGAGATAGGGAAGCCTTCCCATATTATACGGGAGACCCCCAATGGGATAAGGAATATATGAGGAAAGGTGGGGAAAATTGGTTATTGTATGCGGATAAGAAAATAAGAAAAAAAAGTCCAAATCCAAAGGACAAGGAAGCCCCAGGGTTACATGCTTGTGAGAAGAGACTTAAATCAGGTTTCCCGTCCCTAGTTCCATGTGCACTAGCTCTTGCGCCCTGCCACGCTCCTGTGCCCTGCCACCTCCACCTTATGTACCGCAGCCAAACAGGGGATCACCTAAACAAATATACCCCTCATTCTCAAAAGAGGATATGGAGTTTTTGGCTGCAGTCGCAGCAGTCCATCCATTTGAGAATAGAGTGCCACCTGCAGAGGCACCTTCTCTCCCTGCACCCGTTCCACAGCAGGGTGCAGTGGTGGATCAGGCACTGCCTGTGGTCCTACCAGAACCACAGGTTGCTGTCCCAATAGATCAGCCACCACCTATAGTTTCACAAATACAACAGCCGACCGGTGCTGCTTCCTCCACTATGGATGAGGAATTACCCAAGGCTAAAAAGACACCTGCGGAGGAACATAAACCAAAGATGCCCCGCGGACCCCATAGAGAAGATCCTGCCCAAACTAGGAGTATAACGCAGAAGTTAAAACAAGCTGCCGAGGGTCAGAGTACAAAACACGCAATTTTAAAACAGGCAGCTGACAGAGAGCAGCCGGAGGAAGAAGAGGAAGTAACTACGCAGTTAGTTATGCAGAATTTTACTTTCATGACTGTGGGTGATGTTCTGGTAATAAAGTCTATTGATATTGAGGATATTAATCGTATTATCAAACATTGCCCCAAACCTTCCACATCAGCTTTGGGGGCGATAACTTATTTAAAGAAAGCTTGTAAGGGTAGAAATTATACACAGGAAGATATAAGCATTATTATAGACAGTTTGGTGGGAACTACCTCCCCTTGGGATTGGACTAAAGTGCCCACCGTAAATGTCCTAGAGGCACCCACCACCAAGGCAGAGGCTAATTCCCTAAACACTGTTGAAGGAAGGAACCTTATGTGGGAAGAGCTAGAAAAGGAAATGAAAAGAGTTTTCATTAATAAGTCATCACTCCCTACTGCAGTAGCTTGCAAACAAAAATCATCAGTGTTGGAAATTTGGAAAAGATTTCAGGAAGTCTGGACACAAGATGCCGGACTTAACACTCAAGATGAAATGCACAGTCTTCTAATACAGACTTATCTTAGCAACCTGACCCCTAAATATGCACTCACAGTGAGACAGCAGATTTCAGACTGGGCTACAAAGAGTATGACTGATTTTCAAAAAACATTGACTGAAAAAGATGCAGCGGGATGTTTTGACATCCCCAAACACCAGTACTGACACATTACCAGGATAATTTCTCAGGAAATCAAAGGGGAAATTTTTACAAGAAAAGGGGACAGAACAGAGGGGGTTATAGAGGTGGATATAGGGGAAGAGGACGGCCACAAAGAGGGGACTTACAGCAAAGGCAACCTAAGACAGGGTGTTTTAACTACGGAGACCCCGGACATTGGAAAGCTCAATGCCCCTGGCATGACCAGGAGTGTATAAATTCAGGGCCACCCGCTGCCCCCACTCCCCCTCAGGCACCAACCCCAGTACAGCAGCAACATGGTGTTAAGTATCCCATTTCTTGGAAACAACAGCAGTCACAATGAAGCTGCCCGGAAGGTAGTATCCACTTGTCTCTCATTCTTATCATGAACAGCCTATAGTTTCATTGCTTGTAGATGGGCATGAGGTACCATTCTTGCCCGATAGTGGAGCGACATGTAGTACCATTAGCAAGGATTTTTTTAGGGGAGAGATCGTGGATGCTGAGCCTTCAATGGGAATAAATGGGATACTCACCAAAACTTTTAAAACACCCCCACTTTCACTGAGCACCCGTACTGGTGCTGATTGTGATCTCCAACATTGTTTCAGAATTATTGGTTCAGTCTTGCTGCAGTACGCGGATGATCTGCTACTCTGCAGCTTGACAAGGGAGGCCGCCATGGAGGATGAGAGAAATCTTTTGAAATGTCTTTTTGAAAGTGGTCATAAAGTGTCAAAGAAAAAGTTGCAATGGTGTCAGAAAACATTTGAATATCTAGGGTTTGTTCTCACAAAAGGAGAAAGAAGAATCAGTCATAAAAGAGCTATGGCTCTGATGGGTCTGCCCCGCCCACTCAACAGGAAGGACATGCTCAACTTCCTAGGTATGATTGGTTACTGCCGCCAATGGATACCTGACTGCTCTTACTATGACAATCTCCTGAGACAGGCCACAGGTTCAGATATGCCAGACTGTGTTAAATGGACAGATGAAATGTGTAATGCTTTTGTGTATTTGAAAAATGCTATGGTAACAGCCCCAGGACTTGGCCTTCCCAATTATAATGTGATGTTTTATTTGTATGCCAGGGAAAACAAGTATGGCAGGTGTCCTCGCTCAGGAGCATGGAGGCAAGCTTCGCCCTGTTGCTTTTTTCTCAAAGGTGGTACCGGTACCAGTTCAGGGCATGCCCGCATGTTTCAGAGCTTTAGCATCTTGTGCTATGGTGGTCGAGATGGCTGCAACTTTCACTTTGGGCCATGATACTACCTTGTATACTACTCATAATGTGTCCACATTACTGGGGAATATACATACGCAACACATGTCCGCCCAAAGGTTGAGCGGCTATGAGGTGATACTGTTGTCAAATCCAAAATTGCATATTAAATATGCTTCCCCTAATGCAGGCCCAGCTCCAATTTTAAATGCCCTGCTAGGATTAAAAAGAGAGCAGGATGAGGTGGTGCCACAACATGACTGCACCAACCTCATTCACCAAGACACATCTCCCAGACCTGACTTGTCCCCTATTGCTTTGCCAAATGTGAAAAATGTGTATGTGGATGAATCTTGTTCTAGGCCGAATGATCACACATATCATGCAGGATATGCGGTTGTGCAACTTCCAGATGTCATACTTGAGGCCAAACTTATCCCATATCAATCAGCACAAGCTGCAGAATTGATCGCATTTACCAGGGCATGCCAAATATTTGAAGGTCAAGATGTGAACATTTACACTGACTCCAAATATGGATCTGGCGTGGTATATGACTTTGGTGTCATATGGAGTAGGCGGAGTTTCATTGCAGCTGATGGAAAAAGCATCTCTCATTCCTCTCTAGTAGTGTCATTGTTAAAAGCCATTCAGTTGCCTAGAACTCTTGCCATAATACATTGCAGAGCACATACAGGCCAACAAACAGAGGTAGCTAGAGGAAATGCCCTAGCTGACTCAGCAGCCAGACAAGAAGCTCTCTGAATTACCTTGTTTTGACCATGTACTGTCTGACCTACAAGATTAAGCCTCAGAAGTCGACATGAGAGATTGGGAAAAAGTAGGTGCACAAATAGATCCAAAAACAGGACTTTTCTGCAAAGAGGGGAAGGTATGTATACCAATGGCAAGTGCATCACTATTTATTGCCCAGTATCATGGAATAGGTCACAGAGGCTGGAAGGCAACTTGTGAATTACTAGGCAAGGATTTTTACATTTCAGATCTCCCCTGGTTGACAAGGGATTATGGGGCTGATTTACAAACATGTTGGCACATTTGCGTGTGCAGGAATAGTTATTGCGACATGGCGCATACTTAAACAAATAGAAACCAGCTGGTGACTTGCGCCGGATGCGCGGAATCGTTGCACACATGGGCGCAGACACATTCTTAAATACAGAACAGACATCGGGCAGTTGCTCATTGTATTGCTGATCATGTTAATGAGCTTTTCCTTATCACATGGAGAATATTGCTTCCAGTTTTATTCCATTCATTCATTTCTTTTTGAAACAACTCAATAATCATTCTAGAGATCTTCCTCCAATCAACAACTGTGCGGATATTCCCTGGACTTGGATGTGAAATGTCATAATTGTCAAAATGTAATTGTGTGCATTTTATGGTGATAATAATCTATAATCATTGGTGGACCTGAAACATCCATGAAAACATCTGCAATACATGTCTGTGTATTATGCATTCTGGACAATTCATTTCCCCATACACTGTGCAATGTGATTGGATGATATATAAATCTACTCATCTATCTGAGCAATTATTTCCCCATACACTGTGCAATCTGATTGGATGACATTTACATCATTTGTCTGAGCAATTCTTTCCCCATACACTGTGCAATGTGTAAAGAGTTAATACCCAAAAACAGAAAGCAGCTTGTGTCTGGTGGTGTAGCTGATAGTAACTCCTATTCAGAATGTGTCAGCACAAAACCAGATGCAGTTCCGTGCGTTTTTTTCTGCACTGAGGCTGGATTCACACCTATGCATTTTTAGTGCTTTTTGCATTTTGCAGATTTGCACTACAGAACATGTTCCATAGGAAACAATGTTAAATGGACTGTACTGCAAATCTGCAAAATGAAAAAAGCACTAAAACTGCATAGGTGAGATTCAACCTCAGGGCCAGTTCACACCAGATGCAGTTCCATGCTGTTCCATTTTTTCTGAACCAATATAGTCAGTTCAGGTCAGTTTCTGCACCAGAAACTAATGCCGCGTACACACGAGCGGACTTTACGGCGGACTTTGCCCGGCGGACTGGATTTCGTCGGACAATTCGATGTGTGTGGGCTCCAGCGGACTTTGTTTTCTCAAAAGTTGGACGGACTTAGATTTGAAACTTGTTTAAAATTTATCCGTTGAAATCGAGTCCGGTCGAAAAGTCCGCCGTCTGTATGCTAGTTCGACGGACAAAAAGCCACGCTAGGGCAGCTATTGGCTACTGGCTATGAATTTCCTTGTTTTAGTCCGGTCATACGTCATCACGTACGAATTCGACGGACTTTGGTGGATTGTGTGTAGGCAAGTCCGTTCATTCACAAAGTCCGTCGGAAAGTACGTCGAAAAGTCCGCCGGGCAAAGTCCGCCGTAAAGTCCGCTCGTGTGTACGCGGCATTACTGCATGGTGTGAACTAGAGCCATTGGAATACATGGAAAACACTGTGCGTGCATTTTTAGTGCAGAAAAAAGCACACGGAACTGTGTCTGGTGTGAACTAGCACTAAAAATGCATGCAGTGTTTTCCATGTATTCCAATGGCTCTAGTTCACACCATGCAGTCAGTTTCTAGTCAGTTCCGGTGCAGAAAAAAGCGCTCGGAACTGCATCTGGTGTGAATTGGCCCTCAGAACTTTAGTTCTTAAAGAAACCAAAGGTAGTATTGTTGTAACCCCTTTTTTTGAACAAGCGTGAAAAATATATTGCTCACAAAGAGGGGAGTATTTCCAGCATATTATCTGTGTGATCATGTGTGTGTCTATGGGTAGTCCCCCCATGTATATTATCTGTGTGATCATGTGTGTGTCTATGGGTAGTCCCCCCATGTATATTATCTGTGTGATCATGTGTGTGTCTATGGGTAGTCCCCCCCCTCCCTATGTATATTATCTGTGTGATCATGTGTGTGTGTATGGGTAGTCCCCCCCTAATGTATATCAGTATGAAAGGGGTCTTCATATACAATCTGTGGCATGTAAACTCCCCCTCAATGTAAACCCAAGATAACAAAAAACAGGGAAAGTCTTTGGGGTTGATTTACTAAAGGTAAAGCCACTTTGCACTACAAGTGGAGTTGGTGGAGATCTGAGGGGGCCATGCAAGGAAAATAAAAAACAGCATCTTTGCTTCTACTTGATTAGATGATAAAATCACCAGTGCTTCCCCTCAGATTTTCAGCGACTACACTTGTATTGCAGAGTGGATTTGCCATTAATAAACCCCAAAATACCTAATAATTTGGGGTGTACACAACAAAGTGCTAGAGTGCAATTTGCCTAATGGGGACACTAGTTAGAGTGACCTGTGTGTCCCCAAAGAAAGTCATTGGTAGGGTTTTACCCTCACTTCCTGTTTAGCTATGTGACAGGAAGTGAAGCCAATTTGAAGAAAAGGGACACAAAGCCCAACCTAAAAAAGACAAGCAGGGGTTCTAACACTCACTTGGTTTCCCTCAAATGCCCAAAATTAGAATAGGATTGTCTGGAGCTCGATTTTAGTTCAGTGCTCTAAATCAGTGCTTCTCAACCCAGTCCTCAAGTACCCCCAACAGGCCATGTTTGCAGGTTTTCCTTCATCTTGCACAGGTGCTTTAAATCAGTCAATGGCTTTGTATTTTGGACAGCTAGTTTAGCCAAGATAAAATTCCCTAAACATGTCCTGTCGGGGGTACTTGAGAACTGAGGCTGAGAACCACTGCACTAAAATGGAAAATTTAATACTTACCTCTCTGTAATCTTTCCTGGTGCCTATCTATAGCAGCATATACACAATCCATACATATGCTACCATGAAGGCACCAGGAGAGTAACTTAGACAAAGCACACATTTTTGGGATTTTCCATGCCAATCAGCCTAGTTAAAGTGGGAGTCCCGAGAAATTTTTTTTTAAAGTCAGCAGCTGCAAATACTGCAGCTGCTGACCTTTAAAATAATTACACTCACCTGTCCCGGGGTCCAGCGATGTCGGCACCCGAGACCGAACCGTCCCTCAGTCCTCGGGTGCTGCCACTGCCATTCTCAGTGAGGGAATCAGGAAGTGAAGCGTTGCGGCTTCACTTCCCGGTTCCCTACTGCGCACGCACGAGTCGCGCTGCGCATTCTCAATGGTCCCAGCTATCTCCTGGGACCTGTGTGAAGGGGCGTGACTCCCGCGGGAGTCTATTCCTGGAAGTGGGTGCAGATACCTGTATTATACAGGTATCTGCACTCCCCTCCCCCCTGAAAGGTGCCAACTGTGGCACCGGAGGGGGGGAGGAATCCGATGAGCGGAAGTTACATTTTTGGGTGGAACCCCGCTTTAAGCTGTAGCTGGGAAATGTGTTGCATGAAAAGTAACAAAAAACACAAAACATAAAAATTTGCTACAAATTTTATTGGTCAACAAAACAGGACTTGGAAAAGAGCAAGAAAAGCAAAAAACACATGTATGTTAATTTGAGACACTAGAATATGGTTAACATGAGCTAAAAGGAGTGCGCCCACAAATGGATACCTATTAAGGAATTAAACATTAGTCAACATCTTGAGAACAATTTTGCAAAATAATGCAGCACAGACAATTAAATCAAAGTGAACAACCTACAAACGACACACATTGACATCAAATATATTTCAAGGGAAAATATCACCCGCCCAAAAAATACATTAAACCAAAGTAAAAAGAAAAACTTGCTCGAAAACACATCTGTTTTGCAAAGACATAAACAAAGTACATAGAGAAAATACATGTGTTACAAACTCGATAAAGACACCCAAATGTACTCTCTTGCCAGCCCACACCCCCCACCCCCCACACACACACACACACACACACAACACAACACAACACACACTCTTGCCTCTTTTCATGGCAAGGTAAAGAATGCTATCTGCAAGCTTTATATAACATAGGTTTGTGTGCTAATGAGGCAATTGAAAACACATGCACAGTCCACGAAACACACAAGATGCAGGTTCACCCAATGTAGAGAGAACTTCAAAGTGGGTACACCTGTTAAAGATGTCCTAAAATTACTAACCCAAAAAACACACTCTCTGAGCATGCCCAGAAACATCCAAGTCCACACATAGTAGTTACATAGTAGGTGAGGTTGAAAAAAGACACAAGTCCATCAAGTCCAACTTATGTGTGTGATTATGTGTCAGTATTACATTGTATATCCCTGTATGTTGCGGTCGTTCAGGTGATTATCTAATAGTTTCTTGAAGCTATCAATGCTCCCCGCTGAGAACACCGCCTGTGGAAGGGAATTCCACATCCTCTTACAGTAAAGAACCCTCTACGTAGTTTAAGGTTAAACCTCTTTTCTTCTAATTGTAATGAGTGGCCACGAGACTTATTAAACTCTCTTCTGCGAAAAAGTTTTATCCCTATTGTGGGGTCACCAGTACAGTATTTGTAAATTGAAATCATATCCCCTCTCAAGCGTCTCTTCTCCAGAGAGAATAAGTTCAGTGCTTCCAACCTTTCCTCATAACTAAGATCCTCCAGACCCTTTATTAGCTTTGTTGCCCTTCTTTGTACTCGCTCCATTTCCAGTACATCCTTCCTAAAGACTGGTGCCCAGAACTGGACAGCATACTCCAGGTGCGGCCGGACCAGAGCCTTGTAGAGTGGGAGAATTATTGTTTTATCTCTTGCGTTGATCCCCCTTTTAATGCATGCCAATATTCTGTTTGCTTTATTAGCAGCAGCTTGGCATTGCATGCCATTGCTGAGCCTATCATCTACTAGGACCCCCAGGTTCCTTTTCCATCCTAGATTCCCCCAGAGGTTCTCCCCCAGTGTATAGGTTGCATTCATATTTTTGCCACCCAAATGCATTATTTTACATTTTTCTACATTGAACCTCATTTGCCATGTAGTCGCCCACCCCATTAATTTGTTCAGGTCTTTTTGCAAGGTTTCCACATCCTGCGGAGAAGTTATTGCCCTGCTTAGCTTAGTATCATCTGCAAATACAGAGATTGAACTGTTTATCCCATCCTCCAGGTCGTTTATAAACAAATTAAATAGGATTGGTCCCAGCACAGAACCCTGGGGAACCCCACTACCCACCCCTGACCATTCCGAGTACTCCCCATTTATCACACACACACACACACACACAAAAAACTAAAGTCACTGAGCATGCCCAGACCAACCCAAATGCAGCTAACACCAAATAAGCCACCCCCTGTCCAAAATTAAACACATCATCCAGCATGTTCTTAACCACTTCAGCCCCGGAAGGATTTACCCCCTTCCTGACCAGAGCACTTTTTACAATTTGGCACTGCGTCGCTTTAACTGCTAATTGCGCCGTCATGCAATGCTGTACCCAAACGAAATTTGCGTCCTTTTATTACCACAAATAGAGCTTTCTTTTGATGGTATTTGATCACATCTGTCATTTTTTTTTTTTGCGCTATAAACGGAAAAAGACCGAAAATTTTGAAAAAAAATGATATTTTCTACTTTTTGTTATAAAAAAAAATCCAATAAACTAAATTTTAGTCATACATTTAGGCCAAAATGTATTCGGCCACATGTCTTTGGTAAAAAAAAAGTCAATAAGCGTATATTTATTGGTTTGCGCGAAAGTTATAGCGTCTACAAGCTAGGGTATATTTTCTGGAATTTACACAGCTTTTAGTTTATGACTGCCTATGTCATTTCTTGAGGTGCTAAAATGGCAGGGCAGTACAAAACCCCCACAAATGACCCCATTTTGGAAAGTAGACACCCCAAGGAAATTGCTGAGAGGCATGTTGAGCCCATTGAATATTCATTTTTTTTGTCCCAAGTGATTGAATAATGACAAAAAAAAAAAAAATTACAAAAAGTTTTTACTAAACGATATATTGCTCACACAGGCCATATGTGGAATTGCACCCCAAAATACATTCAGCTGCTTCTCCTGAGTACGGGGATACCACATGTGTGGGACTTTTTGGGAGCCTAGCCGCGTACGGGGCCCCGAAAACCAATCACCGCCTTCAGGATTTCTAAGGGCGTACATTTTTGATTTCACTCCTCACTACCTATCACAGTTTTGAAGGCCATAAAATGCCCAGATGGCACAAAACCCCCCAAATGACCCCATTTTGGAAAGTAGACACCCCAAGCTATTTGATGAGAGGCATGGTGAGTATTTTGCAGCTCTCATTTGTTTTTGAAAATGAAGAAAGACAAGAAAAAACATTTTTTTTTCTTTTTTCAATTTTCAAAACTTTGTGACAAAAAGTGAGGTCTGCAAAATACTCACTATACCTCTCAGCAAATAGCTTGGGGTGTCTACTTTCCAAAATAGGGTCATTTTGGGGGGGGTTGAACTGTCCTGGCATTTTATGCACAACATTTAGAAGCTTATGTCACACATCACCCACTCTTCTAACCACTTGAAGACAAAGCCCTTTCTGACACTTTTTGTTTACATGAAAAAATTATTTTTTTTGCAAGAAAATTACTTTGAACCCCCAAACATTATATATTTTTTTAAAGCAAATGCCCTACAGATTAAACAGTATTTGCACAGCGATTTTTCAAACACATTTTTGGGGGAAAAAACACACTTTTTTAAATTTTAATGCACTAAAACACACTATATTGCCCAAATGTTTGATGAAATAAAAAAGATGATCTTAGGCCGAGTACATGGATACCAAACATGACATGCTTTAAAATTGCGCACAAACGTGCAGTGGCAACAAAATAAATACATTTTTAATAGCCTTTACAGGTTACCACTTTAGATTTACAGAGGAGGTCTACTGCTAAAATTACTGCCCTCGATCTGACCTTCGCGGTGATACCTCACATGCATGGTGCAATTGCTGTTTACATTTGACGCCAGACAGACGCTTGCGTTCACCTTAGCACGAGAGCAGGGGGGGACAGGGGTGCTTTTTTTTTTTTCTTTATTATTTGTTTGCTTTTTTATCTTATTTTTAAACTGTTCCTTTCATATTTTTTTTTTAATCATTTTTATTGTTATCTCAGGGAATGTAAATAACCCCTATGATAGCAATAGATAGTGACAGGTACTCTTTTTTGAAAAAAATTGGGGTCTATTAGACCCTAGATCTCTCCTCTGCCTTCAAAGCATCTGACCACACCAAAAATGCTTTCCCAATTTCCCAATGATGCTGTTTACTTCCGGTTTCTTAGGCCATAGAAATGTTTGGAGCCACTCTGGTCTCTGATCAGCTCTATGGTCAGCTGGCTGAATCACCGGCTGCATTCTCAGGTTCCCTGTTGAGACAGGAGAGCCAGAGAAAAACGGAAGACGGTGGGGGGGGGGCATTCCCTCCCACTGCTTGTAGCCGCTAGGATTGCTTTTACATGAAAGCCGATCGCTGGCTGAAAAGAATGATACCAAGATTATACCTAAACCTGCAGGCATCATTCTGGTATAACCACTCAAAGTCGTGAATGGCATACCTGAAGACAAAAAAATGGTTAGCAATAAAACACAGTAAACAGTAAAGTATAAAAAATTGCATACCTGAAAAGCAAACATGATAAAACATAATAACAATAAAACATTGCAGAATAGAATACAGTAAAAAAGAGCAGAACAATAGAGAGAGAATAGAGAGAGAGAGAGAACAATGAAACGACAACTATTATTTTTTATTTTATATATATATATATTTTTTTTTTACACTTTTTTTTGTAACTAACTTTTATAACTGTAACCGGTTCCAGGTTCGAGTCTCTCAAAATGCGATGGCATCTTGGGAGATCCTGTGAAAGTGTGCCTAGTCTGTGCAATGCTGTACCCTACGCTAATAACTAGTGCATGGTAGCGTTTAAAACATTTGCCAATGCAAAGACCAGGATTGTCAGGACAGGAGGGAAAATAATAGCGGGTGTCACACCTATATCCGCGCTTGCTGCAGACACAACATCTTTTTTGGGGGGGTTCGTTGGGTAGGGGTACTCGGGAGGACATAAAGAAAATGCCTCTCATGCAGCCGACTGCATTTGGTTGGGGTTGTGAATGGGGGAAATACGGGTGCTGCAGTAGTGGTAGGTTCCCAATTAGGATTGGCGAATGCAGCAGGAAGGGCACTATGGGCACGACGGGCCTGTTTGTCTTCTTCTTGGTGGCAGTGGGACACTACTTGTGCTTGCCACCTCACCAGCTTGAACTGCACTTATGGGACTCACCACGTCAACAAGTGTTACTGCAGTGCTGGTTTGACTACGACCGGGGTGTACTAGGCAGATGGTGCTTGCCAGTTCACCAAAATGCTACCAAAAAAACTGTTAGCGATCGCAGGGATCAGGCCTGACTCTGCGAATGCTGCAGTTATGCATTTAGTGTTTTGTAAGTGACAGTGATCGATCGATACTGCACTTGGGTGGGCTGGGCTGGGCCGGGCGGAGGGGCAAAACACAGGTGCTAGCAGGTATCTGGGCTGATCCCGCTAACGCTGCGTTTTTGGGAACCCTAAACTGCTGGGGATGCTAGTATAGATCTGATCAGGTCAGATATTGATCTTTTCAGATACTATACCACTAAGGGAGGTGTACGGTGCGTGCATGGGTGTTAGCGGTACTGCTGCTAACCTGACGCTGCCTGGGGCTAGTGTTTGCCAGTTCACCAAAACGCTTCCAAAAATTGTTAGAGATCGCAGGGATCAGGCCTGACTTTGTGAACGCTGCAGTTATGCGTTTAGTGTTTTGTAAGTGACAGTGATCGATCGATACTGCACTTGGGTGGGCTGGGCTGGGCCGGGCAGAGGGGCAAAACACAGGTGCTAGCAGGTATCTGGGCTGATCCTGCTAACACTGCATTTTTGGGAACCCTAAACTGCTGGGGACGCTAGTATAAATCTGATCGGATCAGATATTGATCCGTTCAGATACTATACCACTAAGGGCAGGACCGGATTAACATAGGGGCTCATGGAGCTGCAGCTCCAGGCCCCTGCCTTAAAATTGGCCCGCTCAGCCAGCAGTATAAGCCCAATTTTCTCCTGTCCATAAACTTCTATGGGACAGGAGAAGCTGTGTATAAATGTAGGGGTGTCTGGCTCTACCTGTGTTTGCTCACTGTGTTTATTACAATATCACAGTGCACATTTCCCCCCTACACAAATGGGAGAGGCTGAGTCGGCTCTGCCTTTCCCCTCCCCTTTCTCACTCTGTGAAGTCTGTGGCTGTGCTGTGAAGGAGCCGTGTGGGTGGGAAATTATGAACAGAACACCAGCAGATATCTCTGAGTGATCAGCCTCCAGGGACCATCCAAATGTGAGCAAAGTGACTCTTATCTCCCTTCCCTTCGTTTTTAACTTATTCCTCCAGCAGTAGCTCTCATAACTGCAGCCAAAGTGTTTAGAATTGTGTCCTCAGCTTGTGGTAGTGCTCGGTCCCTTGTGCTTTTAGGTGGGTTCACACTGGTTTGCTATGTTTTGGCCCATTGCTGGTGTATCCACAGTTTTCCTGTGTTTTACCCACAGTCCTATCGATTTCTATTAGGTTGTGTGTTTTTTTCTGAAAGCGCACCATTATCTTTGGCGCACTCTCAGAAAATGCAGCAAAAACCTGCAACCTAATATATATCGATAGGACTGCAAGCTAAAACTGCAGATACACAAGCAGTGTGGCCGACTGCAGCGCACCAGTGTGAGCCCAAAGGCTTGTTCACACCCCCCTGTAGAACTTGGTCTGATCAATACTCTTGGTATACACACACACATGGCCATACCATCCCAGATCAGGAGGGGTGGAGGCTCCAGGGCTTTGATTGACAGGCTGCTGGTGGCAAGTGGCACACTGTATCTGGTGGCAGGCTGCTGGTGGCAAGTGGCACACCGTATCTGGTGGCAGGCTGCTGGTGGCAAGTAGCACACTGTATCAGGTTGAAGGCTGCTGGTGGCAAGTGGCACACTGTATCTGGTGACAGGCTGCTTGTGGCAAGTGGCACACTGTATCTGGTGGCAGGCTGCTGGTGGCAAGTGGCACACTGTATCTGGTGGCAAGTGGCACACCGTATCTGGTACATACTGCTTGTGGCAAGTGGCACACTGTATCTGGTGGCAGGCTGCTGTTGGCAAGTGGCACACTGTGTCTTGTGGGTGGCAAGTGGCACACTGTATCTGGTGGCAAGTGGCACACTGTATCTGGTGGCATGCTGCTTGTGGCAAGTGGCACACTGTATCTGGTGGCAAGTGGCACACTGTATCTGATGGCAGGCTGCTTGTGGCAAGTGGCACACTGTATCTGGTGGCAAGTGGCACACTGTATCTGGTGGCATGCTGCTGGTGGCAAGTGGCACACTGTATCTGGTGGCAAGTGGCACACTGTATCTGGTGGCAGGCTGCTGGTGGCCAGTGGCACACTGTATCTGGTGGCAGGCTGCTGTTGGCAAGTGGCACACTGTGTCTGGTGGGTGGCAAGTAGCACACTGTATCTGGTGGCAAGTGGCAAAATGTATCTGGTGGCAAGTGGCACACCATATCTGATGGCATGCTGCTTGTGGCAAGTGGCACACTGTATCTGGTGGCAGGCTGCTTGTGGCAAGTGGCACACTGTATCTGGTGGCAAGTGGCACACCGTATCTGGTGGCAGGCTGCTGGTGGCAAGTGGCACACTGTATCTGGTGGCAAGTGGCACACCGTATCTGGTACATGCTGCTTGTGGCAAGTGGCACACTGTATCTGATGGCAGGCTGCTGTTGACAAGTGGCACACTGTGTCTGGTGGGTGGCAAGTAGCACACTGTATCTGGTGGCAAGTGGCAAACTGTATCTGGTGGCAAGTGGCACACCGTATCTGATGGCATGCTGCTTGTGGCAAGTGGCACACTGTATCTGGTGGCAGGCTGCTGACTGTATCCGGTGGCAGGCTGCTGGTAGCAGGTGGCACACTATATCTGGTGGCAGGCTTCTGTTGGCAAGTGGCACACCATATCTGATGGCAGGCTGCTAGTGGCAAGTGGCACACTGTATCTGGTGGCATGCTGCTGGTGGCAAGTGGCACACCATATCTGGTGGCATGCTGCTGGTGGCAAGTGGCACACTGTATCTGGTGGCAGGCTGCTGGTGGAAAGTGGCACACTGTGTCTGGTAGCAGGCTGTGGGTGGCAAGTAGCACACTGTATCTGGTGGCAGGCTGCTGGTGGCAAGTGGCACACTGTATCTGGTGGCATGCTGCTGGTGGCAAGTGGCACACTGTATCTGGTGGCATGCTGCTGGTGGCAAGTGGCACACTGTATCTGGTGGCAGGCTGCTTTTGAGTGAATGAATGAATGAATGATTTGTAAAGCGCTGCAAATGCGAACTGAATCGCCTCAAGGCGCTGATGCATTGTGTTGTCAAGCTTCACTAGATGAGGTAGGTCTTGAGTTTTTTCCTGAAAGCCAGATGGTTTTCTTCCATGCGGATGTGAGTCGGAAGAGAGTTCCATAGCCGAGGTCCCTGGACTGCAAATCTTCGTTCTCCCCTTGCTTTGTAGCGGTATTTGGGAACGAGGGGGAGGTTTTGGCTAGATGATCGCAGATTCCGATTCGGTGTGTAATGTTTTATTTTCTCTTGGAGGTATTGAGGGGCGTTTCCATGTATGCATTTGTGGGTGAGGCAGAGGGTCTTGAAAGTGATCCGATTCTTTACTGTTAGCCAATGTAGGCTCCTCAAGGATGGGGAGATGGACTCCCAGGGTTTTTTTCCTGTTATTAGTCTTGCCGCTGCGTTTTGCATGGCCTGTAGGCGCGTAAGCTGATATTGGGGTAATCCTAGGTAGAGTGAGTTTGCGTAATCGAGACGGGAATTAATGATTAATGATTGTTGTTAATTGATTAATGATTGTTCCAACTACTGCTGGTCTGTCCTCTTCTGGGACGAAGGGGATGAGTCTGCGTAACTTGCGGAGGAGATGGTGCGATCCACTAACTACTGATCCTATTTGCGCATCCATTGTCATTTCTGGGTCCAAGATAATACCAAGACTTTTTGCCTTGGTGCTCGGAGAAATGATCTGTCCGAAGATGGCGGGGGGTGTCCATGGAGTCTTGGTTTTGGGATTTTGGTTAGCGTGTAGGTAGAGAATAGGGATGAGCCGAACACCCCCCTGTTCAGTTCGCACCAGAACATGCGAACAGGAAAAAAGTTTGTTCGAACACGTGAACACCGTTAAAGTCTATGGGACAGGAACATGAATAATCAAAAGTGCTAATTTTAAAGGCTAATATGCAAGTTATTGTCATAAAAAGTGTTTGGGGACCTGGGTCCTGTCCCAGGGGACATGGATCAATGCAAAAAAAAGTTTTAAAAACGGCCGTTTTTTCAGGAGCAGTGATTTTAATAATGCTTAAAGTCAAACAATAAAAGTGTAATATCCCT
Source organism: Aquarana catesbeiana (assembly GCF_042186555.1). Lineage (NCBI taxonomy): Eukaryota > Metazoa > Chordata > Amphibia > Anura > Ranidae > Aquarana > Aquarana catesbeiana. Next base: position 939,241,134 of record NC_133324.1, read on the forward strand.
TTAAATTTCATACCTGGGGAGTGTCTATAGTATGCCTGTAAAGGGGCGCATGTTTCCTGTGTTTAGAACAGTCTGACAGCAAAATTACATTTTGAAGGAAAAAACCCATTTAAAACTACCCGCGGCTATTGCATTGCCGACAATACACATAGAAGTTCATTGATAAAAATGGCATGGGAATTCCCCAAAGGGGAACCCCGAACCAAAATTTAAAAAAAAAAAATGTTGATGAGGACAAGGGCCTCATCCCCACAATCCTGGCCGGTGGTTGTGGGGGTCTGCGGGCGGGGGGCTTATCGGAATCTGGAAGCCCCCTTTAACAAGGGGACCCCCAGATCCCGGCCCCCCCTGTGTGAAATGGTAAGGGGGTACTTACCCCTACCATTTCACTAAAAAACTGTCAAAAATGTTAAAAATGACAAGAGACAGTTTTTGACAATTCCTTTATTTAAATGCTTCTTCTTTCTTCTATCTTCCGTCATCTTCTGGTTCTTCTGGCTCTTCTGGTTCTTCCGGCATTCTCGTCCAGCATCTCCTCTGCGGCGTCTTCTATCTTCTTCTCCTCGGGCCGCTCCGCACCCATGGCATGGGGGGAGGCTCCCGCTCTTCTCTTCCTCTTTTCTTCTCTTCTTCATTTTCTTCTCCGGGCCGCTCCGCACCCATGCTGGCATGGAGGGAGGCTCCCGCTGTGTGACGGCGCTCCTCGTCTGAAAGTTCTTAAATAAAGGGGGCGGGGCCACCAGGTGACCCCGCCCCCCTCTGACGCACGGTGACTTGACGGGACTTCCCTGTGACGTCACGGGGAATGACACAGGGAAGTCCCGTCATGTCCCGTGCGTCAGAGGGGGGCGGGGTCACCGGGTGGCCCCGTCCCCCGTTATGGTGGCCCCGTCCCCCGTTATTTAAGAACTGTCAGACGAGGAGCGCCGTCACACAGTGGGAGCCTCCCTCCATGCCAGCATGGGTGCGGAGCGGCCCGGAGAAGAAAATGAAGAAGAGAAGAAGAGAAGAAAAGAAGAAGAGAAGAGCGGGAGCCTCCCCCCATGCCATGGGTGCGGAGCGGCCCGAGGAGAAGAAGATAGAAGACGCCGCGGAGGAGATGCTGGACGAGAACACCAGAGGAAGAACCAGAAGAGCCAGAAGAACCAGAAGAACCAGAAGATGAAGGAAGATAGAAGAAAGAAGAAGCATTTAAATAAAGGAATTGTCAAAAACTGTCTCTTGTCATTTTTAACATTTTTGACAGTTTTTTAGTGAAATGGTAGGGGTAAGTACCCCCTTACCATTTCACACGGGGGGCGGGATCTGGGGGTCCCCTTGTTAAAGGGAGCTTCCAGATTCCGATACCGGCCAGGGTTGTGGGGATGAGGCCCTTGTCCTCATCAACATGGGGACAAGGTGTTTTGGGGGGGGCTACCCCAAATCACCCTCCCAATGTTGAGGGCATGTGGGCTGGTACGGTTCCGGAGGGGGGGGCCGCACTCTCATCCCCCCTCTTTTCCTGCGGCCTGCCAGGTTGCGTGCTCGGATAAGGGTCTGGTATGGATCTTGGGGGGACCCCACGCCGTTTTTTTTTTTTTTTTTGGCGCGGGGTTCCCATTAGGTCTGGTATGGAATTTAGGGGGACTCCCACGTCATTTTTTTTTTTTTAATTTTGGTTCGGAGTTCCCCTTTGGGGAATTCCCATGCCGTTTTTATCAATGAACTTCTATGTGTATTGTCGGCAATGCAATAGCCGCGAGTAGTTTTAAATGGGTTTTTCCTTCAAAATGTCATTTTGCTGTCAGACTGTTCTAAACACAGGAAACATGCGCCCCTTTACAGGCATACTATAGACACCCCCAGGGTACGAAATTTAAAGGGATATTACACTTTTATTGTTTGACTTTAAGCATTATTAAAATCACTGCTCCTGAAAAAACGGCCGTTTTTAAAACTTTTTTTTGCATTGATCCATGTCCCCTGGGGCAGGACCCAGGTCCCCAAACACTTTTTTATGACAATAACTTGCATATTAGCCTTTAAAATTAGCACTTTTGATTTCTCCCATAGACTTTTAAAGGGTGTTCCGCGGCATTCGAATTTGCCGCGAACACCCCAAATTGTTCGCTGTTCGGCGAACTTGCGAACAGCCAATGTTCAAGTTGAACATGAGTTCGACTCGAACTCGAAGCTCATCCCTAGTAGAGAAGTTCTGTTTTTGACCCGTTGAGTTTGAGGGAACTAATGGTCATCCAGTCATCTATTGAAGTGAGGCATTTCTCTAGTTGCTGATGGTGGTCTTTTTGTCCGGTGATCCGAAAGTAGATTTGGGTATCGTCTGCGTATGAGTGGAAGCAGAGGTCTGATTTTCTGATGATATTGAGGAGAGGGAGGATGTAAATGTTGAATAGCACTGGCGACAAGGGGGAGCCCTGAGGGACTCCACAGGAGATTGCCTGGGTTTCCGAGGTAATTGCTCCTAGTTTCACTGTCTGCGAGCGATTCTCTAGGAAGGATGCAAACCATTTTAGACTAGACTCTGTGGCTCCTGCTACTTCTATGAGCCGGACAAGTAGGGTATTGTGGTCCACTGTGTCAAATGCTGCGCTGGGGTCTAACAATACCAGGAGACACGAATCTCCGTCATTTGCTGCTTCGAGTGCATCGTCCCATATTTTTGGAAGTCCTGTTTCTGTGCCATGGCCTGGGCGGAAACCTGATTGTAGAGTGTCCAGAAGTTGATGAGTGTCAAGATGGCGTTGTAGCTGTTGTACTACCGCTTTCTCCATAATCTTGGAGACGATGTTGAGGCTTGTTATCGGTCGGCGGTGGTTGGGGTCTTTAGGGTCAAGATTGGGCTTCTTTAGCAGGGGTTTGACGATGCCTTGCTTGAGGGTGGTTGGTACGATCCCTTCTTTGAATGACTGATTTATGAGGAGTGTTATAGTTGGAGCCAGGATGTCGGCGCATTCTTTCAGGAGTTTCGTGGGAATGATGTCGTTTGGTGATGTGCTGTCTCGAAGGCTTCTCATAATGTTTTTTGTCGTGTCAGTGGTGATTGGGCTCAAGAAGAAGTCTGGCGGTTATGTGCTGTTCACGTCCATGTCTTCTTTTTGTCTTGATTGGGTAAGGTTGGTTGCTTTTTTCTGTTGAATTGATTCCCGAATGCTGTCGATTTTGTCAATGAAAAAATCAGCTAGCTCATTGCAGTATTCTTGAGTATCATTTACTGGGGGCTCTAAGCAGGTTGGGTTCATTGATATTTTGAAAAGTTCCCGCGGCCGGTTTAAGGCGGTTGAGATGGTGTTCGAGAAAAGTTCTTTTTTGGCTGTGAAAATCGCTTTGTGGTATTTCACAGTGAGTATTTTGTAGTTTGTATGGTTTTCCATGGTGGGATTTCTTCTCCACGTTCTTTCCGCTCTTCTACGTAGCGTGAGGGTGCCGTTGAACCATCTCGAGTTTTTTTTTGCGGATGAGTGTTCTGCGTTTTGGCGCTACTGAGTCTGCTGTTTGTAGTAGAGCCTTGTTTAGGGAGTTGAGTGTTTGTTCCGTTGACAAGTCTATGTTTAATGATTGTATTTTGTTTGATAGTGTGGTTTTAAAGAGTTCAGAATGCAGTTTCTTCCGGGATCTGTTCCAGTGTGTTGTTGTTGAGTGTTTCTGTTTTTGGAGGATGGAGTTGGTGGTGATATTGAATTTGATGGCGTAGTGGTCCGTCCATGGTAGTGGAGTGTTGTCGGATATGCTGATGTCCATGTTCTGTTGAAAGATGAGGTCTAGGGTATGTCCTGAACCATGCGTGGGAGTTTTTATCAGCTGCTGAAGACCTAGCTCTTCCAGTTGGTTGATGCAGGTGGTCGCAATAGGATCTTGGGAGGAGTTTGCCCAAAGGTTAAAGTCTCCAAGTACCAGAAGGTTTTTGGTTTTCAGGGTGTGCATTGAGATGAATTCCGTAAATGGTGTGAGGAGATTAGTCTTTGGTCCTGGTGGTCTGTAGCATAGTAATATGTGATTGGTGTTTTGGGGTGTAGTTTGAAGTTGCAGGGGGAGTATCCCCATGAAATGCACTGTGAGGTTGGTTTGGTAACGGCAAGATGCGATTTGAAGATCACTGCTAGGCCTCCTTCTTTTTTTCCTGTTCTGTGCTCGGTAAGGATGCTGTAGTTCTCTGGTACCAATTCAGTTAGAATGGTGTTGCAGTCTGATGTTAGCCAACTTTCTGTAATGAAGAGGCAGTCTATGTTGTTGTCGATGATGAAGTTGTGGATTTCTAGTCTGTGTTTTACTGCAGATCTCGTATTAATCAGGGCGCATGCTAGTTGTTGTAGTTGGATTGGTGTCTCTCTGTATTTGATAGTAGCTTGTAGGTTGGTTCTCAGTAATTTTTCTTTTCTTAGTCTTTTTTGAGTGGCGATTGGTAGCGTTGAACCAATGTTTCTTAGCCTGTGGAGTGCATCTGCGGTGTACTTGAGATTACACATGGTGATGCAAGAGGGTTGCTGAAGGAGGGTGATGGAGGCTGCTTACCACCCTCCCTGTTGATCCAGAGGAAGGCAAAAAAACCTCTGACTGAGCTGGTCAATTGCTACAGCAGCAGGAAAAATTCCTTCCTGACCTCCCGAGGGGCGATCGGCTCAAGGACCCTGGATCAACAGCTGTGGTACCCCGGTGGCTTACCTGTGCAGGCCGGTCTGGAGGATGATGGTGGGGGTGGGGGTAAGGGGATATGGCCGCTACTTACCGGTTAGCATGATGCTGCGACTGGGTTTAGGCGGGACTTAAGATGGACACTGGTCTGGTCCAGTGTTTCCGGTGGTAGGCTGTGCCCACGCAGTGAAATCAATGTAGAGGAGGGGGTGTTCCAGATGTGGGTGCTGAGTGGCTGGAGCTAGGCCGCAGCCGTGGTCTGTCCCCCCAGTCTATCAGCTAGAGAGCGGGTAATTGGACGGCGGCTGCGGTGGTGCCCCTGGTGGGCTGAGGGAGGGGGGGTGAGGGATGGTGATCTTTGCCTGGAGGGGGGGTGGTCCCGGTACTAACCTGCTGGGGGGGGGGTACGGGCTGAGGATTCGGCCACACTGGGGGAACCAAGATGGCTGACGGGATGGATCTGAGCCACGGGTTGTCCAGAAGCTCGCTCTCTGGAGGTTGCAGGTCCTGTGAAGGATGGTGGTAGGTCCTAGTACTACCTGCCTGGGGGGTCCGTGGAGGTGGTGAACACAGCCGAGTGGGTGGACCAAGATGGCCGACGGCCAAGGCCCGGGCCATGGTGGGAGTGCTGCGGTGGAGGGGGGAGTATGGTGGTGGGGATGCTGGTGACCTGGGCTGGGGGTCCGCTGGGTCCGAGGTCCTGGTGGTGTTGCTGGGTGTCTGGCTGATCTCCGGGTGGCGGAGTGCTGTGGCCTCGGGAGGGAGGACCAAGATGGCCGCCGGCTAGGCCTGAGCCGCGCCTGTCCGGTTGTTTCTGATACCGGCGCGACTACAGGCCCGTCCGGATGGCGATGGGGGTTGGATCGCTCTGAAAGGAGGTGATCCTAGGGCCTGGTGGCCGGCCCACCGATCCGGTTATGGGCGGGGGGAGCGGCACGACGGTCCTGGCCCGGTGCTAGGCTGAAGGAGTTTCCTAATGGCGCTCAGCCGATCGCCGGGTGTCCTGCAGGAAGGGCCTGTACGGCTGCCGGTTGGGACTTGGGTTCCGGATGGAAGGCGGTGGATACCCGGTGAGTGGGTGGGGGGCCCCGTAGGTTCCCCTGGGGAGTCCGGGAATGGTCCTGGGATAGCTGCAGCCAAAAGGCTGGGGCTGCTGGATGGCTGGAGTTTGCTGACTCAACGTCTGCTCTCTCCTAACAATGCTGCAACAACACTGACACTGTCCGGAGCAGGTCACATGTCAGGTGTGCAGGTGGCACACCATATCTGGTGGCAGGCTGCTTGTGGTAGGTGGCACAGTGTATCTGGTGGCAAGTGGCACACCGTATCTGGTGGCAGGCTGCTGGTGGCAAGTGGCACACTGTATCTGGTGGCAGGCTGCTGGTGGGAAGTGGCACACTGTATCTGGTGACAAGCTGCTGTCGCAAGTGGCAAACTGCATCTAATGGCAGGCTATGGGTGGCATCTGGCGGCAGGCGATGGTGGCAAGTGACATGCTGCATCTGGTGGCAAGTGACAAGCTCAGGTTCCCACTGATTCTGCATCATGGTGAGTTGAACTATTTCACTATATATTACAATGTAGTAAAAGAAATAATGGAATTTGATCATCCTGACGCCATATCAATCATGTCAGGATGATTTTAAGTGCTAACACCAGCCATTTGCCCGAAAAATCACCCCCTCCACCTACTTTCCCTATCAACCCCGAGACTACATCCCCCTCATCTTTTTTTTGGGAAGGGGGGATGTCCCTGAATGGCAGTTTGGAAATGTGGTCTCCCTATGTTGCTGTTAGTGAGAGGCCGCATAGCAGGTGGTATTGGTGGTGTTGCTGCTGCTCAGAGGCTGCATGGCTGATATTACTGGTGAGAGTATATTTAATTTGTTTTAGCAAAAAAAAAAAATGTTTGCATTTGAATTTTGTTTCCATAAAAAGGCCCACCAAAATCCTCAGCACCAGGCCCATGATGCTCTTAATCTGGCCCTGACTAAGGGAGGTGTACGGTGCGTGCGTGGGTGTTAGCGGTACTGGCGCTAACCTGACGCTGCCTGGGGCTGGTGCTTGGCAGTTCACCAAAATGCTACCAAAAAAACTGTTAGTGATCGCAGGGATCAGGCCTGACTCTGCGAACGCTGCAGTTATGCATTTAGTGTTTTGTAAGTGACAGTGATCGATCGATACTGCACTTGAGTGGGCTGGGCTGCGCCGGGCGGAGGGGCAAAACGCAGGTGCTAGCAGGTATCTGGGCTGATGCCGCTAACACTGCGTTTTTGGGAAGCCTAAACTGCTGGGGACGCTAGTACAGATCTGACCGGATCAGATATTGATCCGTTCAAATACTATACCACTAAGGGAGGCGTATGCTGCGTGCGTGCGTGGGTGTTAGCGGTACTGGCGCTAATCTGACACTGCCTGGGGCGACGCATATCACCCCCGGGCGATCAGGGGGCTAAACCTTTATTCGGTAATAAACGGCGGGTGCCCTGACACTATAAAAAATAAATGAACTAACCAGCGTCATCCGTAACACTTATATGGTGATCAGTGGTGAAAGGGTTAACTAGGGGGCAATCAAGGGGTTAAAACATTTAATAGATAGTATATGGGGGTCCCTGACGCTACAAAACACTGACGGCGAACCTAAAAATCTACCTCCCTAACTAGCGTCACCAGTGACACTAATACAGCGATTAAAAAAATGATCGCTTAGTGACACTGGCGACGGGGGGTGATCAAGTGGTTAAAAATTATTAGGGGGGGTTAGGGGGGTATCCTAGACCTAAAGGGGGCTAACCCTAACTGCCCTACCACATGGTTGTCAACATTGTAAAAAAAAAAAGTGGGACACTTTTGTGGCTGTAGGCGGAGCCGTACAATAATTAGGGGGCGACGTATTCATTTGTAGGCGTGGCTTAGGAAAAATATACAAGTGCAGCGCGCGAAGCATGGGCGTGGTTTACGCGACATAGTGGGCGTGGCTTAAATTTACATGGCTCAAGAGGGTGTGGTTAGAGTCTGAGATGAATGAGGGATGGAGAGGGGGAGAGGGATTAGAGGGGGAGAGGGATTAGAGGGGGAGGGGGGGGAGGGGGAGAGGGGGGAGGGGGAGAGGGAAATGACGGGACAGCAGCCCCAGATCCTACACAATAAAAATATGTGTATTCTAGAAAGTTTAACAATCAGCAGATAAAGATACTCCAAACATCTGGTGTTAGCACTTCAATCATCCCGGCACCATGGTTGTTATGGTGTCAGGATGATTGAAGTGCATTATTTCTATTATTACATTGTAATATAAAATGAAATAATTCAACTCACCATAATGCATAATCAGTGGGATCCCTGAGCGTGTCACTAGCCACGTCGCCTGCCACCAGCCGTCCGTCCTTGCGTCAGATGTCCCAGCAGAGTCCGTCCTTGCATCAGGTGTCCCCAGCGGAGCCCCCCTTACATCAGATGTCCCCAGCGGAGCCCCCCTCACACCAGGAGTCCCCAGGGGAGCCCCCCTCACATCAGGTGTCCCTGGCAGAGCTCCCCCTCACATCAGGTGTCCCCGGCGGAGCTCCCCCTCACATCAGGTGTCCCCGGTGGAGCCCCCCCTCAAATCAGGTGTCCCCGGCGGAGCCCCCCCTCAAATCAGGTGTCCCTGGCGGAGCCCCCCTCACATCAGGTGTCCCCGGCGGAGTCCCCCTCACATCAGGTGTCCCCGGCGGAGCCCCCCTCACATCAGGTGTCCCCGGCGGAGCCCCCCTCACATCAGGAGACTCCGGCGGGCCCCCTCACATCAGGTGTCCCCAGTGGAGCTCCCCTTCACATCAGGAGTCCCCGGCAGAGCTCCCCCTCACATCAGGTGTCCCCGGCGGAGCTCCCCCTCACATCAGGTGTCCCCGGCGGAGCTCCCCCTCACATCAGGTGTCCCCGGCGGAGCTCCCCCTCACATCAGGTGTCCCTGGCGGAGCTCCCTCCATGCCGCTCCGCACCCATGCTGGCATGGAGGGAGGCTCCCGCTGTGTGACGGCGCTCCTCGTCTGACAGTTCTTAAATAAAGGGGGCGGGGCCACCTGGTGACCCCGCCCCCCTCTGACGCACAGTGACTTGATGGGACTTCCCTGTGACGTCATGGGGAATGCCACAGGGAAGTCCCGTCATGTCCCGTGCGTCAGAGGGGGGCGGGGTCACCGGGTGGCCCCGTCCCCCGTTATTTAAGAACTGTCAGACGAGGAGCGCCGTCACACAGTGGGAGCCTCCCTCCATGCCAGCATGGGTGCGGAACAGCCCGGAGAAGAAAATGAAGAAGAGAAGAAGAGAAGAAGAGAAGAGCGGGAGCCTCCCCCCCCATGCCATGGGTGCGGAGCGGCCCGAGGAGAAGAAGATAGAAGGCGCCGCAGAGGAGATGCTGGACGAGAATGCCGGAGGAAGAACCAGAAGAGCCAGAAGAACCAGAAGATGAAGGAAGATAGAAGAAAGAAGAAGCATTTAAATAAAGGAATTGTCAAAAACTGACTCTTGTCATTTTTAACATTTTTGACAGTTTTTTAGTGAAATGGTAGGGGTAAGGACCCCCTTACCATTTCACACAGGGGGGGGCCGGGATCTGGGGGTCCCCTTGTTAAAGGGAGCTTCCAGATTCCGATACCGGCCAGGGTTGTGGGGATGAGGCCCTTGTCCTCATCAACATGGGGACAAGGTGTTTTGGGGGGCTACCCCAAAGCACCCTCCCAATGTTGAGGGCATGTGGGCTGGTACGGTTCCGGAGGGGGGGCCGCACTCTCATCCCCCCTCTTTTCCTGCGGCCTGCCAGGTTGCGTGCTCGGATAAGGGTCTGGAATGGATTTTTGGGGGGGCCCCACGCCGTTTTTTTTTTTTTTGGCACGGGGTTCCCCTTAGGTCTGGTATGGAATTTAGGGGGACTCCCACGTCATTTTTTTTTTTTAATTTTGGTTCGGAGTTCCCCTTTGGGGAATTCCCATGCCGTTTTTATCAATGAACTTCTATGTGTATTGTCGGCAATGCAATAGCCGCGGGTAGTTTTAAATGGGTTTTTCCTTCAAAATGTCATTTTGCTGTCAGACTGTTCTAAACACAGGAAACATGCGCCCCTTTACAGGCATACTATAGACACCCCCCAGGTACGAAATTTAAAGGGATATTACACTTTTATTGTTTGACTTTAAGCATTATTAAAATCACTGCTCCTGAAAAAACGGCCGTTTTTAAAACTTTTTTTTGCATTGATCCATGTCCCCTGGGGCAGGACCCAGGTCCCCAAACACTTTTTTATGACAATAACTTGCATATTAGCCTTTAAAATTAGCACTTTTGATTTCTCTCATAGACTTTTAAAGGGTGTTCCGCGGCATTCGAATTTGCCACGAACACCCCAAATTGTTCGCTGTTCGGCGAACTTGCGAACAGCCAATGTTCAAGTTGAACATGAGTTCAACTCGAACTCGAAGCTCATCCCTAGTAGAGAAGTTCTGTTTTTGACCCGTTGAGTTTGAGGGAACTAATGGTTATCCAGTCATCTATTGAAGTGAGGCATTTCTCTAGTTGCTGAAGGTGGTCTTTTTGTCCGGTGATCCGAAAGTAGATTTGGGTATCGTCTGCGTATGAGTGGAAGCAGAGGTCTGATTTTCTGATGATATTGAGGAGAGGGCGGATGTAAATGTTGAATAGCACTGGCGACAAGGGGGAGCCCTGAGGGACTCCACAGGAGATTGCCCGGGTTTCCGAGGTAATTGCTCCTAGTTTCACTGTCTGCGAGCGATTCTCTAGGAAGGATGCAAACCATTTTAGACTAGACTCTGTGGCTCCTGCTACTTCTATGAGCCGGACAAGTAGGGTATTGTGGTCCACTGTGTCAAATGCTGCGCTGAGGTCTAACAATACCAGGAGACACGATTCTCCGTCATTTGCTGCTTCGAGTGCATCGTCCCATATTTTTAGAAGTCCTGTTTCTGTGCCATGGCCTGGGCGGAAACCTGATTGTAGAGTGTCCAGAAGTTGATGAGTGTCAAGATGGCGTTGTAGCTGTTGTACTACCACTTTCTCCATAATCTTGGAGACGATGTTGAGGCTTGTTATCGGTCGGCGGTGGTTGGGGTCTTTAGGGTCAAGATTGGGCTTCTTTAACAGGGGTTTGATGATGCCTTGCTTGAGGGTGGTTGGTACGATCCCTTCTTTGAATGACTGATTTATGAGGAGTGTTATAGTTGGAGCCAGGATGTTGGCGCATTCTTTCAGGAGTTTCGTGGGAATGATGTCGTTTGGTGATATGCTGTCTCGAAGGCTTCTCATAATGTTTTTTGTTGTGTCAGTGGTGATTGGGCTCAAGAAGAAGTCTGGCGGTTGTGTGCTGTTCGCGTCCATGTCTTCTTTTTGTTTTGATTGGGTAAGGTTGGTTGCTTTTTTCTGTTGAATTGATTCCCGAATGCTGTCGATTTTGTCAATGAAAAAATCAGCTAGCTCATTGCAGTATTCTTGAGTATCATTTACTGGGGGCTCTAAGCAGGTTGGGTTCATTGATATTTTGAAAAGTTCCCACGGCCGGTTTAAGGCGGTTGAGATGGTGTTCGAGAAATGTTCTTTTTTGGCTGTGAAAATTGCTTTGTGGTATTTCACAGTGAGTATTTTGTAGTTTGTATGGTTTTCCATGGTGGGATTTCTTCTCCATGTTCTTTCCGCTCTTCTACGTAGAGTGAGGGTGCCGTTGAACCATCTCGAGTTTTTTTTTGCGGATGAGTGTTCTGCGTTTTGGCGCTACTGAGTCTGCTGTTTGTAGTAGAGCCTTGTTTAGGGAGTTGAGTGTTTGCTCCGTTGACAGGTCTACGTTTAATGATTGTATTTTGTTTGATAGTGTGGTTTTAAAGAGTTCAGAATGCAGTTTCTTCCGGGATCTGATCCAGTATGTTGTTGTTGAGTGTTTCTGTTTTTGGAGGATGGAGTTGGTGGTGATTAGGGATGAGCTTCGAGTTCGAGTCGAACTCATGTTCGACTCGAACATTGGCTGTTCGCAAGTTCGCCGAACAGCGAACAATTTGGGGTGTTCGCTGCAAATTCGAATGCCGCGGAACACCCTTTAAAAGTCTATGGGAGAAATCAAAAGTGCTAATTTTAAAGGCTAATATGCAAGTTATTGTCATAAAAAGTGTTTGGGGACCCAGGTCCTGCCCCAAGGGACATGGATCAATGCAAAAAAAAGTTTTAAAAACGGACGTTTTTTCAGGAGCAGTGATTTTAATAATGCTTAAAGTCAATCAATAAAAGTGTAATATCCCTTTAAATTTCGTACCTGGGGGGTGTCTATAGTATGCCTGTAAAGGGGCGCATGTTTCCTGTGTTTAGAACAGTCTGACAGCAAAATGACATTTTGAAGGAAAAAACTCATTTAAAACTACCCGCGGCTATTGCATTGCCGACAATACACTTAGAAGTTCATTGATAAAAACGGCATGGGAATTCCCCAAAGGGGAACCCCGAACTAAAATTAAAAAAAAAAAAAATGACGTGGGAGTCCCCCTAAATTCCATACCAGGCCCTTCAGGTCTGATATGGATATTAAGGGGAACCCCGGCCAAAATTAAAAAAAAAAAATGACGAGGGGTTCCCCCTAATTTCCATCCCAGACCCTTCAGGTCTGGTATGGATTTTAAGGGGAACCCCGCGCCAAAAAAAAAAAAAAAAAAAACGGCGTGGGGTCCCCCCAATAATCCATACCAGACCCTTATCCGAGCACGCAACCTGGCAGGCCGCAGGAAAAGAGGGGGGGACGAGAGTGCGGCCCCCCCTCCCTCCTGAACCGTACCAGGCCACATGCCCTCAACATTGGGAGGGTGCTTTGGGGTAGCCCCCAAAACACCTTGTCCCCATGTTGATGAGTACAAGGGCCTCATCCCCACAACCCTGGCCGGTGGTTGTTGGGGTCTGCGGGCGGGGGGCTTATCGGAATCTGGAAGCCCCCTTTAACAAGGTGACCCCCAGATCCCGGCCCCCCCCTGTGTGAAATGGTAAGGGGGTACATAAGTACCCCTACCATTTCACGAAAAAAAGTGTCAAAAATGTTAAAAATGACAAGAGACAGTTTTTGACAATTCCTTTATTTAAATGCTTCTTCTTTCTTCTATCTTCCTTCATCTTCTGGTTCTTCTGGTTCTTCTGGCTCTTCTGGTTCTTCCTCTGGTGTTCTCGTCCAGCATCTCCTCCGCGGCGTCTTCTATCTTCTTCTCCTCGGGCCGCTCCGCACCCATGGCATGGGGGGAGGCTCCCGCTCTTCTCTTCTTCTTTTCTTCTCTTCTTCTCTTCTTCATTTTCTTCTCCGGGCTGCTCCGCAATCCATGCTGGCATGGAGGGAGGCTCCCGCTGTGTGACGGCGCTCCTCGTCTGACAGTTCTTAAATAACGGGGGGCGGGGCCACCCGGTGACCCCGCCCCCCTCTGACGCACGGGACATGACGGGACTTCCCTGTGGCATTCCCCGTGACGTCACAGGGAAGTCCCGTCAAGTCACCGTGCGTCAGAGGGGGGCGGGGTCACCGGGTGGCCCCGCCCCCCCGTTATTTAAGAACTGTCAGACGAGGAGCGCTGTCACACAGCGGGAGCCTCCCTTCATGCCAGCATGGATTGTGGAGCGGCCCGGAGAAGAAAATGAAGAAGAGAAGAAGAGAAGAAAAGAAGAAGAGAAGAGCGGGAGCCTCCCCCCATGCCATGGGTGCGGAGCGGCCCGAGGAGAAGAAGATAGAAGGCGCCGCGGAGGAGATGCTGAACGAGAACGCCAGGGGAAGAACCAGAAGAGCCAGAAGAGCCAGAAGATGAAGGAAGATAGAAGAAAGAAGAAAACTTTAAATAAAGGAATTGTCAAAAACTGTCTCTTGTCATTTTTAACATTTTTGACACTTTTTTCGTGAAATGGTAGGGGTACTTATGTACCCCCTTACCATTTCACACAGGGGGGGGGCCGGGATCTGGGGGTCACCTTGTTAAAGGGGGCTTCCAGATTCCGATAAGCCCCCCGCCCGCAGACCCCCACAACCACCGGCCAGGGTTGTGGGGATGAGGCCCTTGTCCTCATCAACATGGGGACAAGGTGTTTTGGGGGGCTACCCCAAAGCACCCTCCCAATGTTGAGGGCATGTGGCCTGGTACGGTTCAGGAGGGAGGGGGGGCCGCACTCTCGTCCCCCCCTCTTTTCCTGCGGCCTGCCAGGTTGCGTGCTCGGATAAGGGTCTGGTAAGGATTTTTGGGGGGACCCCACGCCGTTTTTTTTTTTTTTTTTGGCGCGGGGTTCCCCTTAAAATCCATACCAGACCTGAAGGGTCTGGTATGGAATTTAGGGGGAACCCCACGTCATTTTTTTTTTTTTTTATTTTGGCCGGGGTTCCCCTTAATATCCATACCAGACCTGAAGGGCCTGGTATGGAATTTAGGAGGACTCCCACGTCATTTTTTTTTTTTAATTTTGGTTCGGGGTTTCCCTTTGGGGAATTCCCATGCCGTTTTTATCAATGAACTTCTATGTGTATTGTCGGCAATGCAATAGCCGCGAGTAGTTTTAAATGAGTTTTTTCCTTCAAAATGTCATTTTGCTGTCAGACTGTTCTAAACACAGGAAACATGCGCCCCTTTACAGGCATACTATAGACACCCCCCAGGTACGAAATTTAAAGGGATATTACACTTTTATTGTTTGACTTTAAGCATTATTAAAATCACTGCTCCTGAAAAAACGGCCGTTTTTAAAACTTTTTTTGCATTGATCCATGTCCCCTGGGGCAGGACCCAGGTCCCCAAACACTTTTTATGACAATAACTTGCATATTAGCCTTTAAAATTAGCACTTTTGTTTATTCATGTTCGTGTCCCATAGACTTTAACGGTGTTCGCGTGTTCGAACGAACTTTTTTCCTGTTCGCATGTTCTGGTGCGAACCGAACAGGGGGGTTTTCGGCTCATCCCTAGTGGTGATATTGAATTTGATGGCGTAGTGGTCCGTCCACGGTAGTGGAGTGTTGTCGGATATGCTGATGTCCATGTTCTGTTGAAAGATGAGGTCTAGGGTATGTCCTGAACCATGCGTGGGAGTTTTTATCAGCTGCTGAAGACCTAGCTCTTCCAGTTGGTTGATGCAGGTGGTCGCAGTAGGATCTTGGGTGGAGTTTGCCCAAAGGTTGAAGTCTCCAAGTACCAGAAGGTTTTTGGTTTTCAGGGTGTGCATTGAGATGAATTCCGTAAATGGTGTGAGGAGATTAGTCTTTGGTCCTGGTGGTCTGTAGCATAGTAATATGTGATTGGTGTTTTGGGGTGTAGTTTGAAGTTGCAGGGGGAGTATCCCCATGAAATGCACCGAGTTCTCTGAGGTTGGTTTGGTGACGGCAAGATGCGATTTGAAGATCACTGCTAGGCCTCCTTCTTTTTTTCCTGTTCTGTGCTCGGTAAGGATGCTGTAGTTCTCTGGTACCAATTCAGTTAGAATGGTGTTGCAGTCTGATGTTAGCCAACTTTCTGTAATGAAGAGGCAGTCTATGTTGTTGTCGATGATGAAGTCGTGGATTTCTAGTCTGTGTTTTACTGCAGATCTCGTATTAATCGGGGCGCATGCTAGTTGTTGTAGTTGGATTGGTGTCTCTCTGTATTTGATGGTAGCTTGTAGGTTGGTCCTCAGTAATTTTTCTTTTCTTAGTCTTTTTTGAGTGGCAATTGGTAGCGTTGAACCAATGTTTCTTAGCCTGTGGAGTGCATCTGCGGTGTACTTGAGATTACACATGGTGATGCAAGAGGGTTGCTGAAGGAGGGTGATGGAGGCTGCTTACCACCCTCCCTGTTGATCCAGAGGAATGCGAAAAAACCTCTGACTGAGCTGGTCAATTGCTACAGCAGCAGGAAAAATTCCTTCCTGACTTCCCGAGGGGCGATCGGCTCAAGGACCCTGGATCAACAGCTGAGGCACCCCGGTGGCTTACCTGTGCAGGCCGGTTGTTTCTGATACCGGCGCGACTACAGGCCCGTCCAGGTGGCGATGGGGGTTGGATCGCTCTGAAAGGAGGTGATCCTAGGGCCTGGTGGCCGGCCCGCCGATCCGGTTATGGGCGGGGGGAGCGGCAGGATGGTCCTGGTCCGGTGCTAGGCTGAAGGAGTTTCCTAACGGCGCTCAGCCGATCGCCGGGTGTCCTGCAGGAAGGGCCTGTACGGCTGCCGGTTGGGACTTGGGTTCCGGATGGAAGGCGGTGGATACCCGGTGAGTGGGTGGGGGGCCCCGTTGGTTCCCCTGGGGAGTCCGGAAATGGTCCTGGGATAGCTGCATCCAAAAGGCTGGGGCTGCAGGGTGGCTGGAGTTTGCTGACTCAACGTCTGCTCTCTCCTAACAACGCTGCAACAACACTGACACTGTCCGGAGCAGGTCACATGTCAGGTGTGCAGGTGGCACACCATATCTGGTGGCAGGCTGCTTGTGGTAGGTGGCACAGTGTATCTGGTGGCAAGTGGCACACCGTATCTGGTGGCAGGCTGCTGGTGGCAAGTGGCACACTGTATCTGGTGGCAAGTGGCACACTGTATCTGGTGGCAGGCTGCTGGTGGGAAGTGGCACACTGTATCTGGTGGCAAGTGGCACACTGTATCTGGTGGCAGGCTGCTGGTAGGAAGTGGCACACTGTATCTGGTGGCAGGCTGCTGGTGGGAAGTGGCACACTGTATCTGGTGACAGGCTGCTGGTCGCAAGTGGCAAACTGCATCTGATGGCAGGCTATGGGTGGCATCTGGCGGAAGGCGATGGTGGCAAGTGACATGCTGCATCTGGTGGCAAGTGACAAGCTCAGGTTCCCACTGATTCTGCATCATGGTGAGTTGAATTATTTCACTATATATTACAATGTAGTAAAAGAAATAATGGAATTTGATCATCCTGACGCCATATCAATCATGTCAGGATGATTTTAAGTGCTAACACCAGCCATTTGCCCGAAAAATCACCCCCTCCACCTACTTTCCCTATCAACCCCGAGACTACATTCCCCTCATCTTTTTTTTGGGAAGGGGGGATGTCCCTGAATGGCAGTTTGGAAATGTGGTCTCCCTATGTTGCTGTTAGTGAGAGGCCGCATAGCAGGTGGTATTGGTGGTGTTGCTGCTGCTCAGAGGCTGCATGGCTGATATTACTGGTGAGAGTATATTTAATTTGTTTTAGCAAAAAAAAAAAATGTTTGCATTTGAATTTTGTTTCCATAAAAAGGCCCACCAAAATCCTCAGCACCAGGCCCATGATTCTCTTAATCTGGCCCTGACTAAGGGAGGTGTACGGTGCGTGCGTGGGTGTTAGCGGTACTGGCGCTAACCTAACGCTGCCTGGGGCTGGTGCTTGGCAGTTCACCAAAATGCTACCAAAAAAACTGTTAGCGATCGCAGGGATCAGGCCTGACTCTGCGAATGCTGCAGTTGTGCATTTAGTGTTTTGTAAGTGACAGTGATCGATCGATACTGCACTTGGGTGGGCTGGGCTGTGCCGGGCGGAGGGGCAAAACGCAGGTGCTAGCAGGTATCTGGGCTGATGCCGCTAACACTGCGTTTTTGGGAAGCCTAAACTGCTGGGGACGCTAGTACAGATCTGACCGGATCAGATATTGATCCGCTCAGATACTATACCACTAAGGGAGGCGTATGCTGCGTGCGTGGGTGTTAGCGGTACTGGCGCTAACGCATATCACCGCCGGGCGATCAGGGGGCTAAACCTTTATTCGGTAATAAACGGCGGGTGCCCTGACACTATAAAAAATAAACGAACTAACCAGCGTCATCCGTAACACTTATATGGTGATCAGTGGTGAAAGGGTTAACTAGGGGGCAATCAAGGGGTTAAAACATTTATTAGATAGTATATGGGGGTCCCTGACGCTACAAAACACTGACGGCGAACCTAAATATCTACCTCCCTAACTAGCGTCACCAGTGACACTAATACAGCGATTAAAAAAATGATCGCTTAGTGACACTGGCGATGGGGGGGTGATCAAGGGGTTAAAAATTATTAGGGGGGGTTAGGGGGGTATCCTAGACCTAAAGGGGGCTAACCCTAACTGCCCTACCACATGGTTGTCAACATTGTAAAAAAAAAATGTGGGACACTTTTGTGGCTGTAGGCGGAGCCGTACAATAATTAGGGGGCGGCGCATTCATTTGTAGGCGTAGCTTAGGAAAAATATACAAGTGCAGCGCGCGAAGCATGGGTGTGGTTTACGCGACATAGTGGGCGTGGCTTAAATTGGCGTGGCTCAAGAGGGTGTGGTTAGAGTCTGAGATGAATGAGGGATGGAGAGGGATTAGAGGGGGAGAGGGATTAGAGGGGGAGAGGGGGGGAGGGGGAGAGGGGGGAGAGGGAAATGACGGGACAGCAGCCCCAGATCCTGCACAATAAAAATATGTGTATTCTAGAAAGTTTAACAATCAGCAGATAAAGATACTCCAAACATCTGGTGTTAGCACTTCAATCATCCCGGCACCATGGTTGTTATGGTGTCAGGATGATTGAAGTGCATTATTTCTATTATTACATTGTAATATAAAATGAAATAATTCAACTCACCATAATGCAGAATCAGTGGGATCCCTGAGCGTGTCACTAGCCATGTCGCCTGCCACCAGCCGTCCGTCCTTGCGTCAGATGTCCCAGCAGAGTCCGTCCTTGCATCAGGTGTCCCCAGCGGAGCCCCCCTTACATCAGATGTCCCCAGCGGAGCCCCCCTCACACCAGGAGTCCCCAGCAGAGCCCCCCTTACATCAGGTGTCCCCGGCAGAGCTCCCCCTCACATCAGGTGTCCCCGGCGGAGCTCCCCCTCACATCAGGTGTCCCCGGTGGAGCCCCCCCTCAAATCAGGAGTCCCCGGCGGAGCCCCCCTCACATCAGGTGTCCCCGGCAGAGCCCCCCTCACATCAGGTGTCCCCGGCGGAGCCCCCCCTCACATCAGGTGTCCCCAGAGGAGCTCCCCCTCACATCAGGAGTCCCCGGCGGAGCTCCCCCTCACATCAGGTGTCCCCGGCGGAGCTCCCCCTCACATCAGGTGTCCCCGGCGGAGCTCCCCCTCACATCAGGTGTCCCCGGTGGAGCTCCCCCTCACATCAGGTGTCCCCGGCGGAGCTTCCCCTCACATCAGGTGTCCCCGGCGAAGCTCCCCCTCACATCAGGTGTCCTCGGCGGAGCCCCCCCTCACATCAGGTGTCCCCAGTGGACCCCCCCTCACATCAGGTGTCCCCAGTGGACCCCCCCTCACATCAGGTGTCCCCAGTGGAGCCCCCCCTCGCATCAGGTGTCCCCAGTGGAGCCCCCCTTGCATCAGGTGTGTGTCCCCAAAGGAGCACTCCCCCTCACATCAGGAATCCCACAGCAGTGCGCCCCCTCTACCTCAGAGGTGTCCTAGTAGTGTCCGGCTAGAACCCCCGCCCCTTTCCATATCAGACAGAAAGATGGCTGGGGGGGTAGACGGAGCTCCTGCGTCGCCGCCCACCCTTCGCCCTGCTCTGCCTCACCCCACCTACCCCTCCGCCCAGTTACCAGTCTGATATGGAAAGGGGCAGTGGGTAGGCGGGGTAAGGTGGGGTGGGGCGGAGGGTGGGCGGCGATGCAGGAGCTCTGTCTACCCCCCCAGCCGTCTTCCTGAACTACATCAAAATGGCAGCCGGCGGAGACATTGTCTCCGCCGGCCGCTGACCTCTAGCGGCAGCGGCGAATCGTGAACAACCAGATTTCTCAGGACATTTCCCGGGACACCAGAAATTCGGGAATGGCGTCCAAGTCCCGGGAATGTCCCGGGAAATCCGGGACAGTTGGCAAGTATGCTACCACACTAACTGTCACAAACTGACACCATGCAGTAATCAGAAAAAGAAAAAACTGCTTGGTGTCAGTGTGACGGGGGGAGGGGTGATTGGAGGGTGATCGGGGGGTGATCGGGGGGGGGTCGGGGGTGAAATGTGTGCCTGGCATGTTCTACTGAGTGTGTGTGTGTTTTACACTCATAGTGATGTCTTCTCTCCTCGACGCCGGAAAGGAAAATACCGAGCCGAGGAGAGATGACATAATTTCCTTTGCTGCTGTTTAGTATACAGCAGCAAACGAAGATTCTCATTGGCTGGGAGCGATCGCGACGGGGGGGCCACGAACGGATGGTCTCCCCCTCACCTCTCATCGCTCCCAGACCAAAGCCGACCGCCTCGGGCACATGTACAGGTACGTGATTCTGCCTGCCGTGCCATTCTGCCGACGTATATCGTCGTGAGGCGGTCGGCAAGTGGTTAATTAGACCCCTTTCACACTGAGGCGGTTTTGCGGCATTTTAGCACTAAAAATAGCGCTATTAAAATGCTCATAAAATGCTCCCAATGCATCTCAATGGACCCTTTCACACTGAGGCGTTATGCTGGCGGGGCATTGAGAAAAGTCCTGCAAGAAGCATCTTTGGAGCAGCTTTTGGGCGTTGAAAAAAGCGCTTCAAAAATGCCCCTCTCCATTGAAATGAATTGAAAGCGCTGTAAAAACGCCTGAATAGCGCCTATAATCTGCCCTGAGCTGAAGAAAAGCCACGTGATCTCACAAAAAGGTAAACATGCAAGCAGAAAAGAGAGCATCTACATGTAGGGAGGTGGGGTTGTTGTTTGACGCCCATGCTTCAATAACGCTTGAAAAACGCTGTTAAAACGCCCGCAGCGTTGCGGTAATTTTACTGCTAGCACCCCAAAAACGCTGTGCAAACATGGTAAAAACGCGGTAAAAACACTAAGGCATTTTAGGGTGTTTTTGAAACACCTCAGTGTGAAAGGGCTCTTAAGGTTAAGAAAAAAGAAGGTGGAAAAGTGTCCTGGACTGCATCAAAAATGCACCAAAAACGTATCATAAATGCACTAGATCGCATCAAAAACGCACATGCATCTGGACTGCGTTTCAATGGAGTGAACTAGCCCTAAAGCTAGTAACTTGGGGGGGCGGCTTACTCTGCCTGTAAAGTGGTGCATCTGTAGCATGTATCCAAAATGCTGCTTCAAAGATGTACGGCTTTAGAGAAAACATCCAAATCGACATTGCAGCTGCAAGATTTTAACACAAAACTAAAAATAGCCTGCCCCCCCAATACATACAAGGCCATTTGGGGCTGTAAAGGCTTAAAATGAGAACCCCCATGTGAAAAATACCACCCCAAAATCTAAAAATATTGTGCCCCTCCCACACACTAACAAACCCCTAGCCAAACACACAGCAAGTCAGCCCATGAAAGGGGGGGTGGGTGCTTAGGGGCAGGAGGGGCTCTGGCACCCCAAAAGTCAACCACCTTGTCCCCATATTCAGGGGGACAAGAGCCTCTTCCACACAACCCTGGGGTTGTGGGGGGCTGCAGACAGGGGGGCTTTACGGAATGTGGAAAGCCCCTGTTGAGTGCATGGGGCCTTGTATGGTTTGGGAGGGAGTTGGGAGATCGCTCTTCACAGCCTTTGGAGATTGGATAATGGAGTGTGGAGTTCCCCTTTAAAAGCATAAACTAGCCCAAGGATATCATATGTATTAGAGGGGGAAGGTTAAATGCCCTTTTAGGAGGAGCTAGAGGAGCGAGAGTCTTTTTACATAATCTTAACAAGGTACATGTCATATGTTGGCAACGTAACACGCTAACATGACCTGTGTGCAAATATCCGACAAAAAAACACATAAAGGTGAAACAGCGTAAAAAAAAGTCAAGTTTAGAGGTGCGCCCGTTCAACCCACGCAAATGCATTTACGTTGCTTGACATTTACTAAGATTTTGGCCGCCCAGTGAACCAACGCAAATGCCGCTTGCGCATGCAGAGTGCATAAATTGACCTCACACAGTTCTAAACATACTTGCAGGCACAGCAAACTTGTTCAGAAAAAGTTACTTTCTCATTCTATTTTGGGCATATTTGTTACTTGGGCAGTTATTACTATACTTCCTCACATCACCCACATAATATTGGCACTTCCAGCTTCTTTTAATTTTGAGTGTCCTGTGCCATGTCCATAGTGGCGCACTGATTGCCTCCTCCCATGCGCCGAGATTACTGTAGTAAATGGTGAATAGCGCTGTGTTACCGGCGCAAACGTTTTATAAATACCAAAACGTACGTTGCGCCTCAGCGTGCGCCTCAACTCATGGCGCAAACGGTTCGTAAATCAGCCCCCGTGTATGGGGAAATGAATTGCTCAGACAAATGAGTAGATTTATACGTTATCCAATCAGATTGCACAGTGTATGGGGAAATGAATTGTCCAGAATGCACAATACACAGACATGTATTGAAAAGATGTTTTCATGGAAGTTTTGGCTCCACCAATGATTATAGACTATCACCATAAAATGCACAATTACAAGTCCAGAGAACATCCAAACAGTTGTTGATAGGAGGAAGATCTCTAGAATGAATATTGAGTTGTTTCAAAAAGAAGTGAATGAATGGAATAAAACTGGAAGCAATATTCTCCATGTGATAAGGAAAAGCTCATTAACATGATTAGAACTACAATTAGCAAGTGCCCGATGTATAAGCAGTTGTGCACGCTGGAGAACGCAGATGCGCCTGTGTGCAACACACATATTTAACAAGCTAAAGCGCGTGCGCCCTGTCAGGCGAGGATGAAATGGTGAGCTTTGACAATGTGCATGTGCAGTTGAGTAAGCAGAAAGAAGGGTGTAAAAAGGCTTGATTAGTTGTAAGACAGATCTACATGTTCTGGACAGAATTTGTGCATTTAAACAATATTATATACATACTTTTTAGCCTGGTAACAGAAGATGGTAAACTGTAGTAAAGTTATTCAGACAAAAATGTAGAAGATTACATTGGCTGCACTTGCTAATGGTAGGCGCAAAGGATTACATTCCTATGTAAATATGGTTTGGTGCATATAAGTGCACCATAATTTTTGATAAATGTCTTGAGTCATTTTTTGTGCAATTGCTCCAATTTCTCCACTGCACCACAGGCGCGGGTCTTTAGTAAATTACCCCCTTTGCTGCAATGTAAAGTAGTGAGTGTACAGCTTGTATAACAGTGTAAATTTGCTGTCCCCTCAAAATAACTCAACCCACAGCCATTAATGTCTAAACCGCTGGCAACAAAAGTGAGTACACCCCTAAGTGAAAATGTCCAAATTGGGCCCAATTAGCCATTTTCCCTCCCCGGTGTCATGTGACACCTTAGTGTTACAAGGTCTCAGGTGTGAATGGGGAGCAGGTGTGTTAAATTTGTTGTTATCGCTCTCACTATCTCATACTGGTCACTGGAAGTTCAACATGGCAACTCAGCTCTAAGAAGATTGCCAAGAAACTGAGCTGCAGCACGGTGGCCAAGACCATACAGCAGTGTAACAGGACAGGTTCCACTCAGAACAGGCTTCGCCATGGTCGACCAAAGAAGTTGAGTGTACATGCTCAGCGTCATATCCAGAGGTTGTCTTTGGGAAATAGACATATGAGTGCTGCCAGCATTGCTGCAGAGGTTAAAGGAGTGGGATGGTCAGCCTGTCAGTGCTCAGTCCATCCGCCACACACTGCATCAAATTGGTCTGCATGGCTGTCGTCCCAAAAGGAAGCCTCTTCTAAAGATGATGCACAAGAAAGCCTGCAAACAGTTTGCTGAAGACAAGCAGACTAAGGACATGGATTACTGGAACCATGTCCTGTGGTCTGATGAGATTAAGATAAATGTATTTAGTTCAGATGGTGTCAAGCGTGTGTGGCGGCAACCAGGTGAGGACTATAAAGACTGTTCTTGCCTTCAGTCAAGCATGGTGGTGGGAGTGTCATGGTT
Organism: Aquarana catesbeiana; assembly: GCF_042186555.1. Lineage (NCBI taxonomy): Eukaryota > Metazoa > Chordata > Amphibia > Anura > Ranidae > Aquarana > Aquarana catesbeiana. The sequence goes on from NC_133324.1 coordinate 939,264,566, forward strand.
TGCAGCTACATGAGTGCTGCCGACACTGGGGAGCTACAGTTCATTGAGGGAACATGAATGCCAACATGTATTGTGACATACTGATGCAGAGCATGATCTCCTCCTTTCGGAGACTGGGCCGCAGGGCAGTATTCCAAAATGATAACGACCCCAAACACACCTCCAAGACGACCACTGCCTTGCTAAAGAAGCTGAGGGTAAAGGTGATGGACTGGCCAAGCATGTCTCCAGACCTAAACCCTATTGAGCATCTGGGACATCCTCAAATGGAAGGTGGAAGAGCACAAGGTCTCTAACATCCAACAGCTCCTCGATGTTGTCATGGAGGAGTGGAAGAGGACTCCAATGACAACCTGTGAAGCTCTGGTGAACTCCATGCCCAAGAGGGTTAAGACAGTGCTGGAAAATAATAGTGGCCACACAAAATATTGACACTTTGGGCCCAATTTGGACATTTTCACTTAGGGGTGTACTCACTCTTGTTGCCAGCTGATGGCTGTGTGTTGAGTTATTTTGAGGGAACAGCAAATTTACACTGTTATACAAGCTGTATACTCACTACTTTACATTGCAGCAAAGTGTCATTTCTTCAGTGTTGTCACATGAAAAGATATAATAAAATATTTATAAAGATGTGAGGGGTGTACTCACTTTTGTGAGATACTGTGTGTATATATATCTCTATCTATCTATCTATCTATCTATCTATCTATCTATCTATCTATCTATCTATCTATCTATCTATCTATCTATCTATCTAGATATATTGTATGGATAAATTAATCTTTTATCTTATCTTAAGGCAAAGTATGATAAAGTTATTGCTGAACAAACAGCAGAAATATAAGAACTGCTCTGGTCCATAGGGGGTGTAAAGATGTGAGAGCCAAAATTGTTAAGGATCATTGTGTGTTTTTGCTAATAAATAATATTTTTTATATGTATTGCTAAAAAAAAGAATGAAATAAAATAAGGCAGATTTAAAATGATGCATTTATGGAAAGTTCAGCAAGCAAAACAGCTCAAAGTAGAAGGAGAATAAAGAAACATATTCAGTACAATAAGAAATTGAAATACATAAAAAGAGAGAGGAGAGAAGAGATGATTACATTGTCACTATCTTACTGTGGGAATGTCACTAATTAATGTTCAGCATCATGTCACAGAATTATGTACACAGTCTGTGATATTCAGAATGGCAGAGATTGTTTTATTTTCTATGTATATGAAGATCAAAACCTTATCTTCCTCTAATTCCTATAAAAGCTGGCTCTTCTGGATTTTTCTGAGGATGACATTTTTTATATACAAGACTCAGTGCTCAGAACAGATTCTTAAGGTCCAATTTGGAATGAGAGGATTTGAGATTAATTTCTATCAGGAGGGTGATCTTATCATTGGAGGAGTGTTCACAATATCCACAACTACAATGCATGACACATTTACAGAAGACAATACCAGGACACTTTTCTGTGAATTGTAAGTTGCATTTTACAGTATAGTTTACATTTTTCTTTGTCCTCCCTTCTATTTTTTTTTTGTTTTGTTTGAATGTAATTGATGACATTCTCATTTTCTAATCTAGTGATTAGAAATTAAAGGGATTCTGTGAAAATGTAAAAATAGGAGTTGCCTTTAATGACATGTTTAGAAACCTGTATTGTGGAAGTATTGGACTGTCATTGGTGACCTCTCCTTCTACAAATATTAGTTTCCTGGCTTAAATGCTGATCCCCCATTTTCAGTTATTCATTGATCACAAACCTGGGACAATATGAGGCTCAAGAATTTTTACTTTCCTAATTTGAAGGCTTGTCTCTGTCTCCTTCCACAGAAAGGTTTTCCCAGTTCAGCACCACAGAATTTTTTTTTATTTTTTGCACACATGTTAAAAGCTTCATTTTGGCAATAAAATCACTAAAAGTGATTGTAAAGTCTTGTTTTTTTTTCTAGTTATAAATAACAAACATGTTATACTTACCTTCCCTGTACAGTGGTTTTGCACAGAGCGGCCGGGTCCTCCTCTTCTGGGGTCCCTATTCGGTGCTACTAGCCCCTCCCTCCTGTTGGGTGCCCCCACAGCAAGCAGCTTGCTATTAGAGCACCCGAGCCAAATCACAGCTCCGTGTCCATTTAGACACGGAGCTGCGGCCCGGCCCTGCCCCTTTCTCTTCTCATTGTCTGACTTTGATTGACAGAAGTGGGAGCCAATTGCGCTGCGCTGCTGTCTCAGCCAATGAGGAGGGGAGTCCTGGGCAGCTGAGACACTGCTGTAACATCCCTGGATAGAGATGGGACTCAGGTAATTATTAGAGGGGCTGAGGGGGGCTGCTGCAAACAGAACACTTTTTATCTTAAGGCATGAAATCACTTAAGAGAACGAAAACCTTCCGACCTTCACAAAAACGTTCAACACCCAGAACATTATATATTTTCTGAAAGCAGAGGCCATGTAAAATAAAAAGATGATAGTTGCGTGTGCCTGTGATCTTGCAAAAATCGATGGTACCCAAAAATGGTCATAGATGATGCTTTAAAAGCCTTTACAGCTCATCAGTTTAGAATTAACTAGAACCTCTTGTGCTAGAATTATTGTGCTCCCTCTGATGTTCACAGTGATACCTCACACATGTGGTGTAACCGTGGTTTATATACCCGTGTGCACCCTGGGTGTGCGTTTGCGCATGTATGCAGGCAACAGACGTTACAGCAATTTTGTTTTATTTTTTAACACATTTTATTATACTGTTTAAAAAACTTTTTTTCTTTTTTTTTATGTTTTTATTTATTTATGGTTGTATTTTTCCTTTATTGCCATAACAAAGGTTTATTAATCCCCCATGTGATAGCATTGGGCAGGTGACAGGTACTCTTTACGGAGACATTAGGGGTTTAATATCTCCCCTGTCCTTCACACCATCAGAACAGTTTGGTTAGATCACTAAGAAACTCACAAACAATCTTAGTTTTAATATACTGTAAATTAGTATTAAATATATCAAATGTAATGGCTATAACCTTTAAAGTAAAACAAAAAGAGCCTTGGATGTATCAATCATCTTTGACTCTGCCTACACCATATTAACCACCTGACAACTGGGCACTTAAACCCCCTTCGTGACCAGACCAATTTTCAGCTTTCAGCGCTCTCACACTTTGAATGACAATTACTCAGTCATGTAATACTGTACCCAAATGAATGTTGTGTCCTTTTTTTCATACAAATGGGGCTTTCTTTTGGTGGTATTTGATCACCTCTGGGCTTTTTATTTTTTGCGCTATAAATGAAAAAAGACCAAAAATTTAGAAAAAAAACGCATTTTTCTTCGTTTCTGTGATAAAATTTTGCAAATTATTAATTTTTCTTCATAAATTTTGGCCACAATTTATACTGCTACATATCTTTGGTAAAAATAACCAAAATTAGTGGATATTATTTGGTCTGTGTGAAAGTTATAGAGTCTACAAGTTGTGGTGCAAAACATAAAAAATTGATCACACCTGATGTACTGGTGGCCTATCTCATTTCTTGTGACCCGAACAAGTCAGGACAGTACAAATACCCCCCAAATGACCCCTTTTTTGAAAGTAGACATTCCAAGGTATTCAGTAAGATGCATGGTGAGGTTTTTGATATTGTCATTTTTTCCCACAATTCTTTGCAAAATGAAGATTTTTTTTTTTTTTTTCCTCCCATAAAATTGTCATTGTAATTGGTTATTTCTCTCACATGGCATGTGTATACCACAAATGACGCCCCAAAATACATTCTGCTACTCCTTCTAAGTATGGCGATACCACATGTGTGGGACTTTTTCACAGCCTAGCCACATAGAGAGGCCCAACATGCAGGGAGTACCATCAAGTGTTCTATGAGCATAAATGACACATCTAACTTGTTAACTACCTATTACACTTTTGAAGGCCCTGGAGCACCAGGACAATGGAAACGCCCACAAAATGACCCCATTTTGGAAAGCTAACACCCCAACGTATAATCTATGAGGCATAATGAGTTTTTTGAACGGTTCATTTTTTTCCAGAAGTTTTTGGAAAATGTGGAAAAAAATGAAAACGCATTTTTTTTACACAAAGTTGTCCATTTATAAGCTATTTCCAACACATAGCATGTACATAGCAAAAATAACACCTCAAAATACATTCTGCTACTCCTCCTGAGTATAGCGATACCACATGTGTAAGACTTTTACACAGCCTGGCCACATACAGGGGCACAATACTGAAATAGCACCTTCAAGGGTTTTAGGAGCATAAATTACACATCTCATTTCTCACCCACCTATTACACTTTTGAAGGCCCTGGAGCACCAGGACAATGGAAACGCCCACAAAATGACCCCATTTTGGAAAGCAAACACCCCAACGTATAATATATGTGGCATAATGAGTCTTTTGAACGGTTCATTTTTTTCCAGAAGTTTTTGGAAAATGTGCAAAAAAATGAAAACGCATTTTTTTTTACACAAAGTTGTCCATTTATAAGATATTTCCAACACATAGCATGTACATAGCAAAAATGACACCTCAAAATACATTCTGCTACTCCTCCTGAGTATAGTGATACCACATGTGTAAGACTTTTACACAGCCTGGCCACATACAAGGAACACCGTCAGGTGTCCTAGGGACACATAGCATGCACATACCAAGAATTACACCCCAAAATACATTCTGCTGAGCAAAGGGTAAAAAAAAAAGATTACCTGTGGTTTTAGTAGCACAGTTGTCCACAGGAGGATAGCACTGGTCCAGGCAGCAGGCAGGGACTTGGTCAGCAAAAGCGAACGCAATTGATCCATGCAACAGACAAAAACACTGTCCATAGTCAGTACAGGCAGCAGGCAGGGATACTGTCCATATACAGTCCAGGGTCAGTGCAGGCAGAGATTGTCAGCAGTGCCAAAATATTGATCCTGGTAGTAGGCAGGAACATGGTCCATCCATGTGGTGTGGTCAGTTCATGCAACAGGCAGAGGCATGATGGCATAGGTCCTACAGGCAGCAGGCAGAAGTAGGGCCTCGTTCAGGACAGAATGGGGACAGGGGTAGGCTCTCTTTTAAGCCTCCGAGTCTCCAGACCCTAATCTAGGAATGAGAAAACAAAAAAAATGTTTTCTTCATCCAGAAAAACAATTCTGGAGCCCCTCACATATGTAAGACCCCTGTGTTATGAATCCCACTAGTCCAGTAGCAGGGTACAAGATCAGTCCAAGAGGCAGGCAAAAAGGATGGTCAAACAGTCCAGGGTCAGTTCCAGATCAGGCAGAGGTATGAACAGAATCGGTAGGCAGAAGCGTGGTCGAAAAACAAGCCAGGGTCAGTTCCAGATCAGGCAGAGATATAAACAGAATCGGTAGGCAGAAGCGTGGTCGAAAAACAAGCCAGGGTCAGTTCCAGATCAAGCAGAGATATAAACAGAATCGGTAGGCAGAAGCGTGGTCAAAAAACAAGCCAGGGTCAGTTACAGAGCAAGCAGAGGTATAAGGGGTGTGAAGGTAAATGGCAGGAAGTGAGGGTTATTTTTACCATACTTCACTAATAATTTAGTGAAGTATGGTAACGGCGGAAACAGTTAACTATACAAAGGCCTAGTTGGGAAGGACATTGGGGATAATAAAAAGTAGTGTCTCTTCTCACTCCTCCTTTGGAGCACACCCGGCATTTTTTCTGACGTTTTTGGCCTGTTGGTCTGGGGGGGATTTTTTCGGGAAAGTGGCGTTCGGACAGTCTACTAATCACATCAGATCGAATGGTTTCTGGTGGGCCGTTGGGGTATATAAGGGCAGTGATGATTTCCTCCTGGTATCCAAGGAAGGATTTGGGGCTTGCAGTGGATTTATGATAAATAACATAGCTGTTATATATGGCCAAATTGAACAAATATATTGAAACTTTTTTATACCACTGGTATGTTCTTCTCATGGCAAGATAGGGTTCGAGCATCTGGTCGTTGAAGTCGACACCCCCCATATACTTGTTGTATTCAAAGATGCATGTGGGCTTTTGGATTACCCCATTCCTCCTGGTTATCTCCACGACGGTGTTATTGTGGATTGATGAAAGCACGTAGACGTCCCTTCTGTCCCTCCACTTCACAGCCAGAATTTCCTCATTCCTCAAGCTCGCCATTTCCCCTCTTCTTAGCTTTTTGTTCACGAGGCTTTGAGGAAAGCCCTTCCGGTTCTTCCTTATGGTGCCACATGCTGGAGTCTTCTGTCTGTGAAGATTTCAGAACAGGGGCAGACTAGAATAAAAATTGTCCACATATAGATGGTAGCCTTTTTCCAGGAGTGGGTTTATGAGTTCCCAAACGACTTTCCCACTTGATCCGATATATTCTGGGCAATTAGGGGGATGTAGCTGGGTGTCCTTCCCTTCGTATACCATGAAGGCATAGGTATATCCTGTAGCTCGGTCGCATAATTTATACATTTTCACCCCATAGCGGGCCCTTTTGGTGGGAATAAATTGTTTTATGCCCAATCTGCCACTAAATTTGACCAGGGACTCATCCACACATATGTGCTGGTCTGGGGTAAATAACTGGGGGAAGATATCAGAAAAATATTTTAGTAGTGGGCGAATTTTATATAGCTTGTCAAAATGTGGGTCATTTCGGGGAGGGCACTGGGTATTGTCATTGTAGTGTAGGAATCTCATAATCATGAGATACCTGGTTCTGGGCATTACAGAGGAAAAGATGGGCATGTGGTGGATGGGGAGGGTAGACCAATAGGAACGTAATACATTTTTTTTGGTTAGTCCCATACAGAATGTGAGGCCCAAAAAAATTCTAAACTCCTCCACTGTTAGGGCTCTCCATTCGTAGGGACGGGCATAATAGGACGTTGGGTTACTTCCTATGTATTGTTGGGCATATAGATTGCACTGGGCCACAATCGATGCAAGCATGTCCTCAGTAAAAATAAGGTTGAAAAAATCTAATGGTGAAAAATTTTCCGTATCCACCTGGACTCCTGGCTGGGCAGTAAAAGGGGGAATGATAGCTTCTCCTGAATTGGGTGGCAGCCATAAGGGGTTCTCAAGGGAGTAGGGAAGGCTGGCATGGGACCTAACCCTTTGGGCCTGAGGTGACACCCCACTGGTACGTGGACTTTGTCGAGGTACTGCGGTGCTGGTGGATGGCACTGCGGTGCTGGTGGATGGCATTGCGGTGATAGTGGATGGCATTGTGGTGATAGTGGATGGCATTGCGGTGCTGGTGGATGGCACTGCATCCTCACCAGTACGTCTTTGTCTGGCGGGCGGACTCTCATCCTCCTCTGAGGCTGTCAGTGTACCACTGCTGAGGACAGGCTTGTAGTCCACGTCAGACTCAGAATCTGAATAGAAATCTGAAGCGGAGAGCTCCCCGTTGCTCTCGTCGGCCGCAAGAATATTATATGCCTCCTCGGCTGAATATACTCTTTGTGACATAGTGATGAAAAATGGCAGATATGTGGCACTGATGACACGTGACACTGGCAGATTGCACTGGTGATAGATGGCACTGATACGTGACACTGATGTGGTAGGTGACACTGGTGACACTGATGACACTGATGTGGCAGGTGACAGACAGGTGGCACTGACGACAGATGGCACTGACAGATTGCACTGATACGTGGCACTGATACGTGGCAGGTGACACTGACAGGTGGCACTGATGTGACAGGTGGCACTGATGTGACAGGTGGCACTGATGTGGCAGGTGACACTGACAGGTGGCACTGATGTGGCAGGTGACACTGATGTGGTAGGTGACACTGGTGACACTGATGACACTGATGTGGCAGGTGACAGACAGGTGGCACTGATGACAGATGGCACTGACAGATTGCACTGATACGTGGCACTGATACGTGGCACTGATACGTGGCAGGTGACACTGACAGGTGGCACTGATGTGGCAGGTGACACTGATGTGGCAGGTGACACTGACAGGTGACACTGATGTGGCAGGTGACACTGACAGGTGGCACTGATGTGGCAGGTGACACTGACAGGTGGCACTGACGTGGCAGGTGACACTGACAGGTGGCACTGACGTGGCAGGTGACACTGACAGGTGGCACTAACGACAGATGGCACTGACAGATGGCACTGATGACAGATGGAAGCACTGTGGCACTGATGTGGCACTGTATGGGCACTGTATGGGCACTGTAGGGTGTTTCACTAAAGGCTTGGCACTCACAGTTATCACAGATCGCTCTCTCTCCTCACACGGTCTCTGTGTGAGGAGAGAAAGCCGGCAATGAGAGATGATCTCATATGTTTACATTTGAGATCATCTCTCATTGGAAGCTCGGATCGCGCTGTAAACGGCCGCTGTGATTGGCCGTTTACGGCGATCCGTGACTGGCTGTGTCCAAGGGACACGGCCAGAGCAGAATTTCCCCGATGCGCGCTCCCGGGAGCGCGCATTGCGGAAGTGAACAGGAGGATGTCCAGGGACGCCCTCCCGGCAATTGGAGTCCGCGCTGTAGCCGTCTTTCGGCTATAGCACGGACGCCTAGTGCACAAAAAACACACATTTATTGTTCAATAAAGATTTATTGGGAGCTTCAAAAGATTTTTTAGGATATTTGTGATTTATAAAATTATGTCGGTACTTTGACGTAGAATACTGCGGATAGCTGCCATAATCCTGGTATATTCTTAAATGGCAGACAGTCCTCTTTCTGATAAAAGTTGTCTCCGTGGCAGTTTCAACGCAAGATCTCTGGAGCCATCGGTAGAGGCGGAATCGATCGGGTCCTCTCCCCTGTGAGACATGGACCCGAGTGAGGGAAAGATGGTCCCTGCTCCATAACATTGGATAATGCAAGCGACGTCAAAACTTTTTTTTCAATTGCATTTACGTGTAAATATGAGATCTGAGGTCTGTTTGACCCCAGATCTCACATTTAGGAGGCGCTGTCATGCTTTTTTCTATTACAAGGGATGTTTACATTCCTTGAAATAGGAATAAAAGTGACCCAAAAATTATTTTTTAAAAGGACAGTGTAAAAATAAGAAGTAAAATAAATAATAATAAAATATTTTTTTAATGTGCCCTGTCCCACCGAGCTCGTGTGCAGAAGCGAACGCATACATAAGTCGCGCCAGCATACGAAAACAGTGTTCAAACCATACATGTGAGGTATTGCTGTGATCATTAGAGCAAGAGCAATAATTTTAGTACTAGATCTCCTCTGTAACGCAAAACTGGTAACCTGTAGAATTTTTTAAGCGTTGCCTATGGAGATTTTGAAGGGTCTAAGTTTGTCGCCATTCCACAAGCGGGTGCAATTTTGAATCATGACATGTTGGGTATCAGTTTACTCGGCATAAATGTGACATAAAGTATTGCCACGACCACCATTTTATTCTCCAGGGTGTCTGAAAAAATATATAATGTTTGGGGATTCTAAGTAATTTTCTAGCAAAAAAAAAAAATGTAACTTTATTATTTAACTATTTTAAACACCAAGTTTGAAAAATAGGCTTGGTCCTTAAGTGGTTAAACTTTTTTTTTTCTAGTCATGTGACTGGCACAGTGCCAATCAGGGCTTCTCAGACACAGACTCATACTGTGGAGAACATACATCATCAGAGTAATGGAGGCCTCTCCCAAGGATCTTTCCCTGCAGATGCCAAAGAACAAAGAAAGATCATGTGACCATCACAAACAAACAAGGGCAACGCACTTCACAAACAAACAAACATTTGATTGTTTGTTTGTGATGTGTGTTGCCCTTCCGTGTGCACCTTGCTTGAAATTCTATGGATTGGGGTGATTGCCACTTGTCATGTGACCACATAACAGTGCTGCAGAAATAAGGTACTTCAAGGATTTAAAAAAAAAAAAAAATACAGTGGCATGATATAGATGATTTATGGAAATTAATTATTGCAATAAGCACTTTTCTGACTTTCAGAGTGTAAGTATTGGCATTGTGAAGTTGATCCTTGATTTAATAGCTAGACAGTCCCTGACCTGGAACATTGATAAAGGATGGCAGACTTTCCAGACTTCACTGGCTGCTTGCCTATTCCAGGTCAGGAACACACAGGGGGTCATTTACTATAGCGCCGCAGCACTAATTAGCGCTAATTGCTGCAAACTAGTGCTAATTAGCGCTAATCATACTAATTAGTGCTAAAACGGTATTCACTATAGCGCTGGTGAGAAAATACTCCCAAAATCGAATTTACTAGAGTTCCCTGAAACCAAATAACTCCCAAACCCTTAGCCTTAGGCTTACACCGCATCGAATTCGCAGGACATTTTGAAATACATTCATATGAATGCATCTGGTTCACATATGTGTGTTGCATTCGCACTGCGCATTGCACAAAAAACGTGTGCATTTTCTGGGCATTGTGGTGCGAATTACAAGCCCATTATCTTCTATGGGAACGCATCTGATTCGCAGATGCATTGCGTTCTGAACATGGATTTTCTCCTTCTCCTCACTACACCTCCCCCTCTCCCCCCCATCTTCCTGCTCACTGATCCACAGCTAAAATACACAGGAACCTCTGAACAACTGATTTTTATCTTCCCAGTGAAACCTGAGCTTCAATTCGCACCGTACATGTGTGAACCCAGGCTAACACTGCTAAAACCTGGAGTAGTGCACCTGGAAATTTGGTTTAGAGGATGATATAGCTGCCTAAATAGTACTGAAATATGCGGTATATTGTGTGTGTATTGTTCCTGTCTGACCATCCAAACATGGTTTGGGAGCATGTGCTGACCTTTTACTCTTTGATCTCATTGCCTAATCATGTACACAGAAATGCAGCTTCCAGCAGAACATGGTCACCATTGTATGTATGTGTGTGAATTTGTGGGGTGGTGGCGGGCGTTATATTTAGAACATGTGGCTTTTTTATTACTATTTTGGAATGCTTTGTAAGAATAATGACTGTTAAGTATGTTTTTATATAATCTTGCAGATAAAAAAGCCACTCTAAGGTTTAGACAAATTTTAGATTGTAAGCTCCTATGAGCAGGGCCCTTAAAACCCAATTTCTAAGGCCCCTTTCACACTGGGGCGGGGGCGGCGTCGGTGGTAAAGCGCCGCTATTGTAAGCTTTACCGTTGGTATGTGGCCGCTAGCGGGGCAGTTTTACCCCCGCTAGCGGCCAAGAAAGGGTTGAAAACCACCGTAAAGCACCTCTTCAGAGGCGCTTTGCCGGCGGTATAGCCGCGCTGTCCCATTGATTTTAATGGGCAGGAGCGGTAAAGGAGCGGTATACACTCCGCTCCTTCACCGCTGCGAAGATGCTGCTAGCAGGACTTTTTTTTACCGTCCTGCTAGCGCACCGCTCCAGTGTGAAAGCCCTCGGGGCTTTCACACTGGAATCAAAGCAGCAGCACTTTCGGGTCGGATTGCAGGCGCTATTATTAGCGCAATAGCGCCTGCAAACCGCCTCAGTGTGAAAGGACCCTAACTGTTTTGCTAAATGTAGCACCATATATCCTGTTGAAATTTTTTTGAAGCTAGAAATGAATGTACAGGATTTTGTTTCTGCTGGCAAAATAAAAGTACATCATTGAGCTTGTTTGTTGTGTGTTTGTTTTGTTTTTTTGTTTCTTTCTTCTATTTAATTAGTTTTGGGGGTGGTGGCTTTGTGGAAGTTTAAGATCTTACATATCTTAGGCTTATTTTACACTGGGGGCACTTTACAGGAGCTATAGCGCTAAAAATAGTGCGTGCATAGTGCCTGTAAAGAGCCTCTCCTCTCACTCCGGTGGGAACTGGCCTTGACCCTAGGATTACACATTACACCTATGAATTTTTTAGTGAGTTTTGCAGTTTTCAGAAACACTCTACAGTCCATTTAACATAAATTCCTATTGTACTAGTTCACATGCATGTGTTGCGTTTGTTAGGATATCATTTTTTTTTATTAATCAGACATAAGATACATGGGACATAACGTTACAATAGTAGTTGGTCATAGAGATATTGTCAGTTTTTTGGCTTGAGTAGATTTCTCAAACAAATGCGGTTTCATACAATGGGATTAGATACCATTGTTGTATGACAGTTTGAACAGGCTATTGTCTCTATAGCTACAGTACACAAGTAAGAGATTTACTTGTTTGAGGTTTTTTTCAGCTCTCAAACTGAAAGAATGACTGTTAGATTACTGGAAGGTGTTTGCTTCATTAGACAATGGGTACGTAGATACAGTTTTCAACAGTCATTGTCTACACAGCTATAGTAAACAGGTATGTTTTCTGTTGTTTGGTAACTATGGTAAACAGCCTGGCACATAAAAGGGGGATTCAGGCATAAGGTAGGGACACACACACCATCATGCTGTAACATCAGAAGCCACTCATGATAGAAGAACAGTGATAGATAGATAGATAGATATATATAGATAGATATACTTTATTGTCATTGTATACATAAAAAAATTTTTTTTCGGATATCCTTTACAGCAGCAATAAAACATTTCTCAAGAAAACCACACATACATACTCCTAGCACATGCCCACATATTTATTTAAATATATCAAGATATAAAATGTTATTTAAAAATAAATAAATAAAAGAATGTTAAAATTCTACATAAAATTCCTAAATTCAGTGCCTGATGCTCCCGAAAAATCGTTGCCAATGGAGATCACGAACATACAGTAACAGAAGATAAGTAACCCTAAGTGTATTTGCACTAATATAGACCATAGACTGTTCAGTTTGCTAGGCATTTTGCTTGTTAAAGATATCTGTCAGTCTTGTATTGTATTCCTAATATTGTAATAGTTTTGTATGTACGGCATCTTTGTATAGTAAAAGGACATTTACACACTGCAGAAATCTCAGCTTCCTTGCTTATACCACAGAGTAACCTTGCTAGATAGACGCAAGCAAAACATTTGGGGGCTCGTGATGCGATCTGTGCTATAGTTCAATTGAAGCAAACCTGTTTTTTTTTTTTTCTGTAGTGTGTTGTGTAGCTTGTGCTAGGTAAAATGCTGCGTAAGCTGTTTAGGAAAAGCAAGGCTACAGAGGGTTCTGGTGGCCAGAAGGAAGTGTGCAGCTTACCTATCTGGGCCAGAGACAATGAGTGGGAGCCTCTTGCTAAAGAATTTGTTAAGTACGCTTCTCCCTTGAAGCTGACTTGGGGTATTAAAGTCTCAGATCATTTTGTAGATTTTAGCCTTAAGGGGTTGGATTTAAGTAAAAAAGAGAAGAGGACAGTGTCCACTGTGGGCTGGTATTTCCTTAATGCTATTTACACCGAATCACAGAAAATGAGAAGGCAGAGGCAGAAGTTAAGGTATTAAAAGACCATCTAGCAGTTGCTTCAGAGTGTGTGCGTTCAACTGCTATTCGGGCTGATGATTTACAAGAGCGGTGTGCAGCCCTCATGACCACATCAATTAATGCCTTAAGGAAAAGGAAGGGCCGTAAACCTGTTAGTAAAGCCAGGGTACCTGCTATTATCACATCCCAAAATTGGGATTGTGAGGACGTGCTCTCCTCAAATGATAGTGAGGATGAGGAGATAGAGTTTGATATTTTGCATGATGATCTGCTAGTGCGAAAGAAAAAGTATGCCAGACCTCTCATTACTAAGTATAGGAAATGGCAACATGATAGAGAGGATATGGCAGATGGGGAGGTGCATTATCACAACCCCAGAGATGTTGAATTTGAAGAAGTATGGGAGTTTACACAAACTGAACTCCATGAGCTGGCAAAACAATACAAACAAAGGTCTGGGGAGCCCTTATTGACCTGGCTCCTATGCTTATGGGATGAAGCGGCGGACAGTGTTGTTTTGTCATGTAAGGAGGCAGTGACTATGGGAGTGTTAATCCATGATCCACAATTGCGTCAGGCAATGCGAAAAGCCCAAGAGTATAGCGTTCACTTTTCACTGTTAGACCTCGTGAGAGATGGAATAGTCCAAGTATACGCTAGTCCTACTGACCTGGAAAATACCTACTCATGGAGAGCAATAGGAGAGGGTATTTCAAGGTTACGTGAGATGGGTTGTATGACTGGATTAAATAAGTTTCCAGAATGGATGGGTCCAGATATGGAACCCTTTACATCTGCTCTGTGCTCTAAGCTGATGAAGTCTGCGCCATTAAATCTCAGGGCTCCATTATTGTCCTTGTTGGGAGGACTGGGATTAAACAGCAAAACTCATGAAGCCACAACCCTTTTAAGCCAGCTGGGGGATCTAGAGGAGACTAAAATAAAACCTGTCAGGGCAGTAGATAAGGTCAAGGCCAGACAGGAAGAATACAAGCAGAAAAGAACAGAGAAGAAAGGGAATGGGGTAGGGAAGACAGGAGGTGAAGAGAAAACCAGGCTAGTTATTTCTAGGAAACAAATGTGGGTGGACCTATTAATGATGCTTAAAGTAAAAAAAAAGTGAAATATTCCTTTAAATATCGTACCTGGGGGGTGTCTATATTATTCCTGTAAAGTGACACGTGTTTCCTGTGTTTAGAACAGTCTCTGCACAAAATGTAATTTTTAAAGGGAAAAAAGTCATTTAAAACTGCTTGCGGCTTTAATGTAATGTCGGGTCCTGGCAATATGGATGAAAATCAGTGAAACAAAAAGCATGGGTACCCCCCAGTCCATTACCAGGCCCTTTGGGTCTTGTATGGATATTAAGGGGAACCCCGCACCTAAATTAAAAAAAGAAAAGGCCTGGGGCCACCAGGCCCTATATACTCTGAACAGCAGTATACAGGCGGTGCAAACAAGACAGGGACTGTAGGTTTGTTGTTAAGTAGAATCTGTTTGTAATTTTGAACTGGTACATTTTTAACGTATTTAGCTCCAGCCAAAAAATCTATTTTAAGCTTTTTGGAAAACATAGGGAAGGGTTATCACCCCTGTGACATTTGTTTTGCTGTCTGTGCTCCTCTTCAGAATATTTCACCTCATTTTTTGTCCCAATGACAAGTGTTTTTTGAAAATTTGTTTTTTTTTGTGAAACCAGGATTGGTGATAAAACATCAGTGGAAAGGAGAAAAGTTTTTCCCATATTAACTCTTACGGGAGAGAATTTCCCTTCCTAGGGGTAGATTTCATCTCACTTCCTGTTGTCTCCTTCCGATTGCAAGTAGGAGTCGTTTGTAAGTTGGATGTTTGAAAGTAGGGGCCTGCCCTATATACTCAGCAGAAATTTGGGCCTTAGGTGTTGTTGTGGCCACAACACTGTGAGCCCTCACAGGGCCCTGCTGTGAAATATTAGATCAAGAATTGTAATTACATGCCCCTGTTAAACAGGGGCTGAAAAATTGGGCCTTAGGCACTGGTGCTGGTGCCACAACACTGCAACCCCTCACAGATACTCTAGTTGGAACGCTTTAACGAGCCCTGCTGCAAAGTATTGCATCAAAAATTGTAATTACACGCCCCTGTTAAACAGGGGCTGAAAAATTGTGCCTTAGGCACTGGTGGTGGCGCCCAGAACCAAAAATGTTCTTACAAGCTATCAGCGTGATGATTGAGGAGGAAGAGGATAATTACTCAGGGATAGTCACTCAGCATCAGTATAGGCAGTCTTTGAAGGGATCTGAGATTTCAAAAAAAATTATTCGGTTACATCAGCATCAGGTGCTTGATAGCTGGTGGTGATCCAAGACTGATTAATTTTTATGAAGGCCAGTCGATCGACCGAGTCGGTGGACAGACGCACCCTGTGATCGGTTACAAAGCCTCCAGCAGCACTGAATGTGCGTTCCAAAAGAACGCTGAATGCAGGACAAGCCAGTAGCTCAATTGCATACTGTGCAAGCTCTGACCAGTAACCCAGAGGATTTTCGGTTTGAAATGTGTCCAAGTCAGATCTTTCCCCTAGGTATTCCTGCACCATGTAAAACAGACGCTGGCGATGGTTGCTGGAACTGATCATACCTTGGGGCTGCGGACCAAAAAATTGTCTGAACGCATCGGTCAGACAGCCACCTTCTCCACCGCTCCTTCTTTGACTGACCAAAGCCTCAGCAACACGTTGTCCAGAAATAGGAGTTTGTAACCTCCCAGTCTCTGGGAACGCATTGCACAGACCTTTCTGCAAGCCCTCCCGAAGATGTTTCATCCTCTGCTCCCTCTGCGATGGCAAGATAAGGTCCGCAACCTTACCCTTGTAACGTGGATCAAGGAGGGTTGCCAGCCAGTATTGGTCCTTCTCCTTGATACCACGAATATGAGGATCCTTACGCAGGCTTTGCAGGATCAGGGAGACCATGCAGCGTAGGTTTGCTGAGGCATTTGGTCCGGAGTCCTCTGGGTCACTAAGGACGACATGGTCCGCAGCCACCTCCTCCCAGCCACGTACAAGTCCATGTGTTTCTTGGGACTGATCCCTTAAAGACTGCTGCTGATGCTGAGTGCCAGGCTCCACCTCCATACTGACACAATCCTCCTCCTCCTCCTCGTCCTCTTCCTGTGTGATCGGTGGGCACGCAGGAACACTGGATAAAAGGGGCCTTGAGAGCTAAGGAAGTCCTCCTCTTCCTGCCTCTGTTCTGCCTCAAGTGCCCTGTCCATTATTCCACGCAGCGTGTGCTCCAACAGGTGGACAAGGGGGACAATGTCACTGATGCATGCACTGTCACTGCTCACCATCCTCGTGGCCTCCTCAAATGGTGACAGGACAGTGTATGCATCCCTCATCATGGCCCACTGGCGTAGGGAAAAAAAACAAGCTCCCCTGACCCTGTCCAGGTGCCATAGTTGCACAGGTACTCATTGATGGCCATCTGCTGCGTGTGCAGCTGCTGCAGCATGGCCAATGTTGATTTCCACCTGGTGGGCATGTCACAGATTAGGCGGTTCTTGGGCAGGTTAAACTCCTTTTGGAGGTCTGCCAGCCGAGCACTGGCATTATATGACCAGCGGGAATGCACACAGACTTCCCTGGCCTGCCTCAGGACATTCTGTAAGCCCGGGTACCTGCCCAAGAACTGCTGCACCACTAAGTTAAGGACATGAGCCAAACAGGGCACATGGGTTATTTGTCCCTGTCGGAGGGCAGAGAGGAGGTTGGTGCCATTGTCGCAAACCACCATTTCTGCCTTAAGTTGGCATGGCGTCAACCACCTCTGAACCTGCCCCTGCAGAGTTGACAGAACCTCTGCCCCAGTGTGGCTCCTGTCACCCAAGCACACCAGCTCAAGCACCGCATGGCATCTTTTGGCCTGCATACTTGCATAGCCCCTTGAACGGCTACGGAGCAAAGATGGTTCCGAGGACAAAGCACAGGAAGAGGCCATGGAGGAAGAAGAAGAGGAGGGGGTGGAGGAGAGAGGTGTGTCACAATCATTAGTAGTGGCATTTTGGAGTCTTGGTGGTGGAACAACCTCCAACACTACTGCACCTTGTCCTGCATCCTTCCCAGCTGCCAGCAGAGTCACCCAATGCGCGGTGAAACTTAGGTAACGTACCTGTCCATGCCTGCTGGACCATGAGTCAGCGGTAATATGCACCTTACTACTGACCGCCCTGTCCAGCGAGGCATGGACATTGCCTTCCACATGCCAGTAGAGAGCCGGAATCACCTTCCGTGAGAAAAAGTTGCATTTGGGTACCTGCCACTGAGGATCCGCACATTCCACAAACTCACGGAAGGGGGCAGAGTCTACCAACTGAAAAGGCAGCAGTTGAAGTGCTAGAAATTTCGACAAGCTAGCATTCAACCGCTGGGCATGTGGATGGCTGGGAGCGAACTTCTTTTGGCGGTGCAGCAGCTGGGGCAGGGAAATTTGCCTGGTACAATCTGACGTTGGTGTACGGAAAGCAGATTGCCCACAAGTACTCGGCTGTGACACACCTAATTCTATACCTTCATTCCTCTCAGTGCAGGTCTCAGAGAGGACTGAAGGTATAGTGCGGTTGGAGATCTCAGCTGATGAGGAGCAAGGAGAGGTCCTCTTTGTTCTTTGGTGTGGGTCTATTAGATACGCTTGCCAATGAACTGCATGGCAGGTCAACATATGTCTGGTCAAGCATGTGGTGCCCAAGCGGGAGATGTTTTGGCCACATGAGATACGCTTGAGACATATGTTGCAAATAGCAGCAGTGCAATCTGATGCACTCGTCTCAAAAAAGGCCCACACCAAAGAACTTTTTGAATAACGTGCAGAGACTGCAGCGCCCTGCACATGTGGAGCTTTGGGGTGTGATGCAGTCAGTGTTCTGCCCTTAGGTTGGCCCCTGGAGGGAATCCTGCCTCGTTGGTGATGTGCCACCTCCTCCTCCTCTCTCCTATCAGGCACTAGGGATGAGCTTCGAGTTCGAGTCGAACTCATGTTCAACTCGAACATTGGCTGTTCGCAAGTTCGCCGAACAGCGAACAATTTGGGGTGTTCGCGGGAAATTCAAATGCCGCGGAACACCCTTTAAAAGTCTATGGGAGAAATCAAAAGTGCTAATTTTAAAGGCTAATATGCAAGTTATTGTCATAAAAAGTGTTTGGGGACCTGGGTCCTGCCCCAGGGGACATGGATGTGGATGTGGAAGATGAGGACGGCTTGGTCATCCACTCGACCAAGTCTTCCACATGTTGCTGCTCAACATGACCAGCTGCCGAAAAAAAGGCCAAGCGTGTCCCACAGCCACGTGCTGATGCGGATGCACCGTCTCCACGACCAGCACTGTTGCCTCTAGACACAGAGCCTGCTTACCCTCTTTAATTGGCTTTTGACTGTCTGCCTCTCCTTGTTGGCCTTCCAGACATACTAATATATATATATATATATATATATATATATATATATATATATATATATATATAATGTACTGATACTGCAGCTAGCAAAATCAACTGCCTGCCTGTAGTATGAGAACACCACCAATACTGTGCAGAGCTCGCCAAAAAATAACTTGCAGCTTATTTAGCTGCCTGCGATAGTGATAGTATCAGGAAAACACCACCAACCTTCTACAGATAGCTGAACACTGTGCAGAGGTCTCACTACACTAACTTGTAGCTTTAGCTGAACACTGTGCAGAGGTCTCACTACACTAACTTGTAGTTTTAGCTGAACACTGGGAGCAGGACACTCTACACTAACTTGTAGCTTTAGCTGAACACTGTGAGCAGGACGCACTACACTAACTTGTAGCTTTAGCTGAACACTGTGCAGAGGTCGCACTACACTAACTTGTAGTTTTAGCTGAACACTGAGCAGGACGCACTACACTAACTTGTAGCTTTAGCTGAACACTGTGCAGAGGTCGCACTACACTAACTTGTAGTTTTAGCTGAACACTGTGAGCAGGATGCACTACACTAACTTGTAGCTTTAGCTGAACACTGTGCAGAGGTCTCACTACACTAACTTGTAGTTTTAGCAGAACACTGTGAGCAGGACGCACTACACTAACTTGTAGCTTTAGCTGAACACTGTGCAGAGGTGTCACTATACTAACTTGTAGTTTTAGCTGAACACTGTGCAGAGGTCGCACTACACTAACTTGTAGCTTTAGCTGAACACTGTGCAGAGGTCACACTACACTAACTTGTAGCTTTAGCTGAACACTGTGCAGAGGTGTCACTATACTAACTTGTAGTTTTAGCTGAACACTGTGCAGAGGTCACACTACACTAACTTGTAGCTTTAGCTGAACACTGTGCAGAGGTCACAATAAACTAACTTGTAGCTTTAGCTGAACTCTGTGAGGAGGAGGCACTACACTAACTTGTAGCTTTAGCTGAACACTTTGCAGAGGTCTCACTACACTAACTTGTAGTTTTAGCTGAACACTGTGAGCAGGACACACTACACTAACTTGTAGGTTTAGCTGAACACTGTGCAGAGGTCTCACTACACTAACTTGTAGTTTTAGCTGAACACTGTGAGCAGGATGCACTACACTAACTTGTAGCTTTATCTAAACACTGTGAGCAGGACGCACTACACTAACTTGTAGCTTTTGCTGAACACTGTGAGCAGGACGCACTACACTAATTTGTAGCTTTAGCTGAACACTGTGCAGAGGTCTCACTACACTAGCTTGTAGTTTTAGCTGAACACTGTGAGCAGGACACACAGCACTAACTTGTAGCTTTAGCTGAACACTGTGGGCAGGACGCACGACACTAACTTGTAGCTTTAGCTGAACACTGTGCAGAGGTTGCACTACACTAACTTGTAGTTTTCACTGAACACTGTGAGGAGGACACACTACACCAACTTGTAGCTTTAGCTGAACACTGTGAGGAGAACGCACTACACTAACTTGTAGCTTTAGCTGAACACAGTGCAGAAGTCGCACTACACTAACTTGTAGTTTTAGCTGAACACTGTGAGCAGGACGCACTACACTAACTTGTAGATTTAGCTGAACACTGTGCAGAGGTCTCACTACACTAACTTGTAGCTATAGCTGAACACTGTGCAGAGGTCACACTACACTAACTTGCAGTTTTAGCTGAACACTGTGAGCAGGACGCACTACACTAACTTGTAGCTTTAGCTGAACACTGTGCAGAGGTCTCACTACACTAACTTGTAGTTTTAGCTGAACACTGTGAGCACAACGCACTACACTAACTTGTAGCTTTAGCTGAACACTGTGCAGAGGTCGCACCACACTAACTTGTAGTTTTAGCTGAACACTGTGAGGAGGACGCACTACCCTAACTTGTAGCTTTAGCTGAACACTGTGCAGAGGGCACACTGAACTAACTTGTAGCTTTAGATGAACACTGTGTGGAGGACGCACTACACTAACTTGTAGCTTTAGCTGAACACTGTGTAGAGGTCTCACTACACTAACTTGTAGTTTTAGCTGAACACTGTGCAGAGGTTGCACTACACTAACTTTAGTTTTAGCTAAACACTGTGAGGAGGACGCACTACACTAACTTGTAGCTTTAGCTGAACACTGTGCAGAGGTCGCACTACACTAACTTGTAGTTTTCGCTGAACACTGTGAGGAGGACACACTACACCAACTTGTAGCTTTAGCTGAACACTGTGAGGAGGACACACTACACTAACTTGTAGCTTTAGCTGAACACTGTGCAGAGGTCTCACTACACTAACTTGTAGTTTTAGCTAAACACTGTGAGGAAGACACATTACACTAACTTGTAGCTTTAGCTGAACACTGTGCAGAGGTCGCCCTCCACTAACTTGTAGTTTTAGCTGAACATTGTGAGGAGGACGCACTACCCTAACTTGTAGGTTTAGCTGAACACTGTGCAAAGGTCACACTAAACTAACTTGTAGCTTTAGCTGAACACTGTGAGGAGGACGCACTACCCTAACTTGTAGCTTTAGCTGGACACTGTGCACTACACTAACTTGTATAACTGAACACTGTGCAGAGGTCACACTAAACTAACTTGTAGCTTTAACTGAACACTGTGAGAAGGACGCACTACACTAACTGTAAATAGTGTAGCTGCCTGACTGTGTTACTAATAGGATCAAAAGAACACCAGCAATTTTCTTCAGGTAGCTGTAAATACTGTAACAAGACAAGCCTGCCTGTCAGTAGGAAGATAACAGGAACGGATCTAACATGGGTTCGACTCGAACGCGAAGCTCATCCCTAGACATGATAGAGACTGTAATAGGGAACTGTACAGTGTGTGGAGAAGTGTGACAATGGCCATTGCAAAAGTACTCCACCGGGTCAATTAAGAGGGATGAGAGGTCTGAAGAGATTTGGCAGATCGACTTCATTGGTCCCCTGCCCGGGGAAACAATGGACTGAGATATTGTTGCACTGCAGTGGACACCTATTCAGGACTTATGCTTGTACATCCTTGCAAACGTGCAGATAAAGCTGCAGAGCTTCAACTGCTCCAGAAACTTGTCGTTGCTTATGGTTGTCCCAAACAAGTCCAAAGTGATAACGGATCGCACTTCACCGGATCAACAGTACAGCAGTTGACCAAAGATTCTGGAGTGTACTGGTTGTGCCACATCCCATACCATCCACAGGCAGCTGGTTTGATTGAAAGATACAACGGGCTATTGAAGGACCAGATACGCAAACTTACACCCACACATACACTAAGGGGGTGGGATCGGGTCCTCACACAGGCAGTCATGTTGTGAAATTCTAGGCCAACAGCCAAAAGCACACCATATGAGAGGATGGTAGGGGCTAGGGCACAGATTCCACAGCTGGAGTGCAGAGTTCAGTATTTATGTAAGGTTCCTGAAAGAACAGGGCTTAACAGATACTGTGTTATTGCTTCCCATGACATAGAAACCAAGAGTGATGTATCTGAATCTGAAGCCTATCTAGGAATGAGAGGGAATCTGGCAGGAAGGTTTGAAGTTACATTTGCATTGAAAGATGAGCTTCAAGACAGTGGCTGGGACTCTGACTGGTTAGTGGATATTTCTCAGCAAGAGTGGAAAGTGAGGCTACATAACAGCAAACCTTCCAAAATAAACAGCAGTGATCTTCTGGGAAATATCTGTATATTTCCTCTCCTCCCTATTGATGTCCTTTGGGAGGGTGAGAAGTGGGTACAGGCAGGGAGCAAAGTGTTGGTCAGATATCCAGGCAAGAAGCCACTTAGAGGAGAGATTTTAGCTGAAGGGCCTGGATCTACTGTTTATGTATTATTAGAAGGAACAGATAATCCGCTTTGTTTTCCACTCTGCAGGCTGACTCTGATTTGATCCATAGGACATGATGGAAAGAATAACGAAAGATCGCAAGAGCTGAGGAGAGCAAGGCCTTTGATGTTTTACAAGCCTGGACTTGTTTCTGAAGAACCTTAGAATGGACTTTCTAATGAACTTTTAAAGACTGAAACACCTTCTCAATGACAGAAATATGGGAGGTGTTGCATTCAAGAAAAATGAATGTTTAAAATGAGTTTTCATAGTAATGAAGAGATTTTCTGTATGGAGTCTGAAAGGAAAAAAAAATCTAGGGCGAAATGTGTTGCATTTGTTACAATATGATTTTTTTAAATTAATCAGACATAAGATGGTCCATACCAGACCCTTATCCAAGCACGCAACCTGGCAGGCTGCAGGGAAAGGGAGGATGAGAGAGCGCCCCCCCTCCTCCTAAACTGTACCAGGCCACATGCCCTCAACATGGGGAGGGTGCTTTGGGGTCCCCCCCATAACACCTTGTCCCCATGTTGATGGGGATAAGAGCCTCATCCCCACAACCCTTGCCCGGTGGTTGTGGGGGTCTGTGGGCGGGGGGCTTATCGGAATCTGGAAGCCCCCTTTAATAATGGGGCCCCCAGATCCCGTCCCCCTATGTGAATGGGTATCAGGTACATTGTACCCCTACCCATTGACCAAAAAAAGCAGTGAATTGTGACAAAAAAACATTAGCCGGTTTTGACAAATCCTTTATTGTAAAATAGTGGTCTTCTCCCCTAAGCCGTGTCTCCCACTGTCATCTTCTCCTAGTGCTGCCTCTCTTGTCGCCATCTTTCCCACCACCGCCTACTTCTCCCGCTGCCGTGTTTTTCCTCATCGCCGTGTTCTTCCTCTCCCGCCATCTTCATCATTTGTGTTGTCCCTGCTGTCTGGCATCTCTTACACAGCCATGGGGCGTGACCATCCGTTCACGTCACACGGAAAGCCGACCCCTTTTTTCCAGAACATACAGGGACGGCTCTGTGAGTCACGTCAACGAATGGTCATGCCCCATGGCTGTGTAAGAGACGCCAGACAGCAGGGACAACACAACGGAGGAAGACAGCGGGGAAGGAAGAACACAGCAGCGGGAGAAGTAGGCGGTGGCGGGAGAGACAGCACCAGGAGAAGATGATGGCGGGAGACACAGCCAGGGGGAGAAGACCACTCAGAGCTATTTTACAATAAAGGAATTGTCAAAAACCGGGTATTGTTTTTGTCACATTTCACTGCTTTTTTTTGGTGAATGGGTAGGGGTACAATGTACCCGATACCCATTCACATGGGAGGGCAGATCTGGGGGTCCCTTATTAAAGGGGACTACCAGATTCTCATAAGCCCCCTGCCTGCAGACCCCCACAACCACCAGGCAAAGGTTGTGGAGATGAAGCCCTTGTCCCCATCAACATGGGGACAAGGTGTTTTGGGGGGACCCCAAAGCACCCTCCCCATGTTGATAGCATGTGGCCTGGTACGGTTCAGGAGGGGGGCGCTCTCTCACCCCCCTCTTTTCCTGCGACCTGCCAGGTTGCGTGCTTGGATAAGGGTCTGGTATGGATTTTGGGGGGACCCCCACGCCGTTTTATTTTTCAAATTTTGGCGAAAGGTTCCCCTTAATATCCATACCAGATCTGAAGGGCCTGATGTGGATTTTGGGGGGACCCCCACACAATTTTCTTTTAAATGTGAGGTTCCCCTCAAAATCCACAGCAGACCTGAAGGGCCTGGTATGTATTTTGGGGGGACCCCCACGCAATTTTTATTTATTTTGATGCAAGGTTCCTCTTAATATTCATACCAAACCCAAAGGACCTTGGGTAGGACTCAGGTCCTCATACACTTGTAGCAATAACTCACGGTGGAGCTGCTGGTTTAAAGCTGGCTGTTACCGTCACCTCTGTTACCTCTATTTCACCAGAACCGGGTCTAGGGTCCCGTTGAGCTTAATACCAGACAGTATAGGAATCAGTCACTTGAGTATCTTTTCCAATGCTTTAATAAAGAGTAACTGAAGGAAGTAGCAGGAAAGAGGTAGAAGAAGAATTGCAGGGAAGTTCAAATACCTTTTCTTGATATAGAATTAAAAATTGGAATCTTGTAGATGAATGTACTTTCTTTTTAGAGTTGAATCTTTGCCCGCCCAGATAGGTTTCTCTCACTAACCTAGCAGCCGGTACACAGCATGAACAAAAGTCTCTGCCACAGACTTGAATGGAATAGAAACCCGTACGATCCTCTGCCACAGGATGTAATGGTTTACGATGGATAGCAAACACAGCACTAGAACCTTTAAGCCAACCCGGCAGTACTATGCGGTAGGTAGGGATGAGCTTCGTGTTCGAGTCGAACCCATGTTCGACTCAAACATCGGCTGTTCGCCGAATTGCGAATGATATGGGCCGTTCGCGCCAAATTCGTGTGGCGCGTCACGTCCCATAATTCACTGCGGCATCGCAGTGCATTGCTGGCTGATGATTGGCCAAGCATGCACTATGACCCGCATGTTTGGCCAATCACAGCATCGTCGGTAGAGAGAGCTGTCATTGGCCAAAGCCAGGGTGGCTTTGGCCAATTATGGCTCAGGGGGTTTAGAACACACCCCACACTATATAAGGCCACCTGCACGGCGGCCCTGTGTAGTGTGTGTTCCGGCATTGAGATACATAGACAGAGAGACAGTGTCATTTAATTTGAGTTAGCAAGATTAGGCAGGACAATCGGTGAGTTAGCTGCACTTACAGTGTATTGTGTATATATATGCATCCCAGGTGTTGTATATATATTTAGCTAGATCCGTTCCTGTTATCTTCCTACTGATAGGCAGGCTTGTCTTGTTACAGTATTTACAGCTACCTGAAGAAAATTGCTGGTGTTCTTTTGATCCTATTAGTACCACAGTCAGGCAGCTAGACTATTTACAGTTAGTGTAGTGCGTCCTGCTCAGTGTTCAGCTAAAACTACAAGTTAGTGTAGTGAGACCTCTGCACCGTGTTCATCTAAAGCTACAAGTTAGTGTAGTGCGTCCTGCTCAGTGTTCAGCTAAAACTACAAGTTAGTGTAGTGAGACCTATGCACAGTGTTCAGTTAAACCTACAAGTTATTTTTTTGCGAGCTCTGCACAGTGTTCATCTAAAGCTACAAGTTAGTGTAGTGTGTCCTGCTCACAGTGTTCAGCTAAAACTACAAGTTAGTGTAGTGAGACCTCTGCACAGTGTTCATCTAAAGCTACAAGATAGTGTAGTGCGTCCTGCTCACAGTGTTCAGCTAAAACTACAAGTTAGTGTAGTGAGACCTCTGCACCGTGTTCATCTAAAGCTACAAGTTAGTGTAGTGCGTCCTGCTCACAGTGTTCAGCTAAAACTACAAGTTAGTGTAGTGAGACCTCTGCACCGTGTTCATCTAAAGCTACAAGTTAGTGTAGTGAGTCCTGTTTACAGTGTTCAGCTAAAACTACAAGTTAGTGTGGTGCGTAATCCTCACAGTGTTCAGCTAAACCTACTAGGTTTTTTTTGCGAGCTCTGCACAGTGTTCATCTAAAGCTACAAGTTAGTGTAGTGTGTCCTGCTCACAGTGTTCAGCTAAAACTACAAGTTAGTGTAGTGAGACCTCTGCACAGTGTTCATCTAAAGCTACAAGATAGTGTAGTGCGTCCTGCTCACAGTGTTCAGCTAAAACTACAAGTTAGTGTAGTGAGACCTCTGCACCGTGTTCATCTAAAGCTACAAGTTAGTGTAGTGAGTCCTGTTTACAGTGTTCAGCTAAAACTACAAGTTAGTGTGGTGCGTAATCCTCACAGTGTTCAGCTAAACCTACTAGGTTTTTTTTGCAAGTTCTGCACAGTGTTCATCTAAAGCTACAAGTTAGTGTAGTGCGTCCTGCTCACAGTGTTCAGCTAAAACTACAGGTTAGTGTAGTGAGACCTCTGCACCGTGTTCATCTAAAGCTACAAGTTAGTGTAGTGAGTCCTGCTCACAGTGTTCAGCTAAAAACTACAAGTTAGTGTGGTGCATCCTCCTCACAGTGTTCAGCTAAACCTACAAGTTATTTTTTTGCGAGCTCTGCACAGTGTTCATCTAAAGCTACAAGTTAGTGTAGTGCGTCCTGCTCACAGTGTTCAGCTAAAACTACAATGTAGTGTAGTGAGACCTCTGCACCGTGTTCATCTAAAGCTACAAGTTAGTGTAGTGCGTCCTGCTCACAGTGTTCCGCTAAAACTACAAGTTAGTGTAGTGAGACCTATGCACAGTGTTCATCTAAAGCTACAAGATAGTGTAGTGCGTCCTGCTCACAGTGTCCAGCTAAAACTACAAGTTAGTGTAGTGAGACCTCTGCACCGTGTTCATCTAAAGCTACAAGTTAGTGTAGTGCGTCCTGCTCACAGTGTTCAGCTAAAACTACAAGTTAGTCTGGTGCATCCTCCTCACAGTGTTCAGCTAAACCTACAAGTTATTTTTTTGCGAGCTCTGCACAGTGTTCAGCTAAAGCTACCTGTAGAAGGTTGGTGGTGTTTTCCTGATCCTATCACTACCGCAGGTGGCTAAATAAGCTGCAAGTTATTTTTTGGCGAGCTCTGCACTGTGTTCACCTAAAGCTACCTGTAGAAGGTTGGTGGGGTTTTCCTGATCCTATCACTACCGCAGGCAGCTAAAAAAGCTACAAGTTAGTTTTTTGTGAGCTCTGCACAGTGTTCAGCTAAAGCTACCTGTAGAAGGTTGGTGGTATTCTCATACTACAAGCAGGCAGTTGATTTTGCTAGCTGCAGTATCAATATATATATATATATATATATATATATATATATATATATATATATATATATACCAGCTTAGTGCAGCTACAGGCCATTAGTATGTCTGGAAGGCCAAGAAGGAGAGGCAGACAGTCACAAGCCAATAAAAGAGGGCAAGCAGGCTCTGTGTCTAGTGCTGGTCGTGGAGACGGTGCATCCTCATCAGCACGTGGCCGTGGGACACGCTTGGCCTTTTTTTCGGCAGCTGGCCGTTTTGAGCCGCAACATGTGGAAGACTTGGTCGAGTGGATGAACAAGCCGTCCTCATCCTCTTCATCCTCTCTCACCCATGCTCAGGGTACTTTGTCTGGCAAAGCAGCGGCCTCTTCCCTCGGCTCAATGTCATCAGTGACTCCTTCCCTAGCCCCACCATGTCCTCCTGAGGAGTCCCTCGAACTGTTTGACCACAGTGTTGGGTACATGCTCCAGGAGGATGCCCAGCGTTTGGAAGGCTCTGATGATGATACTGAGCTCGATGAAGGCAGTAACGTGAGCACGGACAGAGGGGGTGCCCAAGAAGGACAGCAATCTGGCAGTCATGCTCCCCCTGCTGCAGCATACTGCCAGGTTTGCTCCAGTGATGAGGAGGGAGGGGATGATGAGGTCACTGACTCAACGTGGGTGCCTGATAGGAGAGAGGAGGAGGAGGAGGAGGCGGCACATCACCAACGAGGCAGGATGCCCTCCAGGGTCCAGCCTAAGGGCAGCACACTGACTGCATCACACCCCAAAGCTCCACATGTGCAGGGCGCTGCAGTCTGCGCGTTATTCAAAAAGTTCTTTGGTGTGGGCCTTTATTGAGATGAGTGCATCAGATCGCACCGCTGCTATTTGCAACATATGTCTCAAGCATATCTCGCGTGGCCAAAACATCTCCCGCTTGGGCACCACATGCTTGAGCAGACATATGTTGACCTGCCATGCAGTTCGTTGGCAAGCGTATCTAAAAGACCCACACCAAAGAACAAAGAGGACCTCTCCTTGCTCCTCATCAGCTGAGATCTCCAACCCCACTATACCTTCAGTCCTCTCTGAGACCTGCACTGAGAGGAATGAAGGTGTAGAATTAGGTGTGTCACAGCCAAATACTTGTTGGCAATCTGCTTTCCGTACACCGACGTCAGATTGTACCAGGCAAATTTCCCTGCCCCAGCTGCTGCACTGTCAAAAGAAGTTTGCTCCCAGCCATCCACATGCCCAGCGGTTGAATGCTAGCTTGGCAAAATTGCTAGCACTTCAACTGCTGCCTTTTCAGTTGGTAGACTCTGCCTCCTTCCGTGAGTTTGTGGAATGTGCGGTTCCTCAGTGGCAGGTACCCAAATGCCACTTTTTCTCACGGAAGGCGATTCCGGCTCTCTACCAGCATGTGGAAGGCAATGTCCATGCCTTGCTGGACAGGGCGGTCAGCAGTAAGGTGCATATTACCGCTGACTTATGGTCCAGCAGGCATGGACAGGGACGTTACCTAAGTTTCACTGCGCATTGGGTGACTCTGCTGGCAGCTGGGAAGGATGCAGGACAAGGTGCAGTAGTGTTGGAGGTTGTTCCGCCACCACGCCTCCAAAATGCCACTACTAATGATTGTGACACACCTCTCTCCTCCACCCCCTCCTCTTATTTTTCCTCCATGGCCTCTTCCTGTGCTTTGTCCTCGGAACCAGCGGTGCTCCGTAGCCGTTTAAGGGGCTACGCAAGTATGCAGCCAAAAGATGCCATGCGGTGCTTGAGCTGGTGTGCTTGGGGGACAGGAGTCACACTGGGGCAGAGGTTCTGTCAGCTCTGCAGGGCAGGTTCAGAGGTGGTTGACGCCATGCCAACTTAAGGCAGGAATGGTGGTTTGCGACAATGGCATCAACCTCCTCTCTGCCCTCTGACAGGGACAAATGACCCATGTGCCCTGTTTGGCTCACGTCCTTAACTTGGTGGTGCCGTGGTTCTTGGGCAGGTACCCGGGCTTACAGGATGTCCTGAGGCAGGCCAGGAAAGTCTGTGTGCATTTCCGCCAGTCATATAATGCCAGTGCTCGACTGGCGGACCTCCAAAAGGAGTTTAACCTGCCCAAGAACCGCCTAATCTGTGACATGCCCACCAGGTGGAACTCAACGTTGGCCATGCTGCAACGGCTGCACACGCCATCAATGAGTACCTGTGCGACTATGGCACCAGGATAGGGTCAGGGGAGCTTGTTTTTTTTCCCACGCCAGTGGGCCATGATCAGGGATGCATACACTGTCCTGTCACCATTTGAGGAGGCCACGAGGATGGTGAGCAGTGACAGTTCATGCATCAGTGACACTGTCCACCTGTTGGAGCACACGCTGCGTGGAATAATGGACAGGGCACTTGAGGCAGAACAGAGGCAGGAAGAGGAGGACTTCCTTAGCTCTCAAGGCCCCCTTTATCCAGACAGTGTTCCTGTGTGCCTGCCGATCACACAGGAAGAGGAGAAGGAGAAGGAAGATGAGGAGGAGGAAGATTGTGTCAGTATGGAGGTGGAGCCTGGCACTCAGCATCAGCAGCAGTCTTTAAGGGATCAGTCCCAAGAAACACATGGACTTGTACGTGGCTGGGAGGAGGTGGCTACGGACCATGTCGTCCTTAGTGACCCAGAGGACTCCGGTCCGAATGCCTCAGCAAACCTACGCTGCATGGCCTCCCTGATCCTGCAAAGCCTGCGGAAGGATCCTCGTATTCGTGGTATCAAGGAGAAGGACCAATACTGGCTGGCAACCCTCCTTGATCCACATTACAAGGGTATGGTTGCGGACCTTATCTTGCCATCGCAGAGGGAGCAGAGGATGAAACATCTTCAGGAGGCCTTGCAGAAAGGTCTGTGCAATGCGTTCCCAGAGACTGGGAGGTTACAAACTCCTGTTTCTGGACAACGTGTTGCTGAGGCTACCGTCAGTCAAAGAAGAAGCTGTGGAGAAGGTGGCTGTCTGACCGATGGGTTCAGACAATTTTTTGATCCAAGGTATGATCGGTTCCAGTAACCATCGCCAGCGTCTGTTTTACATGGTGCAGGAATACCTAGGGGCAAGATCTGACTTGGACACCTTTCCCACCGAAAATCCTCTGGGTTACTGGGTCTTGAGGATGGATCACTGGCCAGAGCTTGCACAGTATGCAATTGAGCTACTGGCCTGTCCTTCATCCAGCGTTCTTTCAGAACGCACATTCAGTGCTACTGGAGGATTTGTAACTGATCCCAGGGTGCGTCTGTCCACTGACTCGGTCGATCGACTGACCTTCATAAAAATGAATCAGTCTTGGATCACCACCAGCTACCAAGCACCTGATGCTGATGTAACTGAATATTTTTTTTTGAAATCTCAGAGCCCTTCAAAGATTGCCTATGCTGATGCTGAATGACTATCCTGAGTAATTATCCTCTTCCTCCTCAATGATCACGCTGATAGCTTGTAAGAATATTTTTGGTTCTGGGCGCCACCACCAGTGCCTAAGGCCCAATTTTTCAGCCCCTGTTTAACAGAGGCGTATAATTACAATTTTTGATGCAATACTTTGCAGTAGGGCTCGTTCCTGCGTTCCAACTAGAGTATCTGTGAGGGGTTGCAGTGTTGTGGCACCAGCACCAGTGCCTAAGGCCTAATTTTTCAGCCCCTGTTTAACAGGAGCATGTAATTACAATTTTTGATGCAATACTTTGCAGCAGGGCTCGTTCCTGCATTCCAACTAGAGTTTCTGTGAAGGGTTGCAGTGTTGTGGCACCAGCACCAGTGCCTAAGGCCTAATTTTTCAGCCCCTGTTCAACAGGGGCATGTAATTACAATTCTTGATCTAATATTTCACAGCAGGGCCCATTTCTGCGCCCACCAAGAGCGAGTGAGGACTTACAGTGTTGTGGCACCAGCACCACCACCACCACCAAAGACCCAATTTTTCTGCCCTTGTTCAACAGGGGCATGTAATTACAATTCTTGATCTAATATTTCACAGCAGGGCCCATTTCTGCGCCCACCAAGAGCGAGTGAGGACTTACAGTGTTTTGGCACCAGCACCACCACCAAAGGCCCAATTTTTCTGCCCCTGTTCGACAGGGGCATGTAATTTACAATTCTAGATCTAATATTTCACAGCAGGGCCCTGTGAGGGCTTACAGTGTTGTGGCCACAACAACATCTAAGGCCCAAATTTCTGCTGAGTATATAGGGCAGGCCCCTACTTTCAAACATCTAACTTACAAATGACTCCTACTTGCAAACGGAAGGAGACAACAGGAAGTGAGATGAAATCTACCCCTAGGAAGGGAAATTCTCTCCTGTAAGAGTTAATATGGGAAAAACATTTCTCCTTTCCACTGATGCTTTCCAATCCTTGTTCCACAAAAAACCCCAAATTTTCAAAAAACATTTGTCATTGGGACAAAAAGTGAGGTGAAATCTTCTGAAGAGGAGCACAGACAGCAAAACAAATGTCACAGGGGTGATAACCCTTCCCTATGTTTTCCAAAAAGCTTAAAAAAGATTTTTTGGCTGGAGCTAAACACGTTAAAAATGTACCTGTTCAAAATGACAAACAGATTCTACTTAACAACAAACCTACAGTCCCTGTCTTGTTTGCACCGCCTGTATACTGCTGTTCAGAGTATATAGGGCCTGGTGGCCCCACACCTTTCCTTATTTTAATTTAGGTGCGGGGTTCCCCTTAATATCCATACAAGACCCAAAGGGCCTAGTAATGGACTGGGGGGTACCCATGCCGTTTGTCTCACTGATTTTCATCCATATTGCCAGAACACGACATTTCATTAAAGCCGCAAGCAGTTTTAAATGACTTTTTTTCCTTTAAAAATTACATTTTGTGCAGGGACTGTTCTAAGCATGGGAAACACGCGCCACTTTATAGGCATAATATAGACACCCCCCAGGTACGATATTTAAAGGAATATTTCACTTTCTTTTTTTACTTTAAGCATCATTAAAATCACTTCTCTCGAAAAAATGGCCGTTTTTAAACGTTTTTTTTGCATTGATACATGTCCCCTGGGGCAGGACCCGGGTCCCCAAACCCTTTTTAGGACAATAACATGCAAATTAGCCTTTAAAATGAGCATTTTTGATTTTGAACGTTCGAGTCCCATAGACGTCAATGGGGTTCTAACGTTCGTGCAAATTTTCGGTCCGTTCGCAGGTTCTGGTGCGAACCGAACCGGGGGGTGTTCGGCTCATCCCTAGCGGTAGGTTAACTTTAGGATGCGTCCTCCAACAGAGTCACCAGGTCCCTCTTCAGACCAACACTCTGCATGATTCTTCCACGACGGTTCCTCCCCTGGGATCTTCTCAGTTGTCCAGCTTCTTCCGGTAGGACAGACAGCACAGGACCATTCCCTCACCGCTGTGGTAGGCCCCAGACAGGCTTCTGGGCCCACCCACATGCCCATGGCCATGGCGACAACAACACCCACAGGCACAGTGTGAAACTACATGCAACATAGCCAAACTGGAACAGTGGCTAAATCTGAAACAGATAACCCACTAAATTTACCTATAAGCGGTAGAAAATCTACCAGCGCTACATACTCCCCCCACTACAATAGATGTTGTCCTCAATGTCTGTCAAAATAACTCCCAAGCCTGAGAGTAGGTATTTGAACTTAGAACTTGGATGAGGAAGAAGAAAAGACAGTATAAAAATATTACAGTTTCAACTTTTATACAACAACATGGTCACATCCGCAAAAAGAAATCACATTAGAACTGTCACAAGCCCCACTATCTATCTAGCTGAAAAGCCTAACAGCTTGATAGGAGATCCAATTAGTCCTGATGAAAAAACAAAGTTAAACACACACAAGATATGTACAGTATCATTACTAAACAGTTTAGGAGCAAAGCCTCATTCCAGAAGAAGAATGACACTCTCTTCCCACATATTTTCCTTTTAATGGAAATGAACTAAAGTAACTAAAGTAACTTGAAAAGTCCATCCCTATCTTTGAGTGAATTACATCCTATCGATAAAGAAAATCCAGCTAGCAAAGAGTCTTTGGATTTGAAAACGCTGGGATGAATATTATCTCTTGACCACGGAGATCTCTAAACACTGACACTTTCTAACTACACACCCCAAAGTTCCTTTTCATGATCACCAATAAAACCGAGGATCTGGCAATGTCAGTTTCTTTCCTAGTTTATCCACGGTAGTGATAATGTACACATCATCTTTTCCAGGTCTGCAAATGACCACTTTGTCAGCATAGATGTGCCGACCATAGTTCCAATGTAGGAAACATCCATTGAAGCGTTCATCTATGGCAACAGAATACCCAGCTCTCCGGAAAGGTTTTGGCACAGACATATAGTCCCAAACAGCTTCACGGTACCACTGTTCCCGGTTGGCCTCAATTTCCTGCATAATTTCCTGAGCAACATAGGGAAATTCCAGACCATATTCTGTGGCAACTCGTTTGGTGAGCACTCTCTGTAAACGGGCAAGTTTAGGCAAAGGTCTATTTTTCCCCAAACCAGGAGGCACACAAGAATTCGGTGATTTACTCACCATAGATCCGACAGGTGTCGGAAGCAAACTAGCAACTTTAGACAATGTCTCTTTGGTTGTACTGTGCGGCTCCACACAAGGTGATGTCCTCACAGAACTCAGGGCTGTCCATTCTGAGAAGGTTAAAGCAGAAGCAACATCTTCATCCTGGGCCCACAATAGTTCCTGTGACATTGTCTCAAACAAATCATCATCACAGGAGAGATCTGACATAGAATCTATCTCCGAGTGTCTCAACTCTTCTGCTGGCAAATATTTACAAAGAGTCCCAGATATGTTCCCCTTTGATCTCTCACCCGTTCCTGACGTGGACTTCTCCGGCTCCGGTTTGGGTAGTCTATGGGGTAGGCCTCGACCACGGCCGCGGGAAGCCTTCACATATCCCACCTTCCTTGGAACAGGTGCAACAGGGATAGGTGTAGTAGACGTGGAAATAAAGGTGATGTCCATTGAGGAAGCGGTAACAGCAGCATCTTCCTCGGAAGCACTCACGGTAGCAGACGAGATCACGGCCTGTTGCTCTCCAGCAGCAATGGCAGTAGTTTCCACTGTGGCAATTCCTGTAGCCCAATCCACACGATAAGCACGGGGCGACATGGTAGGTTGCTCCACTGTGAACAAATATTCTCCGCACTGCAAACATCAGACAAATGGACGGAGATGTATGGCCAGTCCTTCACACTTGTGGCAAAGCATGCCCAGCCCTTCGATATTTCCAACAGTGTATAGTAAGAACCGCCCCTGCGGCTTCAAACGAATGCCGGTATCTGTCAGCAGGGTTCCGGTCAGCATAGCACCCGCAGCGGTACTTGTAGGGAACATCTTAGATCCCATAGTTGAAGGTACCAATGGAAAAGAAGACATGGCTGCACTCTGATCCTCTCAGCACGATCACGAGACTTCTCTTCTCCTTTGGCACCAAACACACACACACGCGTCCCACGCGGTAACAAGTAGGTTAGGCTCCTCCCACTTGTTCTTCTGATCACGTAACTTCCGGGCTTTTACTTCTCACCCACAGCCTACGCAGTCAGAAATAAAGTCCTACAATTTAACCCCTTCTTCTCCTAGAAAAAAGTGACAAAGTCCAGAAATTAATTTTAACATAAACTCCCCGTGAAATACTTCTCAGGGTTGCGGGAGGTTGACGGCTAACAATCCCGGACGACGCCCCCACATGTAGCAATAACTCACGGTGGAGCTGCTGGTTTAAAGCGGGCTGTTACCGTCACCTCTGTTACCTCTATTTCACCAGAACCAGGTCTAGGGTCCCGTTGAGCTTAATACCAGACAGTATAGGAACCAGTCACTTGAGTATCTTTTCCAATGCTTTAATAAAGAGTAACTGAAGGAAGTAGCAGGAAAGAGGTAGAAGAAGAGTTGCAGGGAAGTTCAAATACCTTTTCTTGATATAGAATTAAGAATTGGAATCTTGTAGATGAATGTACTTTCTTTTTAGAGTTGAATCTTTGCCCACCCAGATAGGTTTCTCTCAATAACCTAGCAGCCGGTACGCAGCACGAACAAAAGTCTCTGCCACAGACTTGAATGGAATAGAAACTCGTACGATCCTCTGCCACAGGATATAATGGTTTACGATGGATAGCAAACACAGCACTAGAACCTTTAAGCTGACCCGGCAGTACTATGTGGTAGGTTAACTTTAGGATGCGTCCTCCAACTGAGTCACCAGGCCCCTCACCAGACCAGCACTCTGCATGATCCTTCCATGGCGGGTCCTCCCCTGGGATCTTCTCAGTTGTCCAGCTTCTTCCCGTAGGACAGACAGCACAGGACCATTCCCTCGCCGCTGTGGTAGGCCCCAGACAGGCTTCTGGGCCCACCCACACGGTGCAGCGATGTGATCCTCCTGGTCGGAGGACCACACTGTAGTACTCCTAACACATACCTGTCGGCCAGGAGGGCCAGCAGGTGGAACGAAAGACCCTTAGAACATGGCATCTGTCCCATAAACACCCTCCCTCAGAATGCAACTCGGAGGACCACCTCCACCGAGTTATCTCCGGGACAGAAGAGCACTCATACGCTTTAACATGTTGCCTTTCCAACACTGACCCATGGCGACAACGACACCCACAGGCACAGTGTGAAACTACATGCAACACAGCCAAACTGGAACAGAGGCTAAATCTGACTATGTATGAAACAGATAAACTAATTTTACCTATAAGCGGTAGATTGAAAATCTACCAGAGCTACACAATTTTTATGGCAATAACTTGCATATAAGCCTTTAAAATGAGCACTTTTGATTTTTCATGTTCATGTCCCATAGACTTTAACGATGTTCGCACATGGGGGCGTTCGGCTCATCCCTACCCAATGGCACATGAGCATGGTTGGTACCATAATATTAATGTTTCAAATGCAAAACATTATTGCATACAATGAAAAGAATCAAACATTAGTAATAGTATTTTCTATATATTATTGTGCTCAGCACCATAGCGTAGTGTTATCCCCTGCTATCTTCAAAGGTTCAAGCCATGGGTTTGAATCCTACCAATGGATTGTACTCAGTACATTGTACTCAGCAGCATAATTAGCGAATGCACATCAATTTGGTTTATTCCATCATTTTAACTGTTCAAATGCATGCATGGTATGTAATTATTCAAAAATATTATGGTGTGGATTTCAAAAAATTCAAAAATCAAGGAAAAAAATTGCGTAGGGCCCCCCCCCTCCAGTGCATACCAGGCCCTTCGGATCTGGTATAGACTTTAAGGGGCATTCCACACTAAAATGTAAAAAAAAATGGCGTAGGGGTCCCCCCCAAGGTTCATACCAGAAGGGTCTGGTATGGATATTAAGGGGAACCCTGCACCAAAATTTGAAAAAAATGGCATGAGAGTCCCCCCAAAATTCATACCAGACCCTTATCCGAGCAAGCAACCTGGCAGGCCACATACCCTTAACGTGGGGAGGGTGCTTTGGAGTAGCCCCCCAAAGCACCTTGTCCCCATGTTGATGGGGAAAAGGGCCTCATCCCCACAACCCTTGACCGGTGGTAGTGGGGGTCTGCGAGCGGGGGGCTTATGGGGAACCTGGAAGCCCCCTTTAACAAGAGGGCCCCCAGATCCCGCCCCCCATGTGAATGGGTATCGGATACATTGTACCCCTACTTATTCACCAAAAAAAGCAGTGAACAAAGATAGGGAAAAGGGGGCAGTAACGTCCCCGGGACTTTGACGGTGCTTTAAATACTGGGTGCATAAGACTAGAAGAAACTATATGCAACTACACATATACACTTTTTTATTGAAAAATACATAATAACAAACAGTTAAAAGAATCCACTTTAATGAAGAGGCAATAAAGGCCCATCAAACTATGAATACCATTCTGTTACTCGACATGTTTTGCTCACATTCTTGAGCTTCATCAGGAGTTATGGTATGTATATAGGTCTCAACTGTGAATAACAGAAAACTCTCCATCAAACTATGAATACCATTCTGTTACTCGACATGTTTCGCTCACATTCTTGGGCTTCATCAGGAGTTATGGTATGTATATAGGTCTCAACTGTGAATAACAGAAATATAGTATGAATCAACAAGGTAAATAAGAACCATGCTGCCAGTGCATGGACAAAAAGCACTAGTTGCATACATCATTGCACAATTCAATGTTTAGTAGATATTTATAATGTGTTACTAAAGATCACATTATAGTAAATCCGTGTAGATGCCTCAATGGTGACAAACAATACCAATAGACATAGATGTTTATGAATGTATAAATATAACTGTCTCAAACTAAATGGAAGGACATGTCCCGTTCCAACTTAACCACTTCACAACTGGAGGCTCTTAAACTGTTACAAAATAACAGAGACATCGTGATTAAGCCCTCTGACAAGGGGGGGAATCTGGTCATTATGGACAAAAACCAGTATGAAACCATGGTTCTGGCTATAGTCCAGAATTACCAATGGTATTGAAAAGTCTCTTCTAGTCACCTTACCCTAACCATCACTAGATATAAACATCTGATAGGCACAGCATACCACAAAGGTCTCATAAGTAAGAACACCTGGGAGTTCCCTAATGTATCGTCACCTCGCACTCCTACCCTCTATGCACTTCCAAAGATACATAAAGATACAAAAAAGCCCCCAGGAAGGCCTATAGTATCCGGAAATGGATCACTTACAGAAATGGCCAGCAAACTTGTGGATGACTTTCTGAGGCCCCATGTTGAAGGGCTCACATCTTATCTCCAGGATACGGGGGATCTCCTACATGTCTTGGATGGTATCTTTGTGCCCCTTGATTCTTGGTTGGTGGCTCTGGATGTGGAGGCCCTCTACAACTCCATTCCCCATGATCTGGGGCTGGAAGTTGTAGAGGGCTTCATCTCTGAGAATCCCGAGATTTCGACAGAATACAATAAGTTCATTCTGGATCTGCTCCATTTTATTTTGTCTAATAACATCTTTCTCTTTGGTGGCTCCCACTACCTCCAGGTGCAGGGGGTAGCGATGGGGACCAAATGTGCCCCATCGTACGCCAACCTGTACCTGGGGGGGTGGGAGCACGAACTATTTTACAGGGATGATATGCAGGTGTACCTTGAACACATCCCGGTGTGGCGACGCTTTATCGACGATATTTTTTCATATGGCATTGAAGTAAAAATACCCTCCTTTCGTTTTTGGACAGTCTTAAGACCAATAAATTTAATTTGAAGTTTACCTTTGATGTAAGTCAACATCATCTGACTTTTCTAGATGTCCAAATCTTAGTAAATAAGGATGGGAGCATCAGGACCACCCTATATCGTAAACCATCGGCTGGAAATTCATTACTCCATGCCACCAGTTCCCACCCCGTCCCCCTTATCAACAACTTACCATATGGACAGTATCTCAGAGTCAGACGGAACTGTAGCGATGATGCTGACTTTGAGAAGGAGGCAAAATTGCTTCAATCTCGTCTACGCGAACGAGGCTACAGCAATAGGTGCCTATAAAGAGCATACCTGAAAGCTAAAAAGCAAAATAGATCTTTGCTTATACATCGAGTAAAGCCTAAGGAAATTGACTCCAATGTTCGAATAATCATTAGATTCTCAGGTCAACAGAAACAAGTTCGAGATATTATTCAGAAATATTGGTATCTCCTCATGGGGGATGATAAAATCTCAAAACATCTAAAAGTCTACCCAGAAATTACATATAGAGGCTCAAAAATGGTCGTCTCGTCAAAACAAGTTTCTCTGTTACTTGCCAATCTATTGGAATCGTATACATTATGATATGCGAATGCCAGAGTTTCTATGTTGGCAAAACAAAACATCCCTTCTTCTGTAGAATCAGGGACCATGTGTTCCTGGTCCAGAAGAAGAAAATGGAAACCCCAATCAGTCGACATATGGGCCTGTATCATAACTTCGACAGCAGTAAA
This sequence comes from Aquarana catesbeiana, assembly GCF_042186555.1. Lineage (NCBI taxonomy): Eukaryota > Metazoa > Chordata > Amphibia > Anura > Ranidae > Aquarana > Aquarana catesbeiana. Next base: position 939,303,942 of record NC_133324.1, read on the forward strand.
ATGCACTTTTACGCCCTCGAGTATATCCCCCCAGGGGAGAGAGGGGGCAACTACGATAAGCTGCTCCTACAGCGGGAGGTCTGCTGGATTCATGACCTCTCGGCTCTGAAGCATCCAGGCCTCAATGACGCCTTTAGCTTCAAACCGTTTTTATAAGTTCATATTGATCAGTGATTGGTTAGGCGTGAGATTTTTTCATATCTCCTGTATGTTTATATCTCCTGTTTTCTTTATTCCTCTTTTCCGTTTCCCAATTAATTTTTTCTCAATTTTTTCTCCTTTTTTTTCTCTTTTTATTCTATTTATTGTGTTAGATCTATGTCAATATATGTATATGATCAGTTTGTAATTTTATTGTGTTAGTATGCTAAATTGAACCAATGTACTTTTTTATTGTCCTCTTTGCTATTTGTTCCTAGGTTTGCATTAAACTCTCTTTCCAAGCCTGTTTTTTGCCCGTCATACAATTATCTGATTTATCAATGGACTTTGCAGTCGGTCTCCTCTACACGGTTGTTCTCCCTCCCTTTTTGGTTCACACGGACACCAGGGGCACCCAGGGGCTTTGTGAGTAATCAATAGGGATGAGCTTCGAGTTCGAGTCAAACTCATGTTCGACTCGAACATTGGCTGTTCGCAAGTTCGCCGAACAGCGAACAATTTGGGGTGTTCGCGGCAAATTCGAATGCCGCGGAACACCCTTTAAAAGTCTATGGGAGAAATCAAAAGTGCTAATTTTAAAGGCTAATATGCAAGTTATTGTCATAAAAAGTGTTTGGGGACCTTGGTCCTGCCCCAGGGGACATGGATCAATGCAAAAAAAAGTTTTAAAAACGGCCGTTTTTTCAGGAGCAGTGATTTTAATAATGCTTAAAGTCAAACAATAAAAGTGTAATATCCCTTTAAATTTTGTACCTGGGGGGTGTCTATAGTATGCCTGTAAAGGGGCGCATGTTTATTGTGTTTAGAACAGTCTGACAGCAAAATGACATTTTGAAGGAAAAAACTCATTTAAAACTACCCGCGGCTACTGCATTGCCGACAATACACATAGAAGTTCATTGATAAAAACGGCATGGGAATTCCCCAAAGGGGAACCCCGAACCAAAATTTAAAAAAAAATGACGTGGGAGTCCCCCTAAATTCCATACCAGGCCCTTCAGGTCTGATATGGATATTAAGGGGAACCCCGGCCAAAATTTAAAAAAAAAATGACGTGGGGTTCCCCCTAAATTCCATACCAGACCCTTCAGGTCTGGTATGAATTTTAAGGGGAACCCCGCGCCAAAAAAAAAAAAAAACGGCATGGGGTCCCCCCAAAAATCCATACCAGACCCTTATCTGAGCACGCAACCTGGCAGGCCACAGGAAAAGAGGGGGGGATGAGAGTGCGCCCCCCCTCCTGAACCGTACCAGGCCACATGCCCTCAACATTGGGAGGGTGCTTTGGGGTAGCCCCCCAAAACACCTTGTCCCCATGTTGATGAGGGCAAGGGCCTCATCCCCACAACCCTGGCCGGTGGTTGTGGGGGTCTGTGGGCGGGGGGCTTATCGGAATCTGGAAGCCCCCTTTAACAAGGGGACCCCCAGATCCCGGCCCCCCCTGTGTGAAATGGTAAGGGGGTACTTACCCCTACCATTTCACTAAAAAACTGTCAAAAATGTTAAAAATGACAAGAGAAAGTTTTTGACAATTACTTTATTTAAATGCTTCTTCTTTCTTCTATCTTCCTTCATCTTCTGGCTCTTCTGGTTCTTCTGGCTCTTCTAGTTCTTCCTCCGGCGTTCTCGTCCAGCATCTCCTCCGTGGTGTCTTCTATCTTCTTCTCCTCGGGCCGCTCCGCACCCATGGCATGGGGGGGAGGCTCCCGATCTTCTCTTCTTCTTTTCTTCTCTTCTTCTCTTCTTCATTTTCTTCTCCGGGCCGCTCCGCACCCATGCTGGCATGGAGGGAGGCTCCCGCTGTGTGACGGCGCTCCTCGTCTGACAGTTCTTAAATAACGGGGGTGGGGCCACCCGGTGACCCCGCCTTCCTCTGACGCACGGGACATGACGGGACTTCCCTGTGGCATTCCCCGTGACGTCACAGGGAAGTCCCGTCAAGTCACCGTGCGTCAGAGGAGGGCAGGGTCACCGGGTGGCCCCGCCCCCGTTATTTAAGAACTGTCAGGCGAGGAGCGCCGTCACACAGCGGGAGCCTCCCTCCATGCCAGCATGGGTGCGGAGCGGCCCGGAGAAGAAAATGAAGAAGAGAAGAAGAGAAGAAAAGAAGAAGAGAAGAGCAGGAGCCTCCCCCCCATGCCATGGGTGCGGAGCGGCCCGAGGAGAAGAAGATAGAAGACGCCGCGGAGGAGATGCTGGACGAGAACGCCGGAGGAAGAACCAGAAGAGCCAAAAGAACCAGAAGATGAAGGAAGATAGAAGAAAGAAGAAGCATTTAAATAAAGGAATAGTCAAAAACTGTCTCTTGTCATTTTTAACATTTTTGACAGTTTTTTAGTGAAATGGTAGGGGTAAGTACCCCCTTACCATTTCACACAGGGGGGGGCCAGGATCTGGGGGTCCCCTTGTTAAAGGGGGCTTCCAGATTCCGATAAGCCCCCCGCCCGCAGACCCCCACAACCACCGGCCAGGGTTGTGGGGATGAGGCCCTTGTCCTCATCAACATGGGGACAAGGTGTTTTGGGGGGCTACCCCAAAGCACCCTCCCAGTGTTGAGGGCATGTGGCCTGGTATGGTTCAGGAGGGGGGGGCCGCACTCTCGTCCCCACCTCTTTTCCTGCGGCCTGCCAGGTTGCGTGCTCGGATAAGGGTCTGGTATGGATTTTTGGGGGGACCCCACGCCGTTTTTTTTTTTTTTTTTTTTGGCGCGGGGTTCCCCTAAAAATCCATACCAGACCTGAAGGGCCTGGTATGGAATTTAGGGGGACTCCCACGTCATTTTTTTTTTTTTTAATTTTGGTTCGGGGTTCCCCTTTGGGGAATTCCCATGCCGTTTTTATCAATGAACTTCTATGTGTATTGTCGGCAATGCAATAGCCGCGGGTAGTTTTAAATGAGTTTTTTCCTTCAAAATGTCATTTTGCTGTCAGACTGTTCTAAACATGCGCCCCTTTACAGGCATACTATAGACACCCCCCAGGTACGAAATTGAAAGGGATATTACACTTTTATTGTTTGACTTTAAGCATTATTAAAATCACTGCTCCATGTCCCCTGGGGCAGGACCCGGGTCCCCAAACACTTTTTATGACAATAACTTGCATATAAGCCTTTAAAATTAGCACTTTTGATTATTCATGTTCGTGTCCCATAGACTTTAACGGTGTTCGCGTGTTCGAACAAATTTTTTTCCTGTTCGCATGTTCTGGTGCGAACCGAACAGGGGGGTGTTCAGCTCATCCCTAGTAATCAATCACTCACCCCTGGGAGCCCTAGAGGCGCACATTTCCACTGAATGCAAAAACGGGCGGTATAGTGATTACAGATCCTATATTTATAGATTGTTTTTTACCTATCTCACTGCTGGTTTTGCCCTTGTTTGGCCTCTCTGGTGAGGCTCATAGCTATTTACACTAGCAGTTATGTGATTGATTCTTTTCTATGTCACAGACCAAACCAATCCCGATTTACTTTACATTTTTCTACTTGTTGTTCCATTACCATCTAGTGGCAGATATTTTGTTCCTTTGCCCATCTAATAATGGTTACTGTTTAGCCTCTTTCCCTCTACTAAGATGGCGCTGTAGGACTCCTCAGATTGAGTGTAACTCCAATGGCAGTGCCACTGCCGGTTCACGCACGCGCATTAGCCCTTCTCACGTGATCGGCACTGGAATTCTAAGCACATGCGCAGTCTGCCACTATACGTAACGTACGTTCCATCCGCCCCTCACCGTCATCTTGCATCCTTGTATGGGATTGCCTCACTATCTGTCCGCATCGCAGCGGTGACGTCAGACACCGCCGCGATGGATGGGACTATTTAGTGCGGCTTCTTAGCCGCCACCCTCTGTCAGAGGCTCTTCGGTCTAAAGGGGAGGCTGTGTTTCTCTCCCCTTCCTTGCTTGCCCGTGTATCTCCTTCAGGTAATTGATCTTCATTATTAATGTGCTCTGCACTGTCGCTACCAATGCTGGTAAGAATGATTATCACTGATACCTGGTACATCTATCTTTGTTTTGCAGCATATGTGTGCTGCTGGATCGTGGCGTCCGTAATGTCTAGTCCCTAGGAAGGTGCAATTATCTAGAGACCCATAACCAGCGATGCTATACACCAATAAGCTTTGAATTAGCCCTTTATTTACACTATATACAGCCTTGATTCAACCCAAGGTAAAAATCTATCTTTAACTCTTGCAATGCCTTAGGCATTTAAATTGCTAGATTGGGGTTTTTGATTATGATTTTTTATTATATTCACAGTCCGTGATTATCTATTAGAAACGCTTAGTCCCTCTGTGACCATTACGCTTGGGAGACACCGATACTGAAGACCTGCGCAGCCGTGGAAATGCGATGCTTTGCGTTCCCACACCCATAATCAATACCCCTTGATTTTTCTTTTGAACAGGCTTGGTAAGACAGTTATATTTATACATTCATAAACATCTATGTCTATTGGTATTGTTTGTCACCATTGAGGCATCTACACGGATTTACTATAATGTGATCTTTAGTAACACATTATAAATATCTACTAAACATTGAATTGTGCAATGATGTATGCAACTAGTGCTTTTTGTCCATGCACTGGCAGCATGGTTCTTATTTACCTTGTTGATTCATACTATATTTCTGTTATTCACAGTTGAGACCTATATACATACCATAACTCCTGATGAAGCTCAAGAATGTGAGCGAAACATGTCGAGTAATAGAATGGTATTCATAGTTTGATGGGCCTTTATTGCCTCTTCATTAAAGTGGATTTCTTTTAACTGTTTGTTATTGTGTATTTTTCAATAAAAAAGTGTCTTTTATATGTGTAGTTGCATATAGTTTCTTTTAGTCTTATGCACCCAGTACTTAAAGCACCGTCAAAGTCCCGGGGACGTTACTGCCCCCTTTTCCCTATCTTTGTTTATTTTCCATATGGGATGTGGTGCTAAGGGAAAACTATTCCTGTCCTCTATACATTAGATCAAAAAAAGCAGTGAAATGTGACAAAAGACAATAGCCGGTTTTTGACAATTCCTTTATTTAACCACTTGACCACTGGGCACTTAAACATATGCAACACTGTACCTATATGAATTTTTAGTCCTTTTTTTCACACAAATAGAGCTTTCTTTTGGTGGTATTTAATCACCTCTGGGTTCTTTATTTTTTGCGCTATAAAAGAAAACAGACCAAAAATTCAGTAAAAAAATTCGTTTTTCTTCGTTTCTGTTATAAAATTTTGCAAATTAGTAATTTTTCTTCATATATTTTGTCCAAAATTTATACCGCTACATATCTTTTGTAAAAATAACCCAAATCAGTGTATATTATTTGGTCTTTGTGAAAGTTATAGAGTCCAAAAGCTATGGTGCTTATATCTGAAAATTGATCACACCTGAAGTACTGACGGCCTATCTAATTTCTTGAGACCCTAACATGCCAGAAAAGTACAAATACCCCCCAAATGACCCCTTTTTGGAAAAAAGACATTCCAAGGTATTTAGAAAGATGCATGATAAGTTTTTTGAAGTTTCATTTTTTCCCACAATTCTTTGCAAAATCAAGATTTTTTTTTTCTTTTTTTTTTTACAAAATTGTCATATTAGCAGGTTATTTCTCACACACAGCATATGCATACCACAACTTACACCCCAAAACACATTCTGCTATTACTCCCAAGTACGGCGATACCACATGTGTGAGACTTTTACACAGCATGGCCACATACAGAGGCCCAACATGCACGGAGCACCTTCAGACGTTCTGGAGTGCCCAGGCCAATTCTGACATTTCTCTCCTACATGTAAAAATCATCATTTATTTGCTAGAAAATTACATAGAACCCCAAAACATTATATATGTTTTTTTAGCAAAGACCCTAGAGAATACAATGGTGGTTGTTGCAACTTTTTATTTCATGCGGTATTTGCGCAGCAATTTTTTGAACGCGTTTTTTTTTGGAAAAAAAACAGTTTTGTGCTTTAAAAAAAAACAAAACAGTAAAGTTAGCTCAATGTTTTTGCATAATGCGAAAGATAAAGTTATGCCAAGTAAATAGATACCTAACATGTCACCCTTCAAAATTGCACACTCTCGTGGAATGGCGCCAAACTTTGCTACTTAAAAATCCCTATAGGCTTCCTAAAATCCCTATACGCTTTAAAATTTTTTACTGGTTACATGTTTTGAGTTACAGAGGAGGTCTAGGGCCAAAATTATTGCTCTCGCTCTACCGATCGCTGCGATACCTCACATGTGTGGTTTGAAAACCATTTTCTTATGTGGTCGGGACTTATGTATGCATTTGCTTCTGCATGCGAGCACACGGGTACACGGGGAAATGTTTTTTTTCTTTTTTATTGTTCATTTTACTTTATTTATTTTAGTTTGATGCTTTTGTCCAAAAAATAAATTTTTTGATCACTTTTATTCCTATTATAAGGAATGTAAGCATCCCCTGTAATAGGAATATGGCATGACAGGTCCTCTTTACAGTGATATATGGGGTCAATAAGACCCCACATCTTCCCTCTAGGCTGGGAAGCCTGAAATAAATAAAAAAATAAATCCTAACTTCGATCGTAGTGGTGAGTTGGTAGAAGCACCTGAGGGCGGCGGGAGGGGGGACGTCCCCTCTCGCCTCCCGTAAGAATGATCAAGCAGTGGAACAGCCACTGTGATCATTCTTATGATGTAGGGAATCGCCGGCTGAAAAAATTGATATCTGAATGATGCCTGCAGAAAGTCAAGGACATCGTATGACGGCCGTCGGGCGCGAAGTGGTTAAAACACATTTTTTTTAACACAAAGTTGTCTATTTATACAATATTTCTAACACATAACATGTACATACCAAAAATGACACCCCAAAATAGATTCTCCTACTCCTCCTAAGTACGGCAATACTACATGTGTGAGACTTCCACAGTCTGGTCAAATACAGAGGCCGAGTACAGCCGAGTATGGCTGAGCATGGCAGAGTATGGCTGAGCATGGCTGAGCATGGCTGAGCATGGCTGGGTATGGAAAAGTATGGCTGGGTATCACTGAGTATTGCAGAGTATGGCTGGGTATTGCAGAGTATGGCTGGGTATGGCAGAGTATGGCTGGGTATGGTGGCAGAGTATGGCTGGGTATGGCAGAGTATGGCTGGATATGACAGAGTATGGCTGGCTTTTGCAGAGTATGGCTGGGTATGGCAGAGTATGGCATGGTATGGCAGATTATTGCGGGGTATTGCAGGGTATTGCGGGGTATTGCGAGGTATTGCAGAGTATTGCGAGGTATTGCAGAGTATTGCAGGGTATTGCAGGGTATTGCAGAATATTGCAGGGTAGTGCAGGGTATTGCAGAGTATTGCAGAGTATTGCGGGGTATTGCAGGGTATTTCAGGGTATTGCAGAGTATTGCAGAGTATTGCAGGGTATTGCAGGGTATTGCAGGGTATTGCGGAGTATTGTGAGGTATTGTGGGGTATTGCAGAGTATTGCAGGGCATTGCAGAGTATTGCAGGGTATTGCAGGGTATTGCAGGGCATTGCAGAGTATTGCATGGTATTGCAGAGTATTGCGGAGTATTGCAGAGTATTGCTGGGTATTGCAAAGTATTGCGGGGTATTGCAGAGTATTGCAGAGTATTGCAGGGTATTGCAGAGTATTGCAGGGTATTGCAGAGTATTGCGGGGTATTGCAGAGTATTGCGGGGTATTGCAGAGTATTGCAGATTATTGCAGGGTATTACAGAGTATTGCAGGGTATTACAGAGTATTGCAGGGCATTGCAGAGTATTGCAGGGTATTGCAGAGTATTGCACGGCATTGCAGAGTATTGCAGGGCATTGCAGAGTAGTGCAGGGTATTGCTGAGCATGGAGGGATGGCTGAGCATGGATGGATGGATCCATGGATTTGACTGCACATGTCACCAAGCAGCACTGTGGGCACTACACATCCAGCCCAAAGCGCTGCTGCCATCCGATCCCTCCCCCTCCCCCTCTGTACCGATCGGTTTGTTTACATGTGATCGCTCCATCATTTGACGGAGTGATCACATGGTAAACGGCTGCAATCAGCCAGCGTTTACCGTGATCCGTGATGCACGGATGTTCCCGTGTGCGCACCCCGAGGGTCACGTCATAGTACGCCCTCCCAGAGTTATCCAACCGCCCTGCAGCCATCATTTGGCTATGGGCTGGTTGGTAACTGGTTAAAATGTCTTCTTCTTTCCCCCGCTCCTTCCTCTGGTCTTCCTCCAGCTTCTTCTTCCCCCCCTCTTCCTTCAGTTTTCTTTTTTTTCCTCCAGCTTCTTCTTCCCCCACTTCGTCCTCCATCTTCCTCCCGTCTTCTCCATCTTCCTCCGACTCCAGTCTTTCTCCTCTGCCGCTCCCACCACCGACCTGCTATGAAAATGAACCTTCTCCAATGCTGTGGCCAGCGGTGTTTCAGAGCCATGTCATCTGCCCCATTGGAGCATCGGAGGAGGTTTGATTTTTGAATGTTCAGCGGGAACGGCGGAGGAGAAAGACTGGAGGACAGACCAGGGGAAAGAAGAATCCAGAGGAATTTTGGGGGACCCCAAAAGCACCCTCCCCATGTTTAGGGCATGTGGCCTGAAACGGTTCAGGAGGGGGCGCTCTCTCGTCCCCTCTCTTTTCCTGCGGCCTGCCAGGTTGCATGCTCGGATATTGGTCTGGTATAGATTTTTGGGGGGACCCCCCACGCCACTTTTTTTTCAAATTTTTGTGCAGGGTTCCCCTTAATATCCATAACAGACCTGAATCTCCAAACACTGGCTCTGGATATCAAAACCACCCTATCAGCAGCAATTTCTGACTTGAACATGAACATCAAGGCTATTTTGTCATGCCTGGAAGCAGTGGAGGTTACTGCAGAGGTGCCTGAGATGGCTATCACGCAAGTGTAGCAGGTCTCGAGCTCTCACTGTCAAACCCAGCATCTCATTGATCTGCGCTGCCATATTGAGAACCCGGACAACAGGGGACGGAGGCAAAACCAGCAAATCCGGGGGATCCCTAAGTCAGTGGAAGGGCCCCACCTTCAGCCTGAAGTCTGGACGATTTTCAACTCCCTACTGGGCAGACTGCCAAACTCGCCTATTGATATGGAGTGCTGCCACAGAATGCATAGATCCAGAAGCCAGGACACTGATCCTCCCCAGGATATAGTATGTTGCCTGGTGACCTTCCAGCTAAAAGAAGATATTGCTCGCAACCACAGTCACCTACTCCACGATGGCTCTGAAATTTAGATCTATCAGGATCTGTCTGCCATTATGCTCCAGCATTGAAGGAAATTGTGTCCCCTGCTTAACATCTTGTGGGATTGGAGCATTGTATATTGCTGGAAATTCTGCCTTTTGGCAACAGTTGCTGGATGCACAGCTCTCCTGCAAAGGCTGGCAGACCTGCAGCTCTTTTGTGACACCTTGGGCCTTCCAACACTGGCCAACACCATCCTTACTGAATTGGTACAGCTCCTTTCTCCAACCCCAGCCTTGGATCCCCACTCAGCCTGATTCCACTACTCGTTCTCAGCAACACAGGCCGCGTCACCTTAGATCCCCTTCTGCCTCTTCTGTGAGAGATTTGAACAGGGTGCCTCTGGATCACAGCCCCAAAGCCTTCACCTACAGCCTCGCAAAGACAGATGCATCACTGAGTGTGTGGAAGATTGTGTGAGCTTATTCTGACCCTATTTGTTTCCAGTTTGTTGACTATACAGTCTGTGGCTTTCCCATAGATGGGTGGGCTGCCTTGCTTTCCTGTAGAGTGTATTGCTGCCCTGAGGAGATTTGTCCCTTGCTTGCTATGCAAAGGATTAACTTTGGAGTGTTCTCTGCCTCTCTACTGCCCTCTTGTGTGGTAGGCTTTGTTATAGCTACGGGAAAACGACATCAGAGATCTAGTCTCCTTTGGCTATATATCTTTTCTCCACAGGGACTGAACTTGCCTGTTTATTTGCTTTGTTGAATCCCCTAACTTGAACTGCTTTTGACCTGTTTCTGCCACTTTCTTTAGGGATCCTCCATGCTATGGGGGATTATGCTGGCTCTCTGCTAATTCCTACTACTGCTTAATAATGTCACTGATATGGCCGTCTAGCTATACAAACATTGTTTTGATATGCTCTCATGTTTTATATATACACTATGCCTTTTGTTTTCCCTTGTATGTTTGAGCGGGGGCTGTCCCACTGAGGATACTTCACAAGAAGCTGTGTGGGCCTGAGTGGACCCCAAGGGGGTGTAGCTGGTTATGGTGGCCCTGGATCTTGGCGTAAGGGAGGCTTTTGCCTGGCCCTTATGCATACAGTGGAGTTGCCAAGGGGGTGCTTCTAGGCTGCAAGTATTCTCTACAGGTGCATTTATGCACTCGTCTCCCTGGGACAATGTAATTCCTTGCTTTTTATTCCCAGGAAGGAGCTTGCATTTGCCTTTGGATAGCCTTATTCACTGTCTGGTGGGGTTTTCCTTATTGGGTGATTTTGAGCAGTGTTTATTTTATGTGCCTTATATAATGTTTGTGCATGCGTCTCCTAACTGCCTTTGCATTGACTTGATGACGTGATTCGATCCCTACGATCCAGGGGCTAGTTATTCTCTGCCTACGCTACTACTTTCACTTGCTAGGTGCCTTTCCACCTCTTGCCTCCCCCCTGCTCCCCCTCTACTGCTTTGCCTCTGTACTGGAATCTCTGGTACCACTTATTGTCCCAGACAACCGTCTCTAGATCCACTTAATCTTCCTCCTATTCATGTTTATTTATTTTACAAATCAGCTACTAGTTGGTTGCATTAGCTGTACTATGTTTTACTCCAATTACTTTACCTCAATAGGAATGTCTCCATTATGTGGCAACCTTACTGTGGAATACAGTAGAAAGGGGATACTGGATGCGATTTTAGTTTTCCCTATGCCTAGTCTCCGCTTAGTTAAAGTGGTTGTTAATCCACTATAATATGATCTTACCATCTTCTCTGTTATATAACACTATGTGCCCCTGTGTCTGTGCTGTATAAAAAAGATGCAGATTATCCTGTATATCAGAGCAGCTCCCAGCACTCACGTGACTCCTAGGCTCTTTCCAGGGAGGAGGGGATGAGAGAAGAGAGATCCGAGGAGTCACGTGAGCGCAGGGAGCCTCTCTGATATATGGTATAATCTGCATCTTTTTTATACAGCACAGGCACAGGAGAACATAGTGTTATATAACAGAGGGGATGGTAAAATCATATTATAGTGGATTAACAACCACTTAACTTAGCGGAGACTAGGCATAGGGAAAACCAAAATCGCATCCAGTATCCCCTTTCTACTTTGTTCCACAGTAAGGTTGCCACATAATGGAGACATTCCTATTGAGGTAAAGTAATTGAAGTAAAACATAGTACAGCTAATGCAACCAACTAGTAGCTGATTTGTAAAATAAATAAACATGAATAGGAGGACGATTAAGTGGATCTAGAGACGGTTGTCTGGGACAATAAAGAGATGGCATGATCATAGTATAGATTAGATTGCATCAGGAGGGGAGGTCAGTGGAGTGGACAGAGCAGACAGGCAGGGAGAGGAGAGGGGAGGAGGACAGAGGAGGACACAGGAGAGGAGAGAGCAGGGCTGCGGATGACGGAGGCACGTAAATTGACTGCAGTGTCAGGGCTCAGCAGCCATGATATACCATGGTTAGTTTACAGGGGGGAGGGTATAGCCAGGCAGGATCAGCCAGGTAGTTTAGATGATACAGGGGGGCAAGTTAATAACATGCTTTATGGGAACATGATCCATTTTTTTTCTTAGGTTAACAAACACTTTAATACTTTAATTATTTTCATTGGAACTGTATGTTTTGTTTATCTGGTTCCCATGAGGGTTTTTTCTATGGGTTGCTTTTAGTACATGAGAATGTAACTAAACTCCAATGGGTTTCAACATACCTTCTTGCTTTGTGTTAAGGGGTCTCCTGAATCACTCATTGATTTAGTCTTGAACCCACAGACACATGGTAACTAAGTTGAAAATCCTCTCTTATAATATCCGTGGACTGCGTTTGCCTCAAAAATTTAGTAAAGCGTTGCAGGAACTCCGCCATCTTGCCCTGCACATTGTGTTGTTTCATGAGACCCACTTCATTGGTCCAACCTACACCTAAACTTCCACAGTCTGTATTTACAAAATAGTTTCTTTTCCCATCCCCTATATCTAAAGCCAAGGTAGTAGCGATTTTTATTCATAAGACCTGTCACTTTGTTCAGTTATCACAACTCACCGAGTATGATGACAGGGCACTGTCAAAGTCAATATTTATGCCCCTAATACTCGTTCCATTAACTTTTTTGTCTAGTACCCTGAGGAGATTGCCTGAGTTCCAGCAAGGTCTCTTAATTTTTTGGGTGGGATTTTCATTTACCTCCAGACCCCCTATTGGATACATCCTCTGGGAAAACTGCCTTTTCTTTTAATGCTCTCAAAGACTTTAAGAAAATGCTTGCTACCCTGTATCTGGTGGATTGCTGAAGAGCTAAACACTCCTCTAATAAGGACTACAGCTATTATTCTAGTGTGCATGATTCCTACTTTAGACTAAACCTTATTTTTGTTGATCAGTATTACCTGCATAGCATCCAGGACAGGGATCTTAAACTGGCGGCCCTCCAGCTGTTGCAAAACTACAAGTCCCATCATGCCTCTGCCTGTGGGAGTCATGCTTGTAACTGTCAGCCTTGCAATGCCTCATGGGACTTGTAGTTTTGCAACAGCTGGAGGGCCGCCAGTTTGAGACCCCTGGTCCAGGACATGTCTATTGATCACATTACCATATCTGACCATGCCCCGGTCTCTGTCACTTTTTCACTTACTGATATTGGCCGCAAAGACTGGACCTGGCTGCTCAATGAAAACCTTTTAGACAATAGTACCGACCTAGCAGATCTGGAATCCACCTTTAACTCTTATTTAGAATTGAACACCATCAGCGAGGTCTCCATGCAGGCTGTATGGGAGGGACATAAGGCAAGTATCCGAGGAGTAAACAAAAAAGAAAAGAAAACAAGTCCTGAATCAAAAATCAACGGTGAAAAATGATTTTTCAAACCGTAATGCCACTTACCAAAGTACGGTACTGTTGCTGTAGCCAAACAAACTATGCATACTAAAGAAAACCCTGGTATTGCTACCAGGATCAAAAAGCGGCTACTTCCACAACAGAGGGTCTTAGTCATGATTTTGATTCTATAAAAATACAAAATTTATTAATTCCACTAGGGGCGCAATTTACATGAATTCATGGTGCGACTTTAAATATTGAAGCAGCTTCATTCACAGTACTTTTAAAGGTTTTTTTCGAAAAGATAAAACCCCTGAAAACATGATTCTATAAAAACAGTCAAAAAACGTGGAAACACACACACACGACAATACACATATACAATCAAAAAACAAAAAGTCTGGACACCAGCATACCATTTACAGAGAAACTGACATGCGATTAAATTGCATTAAAATTAAAATGCATATGAAAAAATTAATGAAGAAAATTCTCCCATTCAAATAAAAAAATTATTTACAGTTTCACTGTAAATGACCCCCCGGGGGATCTCGATCATGATATGATAACCTTCAATCAAAAACTTGCAGGTTGGTTTAAAAATTAATAATGTTTCTATTACTAGATGACCTATCGTCAAATCTTGTTGCTAATTTGTTGCGATGTTGTATCCTTAAGTTGTGGATCATTACACTTTTTGAATAGTTGACTTAACATCACTCCTTTAGACACTGTGTAGTCCCATTTGAGATATTGGTCATTTAGAGATACACTCCGATATGTTATCCAGATCAACACTGGAATTTGCAATGAGGTCCCAACGGGTTGATAAATGCCTTATAAATAATGTATAAATCAGGGTTGTATGCCCAAATCCACAGCAAATACCCCAACAAAAATGCAATGAACATCCAAAAACAGCTTCAGTGCACAATATGACCGACTTTTCTCCAAGATGAATAATTTGAGCATAGTGCTTATTGGCAATGAGGATGTTTCTTCAAAAGTCAGTCTTTTCCAAGAAGCACAATCTGGTATTTCAAGGAAAAGGCACGCCCATACATTACTACCCTGTTGAATTCAATAGTCGTTATATCCCGTTCGATCCTTGCACGGACTGGAATTATATCACATTGATGTTTCTTTAGGCTCATAAGAGCTCCGCGATGGAAAAACCCGTCCTTCAAAGCAAGGTCGCTGGGTCTGCAATACTCGCGGCACTGGCCGTGCGAGATGTATGGTTAGGGTGGATGCTGAGCAGACATCTCCTATCCTGCGGTTCAGTTTGAATGGGGCATATCGTAGGCTGGCGTCACTTCGTCTGGACTAGGTGGGGCTAGGGGCTGTCAGTCCCTTTTATCAGCAAGTCCAAGTTCCAACAGCACCGCCCTAAATCTAAATCAGGGGATACACACGTGTCGTTTTCCAGTTTTCTGAATGAAGTAATCCACACGTAACCTGAACAAAGTTATTACTCCTGCGAGTTGCCATTTCTTTCCAATTCAATGCGTCATCATATCATCTCACTTTGGATTTTCCACCAAACCTTCCTATGTATTTAAAACTGCATTAAAAAGAGAACCTAGCTGAGTACAATGACTCACATGTTCTGTCAATGCATTTACCACAATACTTCTTAGGACCACATTGATCCAAACAATGAAACAGACACGAGTGTGGAATAAACACAAAGGGAGGGAGGATCAAGAAGACGAAAAAGCAGAAGAACAAAAGGAAAGAAGAGGTAGGAGCAGTAAAGGCTATTAATAAGCCCACATATGAAGATAATAAATAATGCAAAAGGAATATTAGCTTAGGAGGAGAAAATATGAATTTAAATTATTTACAAAAACCAAAGGAGAGTAGAGAAAGAAGAGAGAATGAAAAAAGAGGGAGAGAGAAGAGAGGAGAAGAAAAGGAGAACACAAAAAGATGAGATGCAGGGAGACAGGGGGAGAGGAGGGAAGGGGAGAGGAGAGGGAGTGAAAAGGGGGGGAGAAAGGGGAGAGGGGAGAGGGATGAAAATGGGGGGGAGGGGGAAAGGTGGGAGAGAAAAAAAAAAGGGGAGCAAGTAAGTGAGGAGGTTAAGAAGGGGGAGGGGTAAAAGTTGGCAGGTGAGGGGAAAAGGGGAATGAAAGGAAAAGGGAAGAGGGGGAGAGGGAGAGGAGAAGGAGGGAAGGGGTGGGCCTGGTGGAGGAGATCAAGTTTCAAGGAAAACCTGGAGATTCAGTTCAGTGTTAAGTCCTTGAGGGGCAAGGGACCCCAACCGATAAATTCACCACTTCTCCTTCTGGAGAAGGGTGCGGTTGAAGTCCCCTCTCCTTGATGGTAGTTTAGGCACATAAATGCCTTTAATCTTCAGGCCATCAGGTTTTCATTGATGACATAAGGCAAAATATTTAGCCAATGGTTTCTCTTGAACCTTCTCTGGATCTCTCTCCTTTCCCCCCTTAATTTACCGCAAATGCTCACCAATTCGAATTTTGAGGGGTCTTTTGGTCTTACCGATATAAATTTTTGGACAGGGGCAGGTACTACTCGTAGAGCAATTGATGAGACCAAAAGATCCCTCAAAATTCGGATTGGTGAGCATTTGCTGGAAATTAAGGGGGAAAAGAGTTTTGCGGACCCAGCGACCCTGCTCTGAAGGACAGGTTTTTCCATTGCGGGGCTCTTATGAGCCTAAAGAAACATCAATGTGATATAATTCCAGTCCATGCACGGATCGAATGGGATATAATGACTATTGAATTCAACAGGGTGGTAATGTATGGGCGTGCCTTTTCCTTAAAATACCAGATTGCGCTTGTTGGAAAAGACTGACTTTTTGGATGTTCATTGCATTTTTGTTGGGTTATTTGCTGTGGATTTGGGCATACAACCCTGATTTATACATTCTTTATAAGGCATTTATCAACCAGTTGGGACCTTATTGCAGATTTCAGTGTTGGTCTGGATAACATATCGGAGTGTATCTTTAAATGACCAATATCTCAAATGGGACTACACAGTGTCTAAAGGAGTGATGTTAAGTCAACTATTCAAAAAGTGTAATGATCCACAATTTAGGGATACAACATTCCAACAAATTAGCGATAAGATTTGACCATAGGTCATCTAGTGATAGAAACATTATTAATTTTTAAACCAACCTGCAATTTTCTGATTCAAGGTTATCATATCATGATCGAGATCCCCCGGGGGTCATTCACAGTGAAACTGTAAATATATTTTTTATTTGAACGGGAGAATTTTCTTCAATCATTTTTTCATATGCATTTTCGCATTAATGCGATTTAATCGCATGTCAGTTTCTCTGTGAATGGTATGCTAGTGTTGGGACTTTTTGTGTTTCTTTTTTAATTGTATATGTGTATTGTCGTGTGTGTGTGTTTGCACATTTTTTGACTGTTTTTATAGCATCATCTTTTCAGGGGTTTTTTCTTTTCGGAAAAATCCTTTAAAAGTACTGTGAATGAAGCTGCTTCAATATTTTTTTTTTTTTTAATTGGAAAAACCAACTTTATTGAAAAAAGTATGCATGGTACATAAATCAATATAGACCAACATAGCCTTGACAATAGTAAATACATGAATATATTGAAATGTCTCTATAGCCTGCAGTAAAACACATCAATGGAAATGGAGTCAGTGTACAACATATATAAAAGAAAGAGAGAATACAAAAAGGGGAAAGGGGGGAAATAGGAGGTGAGGCTATTAGGTGCACGTTTCACCGTCTGCTAACCATCTGCTCCAGACCTTTTCATATTTAGGCGAACACCCTCTATGAACACAAATCAGTTTTTTGTATGGAAGAGTGTCATTAACCTCCTTCTTCCAGCATTTAATTGTAGGGGGCAGGGCCTGCATCCACATACGGGCTACCGCTTTCCTTGCCAAGAATAGGGTCTCGTGCAAAAAGGTACAGAGGGGTATGTCTGTGTCTAAGCCCGGCAGCAGACCGAGTAGGCACATTTTTGTGTCTAGTGTAGCAGGAGAGCCCATCTGATCATGCAAGAAGCGGATCACCTGTATCCAGTAAGTTTGGATAGTTGGGCAGGACCATATAAGGTGGTAGAAGGAGACTGGGGTGTGGTCGCATCGGCAGCACCCTGGATTGTACATGGGTTTAAAACACGCTATCTTCTGGGGGGTCAGATACGTCCTATGTATGATATACAACTTCGTGAGGCGGTCTGATAACTTAGGGGATACCTTTTTCACGTCTTCCAAAATCTCATCCCAATCCTCATCCTCAATCCGTCTGATGTCTGCCTCCCACCTTTTCTTGGCAGCATAGGCCAAGGTCGTGGTACTGGGGAGACGGATAGCGGAGTATAGAGTGGAGATTAATTTGGCAGACTAAGTACCAGTGACTGTGTCTACTATAGAGGGAACTGCCAGGGAAGGGTTAAGGCCTCTAAACTGGGTTTGTATAGCGTGATGAAGTTGTAAATATCTAAAGAGAATACAGTTAGGAAGGGAATATTCGTCCTTTAGCTTTGGAATGTTTTAAGTCCCGTAGTGGTCATGACCTGATGTAAGTATAAAATCACATGGCGTATTCACACCGTAGGGTCTGGGATGGACAACAGTTTAAGTAGATGCGTGTTAAAGCAGAGAGGTGTATGGGAGTGGATCTGCGGGGTTCCGAGTTTTTGTAGTGCCACCCGCCATACCCTCCGGTGGTGTGTCAGCATATCTGTGTTGTAGTGGGGGGAACGTCTTGTCATCGACGCTCTAAGGACTGATTGAAGCAGGGTGTGGGCTAGGTCATCAGGGTGCTCACATAGTAGTGACTGGTATCGATGTTGCTCATTTTTGTCAAAATGAAAGAAATGAGAAATGGGACAGTTGGGACGCAAGGTAATACTCCTGAAAGTCTGGAAGGGCAGCTCCTCCCAGTGTCACCGGGTTTTTTAAGGTTTTCCAAGATAATTTGTGTCTACTGTGCCCCCATATAAATGAATTAAGAATAGATTTGATTGTCTTGAAGAATTTTTGTGGTATGTATAGGGGGGCATGCCACACCAGATAAAGTATCTTTGGGAGGAGTATCATCTTGACTAAACTGATGTGTCCCATAACACCTAGGGGAAGTCTGGCCCAAATCTGAGTTTTGGTCTTGATCAGGGCATACAAAGGTTCAATGTTTAAGAGTGTATAGTTTGCGAGTGATCTAGTGACCTGCACACCAAGGTACTTGATCACGAAGACCCTTGCGAGGGTCAGAGGAGGGGACGTGAACGGGGAGGGGAAATGGTCAATCGGAAGGATCTGGGACTTAGACCAGTTAATGCTCAGGCCCGAGTGGGTACCGATACGTTCTATAGAATGGAGGGCTGCAATCAGGGAGTGACCAGAGTCCGCCAGATACAAAAGCGTATCATAGGCGTACATGCCAATCTTTTCTTCCAGATTCCCTATCTTGAGACCATGGATGCTAGTATCTGCACGAATCATAATGGCCAATGGCTCTACAGCCAGTGCGTATAGCATAGGGGAAAGAGGACAGCCTTGTCGGGTCCCCCTTTCTAGCGGGAATTGATCAGAGAGCCAGCCGTTCACGAACACTCTGGCCTTTGGAGATTGATAGAGGAGCTGAACCCAACGGATAAAGTTGGGGCCAAATCCGAATCCCGAAAGGAACTCCCATAGGTAGTTCCACTCCACTGAGTCGAAGGCCTTGGCGGCATCCAAAGCCACCACGACCCTCGGACCGATTTCATCCTATTTTTCCCTGGCATGAAGCCAGTCTGATCAGGGTGGATCAGTGACAGAATGACCTGGTTAAGGCGGGAGGCTAAAATCTTGGGCAGTATCTTTATGTCGACCTGTAGCAAGGAAATAGGTCTATACGATTCTGGGTATTTAGGGTCCTTACCAGATTTAGGGATTACCATAATTTGGGCCTCTCTCATGGAGGGGGGTAAAAAGCCCATATCAAATAAGGATTTGTACAGGTCATAAAGTTTAGGGATTAGAATTTCAGAGTAGGTGGCATAGAATTCGAGTGGTAAGCCATCTGATCCTGGGCCCTTAGATGTGGCTAAGCAGGAGATCTTTGGTCAGTTTAGGGAATTTAACTCCCACTAGGTAGTCCCTGGTCTCTTGGGGAGTGTGAGTGACACAGGAAGTGTAGAGTGTACAATAGAATTTCCCAAATTCCTCCGTCACTTGTTGCGGATCAGTGATGTCGTTCCCCTGCTGATCCGTCAACGACACCACCACAGGGGGACGCGCATCTAAATGAGCAAGATACGCAAGTAGTTTGCCCGATCTTTCTCCATATTCAAACACCCTTTGTTTACAGAAAAAAATGCATTGTTTAGCTTTTTCAATGTGTAGTTGGGAAACTTGTCGTGCCTGAATTTTAAGATTATTAGCAGTGCTGGGCGAGGGGTCCCGATGGAATGCCTCCTCCAACACCTGCAGATGTTCTGTAGCCTGTTGGACAATAATTTTTGATGACCTTTTAACTCTGTTAATATGCATGGAAAGGAGGGAGCAGGCGTGGATTTTAAACATCTCCCATACCAAGTTATATGTGGCTGAGTCCCTGTTGGCCGTGAAATAATATTGTAGCCAAGTACTTGTGACAATTTGCTTTCGGTACACCAACGTCAGATTGTACCAGGCAAATTTCCCTGCCCCAGCTGCTGCACCACAGAAAGAAATTTGCTCCCAACCATCCACATGCCCAGCGGTTGAATGCTAGCTTGGCAAAATTGCTAGCACTTCAACTGCTACCTTTTCAGTTGGTAGACTCTGTTGCCCCCTTCCGTGAGTTTGTGGAATGTGCGGTTCCTCAGTGGCAGGTACCCAAACGCCACTTTTTCTCACGGAAGGCGATTCTGGCTTTCTACCGGCATGTGGAAGGCAATGTCTTGGCCTCGCTGGACAGGGCGGTCAGCGGTAAGGTGCATATTACCGCTGACTCATGGTCCAGCAGGCATGGACAGGGACGTTACCTAAGTTTCACGGCTCATTGGGTGACTCTGCTGGCGGCTGGGAAGGATGCAGGACAAGGTGCAGTAGTGTTGGAGGTTGTTCCACCTCCACACCTCCAAAATGCCACTACTAATGATTGTGACACACCTCTCTCCTCCACCCCCTCCTCTTCTTCTTCCTCCATGGCCTCTTCCTGTGCTTTGTCCTCGGAACCAGCAGTGCTCCATAGGCGTTCAAGGGGCTACGCAAGTACGCAGGCCAAAAGATGCCATGCGGTGCTTGAGCTTTTCAAAACAGGTGTCTCCACACAACACCTGTTTTTACACTGCCTATGCTGATGCTGAGTGACTATCCTGTTATGCTGAGTAATAATCCTCTTCCTCCTCAATGATCATGCTAATAGCTTGTAAGAACATTTTTGGTTCTGGGCGCCGCCACCAGTGCCTAAGGCCAAATTTTTCAGCCCCTGTTTAACAGGGGCATGCAATTACAATTACAATTTTTGATGCAATTCTTTGCAGCGGGGCTAGTTCCTGCGCTCCAACTAGAGTATCTGTGAGGGGTTGCAGTGTTGTGGCACCAGCACCAGTGCCTAAGGCCCAATTTTTCAGCCTCTGTTTACAGGGGCGTGTAATTACAATTTTTGATGCAATTCTTTGCAGCAGGGCTAGTTCCTGCGCTCCAACTAGAGTATCTGTGAGGGGTTTCAGTGTTGTGGCACCAGCACCAGTGCTTAAGGCCCAATTTTTCAGCCCCTGTTTAACAGGGGTGTGTAATTACAATTTTTGATGCAATATTTCACAGCAGGGCCCGTTCCAGCGCCCACCAAGAGTAACTGTGAGGACTTACAGTGTTGTGTCACCAACACCACCACCATCACCAAAGGCCCAATTTTTCTGCCCCTGCTCAACAGGGGCATGTAATTACAATTCTTTATCTAATATTTCACAGCAGGGCCCTGTTAGGGCTTACAGTGTTGTGGCAACACCAACACCTAAAGCCCAAATTTCTGCAGAGTATATAGGGCAGGCCCCTACATTCAAACATCAAACTTACAAACAACTCCTACTTGCAAACGGAAGGAGACAACAGGAAGTGAGATGAAATCTACCCCTAGGAAGGGAAATTCTCTCCTGTAAGAGTTAATATTGGAAAAACGTTTCTCCTTTCCACTGATGCTTTATCACCAATCCTTGTTTCACTAAAAACCCCAAATTTTCAAAAAACATTTGTCATTGGGACAAATAGAATAGATTTTTTTGGCTGGAGCTACACTTTAAAAATGTACCAGTTCAAAATTACAAACAGATTCTACGTAACAAATCTACAGTCCCTGTTCACCTTAATATCCATACAAGACCCAAAGGGCCTGGTAATGGACTGGGGGTGGGGTACCCATGCCGTTTGTCTCACTGATTTTCAGCCATATTGCCAGGACCCGACATTACATTAAAGCCGCAAGCAATTTTAAATGACTTTTGTTAGGCGCCCGTCTTCTCCTTGTGGCCTAGGCTCTTGAGATGGCTCAGTGGAGGACCACGCCGGCGGACAATCAATTACACATACACAATGTACGTGCTGAATGATTACAATGGTTTATTGAATGGTTTGCTGTTTTATGCTGTGCCTCTACAAGACTCTGCCCCATTTGGGGGCCAATCAAAATAATACACATAAATGTTCATTAGCATATTAGTAATTTCTTAATCTTGTGATTTTCCATATATTAGTAATGTCTTCATCTTGTGACCTTAATGTTAACCTCTATAGTTCAGGCCATTACAGTTCAATGATTCCTTACTTTCTGTTAACGTCTGCTGACCATGAGATGCCCAGCCACAACTTCCTAAAAAAAAGCTAATTCTGGCCGTTGTTGGCCTTCTCATACCCAGCAACAGTGTACAGAGATAAAAACCACAGACAGATGTTTCCTAAGATGAAGACATCAGACAGGAATAGACAGACAGGGTGATATTGCAATGAGATAATTCAGTCATTAAGTAATACTGTCATGAGATACAATTTGTCACATTCACTGAAATATAATTCATTAAGCAGATAAGCAATCCTGAACTTATATCCTCAGGGTAAAATCAATAATCAAAATCAATAACCAATAATGCAATGTATTATGGAATCTCCTTACAATCCTCCCTTTGACCATTCGATATCATCGAAATGGTCATTCTACCTTTTCGTCACGCCTTAAGGATTCATATCCTGGTGAATACTATCAGAATCAGACATGTCCAGAAGCATAATGTTTTTCCTGACACAAAGGTAGAAATCATTTTGTCAGGTACTGTGTACAAAGTTCTGTTACTCGTCTCTTCTTGTTGGTGGGGGATTTGTCTCGTCGTCCAGAGAGATTTGTTTTATGCCTTCTTGAATGTCCTTCAAATCTGGTCGCTGTTCCTGGTCAGAGGAGTCTTGGGGTGCTGGAGGAGGGTCAGGGGTCTGAGGTTGCTGTGGACACTTTTTTAATCGGCTGGCGTGGATCCAGGTGTTTCCTAGATCGGTCAGTACAGCAGTTCTGGAAACCTTCTCTATCTTCCAAGGTCCAGAGAAAATGGGTCCAACCTTCTTTTTGTGTGCCAGCTGTTTCACCAGTACTTTGTCTCCTGGGATGAAGGGATGAGTAGGTTCTGTTGAAAGAGGAGAAAAGGTGACAGAGACTTGTTCGTTCATATCCTGTAGCATACTTACCAGATTTTTCACGTACATTTCCTGTTGGGAATAGATGTTAATGTCAGTGTTTTGATCTAAGAGGGGCAGCTCTATGTTTGCAGGAACTCCCATCAAAATCTCAAAGGGCGAGAGTTTTGTTCTAGCATGTGGTGTTGTTCTGATCTGAAATAGGACAGAAGGAAGGTAATCCAACCATCCTTTCATGGTGCCCCCCGTAGCCTTTTTTAACTTGTCCTTAATGTTCCTATTCATTCTCTCCACTACTCCTGCACTTTGTGGGTGGTAAGGGATGTGCAATTTCCACTGTAAGCCTAGTAGCTTAGCTAAAGTCTGTGTAACAGAGGAGCTGAAGGCAGGCCCTCTGTCTGACCATATGGCCGTTGGTATTCCGAACCTACAAACCCAATGGTTCAGTATGCATTTGGCAGCAATTTTAGCAGTCTCACCTGTACACGGAATTCCTTCAACCCAACCTGACCATTTGCATACGATCACGCAAAGGCATTTCAAATTGCCTTTTTGTTTGGGCATGTGTGTAAAGTCTATTTGCAAATCTGTTAGGGGACCCAGGGGTGGGGGCAGGTGGCCATGTAATCCATGATTTTTTCCTTGGACATTGTTTTGTGCACAGGTCAGACAACTGCTGGTGAGGAGTTTCGCCTGTTTACTCAAATTGTTAGTGCAGAAAGACTTTGTGTATATGTTTGTTAGGGCGGTGGTACCTATATGTCCTGGACCATGGAGATAGGAAAGTATGAGAACACTGCTTGATTCTGGTATGCCCAATATCTTCCCCTCTTTTGACCAAAGACCTTCTTGGTCCTTGGTCAATCCATCCTTGACCCAAAAAGAAACATCCTCCTCTGTAGCTAATCCCTGTATCTGTGCCACAACGGTTTTAAAATTGGGTGATGTAAAATGTTCCTTGAAGAACATTGTTGTGGGGGCTGGCTGACCAATGTATAGGGCAGCGGCCTTTTTTGCTTCTCTGTCTGCCAGCGCGTTTCCTTTGGAAATTCTGCTGTTATCTGATGAATGTGCCTTTACTTTGATGACCGCTATCCGCTTTGGGAGAAGAATCGCTTGCAGGAGTGCTTTAATTTGCGTAGAGTTAGCAATTGGCTTGTTGTCAGCAGTTTTAAATCCTCTATTTGCCCATATTACGCCATAGTCATGCGTGACCCCAAAAGCGTACCTACTATCTGTGTAGATGTTTACCTCCTGATCTGAGAAAAGTATGCAAGCTCTTGTGAGCGCCTCCAATTCTGCTACCTGTGCCGAGGAGGGTGGTAAGGCTTTTGCTTCCAATACCACGTCAGGGAGTTGGACAATGGCGTACCCTGTCAGGAATGTTGCATCAGAGGGGCGGGAACAACTGCCGTCTATGAAGACGTCCTGTACTCCTGGTAGGGGAATGTCAGTGAGATCTGGGCGAGGGCTGGTTATTGCTGCAACCTGTTCAACACAATTGTGCTTCTGATCAGGGTCTCGTGGTAGCCTGAGCAAAGAGTGTAAAAGACGGACAGTGGGATTACTTGGTGGTGCGTGTTTGAGGGTGAGGTTATCAGTATTCAGAAGTGTGATTTCATACCCACTAAGCCTTTGTGCTGTCATATGCTGTGTGTTCATGTTTTGCAGGAGGTGAGTTACTGAATGAGTAGTGTAGACAGTCAGTTCATGGCCTAATACTGATTTGTTAGCCTCCTGAACTGCCATAGCACAAGCAGCAAGATTTTGTAGACAAGATGGCATCCCTTGTACTTGGGTAGGCAACTTTTTTGAGAGATAGGAGACTGGTCGGTACCCGGTTCCATGTTGCTGTGTCAAAACCGCAGCAAAAGAATTTCCCGATACCACACAGTATAATTGAAAGGGTTTGCCATATTCTACCAATCCCAGGGCGGGGGCCTGAGTCAGACTTTGTAACAAGGCCTGAAAAGCACAGAGCCTTTCTGTTGTCCAATCTACTGTCTTTGGGGCGGTGGACAAGGTAGCCTCCCTCAGAATGCCATCATAATATGAACAATCTGGGATCCATTGGCGGCAATATACGATTGCGCCCAAAAATGAGAGCAAAGTTGCTTTGTCTCTTGGAGGACTGAGAGCCTGCAGGGCTGCGGCACGTTTGGGGGATACCAGCCTGGTTCCCTCCTTCAGAATGCATCCCAGGTATTCTACCTGACTTTGACACCATTGTATTTTCTTCCGTGATGCTAGGTGGCCAGACCTGGCCAGGTGATGTAACAGAGATGTGGAATCGACCGCACAATCTTCAGCAGATCGACTGCACAGGAGCAAGTCGTCCACATACTGTATTAGTACCGACCCGCGCTCAGCAGTCCATGACTTAATTGTCTCATTAAGGACCATGGAGAAGGCTGCTGGACTGTCCACATACCCCTGCGGTAATCTTGACCAGGTCAACTGTTTACCCCTCCCCCATGAGAATGAAAACATGGGCAATACCCCATCATCGATCGGGATGCTAAAGAATGCATTCGCCAGGTCCACTACTGTGTAGCAAAGGGAATCAGCAGGTATTTTCAAAAAGATAAAAGAAATATCTGCTACCAAAGGTGGCAGAGGTATAACCTGCTTGTTGACGGCCCTTAGGTCCTGTACAAGCCTCCATTCCCCATTTGCCTTTTTCACAGGGTAGATTGGTGTATTCCAGGGGCTTATAATGTGTTTCAGAATCCCTTTTGCTATGTAATCATTGATTAATGGTGTGATGCCTTCAATTTTTTCGAGTGGCAGGGGGTATTGCTTGTGATATTGTACTTCGGCATCTGGACGCATTTGTGGTGTGTAAGGTGTACAGTTAATAAAACCCACACTCCCTTTGTTTTCTGCCCATATAGCATGTGTTTCTAGAGTGGGTGGCAATGATGCAAAGAGTCCCCTGAAAGTGTGTCTCTTTGGAGCATGTAAATCGCAGAACGGTGAGCTGGCAGTGAGGGAGCCCCCTCTGTCAAATTTAATGGTGATATTCAGTTTAGAGAGTAGGTCCCTCCCCATTAAGGATACTGGACAATCCACAAGGACAGCAAAACTCTGGGTGCACAGTTCCTGCCCTTCTGGAGTGGCCACGGGCAATGGTGGAGTGATGGGGTGGGTAATTGATGTCCCATTTATACCAATAGAGTTTCCCTCAGTGCAGTGCGGTGTGTCATATATGGCATCATTCAAACTACTGAATGTAGCCCCTGAATCCAACAATAGACATATCAGGTGATTGTCTACCCGCAATAGTACCTGCGGGAGACTTTTCCACGATGAATTGTAACACACAAGGCTGAGGGACGGGACATACTCTTGGCATCCCTATTGTGGTGTCCGCCGAGCGGATGGCCACTGCATCGGGATGCGTGGGGGTGGTCTATTAGGCTGAGGCTGGTATTGGGGTTGTGGTGGGGGTGGTTGGGGTTGTGGTGGGTGAGGATACCTGATATCCTGAAGGCGACGGGGGGTGGTGTTAAGATTCCTACCTCTTCCTCTCTGGGCGTTTGTTCTAGGTCTGTAGGGACATTGGGATTTCCAGTGCCCCAGTTCCCCACAGTTAAAGCACCCCTGGTCTGGTGGGTAACCCTGGTCTGGGGGATATGATTGCATTGGTGGATAAGGTTGCATTGTCATTATGTGGGTGGGCGGAGTCCCACCAGTTGGCAGAGTCTGGGTTGGTGTCAGGGAGGGAAAAATGCCACCCTTCTGCTCAAATACCCCTGATGTTTCTCGTGACCTAGCATCCTTCATAAATTCATCTGGAGGTTGTTCTGCCCACTTTGGATTAGTGAATTTAAGCAACTGTGTCACCTTCGTATCGCCACCGGCCATAATGGTGGTGGTGAACAATTGGGGGTTGGCGTTATCTACTGCTTTCCACAGACCATATACCCGGGTACAAAATTCATAGAATTTTTCCTTTTGTCCCTGTTTTGCTAGGATAAGTTCCTGAAGTGCAGATGAACCCTTGTATATAGTAGACCAATGATTCCCCATACCTTTCCAAAAAGACACCCAATCTTTATTTTCTTCTATGTGAGCTGTCCATAAGGCATCTACGGGATGCCCTTCTGGGCTGTCAGGGTCAACTATACTAAGAATCCCTGCTATATCTTCCTTATCCAGGCTCGTCCCTGCACTGTATTTTGCAAGGAAAGCGCCAGCCTCCCTAGGGCTTTTCTTTGGGCTGGGGCATAACTCCTTTATTTTTGACAGTGTGCCTAGGGGTAGGGGAATATGTATTATTGTTTCCCCTATATGCATAAGTGGTGCTTTAAAGGTGGCACCTAGAGTTTCCTGTTCCATTTCTATTTCTCTTTCCTCAGTAGAGGATTCACCCTGCTCCCTTTCCTCCTGTGGGGGTTTCTGGCTTATGGCCGGTTTAGTTTGGCTTCTGAGTGTGGTGGATGGCTGTGAAATTATCTTTTCCTTAGCTTCCTTAATCCTTCTTGCCTCTTTCTCTAGTTTCTTCTCGTACATCTCTAAATCTTCCCTTTTCCTTTGTATCCTTTCTTCCTCTTCCTGCTGTCTTTTATTAAATTCTTTCTGTTTCTCCTCCCATTCCTTTTCCCTGGGGCTTAACTTCCTGACTCCTTCCTCTTCTCCCTTTTCCAGGGACATTCCATCCCTTTCTTCCTTAGTTATCGCAGAATACTCTCTTATTTCACCCTCCCTCCTATCTAGCTCTCTTTTGTAATGTTCTAGCTCTTCCTCCCTCTTAGACATTTTCTCCTCTAATTCCTCCTTTCTCTTCTTAAGCTCTTTTAACTTCTCTTCTAATTCCCTTTCCTTCGGATCCAACCTCCTAATCCTTTCTTCTTCCCTCCTACGTATACCTTCTGCCCAGACTTCCTCTTCCCTGTTCCTACTTTCGTTTTCCCATTGTGTAACTTGTGCCTGATCAGCTGCCCCATATACCATGGTAGCCAATACTGCTGGATCCAGAGATGGATACAGCTGAAGATATGGACCCAATGTTCCATCCTCTTGTTTAACCATCACATAAGGGGGGGGGGGTGCTTCGGGTTGCTGTGATAGGGCGGGTGAGTTTACAGGTTTTGGTGTGGGGGCTTTAGTTACATACTTTGTTTTATATTTGGCTAAGCATTTGTTCCATATTTTGTAACAATCTTTCATGTATTGGGTGTCTTCCCACTTCCCAGGTGGGTAAGAGTGCTTGTGTACCTGACACACCTTGCTCAC
Organism: Aquarana catesbeiana; assembly: GCF_042186555.1. NCBI lineage: Eukaryota > Metazoa > Chordata > Amphibia > Anura > Ranidae > Aquarana > Aquarana catesbeiana. The sequence continues at coordinate 939,332,012 of NC_133324.1, forward strand.
TTCCTTCCAATCGTCCTCAGAACAGGGACCTAGTGGCCCCGGGTCATGTATCCCCAGCTGTTGGCATCTCTCTCTGACCTGTGTCCAAAATGGTTCTACCTGTGGCCCCGGTAGTGTGTTTTTAACATACTCATATGGGGATGGATTGGCCATGGTCTGGGTTGCCGCAGAATTCCCCATCTAATAACCTTGGTAGTGTGTGTCTAGTACAGGGACAGAGATGAAAGCAGCCTGTTTGTGCTATAATCTGTTCCCTGACTTGGGAATAAGTCCCCTCGTCTGTTATCGCTGTGGGGCTGATATAGCTATGTAGGTTAACCCTCAGTACTCGGTATAGGAAACCCCTCCTTGTGGCAGGATATACTCCCCTTGCACCAAGTCGGTATGAAAACCCGGTTGGTCTAGTAGTGAGCAGGATCCACGTCCTATCAACACTAAGGAACAGTAAACCAAAAGTGCAATGTGGGCAAGCGGGTGCTATCTCACTACAATCGGGTTCCTGATTTATGTTGTTCATTTAGTGCATATATGTGTAATGCCTTAATAAAAAAATCCCCTAAATCAATACAGTACTTTACATTCAGTTGTCATACACATATATATCATACACTTATCTCTAATTCTCTAATTCTCTATACACTCTAACTACTGTATATACTTACGGTGGTACCTAAAAGAAAACAAGCAAAATCTTATATACAGTGGCCAAATAAAGTTACATTATCTCAACATGTTATTATAAGTGCACTTTTCAATATTTCCCCAAAAATTGGGCGTCCACTCAGCCACTCCTTATACTACGGGCGTATTCTATACTTCCCGAGTTTTAAACACACATATATCTACCTAACACAGTCAGACCAACCTAGTCAGACTATTTTAAACAAAAAACCAAAAAACCTGCGAGCCCTTCTTAACCCTCCAAGGGACCAGCCTAGTCCGTTGCGAAGGCACAGTTATGTAAATAGGTGGGTATACAAGGTTATTTGAACATGGCAAGTATCAACACCAATTACCAAAAAATAGGTAAAAAGGAGTAAAATGACTTACCTGTTCAAACACACCCCACCACTTTCTGGTACCAAAACTGTTAGGCGCCCGTCTTCTCCTTGTGGCCTAGGCTCTTGAGATGGCTCAGTGGAGGACCACGCCGGCGGACAATCAATTACACATACACAATGTACGTGCTGAATGATTACAATGGTTTATTGAATGGTTTGCTGTTTTATGCTGTGCCTCTACAAGACTCTGCCCCATTTGGGGGCCAATCAAAATAATACACATAAATGTTCATTAGCATATTAGTAATTTCTTAATCTTGTGATTTTCCATATATTAGTAATGTCTTCATCTTGTGACCTTAATGTTAACCTCTATAGTTCAGGCCATTACAGTTCAATGATTCCTTACTTTCTGTTAACGTCTGCTGACCATGAGATGCCCAGCCACAACTTCCTAAAAAAAAGCTAATTCTGGCCGTTGTTGGCCTTCTCATACCCAGCAACAGTGTACAGAGATAAAAACCACAGACAGATGTTTCCTAAGATGAAGACATCAGACAGGAATAGACAGACAGGGTGATATTGCAATGAGATAATTCAGTCATTAAGTAATACTGTCATGAGATACAATTTGTCACATTCACTGAAATATAATTCATTAAGCAGATAAGCAATCCTGAACTTATATCCTCAGGGTAAAATCAATAATCAAAATCAATAACCAATAATGCAATGTATTATGGAATCTCCTTACAACTTTTATTCCTTTAAAAATGTCAGTTTGTGCAGGGACTGTTCTAAGCACAGGAAACACGCACCACTTTACAGGCATACTATAGAACCCCCCAGGTACCATATTTAAAGGAATATTTCACTTTTTTTTTTTTTTTTTTTACGTTAAGCATCATTAAAATCACTGCTCCCGAAAAAACGGCCGTTTTTAAAACTTTTTTTTGCATTGATGTATGTCCCCTGGGGCAGGCCCGGGTCCCCAAACCCTTTTTAGGACAATACCATGCAAATTAGCCTTTAAAATTAGTACTTTTGATTTTGAACGTTCGAGTCCCATAGACGTCAATGGGGTTCTAACGTTCATGCGAATTTTAGGTCTGTTCGCAGGTTCTGGTGCGAACCGAACCGGGGGGTGTTCGGCTCATCCCTACTCCTGATGACAGGAAGCAGTAGATCCATGTCATGTTGCTAGGCAGAACAGGGAAATGCCTTGTGTACATAGGCATCTCCCTGTTCTGTCTCTCCTCACCGTAATTACGGGACGCCGGCGAATATTGAGTTTGCAGGAACTGCGGGCACGCTCCCGCACATCCCCGCTAGACAGCAAATTCAAAGGGACATATAGGTACGCCCTTTTGCCTGCTCGTGCCATTCTGCTGATGTAAATATGCATGCGGCGGTTGGAAAGTGGTTAAAGAGGAAATTCTGTATGTGGTTTGGATGTGCAGGGATGTGTCTTGAGTGGTGACTAGGGATGAGCTTTGAGTTCGAGTCGAACTCATGTTCGACTCGAACATTGGCTGTTCGCAAGTTCGCCGAACAGCGAACAATTTGGGGTGTTCGCGGCAAATTCGAATGCCGCGGAACACCCTTTAAAAGTCTATGGGAGAAATCAAAAGTGCTAATTTTAAAGGCTAATATGCAAGTTATTGTCATAAAAAGTGTTTGGGGACCTGGGTCCTGCCCCAGGGGACATGGATCAATGCAAAAAAAAGTTTTAAAAACGGCCGTTTTTTCAGGAGCAGTGATTTTAATAATGCTTAAAGTCAAACAATAAAAGTGTAATATCCCTTTAAATTTCGTACCTGGGGGGTGTCTATAGTATGCCTGTAAAGGGGCGCATGTTTCCCATGTTTAGAACAATCTGACAGCAAAATGACATTTCGAAGGAAAAAACTCATTTAAAACTACCCGCGGCTATTGCATTGCCGACAATACACATAGAAGTTCATTGATAAAAACAGCATGGGAATTCCCCAAAGGGGAACCCCGAACCAAAATTTAAAAAAAAAAAATGACGTGGGAGTCCCCCTAAATTCCATACCAGGCCCTTCAGGTCTGATATGGATATTAAGGGGAACCCCGGCCAAAATAATAAAAAAAAAATGACGTGGGGTTCCCCCTAAATTCCATACCAGACCCTTCAGGTCTGGTATGGATTTTAAGGGGAACCCCGCGCCAAAAAAAAAAAAAAAAACGGCGTGGGGTCCCCCCAAAAATCCATACCAGACCCTTATCCGAGCACGCAACCTGGCAGGCCGCAGGAAAAGAGGGGGGGACGAGAGTGCGGCCCCCCCTCCCTCCTGAACCGTACCAGGCCACATGCCCTCAACATTGGGAGGGTGCTTTGGGGTAGCCCCCCAAAACACCTTGTCCCCATGTTGATGAGGACAAGGGCCTCATCCCCACAACCCTGGCCGGTGGTTGTGGGGGTCTGCGGGCGGGGGGCTTATCGGAATCTGGAAGCCCCCTTTAACAAGGTGACCCCCAGATCCCGGCCCCCCCCCTGTGTGAAATGGTAAGGGGGTACTTATACCCCTACCATTTTACGAAAAAAGTGTCAAAAATGTTAAAAATGACAAGAGACAGTTTTTGACAATTCCTTTATTTAAATGCTTCTTCTTTCTTCTATCTTCCTTCATCTTCTGGTTCTTCTGGCTCTTCTGGTTCTTCCTCCGGCGTTCTCGTCCAGCATCTCCTCCGCGGCGTCTTCTATCTTCTTCTCCTCGGGCCGCTCCGCACCCATGGCATGGGGGGGAGGCTCCCGCTCTTCTCTTCTTCTTTTCTTCTCTTCTTCTCTTCTTCATTTTCTTCTCCGGGCCGCTCCGCAATCCATGCTGGCATGGAGGGAGGCTCCCGCTGTGTGACGGCGCTCCTCGTCTGACAGTTCTTAAATAACGGGGGGGCGGGGCCACCCGGTGACCCCGCCCCACTCTGACGCACGGTGACTTGACGAGACTTCCCTGTGACGTCACGGAGAATGCCACAGGGAAGTCCCGTCATGTCCTGTGCGTCAGAGGGGGGCGGGGTCACCGGGTGGCCCCGCCCCCCTCTGACGCACAGGACATGACGGGACTTCCCTGTGGCATTCTCCGTGACGTCACAGGGAAGTCTCGTCAAGTCACCGTGCGTCAGAGTGGGGCGGGGTCACCGGGTGGCCCCGCCCCCCCGTTATTTAAGAACTGTCAGGCGAGGAGCGCTGTCACACAGCGGGAGCCTCCCTCCATGCCAGCATGGATTGCGGAGCAGCCCGGAGAAGAAAATGAAGAAGAGAAGAAGAGAAGAAAAGAAGAAGAGAAGAGCGGGAGCCTCCCCCCCATGCCATGGGTGCGGAGCGGCCCGAGGAGAAGAAGATAGAAGACGCCGCGGAGGAGATGCTGGACGAGAACGCCGGAGGAAGAACCAGAAGAGCCAGAAGAACCAGAAGAACCAGAAGATGAAGGAAGATAGAAGAAAGAAGAAGCATTTAAATAAAGGAATTGTCAAAAACTGTCTCTTGTCATTTTTAACATTTTTGACACTTTTTTCGTGAAATGGTAGGGGTACTTATGTACCCCCTTACCATTTCACACAGGGGGGGGCCGGGATCTGGGGGTCACCTTGTTAAAGGGGGCTTCCAGATTCCGATAAGCCCCCCGCCCGCAGACCCCACAACCACCGGCCAGGGTTGTGGGGATGAGGCCCTTGTCCTCATCAACATGGGGACAAGGTGTTTTGGGGGGCTACCCCAAAGCACCCTCCCAATGTTGAGGGCATGTGGCCTGGTACAGTTCAGGAGGGAGGGGGGCCGCACTCTCGTCCCCCCCTCTTTTCCTGCGGCCTGCCAGGTTGCGTGCTCGGATAAGGGTCTGGTATGGATTTTTGGGGGGACCCCACGCCGTTTTTTTTTTTTTTTTTTGGCGCGGGGTTCCCCTTAAAATCCATACCAGACCTGAAGGGTCTGGTATGGAATTTAGGGGGAACCCCACGTCATTTTTTTTTTTAAATTTTGGCCGGGGTTCCCCTTAATATCCATACCAGACCTGAAGGGCCTGATATGGAATTTAGGAGGACTCCCACGTCATTTTTTTTTTTAAATTTTGGTTTGGGGTTCCCCTTTGGGGAATTCCCATGCCGTTTTTATCAATGAACTTCTATTTTTCCTTCAAAATGTCATTTTGCTGTCAGACTGTTCTAAACACAGGAAACATGCGCCCCTTTACAGGCATACTATAGACACCCCCCAGGTACGAAATTTAAAGGGATATTACACTTTTATTGTTTGACTTTAAGCATTATTAAAATCACTGCTCCTGAAAAAACGGCCGTTTTTAAAACTTTTTTTTGCATTGATCCATGTCCCCTGGGGCAGGACCCAGGTCCCCAAACACTTTTTATGACAATAACTTGCATATTAGCCTTTAAAATTAGCACTTTTGTTTATTCATGTTCGTGTCCCATAGACTTTAACGGTGTTCGCATGTTCGAACGAACTTTTTTCCTGTTCGCATGTTCTGGTGCGAACCGAACAGGGGGGTGTTCGGCTCATCCCTAGTGGTGACCAGGGATTTATTCAATCTCCATTTAAAAGAGGGCTTGTCATGCAGGGACAGCTTTTAATGCAGAATAAGGGGGTTCTCATCTGGCCAGGGTCTGGAAAAGATGTCCACTTTAGAAACTAAAGATAATTGTTGGAGTAGCACAAAGATGTGGTCTATCTAAAAGAAGTTTGAATGAGGGCTAGAACAATACATACAAGTCCCTAGTTTGGGGAGGCGGGGGTGAACTTCCTGCCAGGTATCTGTTTTTATTATTATTTCTTTGTCTGTCTTCATAACAAAATGTATTAATTAATTAATATAGGCTGACTTTGTTCTTCAAAGCAAAGCCAAACTGTCAAACTTGACTGAATTGATTTGCCCAATCTTCAAGTGTGAGTCGGAAATTGATTTTTAAATGTTTGTTCATTGCTTATTGAACATGAATATTATTGCTGAATTTAAATTTGATCTCTATTATTTAAAAGTGTAAGACCACATTTAGATGAGTTCTGCTTTTCCCATGAAGTCATTTTGCATCCTCTATTTCTTCCAGAGGAAAGTTATCATCTTGCTAATTTCAATGGCACAAGGACAGGTAAGTACCTGTCTTGTCAGGGGTGCAGAAGAGGCCCATTAAAGGTTACTAAATGTAAGATCAAAATAATTGTAATGGTAATTTCTAAATATACCCTCCTCTGCCATTAATATTTTTGCCTTTACAGTTCAGATGAACAATCACCTATAAATGTTTTGGCTTTTATTTCTGCTATCCACAATGTTAACCAGAATCCAGAAATTTTGCCCAATATTACACTGGGATTTCAAGTGATAGATTCATGTTTACATCCATGTTTGGCTGTAAAGAATGTTCTAAGCATTTTATCTGGGCTACAGAAGACAGTCCCTAATTACTCATGTCCTGGAGAAGCTCAACTGGTGGGGTTTATTGGAGATCATTACTCAGTTACAACAATTCCAATGGCACAAATACTTGGAATTTATGGATATACACAAGTAGGTCTTTCATCTTTGCCCTCAAGACCTTCAAGTGCAAAATTCAAATAAAATGTAGCTACAATGAAACAAAAAAAAATGTTTTCAAATTCAACTGAAATTATTGTGAAGAATAAATTTTTTGTGCATGGAACTCCTCCCTGCTCCATATAAACGTTTATCTTATGTAGGACACCCTCTAAGGAGCTACAGACAAACTGGATCCCTCACTCCTGCACAGCCAGGCACACCAAACCCCTCACAGGCACTCCAGAGTCAGAGAACAGTCCGTGACCCTGTTTTTGTTATTTTTTTGAGTGTTAACAAAAAATAGGGATGGGAGGTCATAGGATGTCCACTTGACTTCAGCAACAAAATTTAGGCAGCAGTTTTAGGGACATCTTCCTATACACACTCTATATACAGTCTTCTTGACTCTCCTCCTGCACACACTTCATTGCTGGCTCCAGCTGAACCACTGTTGGAAGATATGACAAGGTCTCAGTCAGTTTTTTAGCAATGGCCCACAGGGGTGGAATGACAACTCATGGGGCCCCCAGTCAATAAGAGATCATGGGGCCCCCTGTATCCACACTGTTATGTATTAGTGTGTTACATAGTTACATAGTATATATAGTTACATAGTAGGTGAGGTTGAAAAAAGACACACGTCCATCAAGTCCAACCTATGTGTGTGATTATGTGTCAGTATTACATTACATATCCCTGTATGTTGCGGTCATTCAGGTGATTATCTAATAGTTTCTTGAAGCTATCAATGCTCCCCGCTGAGACCACTGCCTGTGGAAGGGAATTCCACATCCTTGCCGCTCTTACAGTAAAGAACCCTCTACGTAGTTTAAGGTTAAACCTCTTTTCTTCTAATTGTAATGAGTGGCCACGAGTCTTATTAAACTCTCTTCTGCGAAAAAGTTTTATCCCTATTGTGGGGTCACCAGTACAGTATTTGTAAATTGAAATCATATCCCCTCTCAAGCGTCTCTTCTCCAGAGAGAATAAGTTCAGTGCTCGCAACCTTTCCTCATAACTAAGATCCTCCAGACCCTTTATTAGCTTTGTTGCCCTTCCTGAGGACTGGTGCCCAGAACTGGACAGCATACTCCAGGTGCGGCCGGACCAGAGTCTTGTAGAGCGGGAGAATTATCGTTTTATCTCTGGAGTTGATCCCCCTTTTAATGCATGCCAATATTCTGTTTGCTTTATTAGCAGCAGCTTGGCATTGCATGCCATTGCTGAGCTTATCATCTACTAGGACCCCCAGGTCCTTTTCCATCCTAGATTCCCCCAGAGGTTCTCCCCCCAGTGTATAGATTGCATTCATATTTTTGCCACCCAAATGCATTATTTTACATTTTTCTACATTGAACCTCATTTGCCATGTAGTCGCCCACCCCATTAATTTGTTCGGGTCTTTTTGCAAGGTTTCCACATCCTGCAGAGAAGTTATTGCCCTGCTTAGCTTAGTATCGTCTGCAAATACAGAGATTGAACTGTTTATCCCATCCTCCAGGTCGTTTATAAACAAATTAAATAGGATTGGTCCCAGCACAGAACCCTGGGGAACCCCAATACCCAACCCTTACCATTCTGAGTACTCCCCATTTATCACCACCCTCTGAACACGCCCTTGTAGCCAGTTTTCAATCCATGTACTCACCCTATGGTCAATGCCAACGGACCTTATTTTGTACAGTAAACGTTTATGGGGAACTGTGTCAAATGCTTTTGCAAAATCCAGATACACCACGTCTACGGGCCTTCCTTTATCTAGATGGCAACTCACCTCCTCAAAGAGGATTAATAGATTGGTTTGGCAAGAACGATTCTTCATGAATCCGTGCTGATTACTGCTAATGATATCGTGTTATACTGCTCTCCATCCAGTAGGGTGAAGCATTGTAAATATGATCTTTTTATTGTTATTGTAGAGCTATGTACTTTAGAGCATCTTTGGTTTCTGTGTGTCTGTGTTGGATTAAGTAAAAGAGTCCTGTGAATGCCTGTCCATGTCGATGGTTCAAATACATTTTAACCACTTCAGCCCCGGACCATTTGGCTGCCTAAAGACCAGAGGGTTTTTTACAATTTGGCACTGCGCTGCTTTAACGGCTGATTGCGCAGTCATGCAATGCTGTACCCAAACGAAATTTGCGTTCCTTTTCTTCCCACAAATAGAGCTTTCTTTTGATGGTATTTTATCACCTCTGCGGTTTTTATTTTTTGCGCTATAAACGGAAAAAGACCGAACATTTTTAAAGAAATGATATTTTCTACTTTTTGTTATAAAAAAAATCCAATAAACTCAATTTTAGTCATACATTTAGGCCAAAATGTATTCGCCCACATGTCTTTGGTAAAAAAAATGTCAATAAGCGTATATTTATTGGTTTGCGCAAAAGTTATAGCGTCTACAAACTAGGGTACATTTTCTGGAATTTACACAGCTTTTAGTTTATGACTGCCTATGTAATTTCTTGAGGTGCTAAAATGGCAGGGCAGTACCAACCCCCCCAAATTATCCCATTTTGGAAAGTAGACACCCCAAGGAAATTGCTGAGAGGCATGTTGAGCCCATTGAATATTTATTTTTTTTGTCCCAAGTGATTGAATAATGAAAAAAAAAAATTACAAAAAGTTGTCACTAAATGAATTTTTTTAATTGAAATTTTTGATTCCACTCCTCACTACCTATCACAGTTTTGAAGGCCATAAAATGCCCATATGGCACAAACCCCCCCCAAATGACCCCATTTTGGAAAGTAGACACCCCAAGCTATTTGCTGAGAGGCATGTCGAGTCCATGGAATATTTTATATTTTGACACAAGTTGCGGGAAAGTGACAATTTTTTTTTTTTATTTGCACAAAGTTGTTACTAAATGATATATTGCTCACACAGGCCATGGGCATATGTGGAATTGCACCCCAAAATACATTTAGCTGCTTCTCCTGAGTATGGGGATACCACTTTTTGGGAGCCTAGCTGCGTACGGGGCCCCGAAAACCAATCACCACCTTCAGGATTTCTAAGGGTATAAATTTTTGATTTCACTCTTCACTGCCTATCACAGTTTCGGAGGCCATGGAATGCCCAGGTGGCACAACCCCCCCAAATGACCACATTTTGGAAAGTAGACACCCCAAGCTATTTGCTGGGAGGCATGGTGAGTATTTTGCAGATCTCATTTGTTTTTGAAAATGAAGAAAGACAAGAAAAAACATTTTTTTTTCTTTTTTCAATTTTCAAAACTTTGTGACAAAAAGTGAGGTCTGCAAAATACTCACTATACCTCTCAGCAAATAGCTTGGGGTGTCTACTTTCCAAAATGGGGTCATTTGGGGGGTGGTTGTGCCACCTGCTCATTCCATGGCCTCCGAAACTGTGACAGGCAGTGAAGAGTGAAATCAAAAATTTACGCCCTTAGAAAGCCTGAAGGCAGTGCTTGGTTTTCGGGGTCCCGTACGCGGCTAGGCTCCCAAAAAGTCTTACACATGTGGTATCCCCGTACTCAGGAGAAGCAACAGAATTTATTTTGGGGTGTAATTTCACATATTCCCATGGCATGTTTGAGCAATATATCATTTAGTGACAACTTTGTGCAAAAAAAATATATATATATTTGTCTCTTTCCCGCAACTTGTGTCACAATATAAAATATTCCATGGACTCGACATGACTCTCAGCAAATAGCTTGGGGGGTCTACTTTCCAAAATGGGGTCATTTGGGGGGGTTTTGAACTGTCCTGGCATTTTATGCACAACATTTAGAAGCTTATGTCACACATCACCCACTCTTGTAACCACTTGAAGACAAAGCCCTTCCTGACACTTTTTGTTTACATGAAAATTTTCTTTTTTTTTTTGCAAGAAATTTACTTTGAACCCCCAAACATTATATATATATTTAAAGCAAATGCCCTACAGATTAAAATGGTGGGTGTTTTATTTTTTTTTTTTCACACAGTATTTGCGCAGCGATTTTTCAAACGCATTTTTTGGGGAAAAAACACACCTTTTAAAATTTTAATGCACTAAAACACACTATATTGCCCAAATGTTTGATGAAATAACAAAAGATGATCTTAGGCCGAGTACATGGATACCAAACATGACATGCTTTAAAATTGCGCACAAACGTGCAGTGGCGACAAATTAAATACATTTTTAAAAGCCTTTAAAAGCCTTTACAGGTTACTACTTTAGATTTACAGAGGAGGTCTACTGCTAAAATGCTGCCCTCGATCTGATGTACGAGGTGAAACCTCACATGCATGGTGCAATTGTTGTTTACATTTGACGCCAGACCGACGCTTGCGTTCGCCTTTGCGTGAGAGCAGGGGGGACAGGGGTGCTTTTTTTTTTTTGCTTTTTTTTTTTTTTTTTTTTTTTATCTTATTTTTAAATTGTTCCTTTCATTTTTTTTTTTAATCATTTTTATTGTTATCTTAGGGAATGTAAATATCCCCTATGATAGCAATAGGTAGTGACAGGTACTCTTTTTTGAAAAAATTGGGGTCTATTAGACCCTAGATCTCTCCTCTGCCCTCAAAGCATCTGACTACACCAAGATCGGTGTGATAAAATGCTTTCCCAATTTCCCAATGGCGCTGTTTACATCCGGCGAAATCTAAGTCATGAAATGCTCGTAGCTTCTGGTTTCTTAGGCCATAGAGATATTTGGAGCCACTCTGGTCTCTGATCAGCTCTATGGTCAGCTGGCTGAATCACCGGCTGCATTCTCAGGTTCCCTGTTGAGACAGGAGAGCCAGAGAAAAACACGGAAGACAGTGGGGGGGGGCATTCCCTCCCACTGCTTGTAAAAGCAGTCTAGAGGCTAATTAGCCGCTAGGATTGCTTTTACATGAAAGCCGACCACTGGCTGAAAAGAATGATACCAAGATGATACCTAAACCTGCAGGTATCATTCTAGTATAACCACTCAAAGTCATGAATAGGGATGAGCCGAACACCCCCCTGTTCGGTTCGCACCAGAACATGCGAACAGGAAAAAAAGTTTGTTCGAACGCGTGAACACCTTTAAAGTCTATGGGACACGAACATGAATAATCAAAAGTGCTAATTTTAAAGGCTAATATGCAAGTTATTGTCATAAAAAGTGTTTGGGGACCTGGGTTCTGCCCCAGGGGACATGGATCAATGCAAAAAAAAGTTTTAAAAATGGCCGTTTTTTCAGGAGCAGTGATTTTAATAATGCTTAAAGTCAAACAATAAAAGTGTAATATCCCTTTAAATTTCATAGCTGGGGGGTGTCTATAGTATGCCTGTAAAGGGGCGCATGTTTCCTGTGTTTAGAACAGTCTGACAGCAAAATTACATTTTGAAGGAAAAAACCCATTTAAAACTACCCGCAGCTATTGCATTGCCAACAATACACATAGAAGTTCATTGATAAAAACGGCATGGGAATTCCCCAAAGGGGAACCCCGAACCAAAATTTAAAAAAAAATGACGTAGGAGTCCCCCTAAATTCCATACCAGGCCCTTCAGGTCTGGTATGGCTATTAAGGGGAACCCCGGCCAAAATTCGAAAAAAAATGACGTGGGGTTCCCCCTAAATTCCATACCAGACCCCACAGGTCTGGTATGGATTTTAAGGGGAACCCCGCGCCAAAAAAAAAAAAACGGCGTGGGGTCCCCCCAAAAATCCATACCAGACCCTTATCCGAGCACGCAACCTGGCAGGCCGCAGGAAAAGAGGGGGGGATGAGAGTGCGCCCCCCCTCCTGAACCGTACCAGGCCACATGCCCTCAACATTGGGAGGGTGCTTTGGGGTAGCCCCCCAAAACACCTTGTCCCCATGCTTGCTGCAGACAAAACATCTTTTTTGGGGGGTTTCGTTGGGTAGGGGTACTTGGGAGGACATAAATAAAATGCCTCTCATGCAGCCGACTGCATTTGGTTGGGGATGTGAATAGGGGAAGTACGGGCGCTGCAGAAGTGGTGGGTTCCCAATTAGAATTGGCGAATGCAGCATGAAGGGCATTATGGGCACGACAGGCCTGTTTGTCTTCTTCTTGGTGGCAGCGGAACACTACTTGTGCTTGCCACCTCACCAGCTTGAACTGCATTTATGGGACTCGCCACGTCACCAAGTGTTACTGCAGTGCTGGTTTGACTATGATCGGGGTGTACTAGGCCGCTGGTGCTTGCCAGTTCACCAAAACGCTACCAAAAAAACTGTTAGCGATCGCAGGGATCAGGCCTGACTCTGCGAACGCTGCAGTTATGCGTTTAGTGTTTTGTAAGTGACAGTGATCGATCGATACTGCACTTGGGTGGGCTGGGCTGGGCTGGGCGGAGGGGCAAAATGCAGGTGCTAGCAGGTATCTGGGCTGATCCCGCTAACACTGAGTTTTTGGGAACCCTAAACTGCTGGGGACGCTAGTATAGATCTGATCGGATCAGATATTGATCCGTTCAGATACTATACCCCTAAGGGAGGCGTATGCTGCGTGCGTGGGTGTTAGCGCTACTGGCGCTAACCTGACGCTGCCTGGGGCTGGTGCTTGCCAGTTCACCAAAACGCTACCAAAAAAACGGTTAGCGATCGCAGGGATCAGGCCTGACTCTGCAAACGCTGCAGTTATGTGTTTAGTGTTCTGTAAGTGACAGTGATCGATCGATACTGCACTTGGGTGGGCTGGGCTGGGCCGGGCGGAGGGGCAAAATGCAGGTGCTAGCAGGTATCTGGGCTGATCCCGCTAATACTGCATTTTTGGGAACGCTAAACTGCTGGGGACGCTAGTATAGATCTGATCGGATCAGATATTGATCCGTTCAGATACTATACCACTAAGGGAGGTGTATGCTGCGTGTGTGGGTGTTAGCGGTACTGGCGCTAATCTGACGCTGCCTGGGGCGACGCATATCACCGCCGGGCGATCAGGGGGCTAAACCTTTATTCGGTAATAAACGGCGGATGCCCTGACACTATAAAAAATAAAGAACTAACTAGCATCACCCGTAACAGTTATACGTGATCAGTGGTGAAAGGGTTAACTAGGGGGCAATCAAGGGGTTAAAACATTTATTAGGTAGTATATGGGGGTCCCTGTCACTATAAAACGCTGACGGCGAACCTAAATATTTACTACCCTAACTAGCGTCACCAGTGACACTAATACAGCGATCAGAAAAATTATCGCTTAGCGACACTGGCGACGGGGGGTGATCAAGGGGTTAAAACTTTATTAGGGGGGGTTAGGGGGGTACCCTAGACCTAAAGGGGGCTAACCTTAACTGCCCTACCACACTAACTGTCACAAACTGACACCAATGCAGTAATCAGAAAAAAAACTGCTTGGTGTCAGTGTGACAGGGGGGGGTGATTGGGGGGAGATCGGGGGGGGGATCAGGGGGTAAAGGGGGGTGTAATGTGTGCCTGGCATGTTCTACTGTGTGTGTAGTGTTGGTGCACTCACATTACAGTCTTCTCTCCTCTGCGCTGGAACGAAAAATACAGAGCCGAGGAGAGATGACATAATTTCCTTTGCTGCTGTTTAGCATACAGCAGCAGAGGAATAATTCTCATTGGCTGGGAGCGATCGCGAGGTGGGGCACAAATGGATGGCCTCCCCCTCATCTCTGATCGCTCCCAGACCAAAGACGACCGCCTCGGGCACCGGGGGGGGGTTCTATTGGACCCCCCGCCCGCGGGAAGGCAATCACATACCAGGTACGTGATTTTGCCTGCCCGTGCCATTCTGCTGACGTACATCAGCGTGAGGCGGTCGTCAAGTGGTTAAAATACACAAAACTGGTGACGAGGATGGGATTTTAGTGAATGGACACTGCAGAAACACAGGTAATAAGCTTGAGTGAAGAATCAGAACTTGTGTTTTAGAGACACATCTATAAATATCTCCAGCAAGGCTTCTCTGGATTACATGGAGGAATTTGATGTGGCTAATCCATCCTCATGGGACTCATATGCTGACAGGGTAGAGTTTTTCCTGGAAGCTGTGCAGAAAAGAGCTGTGTTACTGAGTTTTATTGGATCTAAGACTTTTTTTTTCAAATAACAGTTTTATTAGTTATCTCAGCAGGTAAAAGAACATAGACAGAACACATTAAGTTCCAGGAAGTGCTAGAACATGGATATAGCCACTACAGACATTGTGGCAGTAATTGGTTCAGGATCATTTAGAAAAGTAAGATAAGAAAGAATAGATGAGAAAGTAAGGTAGTATCTTAACCATTGGCTCATGGTGCATCCTCTCGGCGATGCCCCACCTCCCAGACCTTATCGTGCATTTCCAACCTATCCTGTAATCTAGCTGTCATTTTTTCCATTAGCTCCACATCTTTTATTCTGGAGTACAGAGCTTCTTGGGAGGGTTGGGAGCGCCACTTTCAGTTGAGGGCGACCAGACATTGTGCAGCTGTCAGGACATGCCTAAGTAGCTTTTTGGATGGTTTGGCAATTTGTAATGGTGACACACCAAGTAGGAAAAAATTTGGCGTCATGGGGACCTGTACCCCAAAGAGGCGGAACAACAAGTGCTGTGTCTCCGTCCATAAGGTCACTATCATGGGGCGACTCCAGTAAATATGGTAGAGGGTACCTTTGTCACCCTGACAGCGCCAACACCAATCAGAGCTAGAGGGGTAGATAACATGGAGTACATCCGGCCTCAGGTACCAAAAGTAAAGAATTTTATAAGCGTTCTCTTTGTAGAGCGTACAGAAGGAGCTTTTAGCCGCCTGGGACCAGATCGTCTGCCATGTCATCTCAGGGATTTCTTCTCCCAATATCTTTTCCCAGCGGAGCGTGTAGGCATGTTTACCCTGATTCAGTATAAAGTAGGAATTAAGTAGCCGGTTTATGTCGGAGATCAGACCCCGACATGCAGATCCCTCTAATATTAAGCTCTGGAAGGGAGATGGCGCTGAGAATTGGAGATTTAGGGCAAAGGATTGAGCATAGTGGAGTATTTGCAGATATCCATAAAACACCTGGCGAGGCATGTCAACTTTTTTCCTGGAGTTCAGTGAACGTTAGTGTCAGGGCTGGGCTCAGCCCTTCCTTCTCAAAGCTGGCCGCTGAGCTGTCGGCTAATTGCCAGATCCCATCTCTCCACAGTAACTCACCTGTTGATGATATCCTGCTCGTCAGTCCTGCATACTTAAGCCGTACAGCCCAGATGATCTCTGCTTTCGCCTTGGACACATCTCTAGAGACGCTCTTCTGTGTTCCTGCTAAAGACTTGCTTGGCTGACAGTTCTTCTGGCTCCAGATCCTGCTTGCTGTTCTACTATGCTCATCTCTGGTTCCCTGCCATTTTGGCTTGTCTGACTATCTGTTCCGGTTCCTGAACCCTGGCTATGTTTTGACTACGTTTACTCTGTTTACCTTTTTTTATTATTATTAAATAAGTGTGATTTAACTGTACTTCTGTCTCAGTCTGATTCATGGTTTCTGACAGTTAGTAATTTGCATGATCTAGGGTCTACCAAGTGGCCAAAGTGGAATAAATTCTGCATTGCCCAGGGTGAAGACATCTGGTGAGTGAGACCAGCGGGCATCTTGGGGTTGTAGAGGAAAGATGTTAGAAGTGACTTTTCTGAACTGAGCTCATATGCGCGGGACATTTTGCGCCAGAGAGCAGAGCAGAGTTGAGACATAGACCCCAAAAGCCTACCAGGGTCCACCGCCGCGTTCGCACTCCAGAGTAAACTGTTTGGGTTGGGTGTATAGGCGCGAGCCATATCTTTTCAATCTCTGTCTATTTATTATAGGATTGTTGAGGGAAGCAGGAGATCAAGGCGCGCAATTGAGTCGCTTGATAATATTTTACCAGTTCAGGGAACGCCAGCCCCCCATCGGAGCAGGACACCATGAAGACCGAATGGGGTATCCTGTGCCTCCTGTAGTTCCAGACAAAGCATATCAAATCTGCTTGAAGCTTTCTTAGTTGTACATAAGGGACAGGGATAGGCAGTGTCTGGAATAGATACAGGAGTTTAGGGAGAATGGTCATCTTCACAGAGGCCACTCTCCCCAGGAGGGAAATGTGGTGGGTCTTCCATTTTTGCAGTAAATCTCTTATGGAGCGAAACAGGGGCGGGAAGTTCACTTGGTATAAGGTGGCAAAGGTCGGGGTAATATGAACCCCTAGATATTTCAGGGCTGAGGTCTTCCAGTTATAGGGGAAGCACTGCTGCAGGTGGTGTACTTTGGCTGCCAGGATGTTAATTGGAAGTGCCTCAGATTTGGTCGCACTTATTTTATAGCCTGAGAGGGACCTATAGGTTTTGAGTTCAGCATGCAAATTGGGTAGGGAGATCCTAGGTTGGGTCAGGGTGAGTATGACATCATCCGCGAATAGTGATAATTTAAACTCCTTCTCTCTGACTGGGATACCCCGAATGCTTAGGTTTCTGAGGATTGGATGCAGCCAAGGGTTCAAAACAGAGTGCAAACAATAGAGGTGAGAGTGGGCACCCCTGGCAGGTCCCATTAGCAATCGGGAACAAGGGAGACAAGGAAAAAGGAGTTTTGACAGAAACCGCTATGACAGAAACCGCTATGACAGAAACACGCTATGACAGATCCGCTATGACGGAAAACGATGTGAGGCATGAATCATGAAAAGACCATGGAAGTGGAGCTACCCCACGAATCAGCCCCCCATCTGCTGGACTGCACCCCCCTCCCCTGGATCAGTGACCTCAAGGGGTATTGATACAGACAAATCAGCACTCAGCTTACATGACACTGCACAGCTGGAAGTAAGCAATGTGTGTGCGGTGTGCCCGGTGTCAGCCGATCACCTCCATCCCGCCCCAGATCACACCTGGTGATGGTGCTGTGCCCGGAGAGTAGCCAGGGAAAACACACACCCGACCCCCCCTGAACTGGCATCTGGCCTCCGATCCCTGCTGACAAGGGTGAGCTAATGTTGCAACATGCGACACCCCCATCCGTTGCCTTTGCAGCATGAGGGTAAGCGATTGGGGCAGTAAAGAAGGCACAAAGCAACGTCTAGGGCGACCCCCCGAGCCATCATACCCCTGCGATCGGGTCCCTCCCCACTGAGCTCAGGCCGGCACCTGATCGGGCACCTGAGTGGGACCACCAGGAGAGGGAACCGACGATTCCTGCAGCCGACCGCGCTGCTGCTCTCCTAGCCAAAACCGGAAGTGACGCGAACTGCCCTGAACCTGGAAATGACAAGTCGGCTGACGCAGAAACAAGCCGACAAGGATCTGAAAGAGGAGGAGGAGGAATATATAGCCCTCAGACTCCTCCTACAAATTCAGGCTGCGGCCAGCCTTCTAACTTATTGTGAATTTGCCCAAAATGATGAAAATTCATAGAAAATTCATCAACAGGCAAATTCTAATTCCATGTTTACCATGGGGTTTTTAAAACCAATATATGTAAATGATAGAAATAAATATAGTTTTTAACCAGTTCACTACCGCCCTATAGCAGATTTTCAGAATCACATACAGTATCTCACAAAAGTGAGTACACCTCTCACATTTTTGTAAATATTTTATTATATCTTTTCATGTGACAACGCTGAAGAAATGCCACTTTGCTATAATGTATAGTGAGTGTACAACTTTTAAAACAGTGTAAATTTGCTGTCCCCTCAAAATAACTCAACACACAGCCATTAATGTCTAAACCGCTGGCAACAGAAGTGAGTACACCCCTAAGTTAAAATGTCCAAATTGGGCCCATTTAGCCATTTTTCCTCCTGTCATGTGACTGTTATTGTTACAAGGTCTCAGGTGTGAATGGGGAGCAGGTGTATTAAATTTGGTGTTATCGCTCTCACTATCTCATACTGGTCAAGTTCAACATGGCACCTCATGGCAAAGAACTCTCTGAGGATCTAAAAAAAAGAATTGTTGCTCTACATAAAGATGGCCTAGGCTATAAGAAGATTGCCAAGACCCTGAAACTGAGCTTCAACATGGTGGCCAAGACCATACAGCGGTTTAACAGGAGAGGTTATACTCAGAACAGCCCTCGCCATGGTCGACCAAAGATGTTGAGTGCACGCGCTCATCGTCAAATCCAGAGGTTGTCTTTGGGAAATAGACATATGAGTGCTGCAAGCAGTTCTGCAGAGGTTGAAGGGGTGGGGGGTCAGCCTGTCAGTGCTCAGACCATACGCCGCACACTGCATCAAATTGGTCTCCATGGCTGTTGTCCTAGAAGGAAGCCTCTTCTAAAGATGATGCACAAGAAAGCCCACAATCAGTTTGCTGAAGTCAAGCAGACAAAGGACATGGATACCTGGAACCATGTCCTGTGGTCTGATGAGACTAAGATAAACGTATTTGGTTAAGATGGTGTCAAGCGTGTGTGGCGACAACCAGGTGAGGAGTACAAAGAGAAGTGTGTCTTTCCTACAGTCAAGCATGGTGGTGGGAATGTCATGGTCTGCAGCTACATGAGTGCTGCCGCCACTGGGGAGCTACAGTTCATTGAGGAAACCATAAATGCCAACATGTACTGTGACATAGTGAAGCAGAGCATGATCCCCTCCCTTCGGAGACTGGACCGCAGGGCAGTAATCCATGATACATGATAACGACCCTAAACACACCTCCAAGACAACCATTGCCCTGCTAAAGAAGCTGAGTGTAAAGGTGATGGACTGGTCAACCATGTCTCCAGACCTAAACCCTATTGAGCATGTGTGGGGCATCCTCAAACGGAAGGGGGAAGAGTGCAAGGTCTCTAACATCCACCAGCTCCGTGATGTCATCATGGAGGAGTGGATGAGGATTCCAGAGGCAACCTGTGAAGCTCTTGTGAACTCCATGCCAAAGAGGGTTAAGGCAGTGCTGGAAAATAATGGTGGCCAAACAAAATATTGACACTTTGGGCCCAATTTGGACATTTTCACTTAGGGGTGTACTCACTTTTGTTGCCAGCGGTTTAGACAATAATGGCTGTGTGTTGAGTTATTTTGAGAGGACAGCAAATTTACACTGTTATACAAGCTGTACACTCACTACTTTACATTGTAGCAAAGTGTCATTTCTTCAGTGTTGTCACATGAAAAGATATAATAAAATATTTACAAAAATGTGACGGGTGTACTCACTTTTGTGAAATACTGTATATTTATGTGATCTGCACTTCCACATAGGGAGCACTTGCACATGCTGCTGGCGCACTGCTTCTGATGTGATTAGTCAAAGCAGATCCCAATCAAAGGGTGCCAGCCAATGGGTGTCCACCAACATCCGCTGATCAGTGAGGAGAGACACAGGACAGAGCTCTAAACAATGCAGAGCTTTGTTCTGTCTGCAGGGATGTGGTGGATTTTGTTTCCCTTTCAAAGCAGAGAATAAAATCCAGCACATCCCTTAATAAAAACACCACACTGTGTACACATACACACTGGCTAGGTACACATTTAACCCTTTGATCGCCCTAGATATTTAACCCCTTCCCAGCCATTGTCGTTAGTACAGTAACAGTGTATATTTTTATCACTGCATTAGTGTCACTGATTCCCACAAAGTGTCAAAAATGTCATATTGTCCACCATAATATCGTAGTCCTGCTATAAGTCACTGATCACCACCATTACAAGTATAACAATGTATTAATTAGAATTCCAGTATATACAACAGTTTGTAGAAGCTATGACTTTTGCCAAAACCAATCAATATACGCTTATTGGGATTTATTTTTACCAAAAATATGTAGCAGAAAACATATTGGCCTAAATTCAAGAAGAAAATAGATTTTTTTTTTTATTGGATATGTTTTATAGGAGAAAGTAAAAAATATTGGGGTTTTTTTGCAAAAATTTTAGTCCTTTTTTGTTTATTGTGCAAAAAATAAAAACCTAATGGTGATCAAATACCACCAAAAGAAAGCTCTATTTGTGGGGGAAAATGACATAAATTTCATTTATGGACAGCATTGTATGACCACGCAGTTAAAGTAACAAAAAATAGCAAAAAATGGACTGGTCATGAAGGTGGGGTAAATCTTCCGGAGGTCAAATGGTTAATATAACTAATAAATATTAAATAAGTATAAACAATTATATGTCTAGACTTTAGTCATAGTTCCCAATTTATTTTACCTTTTGGAAATATTTCCAAATATTGTCCACAAACATTGAAAATAATGACTGTTTTTCTGTTTTGAAGATCAGTTATGGAGCTACGGACTATTCTCTAACAAATAGGCTTCTCTATCCTCATGTATTCCGGACAGTTCAGAATGATCAGGTTCATTATATGGCTGTTATTAAGTTGTTGAAACATTTTAGCTGGAAGTGGGTTGGAATATTTGCATCGCAAGATGATGCCGGAGACAAAGATAAGGAGATATTAATAAAGTACATGAAAAGTAATGGTATTTGTGTTGAATATTCAGTTTCATTTTCGCATATTTGGAATGATAATAACTTTAATCTAGACATTATAAATAATGCAATTTTTGTTATGAAAAACTCCAGTGCTAAAGTAATTGTATTATGTGGATCTTTTATCAGTAACTATTCATTTCAACATCATTTCTCTGATAATAATGCCATTGATGATAAAACATTTATTGTTCCTCCTCTGAGATATCTTGGCTCTACAGTATTTAATCCATACAAATACTTTAATGGTAGCTTGGCTCTGAATTTATACCCTTTATTCGTTCCAAATAAAGAACATTTTTTTGATAGCATTGACAAGACTTATACCTTAAATAATTCATCAGATTCCATCTATTTTTTATCAATTGCAAAGTGTATGTCTGAAAATAAAAAAAATAGAAACAATATCATATTATGTCTACTTAGCTATAATGGGTCTCTGCAAGAAGAAATGTATCCAAATTTATTTAATATTCTGGATCAAGGACTCTCTCCACGAATTTAT
The DNA here is from genome assembly GCF_042186555.1 of Aquarana catesbeiana. NCBI lineage: Eukaryota > Metazoa > Chordata > Amphibia > Anura > Ranidae > Aquarana > Aquarana catesbeiana. Next base: position 939,353,437 of record NC_133324.1, read on the forward strand.
TATGCGGTAGAAGCTATGGCCAAAGCACTGCATGATATCAATCTGTTCTATAAAGGAAAATTGTATAATAAGCATCCTCATTATTACAGACATAAGGTACAGTATACAGCCTTTTCAAGGACTTTCAGAAAATTAAAAAAAAATTATACTTTTCTGGTATTGGTGATCATTTGAAATGTAGCCTAAAAATTGATACAGTAAAATACTAAATATCCAAACCCCCGCCCTTCTCTAAAAAATATATAGTTTGGCCTGATGGACAAACACAACCAATTAACCCATTAATCAGGGGTGGTGTCAGGTTTGTGCACCCCCAAAATTTCCCCTATCACCCCCATAGCACCCCATTAGCAGCCATCTTGGGTACCTTAGGAAGAGATTCACAGTTTGGAGTCCGAGTCTCCTTCTTGTCATGATGACTGCAGGGAGACCCGGCTGCTGATACTACTGTGTACACACAGCAGGGTTTCTCCTATCTTCAGAACATTAGTCAGATGCAAGACGATGTAATTCTAGTGCCTCAGCCAGCATAGGGAAGAATCTATGGAATCATTTATTAAGTCATAGCCAATCATTATCCGTCCATGCTGCAACCTCTCCCTCTTCCCCTGCCACCAGATTTTGAATTCAGGCAGTTCCAGAGCGAGAGGAAGAAGCTACAGAGCCACACCCATTTACTTAACTGGGTTGTGTTTGGTGGGCGCTAGCACTTGGCAAAAGCAACGGGGTGTATAATTTCTGCTGTGATGCAAAGCATCATGACCGCAGCCACCCCCCAGCCACTGTCTATACAAAGGGGAAGCAGGTGGGGTGGTAAAAACTCTGCTTAACTGCATGGTTTTACCACCCTCTAACCAGTAGTGTGAATGAGCCCTAACATTGTGGGTGTTTCACAATAAATCTCACTAAAGCGAAAAGTGAGCTTTCCTTCTAACCATGCCCTCCCTCATGTTACTGTAAAGTTTATTTTTCTAACCTGATAAAAATATATGCCACCAATCAATGTAAGGTCTCATTTACATTTGCAATAAGGGAATCTGAGTCACAGGAGTGCAGAACAAAGTGCAGTCCTGTGACCCACATGAGAAATATGGCCGACATAACTTTGGCCATACTTCTCCTTTAACCTCCCTAGCGGTAATACCGAGTGTGGCTCGGGGTGAATTTTCATTACCAAAAGCGGTAACCCCAAGCCACACTCAGGATTGCATCACAAGATTCAGGCAAAGTTACTTACCTTGTCCCCAGGATCCTGCAAAGTCCCCCCCCCCTGTGTGTGTGGGCTGTGTCCTCTGCTCAACCTATCACTGTGACGGCCTCCGTTCCCTGCGAGTGTCGCAACACATGGGGCGGAGCCCGGTGCCAGATTTAAAAAGTGCAAAAAGCATAATACATACAGTACACTGTAATCTTACAGATTACATTACTGTATTAAATCATTTCACATCACTTTTGTCCCTAATGCTTTGTCCAGTGCCCTGCATGCAGTTTTATATTTTGTATATATATATATATATATCTATATATCTATATAGATAGATATATATCTGTATAGATATATATCTATCTATATATAAATATATATATATATCTATATATATATCTATATCTATATATACATATATACTATATACTCCATGGCATCCAAAAAGTGTCCCTTTACATCACAAGCGGTTTTAGACCAGCTAGAAAACAGCGATAGTAAATTAGAATCACTTGCAGAATTGAGCGATAATGATTTGTGGGGAAATTCGTCATCAGACACTCAAAGTAGCGACAGCGACAATTCTGATTGATTGATTTGATTACATTATTGAATATATATTATTATTATTATTTATAGTTATTTATTATAATATAATTTATGATTTTGTGTTTCAAACATTATCATACCTGTGATGTCTACTAGAGTCTTGTTTGGACAGATTTAAGTGAGTTATTCCTAAGAATTACAGGCCTACAATATAAAATGCCAAATTTCCATGCAAAACAATGTACCGCTTTGAGAGGCAAAAATCTGACATAATCATACCGCCAGGGAGGTTAAAACAGGCAGTGAGGAGGCAGCTTATCACCTCTCACTCACCTGTCAAGTGTCTATGAAAAGCAATCCTCCGAGAATAGTTTTTCCCAGGAATGACATTGGCAGCTAAAAATGTAAACAAGTCCCAACAGAGCAATTTTCACTGACCGCCAATATAACTGTGCATTACACTAGCCAAAATGTCACTGGGGGCATTGTTGCTCAATGACATTACCTAGATCAGTGTTTCTTAACACCAGCCCTCAAGGCACCCAAACAGGTCATGTTTTCAGGCTTTCCATTTTTATGCACAGATGATTTTATTAGTTTCACTGCCTTAGTAATTACCACAGCTGTTTAATCTGAGGAAAATCCTGAAAACATGACTTGTTGGTGCACCTTGAGGACTGGAGTTTAGAAACACCGACCTAGATGATCAGTGGAAATTAGACATGTGCTATTTGTTCTGGTCTGAATACAAATTCAGACAAATTTTGGGTTATTCAGAGATTGGGATGTATCCCAATCTCCGAATGAAATAGTAACAAATAGTAACGAATTTAATTGAAATAAGTTAAAATTTGTTCTGTTTATTCTTTTTTGAATGAATTGCACATTTTCAGAATGATTAGAATTGGGATTGGTTGAAAAATGATCGACCGATTAGAATTCTGTGTGAAGAATAGCTGGTTGTTAAGCATCGCGTTCTTAACAACCATTGACTCATCAGCTGCATAGATGTGAACCTAGGGTAAAGGTTAGATTCACTGGTCAGGAAAGTGCATCTTGCAAGATGAGCAATTAATGACTGGATCCTCTGATCTAAAGGCCGATATCAGATTGGACGCAAACCACAAAATTCCATACCTCAAAAAAAGCAGCTCCAGATGATATCCTTCCTGTCCTGCAAAGACTCACCTGGTCACTGGAAATTATATTTTTCTTCTGGCTTTAATGACTCGAAGCATCATTTAGCTCATTTACCATGAGCTCAGGGTGGCAAGACATCCCTGCCCTTGACTGAAAGGAGAATTCAGATGAGTTCAGCACCAAGTCTTTACATGACACTCCTCTCTGCGGAACCCACTGCTGTAGAAAGTGGAGGGTGGGACCAGAGGGGGGATATCAGGAGTGAGTTGGACTTTAAATATAAATTTTTATTTGACAAATTTCTATTCCTTATTTAACACACTTTTCTCTTTCTATTTTTATGTTGAAGTTGCATCACTATTTAAAAGAAATTAACTATGCATTTGGATTCAATGAGCCAGCACCTTTTTTTAATGAATACGGAGAATTTGTTAATCACTACAAAATAACAAATTTGATATATAAGGATAATATCACTGTGATTTATAATGATGTGGGGAATTTTACATCCTGGGCTCCAGAAGATCAGCAATTTCAAATTAATACTGAAGCCATAACATGGAAGCTCGGCAGTGAGGTAGGCTGTATTTGGTTAATGATGTCACCACTATCGCTGCCTCTTTCCTTATATAACTGATGGCAGCTCAGCCCGGTCATCGCATATCATTTGGTGGTGGACATTGTGACAGATTTACAACAAGGGACATTTTTGGGGAGTTTTTTATTTTGTTTTTATTAAGAACTTGTCAAATGTCTGGGTGTTTATTTCTAAGTTACATTTTTTTTTGTAAATGAGTAGGGGTACTATGTACCCCATACTCATTCACATAGGGGGCAGTATCTGGACGCCCCCTAAATTTTAATTGGGGCTTCCAGATTCCAATAAACCTCCTACCTGCAGACTCCCACAACCACTAGGCAAGACTTGAAGTGAAGAGACCCTTGTCTTTATCAACATGGAGACAAGGTTCTTTGTTGTTGTTTTTTACACCCCCCCACCCCTTTTATCTACTAGACAAGAAAATGGGTATTTTAATTTGACAGATCTGTCTCTCATTGATTTTTATGAGGTTTGGGTTTGGCATCCAAACTCTTTTCGGCTGGGTTCACACTATTGCATGCGGCTCACAGCAGGGGTCCGGTGCGTCCCGTTCAGCGTTTCAGGTCCAATTTCAGACTGAATTTTTGGGCTGAATTCAGACCTGAAATGGACCAAAAGACGCACAGGACCCCTGTGCAAATTTGCATCGGAGCCGCAGGGAAGATATGTGAACCAGCTCCATAGAGATCCAGTCACAATCTCCTACCATGCAAATTAGATGCAGGGAAACCGCATGCAATTAGCATAGGTGTGAACCTAGCCTTAAGGATCACAGAACCCCTGCCTAATAGAACCCAGAGCAGTTCAGCTCATCACTACTTCTTATGAACCAAAGCAATGTCACTATTTCTTCTGTGGGCCTGTTTATTCAGCGATAACTTTGCATTATTTCAGAGAACAAAATAATACATGAATTGGGATGATTTACTAGAACTGGAGAATGCAAAATCTGGTACAGCTGTACATGGTAGCCAATCAGCTTCTAACTTCAGCTTGTTCAATTAAACTTTGACAAAAAAACAAAAACAAACTGGAAGCTGATTGGTTTCTATGCACAGTTGCACCAGATTTTGCACTCTCCAGTTTTAACCCCTTGCCAACCACTGCATGACGATGTACATTGGCACAATGGCATGGCTGGGCACATGGGTGTACCCGTACATCCCTCTGTTGAAGCCAGGCAGCGGGCCAGCACATGCTGGCGGTGGGTGCGTGTGCCGCAGGAGTGCACCCCTTGGTCCCGTGGACTCAATGTCTGCAGGTGGCCTGCGATCACGGTGAGGAGAGGCAGAACAAGGCATTTCCCTGTTCATCTAGTGAAATAACAGAGATCTTCTGTTCCCAGTCATCGGGAACAGTGATCTCTGTCATGTTCTACTGAGCCCACCCCCTTACAGTTAGAACACACCTAGGGAACACACAGTTAACCCCTTGATCGCCCCCTAGTGTTACCCCTTTCCTGCCAGTGACATTTATGCAGTAATCAGTGGCTATTTTTAGCTATGATCGCTGTAAAAAAGTCAATGGTCCCAAAATAGTGTCAAAAGTGTCCGATCTGTCTGCCGCAATGTTGCAGTCCCGATAAAAATCGCAGATCACTGCCATTTGTAGTAAAAAAAAAATAATAATAAAAATGGCATACATCTATCCCCTATTTTGTAGATACTATAACTTTTGTGCTTATTGTGATTTTTTTTTACCAAAAATATGTAAAAGAGTATATATCGGCCTAAAGTGAGGAAGAAATTTTTTTATATATATTTTTTGGGGATATTTATTATAGCAAAAAGTTAAAAAAATATAGTTTTTTTCCAAAATTGTCGGTCTTTTTTTGTTTATAGCGCAAAAAATAAAAACCGCAGAGGTGATAAAATACCACCAAAAGAAAGCTCTATTTGTGGGAAAAAAAGGACATACATTTTGTTTGGGTACCACTTCGCATGACCGTGCATTCATGTTTTATTCTAAAGGCACGTACACACGATCTGACTTTTTGACAACAAACATGCAAATTAGCTGTTTTAAGGCAACATCCAACCGTGTGTATGCTCCATCAGACAAACTTTTTCGGTTTTCATCGGACTTTTGTTGGCTGTGCGAATGGACAAACTTTCCGGCAACAAAAGTCCGATGGAGCAAAGTCCGATCGTGTGTACACAAAACCATCGGACAAACTGCAAACACGCATGCTCAGAACCAATGCAAAAGATCAGACAACAATACAAGAAGTTGACCAAAGGGTGGCCCCGTAGAATTGAACTTCCTCTTTTTGAAGTGTGGTCAGTACGTTGAAACGTCACTACGTTCATGTTTGTTGCCAAAAAAGTCCTGCCGTGTGTATGCTTAATTAGTTTACGGCCAATGCCCTTTGTACAAAAATCCACAGGAAAGTTTGTACAAAGTCTGATCGTGTGTATGAGGCTTAACTTATTCCTTTTGTTAAGATACTAAAATTACAGTTCTGGTACAAATGAAATGTAGGATTTTTTTTATTTGACTAATTTTTAATGTAACACAAAAAAAAGCTTTACACAAAAAAAAAAAAAAAACAAGCAGACATTGAAAAAGTTTATTAGTATATAAAAAAGTAGAAATTAAAAAACCATCAGAAAATAATAGAAGGGTAATAGGGGATGAAGGGTATGTATTTTAGGGCTGGTAAGGGTTAACTAGGGGTCAAAAAGTGTTAAAAAGGAACACTTTTTTTATTGAAAAAAAGAAAAACACATATAAATTAAACAAATTTAATACAAAAAAACAATAATATTGCATTGTTTTTCTGAATTACACTTCTCCATTTTTGACAACAGACACTGCAGCAGCTGTTGTGTTACTAAGCGAGTCTGGGCTGTCATTGTAATTGCTGGTTAGAGCAGCAGAAAGCTACCTAAAGTGGATGTAAACCCAATGTCATCCTTTCTAAACTACTGCCATAGGGGTTATCTCTAAGGATATACACGCCTCCTGCATGTATCTTTACCTGTCTAATGTCTCCCCTCTGTCTGTTATGAGAGCTGAAAAACTGCAGATTCTGTGGGTGGGTCTGTTGTCTGGAGCTCGGTGAGTGGAGTCGTGATGTCAGTAGACTCCCCGCCCACCTCTACACTCCCCTTGTCAATATGCATTTTCTCCTGTGTATTTCTAACTGAACTTCTGCTATGATTTCTAACATCCAGTGAAATGACAGGAAAGTAACCGCATGACTTCAGCATGCCAAATCATGCTGAGGTGTGGAACAGCCAATCCTTGCAGAGCTTTGGGAGCTCAAGCTGCCTAAGGAACAGGGAGTGCTGGCGTCTTTTTTCCAGGGCCTCTCCTGAAAGCGAATATCGATCTGGTTACACAAGGTGATGACACCGTCCAGATCAGCAGGAAGGGATCTTCCTGCTAATTCATCCTTCACTCTATCAGAGAGGCCATGTAAAAAGGTTGCAACTAGGGCATCATTATTCCAGCTCAATTCAGCTGTGAGGATACAGAACTGAAGAGCATACTGTCCCACAGAAGCGGACTCTTGATGGAGACGTAAAAGAGCGCTAGCCGCTGAGGAGACATGACCCGGTTCCCCGAAGATATTCCAAAAAAGTTTCAAGAAATCAGACAGGCCAAAAACCACTGGATCATTCAGTTCCCACAGAGGGGCAGCCCAAGCTAGCGCCTCGCCGGACAGAAGGGATATAATATAGGCTACTTTCACCAGATCGGACAGGAAGTTTTGGGGCTGAAGTTCAAAATGAATCGTGCACTGACTAAGAAACCCCCTGCAAGCCTTTGAGTCCCCAGAGAAATGGGCCGGAGCTGGCAGTTGTAAAGAATGTGTGGCTGCGACTGGTGCGATAGGTGCAGCAGCAGATAGCGGTTGAGGTTGTTGAACCGGGGGTCCTAATGAGGCCTGAACCTATTCAAAACGGGAGGCCAAATCCTGAAGGAATCGCATCACTTGGGTCTGATGCGATTCCTGGGTCTCAAGTCTGCGAACTAATCCCTGCAACGGATCATCTGCGGGTAGCGGCACATCAGCCGGGTCCATGGCTGATCAAACTGTCAGGTCTCCTGTATCCAGGTGACAGATGCACCCCATTAGGGTCAGGAGTGCACCGCTAGGTAGTGGACCCTAGGACTGACTGCTGCGGATTGAACCCTGGGAGGTTCAGGAAGAAGGTCTACTGGACCAATGACACAGATCCCACTGGGGCTAGAGCATAGATTCCCCAGGGGCGGAGTCTAAGAGCCAGCAGGTGTTCACCAGAGCCTTTAGTGGTAAGGATGGACTGCGCTGCAGTCTGGCTCCAGGTCGCGGCCCCCAGGGTCTCACAGCTCACGCTCACGGTAGACTACAGGAGAAGAGGAAGGAGGCAGCAGGCTGGAATAACAAGGAAAGTAAGGGACAAGCCAAGGTCAGGGCCACAAGCAGACAAGGACAACAGAGTACACGCCAGGGTTCAGGGTCACAGGCAAACAGGGATAGTCAGGGACACGCCAAAAGGTCAGGGTCATGAGCAGACAGGAATAGTATAGAACACGCCAAGGTGAAATCAGACGTAGGAAACACAGTAAGTACTCTCTAGAGATGAACACATAGAGACAGGTAAGCTGACCGACAAACTCTATTGCATAACCATGACAATCCCCCAGCCTGTAGATATCACCTGCAGCACCTGGGAGGTCATGTCCCTAAAGAGGAAGGAGGATCAGCTCCCCCACAAACTGGCGGCCTACATGTAAAAGCCGACCGCAAGGCAAAGCCAAGATGGCGCTGTGGCCGGTCCTCTGCATAAATCATCAATGGCTCTCCTCCCCACGCAATCCATGCAGTCTCCACCCTCTGTTGTGAACCAGGAAGCCTCCCTGAGTACTGGAATGGAGCCTCCACCTTCTCCTCCAGGCACCCCAGTATCTAGCAGCCCTGCTAAAGTAAAAATGTGGCTGGATGTCACTGCAGCCAGCTATGAGGTAAGCCATATCACCTCATTAACTCCTACATTGCCAATGCAAAATTCTATGCCTGACTCCATAGCTGCCTTCCCTACTACCAGTGATGGACACTACATTAAAGGATATGCTAATGTCCTTAAGAAGCTCAATACAAGCTGATATGCTTTCTCTAATGCAAAAATTTGGCCACAGCATAGATGTACTGGAGACTAGGGTCACCCATATTGCAGCTAACATAGGAGACATTACTAAAACTGTGAAAAACATCATTGACACTCAAGAAGACCAGGCTCAGGACACTAAATGGTAAAAGATAAAATTGCGGATATCAAGGATAAGTCAAAATGCAATAACATCAAAATACGCGGCATACCAGAATCAGTGCAAAACTCTGACCTATCCTCCTACGCACGTGGTCTAATCAAAACCATACTACCTAAAACAAAAAATTTTGAGCTGATCATCGACCGCATCCACAGGCTGCCAAAACCTACATTTCTTTCTGCCACAGTCCTTTGGATTCACTTCTTTCACGTTAAAGAGCAAAGCAAAAAATGAGAGCACTAGGCACCCTACCTGACCCATATGGCCAACTGTAAATATTTGCGGACTTATCCCAGCATACCCTGAGCCGCCGCAGACAGCTCAACAACATCACCAAGACGCTGCGTAACAACCACATCCAGTACCAGTGGATAGCACCAGCCAAAATCTCCATCACCTATAATGGATCAAAGCACACAGTGTCCTCGGTTAAAAATGGAATGAGCCTCCTGCAGGAATGGGGCATTATTCCTGATACATCTGATACAACCCCCATGAATCAGAGTACCATCAGGAACCTGCAAGCTCATCCGTTACCGCAAAGAGCCAAAAAACCCGCTAAATAACTAGCAAAAGCAGGATCACCCACACAAAGTGGTCCGGCATGATGCTCGCCCACAATCGGTCTTGCAAACTTTTTGTCCCCACCCTTACATTCCTTGGCACCGGTTGTGCCTACCCACAGGAAGTAATTTCTAGGCAGTGCCCTAGAGTTGTGTTATCTTTTTCTTTTCATTCTTTTACTCGGCAAGGTAACTTCAGAGACTACTTAAGGTTGCCTAGTGTTACCCTTTGATGACTTGCATCTAAGGGAACACCCACTGCTCAAACATCAACTCCTCCTCTTGGCATAACATTGATCTGAGATATGCCCTCTGATCAAGGAACAAGAACAGCAAACCGCAAACCTTCCTCTTCAGATACGTTATCACTAATACTGCTACATGACCATCATGATTCTGTCAATTAATGTAATCGGTATTAATCACCCTGCAAGGAGATCGTCTCTCTGGAAGCTAGCATAGTGTTCAAGAAACGCACTTCTGCAAGTCCAATCCTCCATCATGTAGGAACAGAGAAATTGATACCATCATTATAGCCAATTCCCCACATAAAAATAAAGGCACTTTGATAGCCATCAAGAAATCTACACCCTTTCAACTGCAAAGGATCCGGATGGACGCTACCTTAAAGTAGTACAAACCATCAACAACTCACCATACACTATCATCTCAGTTTACGCTCCCAATGTCCACCAGCTGAGATTTATCCGCAATATACACAAGTTCTTACTGTTCAACAAGGTGCTGTTGTATAGTGTGGTGACTTCAATATCACCCCAGACCCTCACATTGACACTACATCTATTCCTAAATGAGGCAAACCAGGTTTAAACCCATTGATATCTAACCTGCGCCTATACGATGTATGGAGATGCCAGCGCGCAGAAGAAAAGGATTATATATTTTTTTTCACCTCGCCACAACACATATTCCCACATTGATCTCTTTCTTTTGGACCAATGGACTTTGCAAAAAGTTTCATCCTCATCTATACTTCCTGCTACTTGGTCAGACCATTCCCAATATGTATTACTATAGAGAATAACCCTAAAACATCGCCAACCTTCCTTTGGAGGATGAACACGGGCATTCTTCAGTCTAAGCTATTCTCAGAGTGAAAGATAAGAAAAAAATACCACGCTAACCTAATAAAAACAATAATAAATAAAAGGCTGCATCTAAAATTTGTGAGATACACACAAAACAATGAATACAAAGGGAAAAGAAAAAGCTGTGCAAATATACTAAAATTTAACAGTGAGTGAATACCCATGGTAAATGAAAAACAATCTCGGTACCATTGAAAAATAAATATATATAATCCTCAATAAGTGATTAAACAATCTAGTGATACGAGTCCAGTGATATCAGTGAAGGTAATTTAAACTCTTTGATATAAAGACACCACCCTCTGATGTGATCCACCACCACATAAAATGCACGCTTACCGGAGGGCAAGCTTTGGCAAGCCTGTATAATTGGTAATGACCAGACATCAATTCAGCAGCAGCAACTGTCTGTGGTCACACCAAAGGCTAGCCAGGAGACCTTAAATCAACGAGTATACAGGGCAAGGCATTGATCAGAAACCCAAGAAAATGGAGAGAGCTCAGCATAGTGTGAATCAGTATATTAAAAAAGTATTAAAAATAAAGGTTGCACTTACACAGGACTGAAGTTAAAACATCCATAGAAAAATTGCCGGCCGGCTTGCAGACACCTGTCCGCATACAAGGTACACCGCGATGACTTCAGCATGTCAACATCCCGACGTTGTTCTCCAGACAACATCATTTGAGATGAAACGTACTTTGGGAGGTTGACGTGCTGACATCAACGCGGTGTACCTTGTATGCGGACGAGTGTCTGCAAGCCAGCTGGAAAGTTTTCTATGTATGTTTATAACTTCAGTTCCGTGTAAGTGCAACCTTTATTTTTGATAAACTTTTTATATACTGATTCACACTATGGTTAGCTTCTCTCCATTTTCTTGGGTTTCTGATCGATGCCTTGTGCTGTATACCCATTGATTTGAGGTCTCCTGGCTAGTCTTCGGTGTAACCACAGACAGTTGCTGCTGCTGGATTGATGTCCGGACATTGACCAAAATACAGGCTTGCCAAAGCTTGGCCTCTGGTAAGCGTGCATTTCATGTGGTGGTGGATCACATCAGAGGGTGGTGTCTTTATATCAAGGAGTTTAAATTACCTTCACTGATATCACTGGACTCTTATCACTAGATTGTTTAAGCTATTCTCAGACTCCCTACACAGTCAAGTGAAAGACTTTTTTGCACAAAACTCTGGATCAGTAAGAGGCCTCACACTGTCTGGGCTGCGCACAAAGCATTTGTGCGTGGTCTCTTCATACAAATGGGGGCCCGGGATAAGAGGATGAGAAGGCAACATGTGGACAAAATCTTATCTGATATTCAGAACACAGATTCCCTTAATAAACAATACCCCTCTACGGTGCTTAAAACCAACATTTTTAAACTGAGCTTGAACTCCATTCTCTCCTATTAGAAAACTTTGACAAGACCCATATGCCTGGGGAAATAAACCAGGGAAACTTCTAGCTCAACAAATTAAAGGTTACCAAACCTCATATCCCTTTCCTCTACCACCCTACCACTAAACAAAAATTAACTGACCCGCAAGCTGTAGCAAATGCATTCAGTGAGTTTTACAAAAATCTTTACAATCTGAAAGATGACAAATCAGCAATTCAACCAAATTATGCCTCTATTCAGGCATTTCTAGACTCTGTTCAACTTCCTAAACTAACCAAGGCCCAACTAGCTAATCTCATCGCTCTATTCACAACAACAGAAATAGGGAAAGCCATTGATTCCTTACCCAACAACAAAGCTCCTGGACCTGATGGCTTTGTTGGGGAATACTACAAGCAGTTTAAAGACCTACTAACTGAGCATATAGTCCCTGTGTTCAATGATGCTGCCTCCTCAGTCTCGTTCCCCCAGGAGATGTTAAAAGCATTGGTTATCACCCTACTGAAACCAGGCAAAGAACCTAATACTCCCCAAAACTTCCGCCCAATTTCTCTCCTTAACCACAACGCTAAATTGTATGCCAAGGCAATAGCCTATAGACTATTAGATATACTTCCAAACCTGATACATCCTGATCAATCAGGATTCACAAAAGGACATCAAACTTCTGAGCTACCAGCAGAATGATCAATATTATCCACCACGCAGAATCCTGTGGAGTGCCTTCTCTGCTTCTTTCTTTGGACGCAGAGAAGGCATTCAATAGAGTCCATTGGGGTTACCTAGAACAGGCATTAAAGAAATTTGGATTTCAGGGCCACATTCTATCAGAAATTTTAGCACTCTATTCATGTCCCTTAGTCCAGGTATATTGTTCCTCTATGTTATCTACACCCTTTAGCATCTCAAATAGGACAAGACAGGGGTGCCCTCTCTCACCCCTAATATTTAATGCAATGAAGGAACCACTAGCGGAAAAAGTTAGATCTATGCACCACATTACAGGGCTAACAATTGGATCACAAGAACACAAGATAAATTTGTTTGCTGTTGATGTAATTCTCATTCTTCCCTAGCTTCGGTAAGAGAAACTTGAAACTTTTGGCCAAATGTCTTATTATAAGGTTAATGCTTCTAAATCGTTTATACTTCCCTTGGGAATTTCACCTAAACGGCAGTCTTTTTTTAAGTAAGCAATATCCATACACATGGGCTGAAAACTCAATATCCTACTAGGGGATCAACTTAACCAAACAAGTATCATCCCTATCCCGAGCTAGCTATGTCTCCTTCCTGAACAATCTCCCTAAGGACCTTGGAAATCCATCAAAAAATATGTTTATATAGTCAGGCAGACTTGTGGCTTTTAAGATGGATAAACTACCACAAATTCATTTTTAGAACCCTCTCTATCCCTGTACCAGCATCTTTCTTTGCATACTTTCAAAGCAAACTTGGGAAATTTATCTGGAAAATGTCCAAAGCCAGGAGCTCCCGCTCCAACCTAATAAAACACAGATTAGTGGGGGTGCAGGATACATAAATCTAAGAGCTTATTATTATGCAGAAAAATATATGGTTTGGGGGATCGGTTACAAACTCTGAAAGCTGTAAGGGAAAAATAAAAAAGCAATTGAAAAATTGCTAAAATGGTCCGGCCAGCTGAGGTAATATTATTATTATTTTTATCATTACACAGGATTTATATAGCGCCAGCAGTTTGTGCAGTGCTTTACAACATGAAGGCAGACAGTACAGTTACAATACAATTCAATACAGGAGGAATCAGAGGGCCCTGCTTATTAGAGCTTACAATCTAGAAGGAAGGGGCAAGTGATACAAAAGGTAATAACTGTGGGGGATGAGCTGATGGAAAAAAGGAATATACAGTTGTTAGGTGTGGGCAGGATAGGCAGAGGTTTGAAGGACCCTGTACTCCTGATGAGTATGTCTGCCGTACAAGCTTCCCTTGCCCAGTACCAGTACGATCCAAGATCCCTTAGCCCACCCAGTCACTTGTCGAGACACCAGTGTAGGGTGAATAAAAGCATAAGACTTTTAGTGAGGAACAGACACTGGGTATATATCTCTGGAGACAACCCCCCTCCTTGTTGGCAAAGAGACACAGGGTGGGGTAAACGTTACATCCAATCATATGAAGCACAGGTACATTCAAACATTTTACATCTTATAAACATCTTATAAACAGTAACTGGGCTCGCAGGCCACTTGTTTCATGGAGAAACCTGTTAAAGGAGCTTCTCCTTTCCTATTACTTGGGCATGTGTGCCTGCACACAGTTCAAATGTCCACCGTGAGCCGAGAGTAATGCGTACTTAAGAGCAATAGCAGGGTTGAGACAGACCTGAAGGGAGTGGGCTGTCACAGGAGGGTTTTGAGGGATCGTCGAAAAAGCTAACAGAGTAGGAGATAATTAGACAGATTGCCAGCTCCTGTCTCCCCACAGTGAGTCACCTGTTGATGATATTCTGCTCGTCCACCTCTTATCGTGGACGGAGTTTGCTCACAATAGTGCCTTGAATTCTGCTTCCCGATTGTCCCCTTTTATGGCAAATTGTGCCTGACTCATTTGTTCCGTGGAGTATTGATGCGTTAGAGAAGCAGCTCCGTAGTCTTCTTTCCACTTGGGCACAAATCCAGGAGGCTTTGCGATATGCTAATGATAGGTACAGACTCCATGCTGACCGCAGACACCTGCCTGCACCTTCCTACTAGGTTGGGGACAGGGCCTGGCTGTCATCTCGCAACCTCCAACTTCGTGTTCCCTGTCTGAAGTTCGCACCTCAGTTTATTGGGCCTTTCCGTATTCTTCGCAGGAGTAACCCAATGTCTTACGCATTAGACCTTCCTTCTAATATGCGTATCTCAAATGTATTTCATGTCACCTTATTAAAACCTTTGGTCTGCAACCGCTTTACCACCTCAGTGCCTCATCTTTACCCTGTACAGGTTGAGAACCATGAGGAGTATGAAGTACAGTTTATTGTTGACTCCCGTAGGTTCAGTAGGTGCATACAGTACCTGGCGCATCGGAAAGGCTACGGGCCAGAGGTACGCTCTTGGGTCTCATCCTCGTATGTACATGCCCCTGTCCTCCTCCGTGATTTCCATAGATGTTTTCCCCTCAAGCCTGGTTGTCCTCCAAGGGGGAAGGGTCATTGAGGAGAGGGTACTGTCAGGGCTGGGCTCAGCCCTTCCTTCTCTAAGCTGGCCACTCAGCTGTCGGCTAATTGCAAGCTCCTGTCTCTCCACAGTGACTCACCTGTTGATAATATCCTGCTCGTCAGTCCTGCCTACTTAAGCGGTCCAGGCCAGATGATCTCTGCCTTCCGCTTGGTCACATCTCTAGAGATGCTCTCCTGTGTTCCTGTTAAAGACTTGCTTGGCTGACAATCCTTCTGGCTTCAGATCCTGCTTGCTGTTCTACTACGCTCATCTCTGGCTCACTGACATTTTGGCTTGTCTGTCTATCCGTTTCCGGTTCCTAAACTCTGGCTATGTTTTGACTACGTTTACTCTGTTTACCTTTTTTTATTATTATTAAGCAAGTGTGATTTAACTGTCATTCTGTCTCAGTTTGATTCATGGTTTCTGACAGTAGACGAAGACCATGAATTCAGAAGATGCAGTCAATCCACTTGTTGGTAATATTTTTTCCAGATTGGATGAGCAGGATCACCGCAGAGATCAGTTTGCTATGGCGTTACAAATGCCCCTAAATCGCACGGCTCACCTGGAATCCCCCACTGTGGCTGCTCCGGTACAACCTGTCTTGCAGGTCATCCCTGCTGCTGCTCCAGTCTCTGTGTGGGCACCCGCCTCGTGTATTACCTCTATAAGAGGTATGTCTGGTTCCGCTACACTTCCCCAGGGATTTGGGGGTGATCCAGTCCAATGCAGAGGGTTTCTCAACCAGATTGAGATATACTTTGAGATGCTGCCCCAGGCGTTTCCCATGGACAGAAGCATAGTAGGTTTTGTGATATCTTTGCTTTCTGAGAGAGCCTTGGCCTGGGCTTACCCTCTATGGGAGATGCAAAAACCTGTTGTCTTGAGTTACCCTGAGTTTGTGGCTTCTTTTAAAAGGGTATTTGAAGTTCCCACACACTCCACTTCTGCTGCCAAGTGCCTCATGTCCATCAAACAGAGTACGAGAACTGTTGCCGACTACGCCATTGAATTACGTACTCTGGCAGCAAAGGTTGCTTGGAACAATGAGGCCCTTGTGGGTGCTTTTTTCATGGTCTCTCGGATACTATCAAGGATGAGATAGCAGCCCAAGATATACCCACTGAGCTGGAGAAGTTGATCACGTTTGCCATCCTCATTGACTCCAGACTCAGATAAGGACTTCTTTTTAAGGAGCGCTTGCGGAAGCCTCCTGTACATTTGTCTCCGAACTTTGCAGTCCCACCCTTGCCTCCCTCATCTCCCATGCCTCCTGGTACCAAGTCGTTCTGTGAAGATGAACTTATGCATGCATTGGGCTTCATGCGTCTCTCTGTGGATGAGAGTAGCCTTAGAAGGAGGGAGAGATTGTGCCTTTATTGTGGCCAGGCAGGTCACCTTTTGAAGTCTTGTCCTACCCGTCCAGGGATAGCCCGAACCTTGAGTTATCCAGAAGGATAAGCCCCTAGTTTTGGTTACATTTTCTTGGGCTGAGTTGTCCGCTGAGATACAGGCTCTAATCGACTCTGAGGCTGCAGGCCTGTTCATTGATGCTGCCTTTGTATCGAAGCACTCGATTCTGCTGCAGCTGCGTGACACTCCACTTGCCATTGAGGCTCTTGACGGGAGACCTCTACAGCCTACCCATGTGACTCATGAGACTGTTCTATTGTCCATGGCCGTAGGGGCTCTTCACTATGAGATAATCCAAATCCAAGTTATTTCCTCTCCTAAGTTTCCGATGGTTATTGGTTATCCTTGGTTACAGAGGCACAACCCCTCTGTGCTGAGGTTCTCTCCTGGTCATCACAATACAGTAAGACATGCTTCCAAAATGTAGCCAAGGTCCTGTGCACCTCTTCACTCTCCTCTCTGCCGGAGAAATACCGCAATTTTAGCGATGTCTTTGATAAAGGTCAAGCTGGTAGGTTGCCTCCACACTGTTCATATGATTGCACAATTGACCTTCAACCATGTGCCATACCCCCTCGTGGCTGGGTTTACCCTTTGTCGGTCTTGGAGGATAAGGCCATGGAGGAGTATGTTGCAGACACACTCTCTTGAGGTTTCATCCACAAATCCTCGTCTCCTGCTGGTGCTGGTTTCTTCTTTGTGAAGAAGAAGAGTGGTAAACTGAGACCTTGTATTGATTTTAGGGGTCTCCTCCGAGATTTGTTGCAGTTATGTGTGGTGGTTTATCTCAACGATATCCTCATATTTTCCAAATCCTTTGAGAGCCACCACACAGATGTCTGTCATGTGCTTCAGAAACTAAGACAGAACAATCTCTATTGTAAATTGGACAAGTGCGAATTCCATTGTGAACAGGTTCAATTCCTGGGTTATGTCATTTCCACTGCTGGTTTTTTGATTGACCCAGAGAAACTTTGAGCAGTCCTACAGTGGCCCCAACCTGTGGGTTTACGTCCTCTGCAGCATTTTCTTTGGCTTTGCCAACTATTATCGGAAGTTTATTTGTAACTTCTCTTCTCTGGCCAAGCCCCTGACTGATATGACCAGAAAGGACGGTAACCCATAGAGTTGGTCTCCGGGGTCCATTAAGGATTTTAGAGAGTCTCAAGGCTGCCTTTGTTTCTGCTCCTGTGTTGGCACATCCTGATCCTACGTTACCTTTTACCCTTGAGGTTGATGCTTCTGAGACTGGAGTTGGCACCCTTCTGTCTCAATGTCCTACCTCTGAGAGCGCTGTGCATCCTTGTGGTCCACTTGCTCCGGTCGGTGGTTGCTCTTGCTGCCTCTCGGTCCCCCCTTTGCATCCTGGTTGCCGCGTGATTCCGCCACACATCATTGGGGATCCCATCGAGGCTCCACACTGTCCATCCGGCTCTGCACATGCTGGCTTCCCTCTTCCTAGTGACATCCAGGAACACATGAAGGTTTTGCCATTGCAGCACTGCCCCACCAAGCCAGTCCACCACTGACTTGCTTAAGGTACTGTCACTCTGAGGAGCACGCTTTGCAGTAGTTCCATCTATGCAAGTAGATGTCTAGATAATTTTTCACCCAATCACATGTTATTATTAAATCAACACAAGTTTTTATCTCATTGAACGTTTTTATTATTTGACTGTTTGTCCTTTCAAGACTGTCCCGATCAGCGCTTTCAATTGTGGTTGCTCCTGAATGTTTTTACAGTTATGCTTATGGTGGTTAATAAAGAGAAAAACACATGTGGGAGAGACGTATGCGCTGCACACCCCAAAACAATAATGGTAAAAAATGGACAGTTTCCCCGGTGGGGCTTTAGACAGCAATATCTTGAAATCCAGAATAATAACAAATGTATAACCAGTAAGTGCATTTATTGAACCATGAACAATTGTAATGTTATAATTCAATTGGCATTACAACATAGGGTGCTGGCCAAGTAGTACAATACATATTCAACAATATAAAGTCGACACATCTTTACACAAAATTATATACAGTCATACATTTCCGGGCTGTTGACGGTATAAATCCCCGACGCATTTCGACCTGTGTACGGTCATCATCAGGGGGATAGTTGGTTCTATAAAATACATTGAATATCTTCAAAATTTAAGAACATGTCATCATAAATCTCATTGTAAGGTTAAAAATGGTAGTATAATTCCGCTGAAAAGTAGAGGGAATAATCCTTTGGCCAGTAAAAAGCCGTAAATGAATCCGGGGGGCCCCCATATTCGCCCCTGTCTACCCAGAGCGCATGAGTCCAGCCCAAGGGGCTTGCAAGGAGCCACATAGACGCCCTCCAGGGGAAGGAGAAGTCAGCACCTGCAACAAATACCCAATAGGTCAAAATGATTCTCAGCACATTGGCAAGAGTATGAAGTGTATGGGCTAACTGCAATCCTAGTGATTAACATATATTGATCTGGTGTCCTAAGGTTTCATGATTGTAATTAATTATATAGAATGTGGCAAAACCATAAAAGAAATGGTTGTATAGTTATAGGGTTGTTTGAGTGGTGTGGTATGTAAAAACAGGTGAGTGGGAAGTGATATGTGGTACTAGGAATATGAAAAACCCTTTGAGTGATGAAGTAAAAATTAGATGGATGGCCAGCACACTGCTGACTACAGTGCCATGTCCAGGTGAATGAAATGAGTGTGTAGTGTCAGCCAGCACATGGTGGAATAAAAGTGAAAAAAAAGTCAAAAGGAGAGTATGTGAATGAATAAAACCAAATTAAAACAATCAAAAACATGTGTGAAAAATCTAAACTGATTATAGGAATAGGAGTATGAGTGTAGTGTTGTGATATTATGGGATTAGGAATATATGTATAGTATTATAATTTACCTTGTGCCACAGTGTGGCTGATGTAGTCGGTAAAGTTTGACTTGTATGAACCAAATTGCAATGAAGCAAAAAAGGTAAAAAGCTGGAGCCAAAAAGGGATTTGTGCAGTGCCATCCATTACGGTCTGTGTGGAGTCATAGTAAGACTCACAGGCAGCCGATCATGGATATATGCCTAAAGTAGGCAATTAATTGAGTAGGCACAGGTGTGGATCTCCTCCCCTCCAGAGTGATGACACCCAGGCTGCTAATGAGCAGCCCAAATGTGGCTCCCCCGGCATCCCTGTAGGAAAAAAAAAAAACCCTGGCAGCTGCCGTCAACTCCGCCGCAAACCGCGAGATGTCGCGGCGCCGTGCACACGCCGAAGTGACTCACACATGCGCACCTCGCCGCGGCTCATCCGGAGGTGATCAAGGGATGCCGCCGGCAGAGTGAAGCTCACGTGCTTATGGTGGTTGACCACATCTCGAAAATGTCCCATTGTATTCCACTTAAGAAGTTGCCCACTTCTAACGAACTGGCTTCCATTTTTGCTCGGGAGATCTTTCACTTACATGGGTTACCCAAGGTGATTGTCTCGGACAGGGGTAGTCAGTTTGTGTCTCAGTACTGGAGAGCCTTTTGTGCATAGTTGGGAATTCAGCTTGCTTTGTCCTCTGTGTATACTCCACAGTCTAATGAGGCCGCAGAACGAGCCAATTCAGTCCTTGGAGCAATTCCTACGTTGCTATATTTCTGACCATTATAACAACTGGTCAGACCTCTTATCGTGGACGGAGTTTGCTCACAATAGTGCCTTGAATTCTGCTTCCCGATTGTCCCCTTTTATGGCAAATTGTGCCTGACTCATTTGTTCTGTGGAGTATTGATGCATTAGAGAAGCAGCTCCGTAGTCTTCTTTCCACTTGGGCACAAATCCAGGAGGCTTTGCGATATGCTAATGATAGGTACAGACTTCATGCTGACCGCAGACACCTGCCTGCACCTTCCTACTAGGTTGGGGACAGGGCCTGGCTGTCATCTCGCAACCTCCAACTTCATGTTCCCTGTCTGAAGTTCGCACCTCAGTTTATTGGGCCTTTCCGTATTCTTCGCAGGAGTAACCCAATGTCTTACGCATTAGACCTTCCTTCTAATATGCATATCTCAAATGTATTTCATGTCTCTTTATTAAAATCTTTGGTCTGCAACCGCTTTACCACCTCAGTGCCTCATCTTTACCCTGTACAGGTTGAGAACCATGAGGAGTATGAAGTACAGTTTATTGTTGACTCCCGTAGGTTCAGTAGGTGCATACAGTACCTGGCGCATCGGAAAGGCTGCGGGCCAGAGGAACGCTCTTGGGTCTCATCCTCGTATGTACATGCCCCTGTCCTCCTCCGTGATTTCCATAGATGTTTTCCCCTCAAGCCTGGTTGTCCTCCAAGGGGGAAGGGTCATTGAGGAGAGGGTACTGTCAGGGCTGGGCTCAGCCCTTCCTTCTCTAAGCTGGCCACTCAGCTGTCGGCTAATTGCAAGCTCCTGTCTCTCCACAGTGACTCACCTGTTGATAATATCCTGCTCATCAGTCCTGCCTACTTAAGCCGTCCAGCCCAGATGATCTCTGCCTTCACCTTGGTCACATCTCTAGAGACGCTCTCCTGTGTTCCTGTTAAAGACTTGCTTAGCTGTCATTCCTTCTGGCTCCAGATCCTGCTTGCTGTTCTACTACGCTCATCTCTGGCTTCCTGACGTTTTGGCTTGCCTGACTATCCGTTCCAGTTCCTGAACTCTGGCTATGTTTTGACAATGTTTACTCTGTTTACCTTTTTTATTGTTATTAAACAAATGTGATTTAACTTTAATTCTGTCTCAGTCTCAGTCAGTTGTTAGTATTTTGAATTTAATTCATTGAGTGAGCCGAGGCCAGTGGAGGTGTTGACAGAGAGGAGTAGCAGACACAGAGTGATTGGTAAGGTGGATGAGTCTGGCAGCAGCATTCATGGTGGACAGAAGGGAGATAGCCTATGTAAAGGTAAGATACTACAAGAATTAAGAGACAGCAGATGTCACAACAGATTAAAATTGGCCAACAACCGGAAAATTTTAAATAGCATGGTCAGGCCTAAAATTACCAGGTACAAAGACCACAGTCTGGAATTTTACAAAAACAATAAAGATACTGCAGAAAATACAGTAGTTAAAGAGTTAAAGTGACCAGCAGTCATATAGTTGTATTCTAAAGGCCTAACTGGCGTATTCCTAACATTTTTTAATCTATGGAAACAAGGGAGAGGACCCTGTGAATTTGAGTGATATAATATGAGGTGGTTTAGGTGTACATTGTTTTTACACTTTTTTCTTTCAAAAAGTAGATCCAAGAACAGATGGGCAGTAAGCAGGGAATGCTGCACTTAAAGAACCCCAGACTTTAAAAAAACCCTATGAACACAAAATAAAAAATAAAAAAAGCCCTTAGCCCTCTTTCTTGCCCGGCTAATAGCCTGTATCCTCTGTGGACCCTCTGTAACTCACCCTTTCCCTCCAATTTCTTCTCTTCGCTTCGCCTGGTAAAGCAATTGTAAACCTTCAATTTTTTTTTCAAAAAGATAACAAACATGTTATACTTACTTGCTTTGTGCAATGGGTTTGCATAGAGCAGCCCCGATCCACATCTTGTCAGGTCCTCTTCCGGAGCTTCTGGTTCTTCCTGCTGAGTGTCACTCATGTGGATTCACTCCCCATCTGGACGGATTGCATCTATTCAGACACACCACCTAGCTCGGCCCCACCCCCTGCTCTCTGCTTACAGGTTTAGATGGACAGCAGCAGGAGCCAATGGTTCCTGCTGCTCCTCTCCTGCTGGAAACCCAGGAGAGGAGCTGCTTCAGACAGTGCTGGACCGAGATTGGGCTCAGGTGAGTATTTAAGAGAGGTTGTGGGGTGAGCTGCATGTAAAAGGTTTTTTTACCTTAAAGCAGAGAATGCATTAAGGTTAAAGACCTTTTAACTGTACAACAACTTACGTGGTTCCTCAGACATCCTGTTAGTGTGGACTCTCACTGCCTAGCAGGAATTACTATTTAATGTATACCATTAGTCATTAACCCTGCACTGCTGTCTTAATTTTGGCTCACAATTTAGTATACCAGCTAGCATGCCTTTCCATGCCATCTGACTATTGTAATTGACAATGTCTTGATATGTGATTGTCCTGTACCCAAAATACCAACTTCATGAAACAGCTGCCCATTTATTTTTAGGGAAGCTTTACACCAAAACATGAAAAAGAAGGTTCACTATAGATAGCACAGCAGCTAAAAGTGACTTTGAAGCACCCACAAAAGATAATTGAGAACAAAAAAAAAAACCTTTTATAAGGAAAACAAAACAAAAAGGAGTTGATGGCCCAATAGCTAGCAAAAAGAATTAAAGTACAATTTTCTAACTGACTCTAATCTCTCCCTTTGTACTTTCAATAGAAATAAATGGTAAAACATTTGTGTATTAAAATAAAAATCATTATAAATACCTTTTCCCCTGTTTTTGATTAATAATCACATACAGTACCCGCTGTTTTCAGCTGCATAGGGAGGTGAGGGTGGAGAAACATCAGTGCACTGGTCTTCCCAGTGAGTGACTGTGCAAGGGAAGACATGCGAGTACAAGTCTGGTCATTGGAGAAGTTCCCAGCACAGCTAGAGAACTGACCACTGTGTGTTCTCCTCCTTAGTGTGGTCGGTTTTTAATAGGAAAGCAGAGGGACTAGAAGGAACCTCAGGGATTTCACATAAAGAAAGCAATACAAAGACAAAGAGAACTGGGCACTTTCTCATACAAGTACATGGTACAGCAGGCACATATCAGGTATTTTAAGTGTTGAATTTATATATGCTATTGCTCTTAGTTTGTATAATGTAGCTTCATTGCACCTGATGGACCTCTACAAAATAATAATAATATCTGATTTTTAGGTTCCGGTATCTCGATGCTCAGATCCCTGTTTACCTGGCAGCAGAAAAATGTTTGGATCTTCAATTCATGAATGTTGCTATGAGTGTGTCCCATGTCCAGAAGGAGAGATCTCCAACATTTCTGGTAAAATTTGTACTTATTAGTAAGCTGCTTTTGGACTATGTAGAAGTTGTCATTATAGTTAAAGTGTACAGTGCTCATACATACAATACCGTGCTACAGTATTCATACCCCTTGACATTTTCCACATTTTGTCATGTTACAACCAAAAACGTAAATTTATTTTATTGGGATTTTTTGTGATAGACCAACACAAATTAGCACATAATTGTGAAGTAGAAGGAAAATGATAAATGGTTTTCAATTTTTTTTACAAATAAACATGTGAAAAGTGTGGTGTGCATTTATTTTCAGCCCCCCCCCCCCCCCGAGTCAATACTTTGTAGAACCACCTTTTGCTGCAATTACAGCTGCAAGTCTTTTTGAGGATGTCTCTACCATCTTTGCACATCTAGAGAGTGACATTTTTGCCCATTATTCTTTGCAAAATAGCTCAAGCTCTGTCAGATTGGATGGAGAGCGTCTGTGAAAGGCAATTTTCAAGTCTTGCCACAGGTTCTCAATTGGATTTAGGTCTGGACTGTGACAGGCCCATTCTAATACATGAATATGCTTTGATCTAAACCATTCCATTGTAGCTTTGGCTGTATGTTTAGGGTCATTGTCCTGCTGGAAGGTGAACCTCCGCCCCAGTCTCAAGTCTTTTGCAGACTCTAAAGCTACTTTCACACTGGAGCGTTGGGGACATTGGTGGTAAAGCGCCGCTATTTTTAGAGGTGCTTTACCGTCATTTTTGCAGCTCTTTTCGGCCACTAGCGGGGCGCTTTTAACCCCCGCTAATGGCCGAAAAAGGTTTAAATGCACCCACTTCACCGGCACTTTGGAGGTGCTGCCCATTGATTTCAATGGGCAGGGGCGCTGTAGGAGTGGTGTATACACCGCTCTTAAAGCGCCTCAAAGATGCGGTTTGCAGGACTTTTTTTGGCGTCCTGCCAGCGCACCACTCCAATGTGAAAGCACTCGGGCTTTCACACTGGAGTGAGAGGAGAGGCTCTTTTTTAGCGCTATACCACCTGTAAAGCACCTCAGTGTGAAAGCAGCCTAACAGGGTTTCTTCTAAGATTGCCCTGCATTTGGCTCCATCCACCTTCCCATCAACTCTGACCAACTTCCCTGTCCCTGCTAAAGAAAAGATTTCCCACAACATGATGCTGCCACCATTATGTTTTATGGTGCATATGGTGTATTCAGGGTGATGTGCAGTGTTAATTTTCCGCCACACATAGCGTTTTGCTTTTAGGCCAAAAAGTTCAATTTTGGTCTCATCTGACCAGAGCACCTTCTTCCACATGTTTGCTGTGTCCTCCACATGACTTCTCGCAAACTGCAAACGAGACTTCTTATGGCTTTGTTTCAACAATGGCTTTCTTCTTGCCAATCTTCCGTAAAGGCCAGATTTGTGGAGTGCACGACTAATACTTGTCCTGTGGGCAGATTCTCCCACCTGAGCTGTGGATCTCTGCAGCTCCTCCAGAGTTACCATGGGCCTTTTGGCTGCTTCTCTGATTAATGCTCTCCCTGCACAGGCTGTCAGTTTAGGTGGCCATGTCTTGGTAGGTTTGCAGTTGTTCAAAGCTTGGGATATTTTTTATAACCTAACCCTGCTTTAAACTTCTCCACAACTTTATCCCGGACCTGTCTGGTGTGTTCCTTGGCCTTCATGTTGTTGTTTGTTCACTAACGTTATCTTACAAACCTCTGAGGGCTTAACAGAACAGCTGTATTTATACTGAGATTAAATTACACACAGGTTCCACTAGATCTTTTTTTTTTTTTTTCCACTTCAGCGAACAATGATTAGAGGGCTAAATCAGCTTGATGTTCATTAACTGTCGCCTTCTCAAATTCACATCATAGTGGATTATTCATTTTCTCATTACCTCTTATACCATCTCAATAAAAAACTTTATTACATAACTTTACCAACAAATCCCCTATCTCTCCAACCTCATAAGCCCAACTGTAGCTATGCTAAGGCTCGATATCAGATGAGGCTTATCTTTTTCTGAGCCAGCTTGGAGAGAGAAGGGACTAGTAAAAAAGAGAAATATAGAAGAATAAGAAAAGAAGGGAATGTAAAAGCAAACTTATGGGCTCCCCATGCCCGTCGTCTACTGACTTAGCCGGCGTTGTACGGAAAATTACCTGTTCCCTAATCCATCCCCCCCCCTACCCTCCCCCAATGTTTAACATGTGCCCATGTAGACTATTTGTTTGGCTAAGAATATACATATACAAACCACCTCATTATAGCACTCATTGCCTTCAAGGGTTCCAATTACCCATGTACCTATATTAGGCCCATCGCTTGGTCTGCTCTGCATCGTGCCCACTATTAGGGGCGCCCCACCTTCTCTGTCCACAGCTTCCACATGCTTTCGAATTCCTGAAGGTTGCCCCTCTTTATGTACTCCAATCTTTCCCTACCCAGGGTTTCGTTCATTGTATAGATCCAGTCTTTCACAGTGGGGGGATCCTTTGATTGCCATCTTAGTGTTATCATCTTTCTGGCTTGAAACAGGGCCCGCGTGATGGCTAGTGTAGTGCTCAGCCTCTCTCCCATCACTCTTCTATGCCCCAGAATACAAACTAAGGCCTCCTTTGCCACTGTAGTACCAAAAATATTTCCCAAACTCCCAGTCACCTCCTCCCAGTATCTGAACAACTTGGGGCACCTCCACACCATGTGGATGAGATCTCCCATCCCCCGACATCTGGGGCAATTGTCATTGGGCCTTCTCCCAAACTTAAAAAGTCTTTTAGGTGTATAGTAGGCTCTATTTAACAGCATCAAATGTGAGAGTCTCTGTGAAGGGGACACAGAAACCTGAACTCCCAGCTCCAAGGTTCTCACCCATTGTTCCTGGGTCATTCCTCCTATATCCTCTTCCCATTTAGCCTTTACCCCGTGGAGTATCCCCCCGCTGTTGTCTGATTTACTTAATTGATCATAAATTCTTGATATTACCCCTCTAGTGGTAGTTACCTAAATTATACTCTGAAATAGAGGCATCTCTTCCCATCTCGGAGTCTGGGCTTTAAATTGCGCTTTAAGGGCATGTTCTAGCTGGAAGTACAGGAAGAAAGAACCCAGAGGCAGCTTAAACTCCCTGACCAATTCCGGAAATTTCTTTAACCTTGTGTCATTATAAAGTTGGCTTAGCCTTCTGATGCCAAGATTCTCCCACTCTCTGAATGTACCTATTTTAAGGATTTCCTGCAAGTTGCGATTGTTCCAAATAGGAGAGTTAACTGTTAGGTCTTCATACCTCATCATTTTCTTGACTGTTTTCCAGAGTTTAATTATCAGTTTAATTGTTGGAAATTCGTCATGGAACATGTCCGCCTCTAGTGCTTCAATTATTGTATTATGTGGGGTACTTAACAATAGCAACTTGCCATTAGGGGTGCCTCCTTTCGGTAACCCACATCCCAATAACTGCTGCAACTGAGTTGAAAGAAAATAGCGCTCAGGATGTGGGAGGGCAAAGCCCCCCTCCTGAGTGGGGAGCTGGAGCACTCGAAGTCGAATCCTGGCTTGCTTCCCCTTCCATATCAATTCCCTAAAGAGACTATCAATTTTTTTAAACCACTTCTTGCCAATCCAGACTGGAGAGTTGTGCAGGACGTATAGCAGTTGTGGCATCCATACCATTTTTATTAAACTACATCTTCCTGCAGCTGACAAAGGCAGGCGTCTCCAAATTCCTATTTTTTGTTTAAATTTTGTTAATAGAGGAGCAAGGTTTTTACTGATATATAGGATGGGGTCCTTTGTCAGAACAATTCCCAGATATTTCAAGGCTTCCACTATTACCATCTGGGGCTTACCACATGCTATTATCTCATTTATGGGGTCTATCGGCAGAAACTCGGATTTCTCCCAGTTTATCTCTAGGCCAGAGAAACTACCAAAGTCCTCCACTATCCTCATCGCTCCCGGTAGTGACTTTCTCGAATCCCCCAGAAATAACAGGATGTCATCCGCATACAGCGCGATTCTTTCCTCTCCCGTTTTTCTCTGGAAGCCAGTTATCACGCGACTTCCCCTTATGGAGATGGCCAGAGGTTCCATCGCCAACGCAAACAGCAGAGGAGAGAGTGGGCACCCCTGCCTCATCCCACTCTCCAACTCAAACCAATCCGAAAATTCGTTATTAATTTTTAATCTTGCCTTAGGGCGGGTATATAGCATTCTGATCCACCCTATAAAGGAAGGGCCGAATCCAAATTTCTCCTGCACACGCCACATATAGCCCCACTCCACGCTATCAAAAGCCTTGGATACATCGAGGGTCATTAACGCTCTCGAGCCCTCGTTCACCGTTGGAGACTGTAGGTTCAAAAATGCTCTTCTAATGTTCAAGCTCGTAGATCTATTGGCTATAAAACTCGCCTGGTCCTCATGAATCAGTTTATGAATAACTCCATTCAATCTTGCTGCCAGAACTTTGGCCAGAATTTTTACAACGGTGCATAGGAGAGAGATTGGTCTATAAGCGGCCACATCCAGGGGGTCTTTCCCTTCTTTCTGTAGCACGATGATAGTTGCTTCTAGCATTGATGCAGGCAGCTGGCCCCCCTCAAGCGCCCCCCCCAAAACTTTCAGCAGTTCAGGGATCAACACTTCGCCATAGTATTTATAGGTCTCAATTGGAAGACCATCAGGCCCGGGTGACTTAAGGGTTGCCATGCCCGCTACTGCTTGATGTAATTCTGCTATAGTTATTGGAGTGTCTAGTGTGTCTCTTTCTTCTTGTGATATGGTGGGGATCGCCAGCCCCCCTAGGAAGACCTCCATCTTGGCCTCCTTTCCCTTTTTCTGAGAGGAATACAGTTTTTTATAATAGTCCCTGAAGGCTTGTACTATTTTTGAGGTGCTTGATACTACCTCACCACTCTGCGATCTAATGGCGAGGACCGTGGATGGAGCTGCATTTGATTTTACTAGCATAGCCAGTGTCCTTCCCGTTCTCTCGCCCTCCACCATAGATTCCTGTCTCTGGAGTAGGCACCTAGTTTCTGCTTTCTGTATGACCACTAGTTTATATACTTGTTGTTTCTCTTGCCAAGTACTTTCCGTCTCCAGGGTTGGGTTTCTAATAAAATTATTTTCGGCCTCAAGAGCGTCCCTCAGAGAGCTCTCCTTCTCACTTCCAGCCTCTTTATTGAATTTAGACATCTGCTGTATTAGGACCCCTCTAAAAAAAGCCTTGAGGGCGTCCCATAGCACAGGGGGGGACACCGTTCCCTGATTAATCTCAACAAACTCCCTTAGGGTGGGGAGAATCCCATCCAATTTTTTAGTTACTTCAAACCAGTACGGGCTTATACTCCAGCCCTTCCGGGGTCTAGGCTCTCCAAGATTTAGTGTAGCTACCATAGGGGAATGGTCTGAGATGCCTCTTGGCCAATACATTATTTTTTCTAGCTTCTGGAGTGCCCTGTCATTTCCCAGGACTAGATCTATCCTTGAGAGCGTGGAGTATGACGCAGAGCAGCAGGTATATTGCAACACGCCTGGGTTCCGCACCCTCCATAAATCTACTAGCCCCACTTCCTCCAAAAATAGACTTATAAACTCCTGACTGAATCCCATGAGCATTTTCGTAGCGGGAATCTATCCAGCCCTTTATCTAAGACCTCATTAAAGTCCCCCACCACTACAATCGGTACCTCTTTTTTATCTAGCAGAAATTCGTTCAGTTTAAGCAGGACATCCAGATTAAAGGGCGGAGGAATGTATATATTTGCCACCACATACATGACACAATCAATGGAGCAGAGTAGAAAGATATATCTACCCAGCTCATCTATACTGACCTGTCTGCAGGAGAATTTCACCCCAGCTTTCACTAAGATACTCACCCCCCTACTAAAGGAGGAGTGGACCGCATGAAATTGGGGCTGAAATTTTTTCATCTGTAGCTGGTGAATGGTGTCCTTGGTTAGGTGGGTTTCCTGCAGACAGACCAGATCTACCCCACATCTCTCCATCATAGAGAACACTGCCAACCTTTTAAGTGGTATTCCCAGGCCCCTGGCGTTCCAGGATCCTATTTTCAGGGTCTTAGCTAACATCGGAAAACTGAAAAATATCCTTTACCCCAACAAGTGCTACCATATGTATCAAGTTTCTTTATAAAGTAAAATTTATGTACCCCTACACTCAATTAGTTTTTCCCCCCTTGTGTATGTTGTGCCAGTTCTATATGTATACATGATGTGAACTCTAAACCACGTGCTCATCTTAGCTATGTCAACCCTACTTTGCTACTTTGTGCTTGCATGTACATGTATTAAAAGCCAAAAACCTATAAGTGAAAGTCTGGATACCTCCAGATTAATTTCTAGTGATGTATATACTCGAGAATAGTATTTTACCCCCCCTAGCACCCCTCCCTCCCACCCTCCCACACCTTCCCTTCCCCCCTCCCACTCTCCCACCTCAACCCTCCCCCCCATCCCCCCTCCTCTTCCCCACCCAAGCCCAGCTGTCTAGGTGAACCCCCCAGGGGTTTACCATGACCGTTAACTCATCCACTACCACCACCCTTTTACACCAAGTCTTCCCACTCACCTCCCCCCATGCAGACAACTGTGTGCACCCATCCCCCCCACCCCCCAGTAAGCAAAGACCATTAGCAGATGGCAGGTAAGGGTGAAATATTAAGGAACACAAACCACAAAAGAGAAAGAAAAAGAAAAAGTAGGAATAAAACCCCTATACCTCCCCATACCCTATTGTATCACCCTATTAACACACCGGCCTATTTAATCTTCCCTATCCCTCTACGTGAGATTCGTAATTTTTTCTCTATTGTCTTCAAGCCACTTCTCAACCCCAGCAGGAGAGTTGAAAAACAGAGTTTCCCCCAGGGCCGTAACCCGCAGCCTTGCCGGGTAGAGAAGAGCGTATGGCAGCTTAAATTTTTGTAAGTTGCGTTTTGCCTGAGTATACTCCGCTCCACGCCTCTGCAGATCCGGTGAAAAGTCAGAGTAAAGCGAAATTTTTGCGCCTTTAAAGAGGACCTCCCCTGCCTCCCTGGTCTTCCGTAACAGAGACACTTTATCATTGTAGTTAGGAAATCTCAAGAGGAGGGGTCTCCGGCGGTGCCCTGAAGGGGATCCTGTGAGCTCTTACAATGGCAAACGAGGCCGAGAACGATTCTTTCCCAAATAGCTCCCCCAGCCACTTTTCTAGGAACTCAATCGGGTTGGCGCCCTCGCTTCTTTCAGGTAGTCTACCAGCCTCACGTTATCTCTTCTGCTCCTGTTCTCCATCTCGTCCAGTTTAGAGGCTTGCTTGGATATCTGTTCCTTCAGCCATTTTATTTTTTTAATTATTGGGGACACATTATCTTCTAGTCCACTGACTCTTTCTTCCAGGGCTGTTGTTCTCTCTGCCGTTTTCTGTAAATCTTGTCTGACCAGTAGCAGGTCTGCTTTAACTCCTTTCATCTGTTCACAGAGTTCTTTAAGCGAGCCGTTGCACGCCCCTACTGCCATGAATACATCCGTTAAGGTTGGCTCTTTATCCAGTGGCAGGTTCGGGTCACTTATTGACTCCATATTCACATTTATATTTTGTTCACTTGGCCCCGAACCTTTATTACTATGTATTTTAGAAGGCTGGGTGGCCGGCACAACCCCGGAGGGCTGTGAATAAGGCTGACCCTGGCTTTTCCTATCCGATGCCCCACCCTGCTGTGACTTCAGCTGTGCCCCCTTTTTTGGAGGGGTCAGAGCAGGGGCATGAGCAAATTGCTCCAATTTTGCTGCTGCTGATGCTGCTGCGGTATGTTGCGAGGTTTTCTCTTTAGAGGAGCGTAGGCTCTGCATCATTTACTCTTATATATATACTCTTATAGCAACTGATTAATTTCCGTCGGCATCCAAAAGGCCCAAAAGTGGCTAAGGGGAGGAAGAAGAAAGGGGAAACCTATACACCTATCCACTCGTTGTGCGGAGAGTGCACCAAAATGCTTTTTAAAAGGAATAGTGCCCAGAGCAAGGCAGCTCTCTCCACCCTTATGCACCCCAGCAGCCTTAACAGTCAGTGCTACTCCCCCACCAGACTCCACCATAGAACGCAAAGACTGCTCAAGTAGACACCAGCAGTATACAACGGCTGAGGTACACATACAGCATATCCCACCCCACCACCAAGCCTGCCGCCCCTACAGTTGCTGAAACAGTCCAGAACCCTTTGCTTTTGCTAGTTCGTGGGTAATAAATAGAAGGTAACCCCGCCTGAGGATGGGAGGATGGAGGGTTAATACACAACCCTGCTACTCCCAAACCCAGCCTAAACTCGGTGCAAAAAATGAGCGATATTTACTCTCAGTGTTATAACTTTTAGCTCCCGAGTATTGTACACCCAGCCAGTCAAACAGGGCACTACAACACCTAGGTATCCTGTGTTGTTTGTTTGTTGTTATTGCAGGAGTGTCACATTACCAGGTGTTGAGCCGATCCAAAAAGAAAAAGATATCAATAGTTCAATGTTTCTTTAAGCGGCCTCTGGCTTACATATTAATGTCAATAACTGTACATACATACTGTACTGCTCTAGAGGTCTTCAGCTCTCTGGCATCATGAGGATAAGAGCTATTTGCCGTTTGTCTCACACCAGAACATAGCAGAGTGTAAAGGGTGACGTCACGCACGGGGGTTTCCTCGGCGTTCACAACCTACCATGGAGTGAAGGAATCCAGCGGGGGGAGCGGTGAGACCAGGCAGGGGATCACCGATTACTCTTCCCACGCTCTATCATTGCATCGTCCGACCCGCAGTAAGCCTGCTTCTCCCGGCCAGCCGTCCGTTTATTCGTAGGGGAGCGGGGGTGAGATAGAGCACACAGCGTCCTCACTCACACTCACTCCATGCTGCAGCTCGGCACACACCCGCCCATCCGGTCACGCCCCCCTCCCCTCTCCACTAGATCTTAGTTAGGGGTATCAGAGTAAAGGGGGCTGAATACAAATGTACCCCACACTTTTCACATATTTATTTGTAAAAAAAAAAATTTGAAAACCATTTATCATTTTCCTTCCACTTTACAATTATGTGCCACTTTGTGTTGGTCTATCACATAAAATCCCAATAAAACACATTTACGTTTTTGGTTGTAACAAAATGTGGACAATTTCAAGGGTTATGAATACTTTTTCAAGGCACTGTATATTTGGAAAAAAAAAATATGCATTCGATCTCTGCAATGTATGCACTTCCCTGTGTTTTATCTCTTTAACCACTAGCCAACCAGCCGCTGTCGTTATGCAGCAGCAAGTTGGCTCTCCTGCGCAAATCGCCTTAGCTGTACAGCGTCTCGCGCAGGCGTGATAGCAGGCGAACGCTTACCGCCGGTGGCACGTGCTCATGCCCCCTGCACACTTCAGGAGCGTACCTGCAGGTTGGGCAGACTCGATGTCTGCCGGCGACCCGTGATCGCCTAGTACAGAGGCAGTACAGGGATCTACCATTATAAACAAGCAGATCCCCATTCTGACAGGGGACATGTCAGAGGTCTACTGTTCCCAGTGATCGGGAGCAGTGATCTCTGTCATGTCCCTGCCAGCCCATCCCCCCTACAGTTAGAACACACGTAACCCCTTGCTTGCCCCCTACTTTTTTTAGTTAGTTAGTTAGTTAGTTAGTCAGGTTGAAAAAAGACACAAGTCTATCCAGTTCAACCATAAAAAAAAAAATCGTACAATCCAATATACCCAATTCTATACCCACAGTTGATCCAGAGGAAGGCAAAAAAAACAGCAGAGTATGCTCCAATTTGCTACAGCAGGAGAAAAAATTCCTTCCTGATCCCCCAAGAGGCAATCAGATTTTCCCTGGATCAACTTTACCTATAAATGTTAGTACCTAGTTATATTATGAACATTTAGGAAAGTATCCAGGCCTTTCTTAAAGCAATCAACTGAGCTAGCCAGAACCACCTCTGGCGGGAGTCTATTCCACATTTTCACAGCTCTTACTGTGAAGAAACCTTTCCGTATTTGGAGATTAAATCTCTTTTCCTCTAGGCGTAAAGAGTGCCCACTTGTCCTCTGTGTTGATCGTAAAGTGAATAACTCAACACCAAGTTCACTATATGGACCCCTTATATATTTGAACATGTTGATCATATCCCCCCTTATTCTCCTCTTCTCAAGAGTGAATAAATTCAGTTCCTCTAATCTTTCCTCAAAGCTGATCTCCTCCATGCCTCTTATAAGTTTGGTTGCCCTTCTCTGCACTTTCTCCAGTTCCCCTAATATCCTTTTTGAGAACGGGTGCCCAAAACTGAACTGCATATTCCAGATGAGGTCTTACTAATGATTTGAACAGGGGCAAAATTATATCTCTCTCTCTGGAGTCCATACCTCTCTTAATACAAGAAAGGACTTTGCTTGCTTTGGAAACCGCAGCTTGGCATTGCATGCTATTATTGAGCTTATGATCTACCAAAACCCCCAGATCCTTCTCCACTACGGATTCCCCCAGTTGTACTCCCCCTAGTATGAATGATGCATGCATATTCTTAGCCCCCAAGTGCATAACTTTACATTTCTCAACATTAAACCTCATCTGCCACATAGACGCCCAATTAGACAGAGCATTGAGGTCAGCTTGTAAATTGGAGACATCCTGTAAGGACGTTATTCCACTGCATAGTTTGGTGTCATCTGCAAAGACAGAAATGTTACTTTTGATCCCAGACCCAATATCATTTATAAAGATATTAAAGAGTAAGGGTCCCAGCACTGAACCTTGAGTTACACCACTGATAACCCTAGACCATTCAGAGTAAGAATCATTAACCACTACTCTCTGAATTCTGTCTTATAGCCAGTTTTCTATCCATTTACAAACTGATATTTCCAAGCCTGTAGATTTTACTTTACACATGGGCCGTGTGTGCGGAACTGTATCGAACGCTTTTGCAAAATCCAAGTATACCATGTCCACAGCCACCCCTCTGTCCAAGGTTTTACTTACCTCTTCATAAAAAGAAATCAGGTTTTTCTGACAACTTCTGTCTTTCATGAATCCATGCTGTCTGTTGCTTAAAATGTTTTTTTCCAGCAAGAACTCGTCTATGTGGTCTTTTATTAAACGCTCCAGTATCTTCCCGACTATAGAAGTTAAACTAACAGGTCTCTAGTTACTTGGTAAAGACTTTGATCCCTTTTTAAATATAGGCACCACGTTTGCCCTGCGCCAATTCAGTGGTACTATTCCTGTCATTAATGAGTCCCTAAAAATTAGATACAATGGCTTTGAAATTACAGAGCTCAATTCTTTTAGGATCCGTGGGTGGATGCCATCAGGTCCAGGTGCTTTATCCACCTTTATTCTGTCTGAATATTTTTGGATATCATATCACTTTTGAGCCATTGTGGAACTTTTGGGGTGTCAATACCACCCCCATTATGGACATGAGCTCCCCCATGCTCTTTTGTATACACAGAGCTGAAGAAAGTACTGTATTTATCGGCATATAACATGCACAGGCGTATAACACGCACCTTAATTTTTTCAAAAGGGAAGTTTCATGAAAAAAACTTTAATTTTAAACAAAGAACTTTGAAGCAAAATAAAGGTCAGTGCCCATAAATGCAGCCTGATCAATGTCCATCTGCAGCCTCAAAATTGCCCATCGTTGTTGCTTTTTTTTTTTTTTTTTTTTTTAAGATTTTATTGAGTTTTTACAACATAACAAATGTATGAATAATAAGGTTACAGAATCAGGAATTCAGGGTTTTTCAACATAGCAAAAATACAGAGTAAATGTACAGTGTATACATTGAACTTCCGTTTATTGTACTCAGTCGATGATAGTGAATGTATGTGTTTCAAGGGGGGTATCAGCGACTGTGTAGGGAACTAAGTATTCGTGGGCAAGTGTCCCTTTGGGTTCGAAGTGTTCAAGGTGCATCTGTGGTTTTGTAAACCAGTGGGGCAATGCGTGTGTTGGAGAGACAAACTTAAACGGATCATCCCAACACCCGTTCACCCCCATTGGGAACTATCTGTGGGCAGGTGGGGGCCATCGAGATGCATTTAGTTGGTAGTTTAGGTGTGGTTCGTCTGTGGGCAGGCGTTAAAACGCCTCTATGTGCTAGATTAATGCGGAGATCTGGCCAGTCTTTGTTAGGATTTAGGTATGTCTTGTTATGATATTACCCCATATAGGATAGGTGATGGGGTTTGTAACCCAGGTAGTCCGTTGTTATATATCTGCCCACTGTTGGTGGGCGAGAAAAAGAAAAAAGGGGGGGAGGGGGAATGGGATAGGAGTGACAAATTATTTGTATCTCTTGGATGGAGTCTAACTAGTCTCCCTCCGGTGGAAATTCAAGTATTTGAGTGGGGAATGTCAGTGCCTGTGGAGTTTCTATAATGCAGCCAACAGGCCCAGGTGTTTTGAAATTTAGTGGGAGTTTCTTTTGCTTGGTGGATAAGTCTCTCCATGTCTGCCGTTTTCTCTACACGGCGGAGCCATTCAGAGACTGTATGTGGGTCTGTGTTTTTCCAATGCACCGGTATACATTGGGTGGCGTCATTAATCAGGTGTAGGATGAGGGATTTTTTGTACGTCTTCAGGGGAAGAGAGGTGTGGTGAAGCAAGTATTGTGCTGGGGTGAAGTCCGGATTGTATGTTGTGATTTGCGAGATCAAGTGATGAATTTCCTGTCAGAATGGTTGGATCATTGGACAGTCCCACCAAATATGAAGTAGTGATCTTTGAGCGGAGTTGCATCTCCAGCAGAGCGGGGAGACACTGGGTAAAAATCTGTGTATCTTATCGGGTGTC
Source organism: Aquarana catesbeiana (assembly GCF_042186555.1). Classification (NCBI taxonomy): domain Eukaryota; kingdom Metazoa; phylum Chordata; class Amphibia; order Anura; family Ranidae; genus Aquarana; species Aquarana catesbeiana. The sequence continues at coordinate 939,389,648 of NC_133324.1, forward strand.
CTTTACCATCTGGAGTATATTTTATATCTGTTTTCTTGCGCGGAAATGTTGATGGTCCCTTTGTGTACGTGTTCATATATGTTGTCCCACTCTTCTTTTGAGAAGTCGGTGGCTAGTTCTATCTCCCATTGTTGGTTTGTCTTGGCGTTTGGGTTGTTTTCAGAAAACAATAGTATGTACAGTGTTGATAATAGGTGTCTCTGGGGTTCCGTACTGGTGCAAATGTGTTCAAAGGGGGTTAGATCTCTATGCCAATGTGCTATAGATGAGGTGTGTTGGAGAAAATGTCTGATTTGAAGATATTTAAAAAAGGGTAAATTAAGATCTGGGAGGGTAGAACGTAACGCCGAGTAAGCGAGGAGTTCCTCGTTATGAAAGAATTGGTGGGCTCTGATTTGTGGATTATTAGTGGAGTCTGGCGTATTATGTCCTATGAGGCCCGGTAGGAAGTCAGGATTTTGTGTTAGAGGGGTCAAGGGCCCAGGGGATGGAGTTATATTGAGTGATTTGCATGCTAAGTTAAAGTTAAGCAGTGTGGGACCTATTAGTGGGTGGGCGGAATATTCTTTTGGTACAGATGTTTTGGTTATCCAGGGAAGGTGTGATATTGGTATGTGGGCAAAGGCGTTTTCAATCTGGATCAAAGCTTTGTTGTGAGCGTGTACATGCCAATCGACAATTCTGGTGAGTTGGGATGCCCAGTAATACTTGTGAATATCCAGGAGGCCTATTCCACCTATCCGTTTGGGCATGGTCAATTTGTTCCAGCTCAATCTGGATGTGGTCGAGGACCACAGGAAGGTTCTACACATTCTTCTGTACAATGCAAAAAATGAGGAGGGGAGCTTGATGGGGATCGCTTGCAGGAGATAGAGGATTCTGGGAAGGACATTCATCTTTAAGATGGCGGTTCTGCCAAACCACGAAAAGTGACCCTTGTGCCAATTGCGTAGGTCTCCTTGGATTTTCTGCATGGCTGGTAAGAAGTTTGTGGCCTATAATTCAGATAGTTTGGTGGGAATCTTAGTGCCCAAGTATGTTATTGCATGCGGTTCCCAACTGAAAGGGAAGTTGTGTTGGCATTGGGCCACAGTCTTGGTCGGGAGCGTAATATTCAGGGCTTTAGATTTGCCAAATTAGATCTGTAGGTTGGAAAGTTGTTTGAATAGGTCAAAGTCTTTAAGGAGATTGGGAATGGTGGTTATGGGGTCTGAAAGGAATAGTAGGATGTCGTCCGCATAATCAGCGAGTTTGTATTGTGTATGTTTGATGTCAATCCCTTTAATGTTGGGGTTCTCTCTCAATCTGCGGAGGAAGGGTTCCATGGTCAAGACAAAGATGAGGGGAGAAAGAGGACATCCCTGGCGTGTACCGTTGTTAATGGAGAAGGCGTTCGACAGTCGGCTGTTAACCCTGATTCTGGCGGTAGGGGATGAATATAAGGCAAGGATCATTTGAAGCAAGCGAGAGGGAAGTCCCTATGCCGATAACGATGCTGTCATATAGTCCCAGGCCATTCTGTCGAACGCCTTCTCCGCACCCAGGGATAGAAAAAATCCTGGGGATGAGGTTGTTGTCAGCCAATGATGAATGTTTATGACTTTTGTGGTATTATCCCTGGCCTCTCTGCCCGGGACAAAGCCAACTTGGTCAACTGATATCAGTCTGGGGAGCAAGGGAAGAAGTCGGTTTGTCAGAATTTTGGCGTACAGTTTTACGTCTACGTTGAGTAGGGAAATGGGGCGATAATTAGAAACCAGAGTGGCGTCTTTTCCTTGTTTAGGGATAAGAGTTATGTGGGCCTCAAGAATATCTTTGTTGGCGAGGGGGGAGGAGGTTAGGTTGTTAAATGCCTTGACAAAGTGGGGAATGAGAGTTGTAGAGAATGACTTATAGTAGTTTGCTGTTAGTCCATCTGGGCCCAGGCTTTTGCCCGTCTTTAGTTGTTTCAACGCAGTCAGGGTTTCATCAATTGAAACTGGAAGGTCTAAATCCAGAGCTTCTTCCATCGTGATAGGGGATGGACTATATTTAGATAAAAAGTCAGTGATGGTCTTGTTACAGTCGGGGGGGGGGGGGTCGGTCACGTTCGATTTGGGAAGATTATACAATTTGGAAAAGTATTGGACAAACTGGTCTGTGATGTCATCCGAAGAAGATAGAGTATGTCCTGAAGGAGTTTTAATAGTGTGGATAGTAGTTGCTGCTTTTTTAGTTTAAAGAGCTCTTGCCAGTAATTTACCCGCCTTATTGCCAAATTCGTAAAATATTTTTTGTGTAAGAGCGTATTTGCGTTTTAGTGTTTTCTGTAGTTCTTCTAATGCCCCGTACACACGGTCGGATTTTCCGATGGAGCGTGTTGTCGGAAATTCCGACCGTGTGTGGGCTCCATCGGACATTTTCCATCGGATTTTCCGACACACAAAGTTGGAGAGCAGGAGATAAAATTTTCCGACAACAAAATCCATTGTCGGAAATTCCGATCGTGTGTACACAAATCCGACGGACAAAGTGCCACGCATGCTCAGAATAAATAAAGAGATAAAAGCTATTGGCCACTGCCCCGTTTATAGTCCCGATGTACGTGTTTTACATCACCGCGTTCAGAATGATCGGATTTTCCGACAACTTTGTGTGACCGTGTGTATGCAAGACAAGTTTGAGCCAACATCCGTCGGAAAAAATCCTATGATTTTGTTGTCGGAATGTCCAAACAAAGTCTGACCGTGTGTACGCCCTATAAAAGTTCTTCCCTTGCTTTTAAAAGATCTGCATGGCATTTGGTGGCTAGCGTGAGTTTGTGTGCACGTTCAAGGGAGTGTATGCGAGCAGATAATTTTTCGATGTGGGCTTTCCTGAGTTTGTGCCTTTTCGCTGTCATGGATATAAGTTCGCCTCTGATCACACTTTTGTGAGCAGCCCATATGATAGGGGGAGAGGTGCCATCTGTGGTATTCTCAGCGAAGTATTGGGATAGGTGTTTGGAAATGTTATTCGTGTTTTCCATGTCCATTAGAAGGGAGTCGTCAAGTCGCCAGATATTGGATTTTGTGCGTGTCAAAGGGAATGTCAAAGTCATCGTGATGGGGTGGTGGTCTGAAAGTAGCATTGGTTCGATTGTGGCTTCTGTAAGGTAAGTCAGGTCATTTTGAGAGAGAGAGAAGAGGTCAATCCTGGAATATTTGTTATGCGGAGGGGAGAAGAAAGTGAAGTCTTTTTCATTGGGGTGTAACGTGCGCCAGGTATCGTGAAGGGTCAATGTGGTGAATTGGGTTTTGATCGCACGAAGGGCCCTGTATGTCATACATGAAGTCCCATTGGATGTGTCTTGAGATGGTATCAGGGGAGCGTTAAAATCCCCACCCACAATAAGAGTGCCCGATTGGAATGTTGTGAGTTCCTGTAGGGTCTTACGAAAGAAAGATACTTGTTGCGAGTTTGGGGCATAAAGATTGGCAATGGTGATTGGCCTGTTATGTAGTTTTCCTTTGAGGAAAAGAAAACGACCTTTACTGTCTCTGAGCGTATCCGTGATCTGGAGAGGGCAGTTTTTTGAGATCAAGATGGAGACGCCTTTGGATTTTGCGTCTTCATAAGCAGCGTGATATACGGTAGGGAAGTTGTAGTGTAGTTTAGGGATATTGTCGGATCTGAAGTGGGTCTCTTGTATAAGGGCGATGTGTACTTTGGTTCTGTGTAGCGTGTAGAGTAATTGCGATCTTTTCTCAGGGACATTAAGTCCGCGGATATTCACAGAGCATAATTTAAGTTGTAAGGGGGTAGATATTTGGTGTTGATTCATGATTGGAGGGTAAGCTTCGTCCGTCAAGGTGGAAGGGGTAGGGGTGGGTTGGTAGAAGTGTCAGGAATGGAGATGGGGTTTGGAATAACGCAGCGATGAAAATTAAACTATTGTTTTTTTAGGGGGGTACCGAAGAGGGGAGGGGATCTTGTCCCACCTCCTCGAATAGGTGTGGATATCGGGGTGATACAGAGCGTACGTGGTGTAGGTATACCAGCCGGGGCACCTACACCATAATACGCCACTGCTTGGGGGTTGGCGATGACCACACTTCAAAGAGTGTGCAAAAATTATACGAGATAACCCGTCGCCACAGGATATCGGGTTAAGAGGGGAGGAGGCGATTCTCGTAAGAATAGATTGCATCATGAAAAAATGAATGTATAACCGTAGGGGTGTTTGGGGGGGTTGCATATTAGATACACCACCCCATAATAGTAGTTGTGAGTTAATCAGGAGTGATTCATCGTTAGTTTCACCGAATAACAGGTCCCTGTGATGAATTCCCCACTGTAAATACAGTGAGGCATCCATGACAGAGGATATAAAGATGAATAGTAAACAGTTCTGAGATCTGCTACCCATACAATAGATCTCAACATTTAACCTGGAAAAATAACTGGCTGTTATAGCGAGTATATAAAACAATAACAGAAAAAATAGTAGCACTGCTAGTCGTACCTCATGTCTGTGGTCAAACGTCTGAAAAAAAAAAAAAAAAAAAACACATTGTTTTCTCTGTCTCTTTCTTCGTCCCCTTTGTTGTGATAAGACAGTCTGGACACTGACGTCTTGTGATTTAGTAGCAGAGTGTGTGATTCATGTGTTCGGTACAACCTGGAAGCAGAAGGGTGCAGCGATTCAAGGATGAGGAGTAGTAGTGTCGGATGTCACGGAGCTGAAGTCCGTATAATGGAGGGGAGTCACAGTTTCCATCAGCGGTGAGAGATAGCTGCCACTAAGTCATGCGTGTCCATTTGACTTGATAGGGCTGCTGCTTTGTGGAACGCAGGGTAACGAAAGCGCGAGGTCCTGGCAGTCATGACATCAGCGTTAGGTGTTCTTGCAGGAGTTGATGTGAAGTGTCTTCCGACTCCAGCCAGGCTGCGGTATGATTTCGCTAAGAATTATGGGTGTTGTAGTTAAAGCCAGTGTACAGTAGATTAGCATTCAGCAGAGGCTCAGCATAGTATTTCTTTGTGGGCATGAGCGTGTGCAGAGTCAGAATTGAGTAGTGCAGACGAACTGATAACTAAAACTGTCATTAAATGATAGAAAGTGGAGCAACGAATTAAACTTTAAAAACTGATAAACTGGGTATTATATACGTGAGGCACGGATAGTGAACTAGGCAGAATTATTGTGTGCCAATAGTATCCATGTGAGGAGAGATACCTGGCCGTGAGTTAGCAGTCTCTCCGAGCCCTCCTGGGATTAGGTGGAGTGTTGGGACTAAAAACCCTCGGAGAGTTACGTGATGGCATGTGATGTCTGGGTCCTGAGGGAGACCGTCTCCTGCGATATCTGGTAGCTTGGTCATCCATAGGTTCCTCCTGTTGCTTGTCTGGTCTACCGATGGTGTTGCGGAAGTTGACACACCAATTAGGAACCTCCACAAGCGGGATGCCTATGGTGTCTCAGAAATTGGGTAGGTCCTTCGGGACCTTTAGCATTGCTGTACGGCCTTGTGCAGTAGCGGAGAGGCAGAAAGGAAACTTCCATTTGTAATGGATTCCCTTACTGCGCAATGTGTCCAGCAGGGGTCTCAGATCTCGGCGGTGCTGCAGAGTGATAGCTGACAGGTCTTGAAAAATTTGGATGTCATAAGTCTCGTAAGTGAGATGTGCACTGCTCCTGGCTTGTCTTAGGATGTTCTCCTTAAGCTTGTAGTCCACCAAGCAGCATACAATATCTGTGGGGGGATCCGACTCTCTGCCCCTAGGTCTCAAGGCTCGGTGAATAAGTTCCATTTCTATCGCTGTATGAGGTGGTCTGTTCAGTAAATTGTTAAAGAGTTTGGTGACTGCGGGTGGAATCTGGTCTCCTTCAACGGATTCCGGTATCCCTCTGATCCGCAGGTTGTGACGTCTCCCCCTATTGTCAAGGTTTTCCATATGGTGATTTAGATCTCTGAGTAGGAGAGTGTGTGAGTCTATTTTCTTCGTAGTCCGACAAAGGACCGTGTCCTGTCTCTCTGTCGCCCTCTCTAAAGACTGCACTCTGTCCGCAAGTGTGTGTATGTCAAGACGGAGCTCTGAAATGGCCGCCGAGAGGGTATCCTTAATATCAGCGGCAATGGTCCGCAGATCTTGGATGCTCAGCTGATGTTGTTGGGGGGTTTCCATCCCGAAAGTATTTGCCGTGAGTGGCAGAGTCAGAGCGGGAGCTGTGCCTGTCGGTGAAGGTCCGGACAGCGGAGGTGACAGCTCCAGAGAGTGTTCCTGTGGGGTTCTGTGGCGGGAGGATGCCATGTTACCTCTTGAGGTTCGTAATATCTCCGGCATGTTTTGATTTATGCTCCCTGTATGCCCACGAGGGGAGCGGGATCTGGAGGTCGATGAGTGTCTGGATGCTGTCCCCATGTTCTGAGAGCAAATTGGGAAGAGAATACCTCCGTTAGCTTATGGATATATCCTGTGGCGATGGGAGCTCAGGGTTTAAGCAGCCATCTTCGAGCTAGGTAAAGCCACGCCCCCCATCAATGGAGCTTGATCAATGCCCATCTGCAGCTTCACAATTGCCCATTAATGCAGCTTGATCAATGCTGATCCACAGCCTCACAATTGCCCATCAATGCAGCTTGATCAATGCCCATTTGCAGCCTCACCATTACCCATCAATGCATCTTAATCAATGCCCATCTGTAGCCTCACAATTGCCCATCAATGCAGCTTGATCAATGCCCATTAGCAGCCTCACAATTGCCCATCAATGCAGCTTGATTAATGCCCATCTCAGGAAGGGGGGCGGGATGAGCGCCATCAGATTACATACAGGGAGTATCTCCTGTTTACTCAGCGGCCTCTTTAATACAAAGTCCCGCCTCCTGGACCAGATTCTATGATAGACAGAACAGTGGTCCAATTCCGGCCCAGGAGACGGGACTTCCTATTACAGAGGCCGCTGAGTAAACAGGAGAGTCTCACTGTATGTAATCTGACGGCGCTCGTCCCGCCCCCCCTCCCCGTTCTCTTTGAGGCAGCCCAAATTGCAGTATCGGCGTATAACACGCACACACTATTTGCAACCGATTTGCAGGGTGAAAAAGTGAGTATTATATGCCAATAAATACAATATTTAATAAATTAGCCTTCTCCTTGTCCCCAGTCACCCACTCTAGATTATTTTGTAAAGGGCCTACATGCTCAGACCTGACCTTTTTACTATTAATATATTTGAAGAATTTTTTGGGGTTTGTCCTACTATCTTTTGCAATCTGTCGTTCATTTTGAATTTTTGCATCCTTGATTTCCTTTTTACATATTCTGTTCAATTCTTTGTAGCATTTAAATGACACTAGTGTTCCTTCATTTTTGTATTTTTTAAAAGCTCTTTTCTTATTGTTTATAGCTTTTTTAACTTTGACCGTAAGCCACATAGGTTTTATTTTTATCCTTTTAAACTTATTACCCATGGGAATATACTTTGCAATGAGGTCCCAAACAGTCTTTTTGAAGAATTCCCATTTCTGTTCTGTGTTTATCGATGCCAATATTCCCTCCCAGTCTAAATCCTGGAGAGCAGCCCTCATCCTTGGAACATTTGCTCTCTTGAAGTTAGGTGTTTTTATCTTTCCCATATGTATCTCTTGTTTACAGCTAACATCAAATGAAATCATGTTATGATCACTGCTACCTAGGCATTCCTTTATCTGAACATTAGTAATAAACTCTGCATGGTTTGAGATTACCAGGTCCAACAGAGCTTCATACCTAGTTGGGGCCTCAATAAACTGGACCATAAAATTGTCCTGTACTAGGTTTATAAATTTTTGCCCTTTAACTGTCCCAGCAGTGCCATTAATCCAGTCAATTTGTGGGTAGTTAAAATCCCCCATTATTATCACCAACCCAGCCCTTGCAGCCCTTTCCATCTGTGCAAGGAGCTGAGTCTCCACCTCCTCGTTAACATTGGGTGGTCTATAACAAACTCCAATTATGAACTTTGAACTACGCACATCTATATGCAGTTCCACCCATAATGCTTCAGACTCTTCACACTCTCCATCAATCAGGTCCTCTTTCACACTTGCTTTGAGATCACTTCACACATAGAGACAGACCCCGCCTCCTTTCCTTTTTACCCTGTCTCTCTGAAAGAGTGCATAGCCAGGAATATTAATAGTCCAGTCCTGTGAGGATTGAAGCCAAGTTTCAGCAATACCTATTACATCATAGCTCTCCTCATGCACCAGAGCTTCCAACTCACCTATTTTGCTTGGCAGACTTCTGGCATTGGTGAACAAACACTTTAATGCATTATTACATTTTGCTCTGGTGTTTTTCATATCATTTTTAGTAGTACAAATGGCACTATAGTTTCCAATGGTTGTTTGCAACATGGGAACTTTCTTGTCACCTGCCATAACCCTCCCCCCATCTATCCCCATTCCACCCTCCATTAATGTCTGACCCCTAACTGACCTGTCTTTCCGATGTAATTCTAGTTCACCCTCCCCCCTCAATCCTAGTTTAAATACTCCTCCAGCCTTCTCATAAACCTCTCCCCCAGCACAGCAGACCCCCTTCCATTCAAGTGCAAACTGTATTTAGCATATAGGTTGCACCCCAATGAGAAGTCAGCCCAGTGCTCTAGAAACCCAAATCCCTTCTCCCTACACCAGGTCTTTAGCCTTGCATTCAGCTCTCTAATCACCCCCTGCCTTTCCTGTGTTGCTCATGGCACAGGCAATATTTCAGAGAACATCACCTTGGAGCACCTTCCCTTTAACTTGCAGCCTAGTTCTTTAAATTGATTCTTAAGGAGCCTCCACTTTCCATGTATACTGTCATAGGTTCCAACGTGGACCAAGACAGCTGGGTCATGCTGAGCCCCTCCCAGTAATTTATCCACCCGGTCCACCACATGCCAGCCAAACCTTAGCACCAGGGAGACAGCAAACCATTCGTTTGAGGCGATCCTGACAAATTATCAGTCCTTCTGATTATAGAATCCCTTATTACCACCAACTGTCTAGGCCTACCTGCACTCCCCTCACCACCTCTACTAGATGGTCTGCTCTCCTGGCTGTTAGGGGTAGCAGTGACATCTAGGGCTGCCACCTCTGTGTTTGCCACCTCCACATCTTCACCCAACTTGGCAAATTTGTTTTGATGCACAAACACAGGACTGGCCTTCCTATTCTGCGAGCCCCTTCCACTCCCTCTAACTACATTTACCCATCTTCCTATCTGATAATCCTGACTTGCCCCTCCGCCCTCCACATCAACCCTACTGACCACTGCTCAGCGAGCAAAGGACCCCCTTCAAGGTTGTCCTTTCTGCCCAGTGTTGCAACTTGCTCTTCCAGATCTCTAATGCGAGCTTCCAGAAGGGCAACCTGCTCACATCTGTCACAGCGGTATCCATCCTGGAGCTGTTGCACCAATTTTGAATACATGTGGCACACTGTGCACTGAGCAAAACCTTCAACCCTGCTAGCACTCATTTCCCAGTTACAATACAATTACTTAAGGGAAGTTTAAGATGTTACTTACAGATTAGAAGACTCCTGTTTTAACTCCTGTTTTCAACTTGTTATTAACTCTCCACTTTAGTTCAAAATTCCACTTGTGTTCACAAAATCCACATGCAAGCCACCATCAGCTGGGAGCAAGCTACTGTTAACCCCTTCCCTGCCAGTGTCATTTTTACATTGATCAGTGCATTTTAATAGCACTGATCAATGTAATAAAGTCACTGGTCCCAAAAAGTGTCATTTGGGGTCAGATTTGTCCACCGCAATGTCGCAGTCCCACTAAAAATGGCAGATCGCCACCATTACCAGTAAAAACAATTAAAAAAAAGTCCCTAAATCTATCCCAAGTTTTGAGCAAACCAATCAATACACGCCTATTGCCATTTTTTTTACCAAAAATACGTAGAAGAATATATATTGGCCTAAACTGATGAATAAATGTCTTTTTTTATATATATTTTTTGGGGGATATGTATTATAGCAAAAAGAAAAAAAATGTTGCTCTTTCTTTGTTTATAGCGCAAAAAAAAAAAAACGGCAGAGGTGATCAAATACCACCAAAAGAAAGCTCTAATTGTGGTAAAAAAGGACACCAATTTTGTTTGGGTACAGCATAGCACAACCGTGCAATTGTCAGTTAAAGCGACGCAGTGCCGTATCGCAAAAAATGGCCTGGTCATTAAGGGGGCAAATCCTTCCAGGACTGAAGTTGTTAAAGCGGAGTTCCACACAAAACTGGAACTTCCACTTTAAGGACTCATAACCCCCTGACATGCCACATTTGGCATGTCATTATTCTTTAGGGGGGGGTGGAGTGGGTATCTAGTTTTGGCAGGTACCCAGCTCCCACTTACGCCTAGGCGATTCGAGCGGAAATTCTCCTCTCCCCCTCCCTCCCTGCAATCTTCCAGGACACGTCACAGGTCCCAGAAAATTGGCCGGCCATTGAGAAGGTGCAGTGCGCACCCGGCTGTGAAGCTACAAGCTGTCACAGCCAGGTGCCCACACTTGTGATGCCGGCGCCGGAGAGAACCAAGGGAGAGAACCAAGGGTTGGGGCGGCCGCATTGCTGGACCGTGGGAGAGGTGACAGTGTGTTTATTAAAAGTCAGCAGCCACACTTTTTGTAGCTGCTGACTTTTAATAAACACAAAACTGAGTGGAACTCCGCTTTAAAGAACCTGCAAGTACAGAAAGAATTCCAAGTATGGATATTTTTACATACAGTAGTTAGGACCAGGTCAGTTTAGACCAATGTAATATTGCATATATCATACCTGGTTGGTCACTGTGGAAGCTGGAAATAACTGTAGTAGACACCACTAATCCAAAAATCTCCACTAGCTTCTAGGTCCCATACTGAGCAGCTGCCCTGCAACTTACTGAATACAGAGTTCACCTGCTCAGCAAAGGTGTCATTCAGAAATTGTATGGATGAGACAGAGATCGTGATGTTGCTGCCCCACCGCTCAACCTCACTCAGTCAGAGAACACATTGCATTCATTGAGAAGATGCAAAGCTATCTTCGAATGGTGCCTGTCCTGAGTGGGAGACCTCCTGCACAGGGCCATCTTTAATATTGATTGGACCCTGGGCAAAATTTTTCTTGCCCCCCTCCATGCAGTTTCCCTCTCCACCTGCTCTGAGACATACAATAAATAGCAGCTAGACTCAAAATCTGTTTACTGAATCAGATCAGGCAGCGATTGTGTTTGGTTGCCAGAGGTTACAGTGTATCATTACCACTCACTGATTAGTTGCTAGAGGTTACAGCTCATGGTTTCTGCTGGTTGATTCGTTGCTAGAGATTACTGTACATCAATACTGCTCACTAATTGGTTACTAGAGGTTACTGCACATCACTACTGCTTACTGATTGGTTGCTAGAGGTTACAGCACATCATCTCCTCACTGCCTGCACACCATGGACTGGGGAGGTGAAGGATCCATTAATAGACAGAAAAATCCTAGGGATCCTAGGACTCCTGGGATCAGTGGCAGTGCTGGGGGGAGGGGAGGGTGTGATCAATGGCAATGCTGATTTTTTTTACCGACTACCAATATAAAGAGGAATTTCAACACTGGCCACCAAAGTAATAGGGGTTTACACTGACCACTAATCTAATAGAAGCATTCACAGTAACCACCATTCCAAGGAGGGATTTACACTGACCACCAATGTAAGGGGAACATTTACACTGGCCACTACTGTGAATGAAAGGATTCTACACCAAGCACCAATGTAATGAGAGGATTTACACTGACCACCAATGTAACTGAAACATTTAGCCTGTGTTCACATTTGTGTGTGTTGGGAACGCATGCAGAATTGCTTTCCTGACACCACAGAATCGCGCTGCCCTTTAGCAGATACACAGCAGTGCCATCAATTGTTAATTACACCCTCCCGCATCTGCTGACATGTGTCTTGGCAACATGTTATTTTGAAAAAGGGTTTGGGACTTTCTTCCACATTTGTAGTACATAGAGCAGCCCATTGAAATTAATGGGCTGCCCTATACGTGACCTACATCTTTATCCACCCTGTTAGTACACCTTTGCATCCTAAAACCCCTGTTAACCTCTGCACCCCAAAACTCTCCAATCCCCCTCCCCTTTAACTCTACCTGCCTCCTCTGCTCATCTTTGCACCCACCTTCCTTACCTCCATACATCCCCTCTTTGCTCACCTGTGCACACCAAATGTAATTCCTTCTCTGCCTACCTCTGCAAACCCCACACTTCCCCCCTACACTAATATGCTTACCTTTGCAGAACAGGCTGATGGTAGGCTTGATGACCACAGTTGTAGGCAGGACTTTCAAGCATCCCCTTTACCTCCCCAGTGGGCATTCAGTATAGGTGATGTGGATATGACCTTGGGGGGGGGGGCATGATATACATATGAATACTGCCTCTATTTACATATGAATGCAGCCACTATTTACATATGAATTCCGGTATTTACATGTAAACACAGGGTCTGCAGGTGAGTCATCTGTACACAACAATAAGGCAGAGCTGGGCAGCATTAGTAACAGAACTTCACACTGAGATATCAGTACACAGCACGGGACTAAAACCTCAAGGGATGAAGGAATTTAAACTGGGATAGTTGGCACGTATGAGGCAGCTGCTTTTCACCCCATAACAATGACAGAGCCAAGGGCAGCTGTCCCTTTTGCCTTGCCTTAACCACTTCAGCATTTGGCTGCCTAAAGACCAGAGGACTTTTTCCAATTTGGCACTGCGTCGCTTTAACTGCTAATTGCGCGGTCATGCAATGCTGTACCCAAACGAAATTTGCGTCCTTTTCTTCCTACAAATAGAGCTTTCTTTTGATGGTATTTGATCACCTCTGTCGTTTTTATTTTTTGTGCTATAAACGGAAAAAGACCGAAAATTTTGAAAAAAAATGATATTTTCTAATTTTTGTTATAAAAAAAATCCAATAAACTCAATTTTAGTCCTACATTTAGGCCAAAATGTATTCGGCCATATGTCTTTGGTAAAAATAATGTCAATAAGCTTATATTTATTGGTTTGCGCAAAAGTTATAGCGTCTACAAACTAGGGTACATTTTCTGGAATTTACACAGCTTATTTTATGACTGCCTATGTAATTTCTTGAGGTGCTAAAAAGGCAGGGCAGTACAACCCCCCCAAATGACCCCATTTTGGAAAGTAGACACCCCAATAAAATTGCTGAGAGGTATGTTGAGCTCATTTAAATTTTTTTTTTTGTCCCAAGTGATTGAATAATGACAAAAAAAAAAAAATTACAAAAAGTTGTCACTAAATGATATATTGTACTCAGGAGAAGCAACAGAATTTATGTTGGGGTGCAATTTCACATATTCCCATGGCATGTTTGAGCAATATATCATTTAGTGACAACTTTGTGCAAAAAAAAAAAAAATTGTCTTTTTCCCGCAACTTGTGTCACAATATAAAATATTCCATGGACACGACATGCCTCCCAGCAAATAGCTTGGGGTGTCTACTTTCCAAAATGGGGTGATTTGGGGTATTTTGAACTGTTCTGGCATTTTATGCAGAACATTTAGAAGCTTATGTCACACATCACCCACTCTTCTAACCACTTGAAGACAAAGCCCTTTCTGACACTTTTTGTTTGCATGAAAAAAATATTTTTTTTTTGCAAGAAAATTACTTTGAACCCCCAAACATTATATATTTTTTTTAAAGCAAATGCCCTACAGATTAAAATGGTGGGTGTTTCATTTTTTTTTCACACAGTATTTGCGCAGCGATTTTTCAAACGCATTTTTTGGGGAAAAAACACACTTTTTTAATTTTTAATGCACTAAAACACACTATATTGCCCAAATGTTTGATGAAATAAAAAAGATGATCTTAGGCCGAGTACATGGATACCAAACATAACATGCTTTAAAATTGCGCACAAACGTGCAGTGGAAACAAAATATATATTTGTAAAAGCCTTTAAAAGCCTTTACAGGTTACCACTTTAGATTTACAGAGGAGGTCTACTGCTAAAATTACTGCCCTCGATCTGACCTTCGCGGTGATACCTCACATGCATGGTGCAATTGCTGTTTACATTTGACGCCAAACCAATGCTCGCGTTCGCCTTAGCGCGAGAGCAGGGGGGGACAGGGGTGCTTTTCTTTTTTTTCTTTTTTTTTTTCTTTATTATTTTTTTGCTTTTTTATCTTAATTTTAAACTGTTCCTTTCATTTATTTTTTTTTTTAATCATTTTTATTGTTATCTCAGGGAATGTAAATATCCCCTATGATAGCAATAGGTAGTGACAGGTACTCTTTTTTGAAAAAATTGGGGTCTATTAGACCCTAGATCTCTCCTCTGCCCTCAAAGCATCTGACCACACCAAGATCGTTGTGATAAAATGCTTTCCCAATTTCCCAATGGCGCTGTTTACATCCGGCAAAATCTAAGTCATGAAATGCTCGTAGCTTCCGGTTTCATAGGCCATAGAGATGTTTGGAGCCATTCCGGTCTCTGATCAGCTCTATGGTCAGCTGGCTGAATCACCGGATGCATTTTCAGGTTCCCTGTTGGGACAGGAGAACCAGAGAAAAACATGGAAGACTGTGGGGGGGGGATTTCCTCCCACTGCTTGTAAAAGCAGTCTAGAGGCTAATTAGCACTAGGATTGCTTTTACATGAAAGCCGACCGCTGGCTGAAAAGAATGATACCAAGATGATACCTAAACCTGCAGGCATCATTCTGGTATAACCACTCAAAGTCCAGCAACATACCAGTACCTTGCTGGTCCTTGTTGGGCATATATTGTAAACTTTTTTTTTCATGCAGCCTGTGGGCTGAACGAAAAAAAAGATATTGATCGGTGGGTATGCCCACCATTAGAATACCTCCCCTCATCCACCCACTACTAATGATGGGCATACATGCACCGTATATATATGCCGAAGCATGGGGGCATCCTCCCGCAAAAGACAGGAGCAAATCGCTCCCTCACCCACTGCTGCCCCCACGCTTCGGCATATATGCTGAAGTATGTAACTGTGGTAGTGAAATCACCTCCAACAGCGCTGGAGTCACGGCTTTATGTATCGTGGGAGCAAACGCTGTTGCTGTCAAGATAAATAAATCCGCGCTGCAACTGAATGGCGTACCTGCTAAGCAAATGATGGTTAACAAAAAAACAAAGTAACATTACAGTATAATACTTACCATACCTGCAAAGCAAATGCAAAAAAAAACATAGTAAAAAATAAAACATTTAACGCAACCTGTGCCTACCTAAAATATATATATATACCGAAGCATGGGGGCATCCACCCACTGCTGCCCCCACGCTTCGGCATATATGCTGAAGTATGTAACTGTGGTGGTGAAATCACCTCCGACAGCGCTGGAGTCACGGCTTTATGTATCGCGGGAGCAAACGATGTTGCCGTCAAGATAAATAAATCTGCTCTGCAGCTGAATGGCGTACCTGAAAACAAAAAAGTGGTTAACAATAAAAAAACAAAGTATAAAAAAATTGCATACCTATTAGGAAACATGATAAAAACATAACAATAAAACATTGCAGTATAGAATACAATAAAAAAAGAGCAGAACAATAGAGAGAGAATAGAGAGAGAACAATAAAACAACAACTATTTTTTTTTTATTTTATATATTTTTTGTGTTTTTTTCGGGTCTCTCAAAATGCGATGGCATCTTGGGAGACCCTGTTAAAGTGTGTCCTAGTCTGTGCAGTGCTGTACTCTACGCTAATACTCAACTAGTGTATGGTAGCGTTCAAAACATTCACCAATGCAAAGACCAGGATTGTCAGGACAGAAGGGACAATAATACTGGGTGTCACGCCTAAATCCGTGCTTGCTGCAGACACAACATCTTTTTTGGGGGGCTCGTTGGGTAGGGGTACTCGGGAGGACATATTGAAAATGCCTCTCACGCAGCCGGCTTACTGCATTTGGTTGGGGATGGTGAGGTGGAGCACCGTCTGGATACAGAAGGGCTCTGACAATCTCTTCCTGGAATTTAAGGAAGGATCCAGTCTGTCCTGAAGCTCTGTATAGCACATAAGCATTCAGCAAAGCCAATTGAAATAAATAAACAGACACCTTTTTATACCAGCGTCTGGCCTTACGGGCAACTAGGTACGGCGCCAACAACTGGTCGTTGAGGTCCACCCCTCCCATATTTTGGTTATATTCGTGGACACAGAGGGGTTTCTCCACAACACCAGTCGCCGTAGTAATTTGGACCCTCATGTCTGCATGAAGGGAGGTAAGAACGAAAACATTATTATTGTCCCTCCACTTCATAGCGAGCAAATTATTACACTGCAAGCAGGCTCTCTCCCCCAGCCTAAAACGGGAATCTACAAGCCGCTGGGGAAAGCCCCGGCAATTAGGTCGCACGGTGCCACATGCTCCAATCTGATGATCAAAAAGGTGGCTAAAAAGTGGCACGCTCGTGTAATAATTGTCCACGTACAAGTGGTACCCCTTTCCGAATAAGGGTGACACCAAGTCCCACACTATCTTGCCAGCGCTTCCTATGTAGTCGGGGCAGTTTGTCGGCTCTACGTGACTATCTTTGCCCTCGTAAACCATAAAACTGCATGTATAGCCTGTGGCCCTGTCACAGAGCTTATACATCTTGACCCCGTATCTGGCACGCTTGCTGGGAAGGTACTGTTTGAATGACAAGCGGCCAGAAAATTTAATCAGGGACTCATCAACGCAGACAACTTGATGGGAAATAAACAAGTCTGCAAAACGTTGGTTGAAGTGGTTTACGAGGGGCCGAATTTTGTAGAGCCGATCGTATCCAGGGTCTCGACGACGACGATAGAGTTCATTGTTGTTGAAGTGCATGAACCGCAAAATCTGCTCGTATCGTGCCCTGGTCATGGAGGCCGAGAACACGGGCATATGGTAAATTGGGTCAGTGGTCCAATATGACCGCAACTTACTCTTTTTATTTATGCCCATGTTGAGGGAAAGGCCCAGAAAGAGCTTAAATTCGGAAACCGTAATTGGTCTCCAATCTCTGGCAAGGGAGGACTGGGGAATAGTGGCGATGTGTTGACCAGCGTACAAATTGCTTTGGTCCACAATAGATCTATAGAGATCTTCAGTGAAAAACTGCAAATAAAAATCCAGTGGCGTAAAATCAATTGTTTCCACCTGAATTCCGGGTTGGCCAGTGAATGGGGGAAGTATGGGTGCTGCAGAAGTGGTGGGTTCCCAATTCGGATTGGCGAATGCAGCTGGAAGGGCACTATGGGCACGACGGGCCTGTGTTCGTCTTCTTGGTGGCAGCGGGACACTACTTGTGCTTGCCACCTCGCCAGCTTGAACTGCACTTATGGGACTCGCCATGTCACCACGTGATACTGCAGTGCTGGATATACGACCAGGGTGTACTAGGCCGTTGGTGCTTGCCAGTTCACCAGAAGGAACAGCGGCACTAGTACTTCTCTGCTCCATACGAGAGCCCTGCAGTTCTTGCACTTCAAGGACAGAAGAAGATTGGGGTCTGGTACGCCTGACATTAGCAGGGACCACAACTCCATCGTCAGAGCTATCTGTCATGGAGCCGATGTCCTCTACAGGATCGTATTCTGAGCCTGAATCTAATAGATGAGTGACTTCCTCTTCACTATCTGTCATGATCAGAAACGTGTAGGCCTCTTCACTAGTGTACCTTCGATTTGCCATTTTGGGCTCTAAATTTAGGGGTACACTAGTGAGACTCACAGGCAAAAAAGCTCCTGACTGTTAGCGACTGTATCAAAACGCTACCAAAAAACTGTTAGCGATCACAGGGATCAGGCCTGACTCTGCGAACGCTGCAGTTATGTGTGCTTAGTGTTTTGTAAGTGACAGTTATCGATCGATACTGCACTTGGGTGGGCTGGGCTGGGCTGGGCCGAGGGGCAAAACGCAGGTGCTAGCAGGTATCTGGGCTGATCCTGCTAACACTGCGTTTTTGGGGACCCTAAACTGCTGGGGATGCTACTATAGATCTGATCGGATCAGATATCGATCCGTTCAGAAACTATAGCACTAAGGGAGGTGTATGCTGCGTGCGTGGGTGTGCGCTAACCTGATGCTGCCTGGGGCGATGCAGACCTTATCTGATCCTAAAAACGTAACTTATATCACCGCCGGGAAATTAGGGGGTTAAACCTTTATAAGGTAATAAACGACGGGTGCCCTAAAAACTATAATAAACTATAAAAAACAAACTAACTAACCAGCGTCACCCATAACACTTATACGGTGATCGCTGGTGAAAGGGTTAACTAGGGGGCAATCAGGGGGTTAAAACCTTTAGTAGGTAGTATATGGGGGTCCCTGTCGCTATAAAACACTGACAGCGAACCTATATACTTACCTCCCTAACTAGCGTCACCTGTGTCACTAATACAGCGATCAGAAAAAGGATCGCTTAGCGACATGGGGGGGTGATCAAGGAGTTAACCTTTATTAGGGGGGTTAGGGGGGTACCCTGGACCTAAAGGGGGGTACCCTAGACCTAAAGGGGGCTAACCCTAACTGCCCTAACACTTATAACTGTCACAAACTGACACCAATGCAAAAAAAAACTGTCATTGGTGTCACTGTGACAGGGGGTACAGGGGGGTGATCGGGGGGTGACTGGGGGGTGACTGGGGGGTGAAAAGTGTGCCTGCATGTTCTACTGAAAGTGTAGTGTTGGTGCACTTACTTGATGTCTTCTCTCCTCGGCGTCGGAACGAAAAGACCTGCTCGAGGAGGGATGACATCACTTCCTCTCCCTTTGTTTACATTACAGAGGGAGAGGAAGGATTTTCATTCGCCGGGAGCGATCGGGAGGGGGTGACCACGGATGGATGGCCTTGCCCTCACCTCTCATCGCCCGCGAACTAAAGCCGACCGCCTCTGGCACCGGGGGGGGGTCCAACCGGACCACCCGCCCGCGGGAAGGCAATCACGTACCAGGTACGTGATTTTGCCTGCCCGTGCCATTCTGCTGATGTATATCAGCGTGAGGCGGTTGTCAAGTGGTTAAAGACGACCCTGCTCCTGCAGCAGGGCAGCTGCTCAGCACAGGACCCAGAATCTAATGGAGATCACTGGAGTGGAGGTGTCTAGACAGTATGCAGAACAAAAATGTTTTTTGTTTTGTTTTGGTTCGTTATTTACAAAAACGTCTTTAGTTAAATGTGTTAGACTTTTCTGAATTTGATGGAATTGAACTCAATTTGACCAAATTTGGAAAATTCAAATTGATTAAAAATCCATTCAAATTGCATTCAAGTTCGAATCTTATTCCATTCAAATTCCATTGGAAATCAAATTTATTCTATTTGAAATTAGATTTTTGGAATATGGTTACTGTATATCCTTTCTATTCCATTATATTCTAATGTTGTTTTCTATTCTATTCTTTTTTTTTCCATTCTATTCTTTACTTCTTATTTGAATTCAAATTTATTCTATTTGAAATTCAAAATTTGGAAAATGGTTATGTTGTTATATTTATTCTATTCTATTTTATTCCTTTTTAGTCTATTCTCCACTTTTTTATTCTATTATTTTTTTTCCTATCTACTCTTTTCTATTTTATACTATTCTATTCTTTTCTATTCAAATTCAAATTTATTCTATTTGAAATTCGACATTTCAAAAAATGGTTCATATTATCGGAAATGGTTCTATTCTATTCTATTCTATTGTTTTTTTAATTTTATTCAATTCTTTTATTTTTTATTCTATTATTTTCTATTCTATTCTTTTCTATTCTATTCAAATTTGAATTCACTCTATTCAAAATTAGTTTTTTTGAAGAGACTATTCTATTATTTTCTATTCTATTATTTTCTAATCTATTCAAACTTGAATTTATTCTATTCAAAGATCGTTTTTCGGAGGAACGTTATATTGTTTCTATTTTATTCTGTTCTATTCTTTTTTTCTATTCTAATCTATTTTTTTGTCTTCTATTCTTTATTCTCAAATGTATTCTATTTGAAATTCAAATTTCAGAAGATGGTTATCTTCTTTCTATTTTATTATTTTTATTTTATTTATTTTTTATTCTATTCTATTCCATTGTATTATTTTATTTTCTCTTCTATCCCTTTCTTTTCTTTATTTCTTTTGTTTAATTGAATTCAAATCAATTTGAATTTTCCAAATTTGATGAAATTGAACTCAATTGCATTCAAGTTCAAATCAAATTCCATTAAAATTCCATTGGAAATCAAATTTATTTTATTTGAAATTCGATGTTTGGAAGATGGTTACTGTGTATAATTTCTATTCCATTAAATTCTATTGTTTTTTTCTATTCTATTCCTTTATTTTCTATTCTATTCTTTTCTTCTTATTCAAATTCACATTTATTCTATTCAAAATTCAAAATTTGGAAACCTGTTATATTGTTATATTTATTCTATTCTATTTTATTCCTTTTTATTCTATTCTACTCTTTTATATCCTATTATTTTATTTTCCTATCTATTATTTTCTATTTTATTCTATTCTTTTCTATTCTATTCAAATTCAAATTTATTCTATTTAAAAATTTAATTTTGGAAAATGGTTCAAATTTTGGGAAATGGTTCTATTCTATTCAATTCTATTCTATTGTTTTTTTTTTTTTAATTCTATTCAATTCCTTTATTTTACATAGTTACATAGTTCTATTATTTCCTATTCTATTATTTTCTATTCTATTCAAATTTTAATTCATTCTATTCATTTTTTGGAGGATTGTTATTGTTTCCATTTTTTCTATTCTTTTTTTTTCTATTCTAATCTATTTTTTTTCTATTCTATTCTTTTCTCTCAAATGTCTTCTATTTGAAATTCAAATTTCAGAAGATGCTTATATTTCTTCTATTTGATTATTTTTTTTATTTAATTTTTTACTGTATTCTATTCCTTTCTATTTTATTATATTCTGTTATTTTATATTATATCCCTTTCTTTTCTTTTATTTTCGATTCTGTTCTTTTTTATATTCTATTCTTTCACTTTTTATTATTTTTTTCTATTCTATCATATTAGTTTCTTTTCTATTCCTTTATTTGGTATGCTATTTTATTCTCTTTGGTAATTTGAATTTGAATTTGATTCTAAAACTATTCAAATTCAATTAAAAAACAATTCAAATTCAAATTTGGTCCGAAATCTTGTTTCATTATTTGGGATTCATTTAAATTCACTTCTATTTTAATTCAGAAATTCGGATACATCCAAAATCCAAATAACAAAAAATATGTCCGAAATTTAAATTTGGAACAAAACAAACCACACATGTCTAGAGGTGACTACTACCATGATTTCCAGCTTCCAATGGGATCCCACAGGTATGGTCTATGCATAGTTATGTAGAAGACCCCTTGTCTTAAACAGGGACTACCAGCAAATTTAGCTGCACTAGGTTGTAGTTAACCTGCCTGATTTGTAGTCTTTGTGATCCTTTGGGTTTTTTTCTTAAGTCTGGTGTTGCTGTGGTTCCTCCCTTTTGTCAGTAAGTGGCAATGTTACCTTTAGCATTAGTATGATGAACTACAGTAAATCTAGGTTATGAATATGCATATTAAAAATAAAAAAGTGTGGCGCTAGTGAGTGGTGGGACTCCTGTTGCTAAACAGGTGGAAATAGTTGTTGGAGAGGAGTGAAAACACTTTCAGTGTCAGTTAGTGAAGTGAAAGCTAGTTATTATGTAAAGCATCAAAAGGAAATAAAATGAAAATGAAAACTTGTATAAGTATAGTAGTGGGATACTCAGTGATAACCTGTAGGTTAAATAGGAGAAAATCAAGCACTTGACACCTTATTCCAGAGGAAAAAAAACAAAGCAAATATAAATCAATGCAAGATATCTCAATAAGTGGTTTAACACAACTAATATTCAATGGAAATGGGGGCCAAGATGGAGGACATCGAAATCCCTAAGAGAGGACAGACATAGGTGGAAACTCAAAAGTCTCTCAAATGACAAGATGGGACAATCCCATTCAGTCCCACAAACAACAGGGTGTCAACCGTCTTCTCCAGAGGTAATTAAAGGTTATTTAAGAGGGGTCCTGATAAATACGCTGAATCTTGACTCATGTGGATGATTCCCACCAGGAGAAAGGAAAAGCAAAAGGATGCCCTTACCAGATCAGGTGGACTCACAGGCCGTGGCGGTGAGTCAAACGAGCATATACCGTCAGACGGTGTAAGGTGAAGGCTTGTGGGAAGACTCGTGGAACATCTTGTCAGCAGTCCTCAACTGAAGAACCAACTTGGAGATCGAGGTCCCCAAGGTGCGGTTTCGGTCGCCAGATGACCGTTTGCTCAGAGGTCCATCATATGTGCAAATAAGCAAGAAAGAGAGAGAAACCTCCACATAGTGTAAATCCTTAATTTGCAAAAAAAGCATAAGAGCACTTTATTTGAGAAGTGTACTCCAAAAAGAATTTTTACAAACGGGGGGCAGTAAAAACTCGGCTCAATATAAAAAAACGGCATAAAAGAAGGTATAAAAACAGCGCAGTGGATAGTGGTGGGGTATAATCATAAGGACCCGACGCGTTTCGCCTCCAAAGGCTTCTGCTGGGGTATGAGTAAGCCCCCCACACAACTGCGCTTTATATAGTAAAACATAAATGGAATGTAACAGCTGATCGGCGCTGTTACACGGGACGACTTCCGGGTTCGGCAGCGTCATCCATGACACAGTGGTCACATGATGTTTTGTGGCCAATCATATCCACGGGGAGATGGTAATGAACCAAGCCTCACTCCTGATCCCCAATAGGCAGAGCGTCAGTCCCATTCGTTCTAATAGTCATGTGATGATCACATGATGTGGCAGTGACGATGGGACGCTCTGAATCTGTGTGTCAGAGGGAACAGGAAACAGAGGCCAAACAAATTAGGGCGTGGAACGCAAACACAGCGGCGATCCACGCTGCAGATGTCTAATTCTAATGTAATAGTGCGGTCCCGGTCCCGGAAGTCCTCCCAACACAACACCATATACAAATATAGACATATGTGAATGGTACACATTATATGTATATTCACTAAACATTCTTGATGTATAGACCCGCAAAATGCACGGGCGATATGTGAAAAATTATGAAAAGCCTAAAAAATTGGAACCTATAAAGATGAAAGAAAGCAAACAACAGAGATTCATAAAAGGATCTATGAAAGGAGTGACATATATATTTAGTACTAAAAGCACGTGTGGTGTGGTTAGATTAGAGTATTACTAAATGTAATTCAATAGAATTGAGGTATTATTAAATGGAGTCAAGAGTTAGAAAGTTACAGAAACGCAATGTTCTGTATATGAATGATAACTATTAGGAATGTCCATTCAGCTCTGCAAAAGTGGGTGCTCATTAGGAACCCTGCAGGAAATTGAGGTACATAGCATGAGAAAAAAAATATATTGCTCAAAATAAGGTAACGAAAGTCCAGCGACATAAATGGATCTAAATGGTCTAGGGAGGTGTTATGTAGACCCTAGGTATATAATGTCAGAGGAGAGGTGGGGTATCAACGCCTAGGACTGGTTTATGAAGGCGTTGATATCCCACTCCACATTTAGTCCGTGTGGCACATAACATTTCATGAGGTGTATCCAAAAAGTCTCAAGTTTGGAGACACCCCTTGTATTTGGTTCCCCCCTCCAATGTGGAACGAATCTATCAATAATTTGGAACTTCGTTCCAGATGGATTTTGGTTGTGATGGTACAGATAGTGTTTGGGAACACTATGATTGGTGCGTCCTTTTAGTATGGCTGTGATATGTTCATTCACTCGTATAGAGAAATTGCGTATAGTTCTTCCTATGTATTGCTTACCACAAGGGCAGGTGATAAGGTAAACTATAAACTTTGTGGTGCATGTCGCAAATTGTTTCATTCTGAATTCCCTCCCAGTGGTGGATGACATGAAAGTTTCAATTTTACGGGATTTGCATACATTGAGCTTGCATACTGTACATTTCCTACAAGGGTAAAAACCCTTTAGGTCATGGAAAAAGGATGGCTTTACATAATATGATGCTTTACATAATAACTAGCTTTCACTTCACTAACTGACACTGAAAGTGTTTTCACTCCTCTCCAACAACTATTTCCACCTGTTTAGCAACAGGAGTCCCACCACTCACTAGCGCCACACTTTTTTATTTTTAATTTTCATGTGCAACGGTCATATTGCTGTGTCGGCTGCTTTATTCACATCTAGGAGTTGGCGCAATTTCTACACCTTTCTTTTATACGTTTTTTTTGACAGTATTTTTTGCAGCCTCTCCACACACTTTTTATAACCCATCCATTATGGATGTGTTTGACTATCGGACTAGTCGCACCTTTAACACTGAAGGAGTTTTCACAGCTCTTAACACTGACACAGAGATAGGCGGCCTGTTTCTCAGGCTTAAAAACCTGATGGTCTCCGAACTACATTTAGAATGGGACATTGCCTTCCTTGAGCAGTATACCAAGGAACGCATGGTCCCAAGAGGCCTAAGGTGGACAATCCACCCACAACAAGGGGACCTCGATATTGAATCTTGGTACCACTATTTTAATGAAGCAGGAATATCCCTATTGGGGTTCCTTATAGACAGAAAACGTACGAGAAGAACCTTCATAGATAAAGAAATTAAAGAAATTAGAGATAAACTCCTCCCACACAAATCCACTATAGAGTATACCAGCCTCTCTACTAATCTTAAAAATCACCTAGAAAAGGAAGAACGTGAACAAAAAACTAAAAAACAGAAGAAATATAACAGAGACCTTAGTGACTACAAAAATAGCAATGTCTTTAGCTGGCAATCTATTAGCCAAGCCAAGGACTTATCTACCAGCACAAGCCACCCCATGGAGACGGAAAAACTGGATGATTCTAGGGTTGTACACACCCCCCCAGTACTTCCCCCTCCCTCCACTGGCAACAATAGACGTCCCCTCCATCCCCCCCTGCCCCTGCGACCCTCTACAATGGTCCCCCTTCCAACTCTGGGAATAGAGGACGTACCAACAGGGGAAAGGGTAGGGGTAACAGAGACCGGTCTGTCCACTATGAGGACTATAGACAGGACTACTCCCCCCGAAGACGCGATACGAGTCGGAATGAATATCAATACTACCAACCATACCCGCAAAGAACCCCGATAAATACAAGGAATAGATTTTCACCACTTAGAGATGAACGACCTAACGATTATCAAAACTCCCAGTATCGTTATGATCACGGAGACAGAGATTACCCTGACAGGTCTCCTTTCAACTATAACCAAGCCAAACCACAACCTTTATACCCGGGGGGTTTTCACAGAGAACAGGAATACCCCACACGAAACCCAGAACAAAACGCGGCACCCGAGGGGGGAGGCGTACCAATAAAGAGAAAAAGGGTTTAAAAGACTACGGCATTTTCAATCTCAGCAAAGCTGACTTCTCTCCAGCGGAGCTTAACGTTTTAAACAAAGGATTGAAATTTGCCCCCCCTAAAACACTAAGTAAATTCTCTACATTCATAGATGTGCACAAGTTTGTGCGCAAACTCAATGTGCAAAGATATATTGCGTCCAATCCAAGTAGGCCTTCACACCTCCTCACTAATTCTCAGTCAGTTCACTCAGGGTTAGCTAACCCATCTCTTTTTAACCCCCCAGCACCCATAGCTCCATCCATCAAGGTATTCCGTGATCTAGTATTGGAGGACCTAGAGGGACTCCCAAAGAAAAAATACTATTTTGATCCCAATATCAAATTAGGTCTAAGGTCTCTTTGCGAACGCAAAGACCTTGTCATCCGCCCGGCGGATAAGGGCGGAGGTATTGTCGTCCTTGACAGTAAAGATTACCAAGCAGAGATGACAAGAATTCTAAGTGATACAGAAACCTATTTGCCCCTCGGATCCAACCCCACTACAAGCTTTAAAAGAAGACTAGTAGACCTGATCGATACTGGCTTCCAGCTTGGCATACTAGACAAAAAAGAAAAAAATTTCCTGGTCCCGGTAGCTCCACGCATCCCTATAATGTACTACCTGCCTAAGGTACACAAAAATGTCACTCAATCTCCTGGCCGTCCAATTATCAGCGGAATTAACTCCGTTACCTCCCGTATAGGAAAGTACATTGACCACTACTTGCAATCCATAGTAAAAACAATACCATCTTTTCTGAAGGATACTCGAGATACCATCAACAAATTGCAACAGGTTACTTACACCAATGACCTTATATTAGTAACTGCAGACGTTACTTCCCTATACACTATCATTCCCCACGAACTAGGTATAGGAGCGGTTGAACTCTTTCTATCGAGAGAAAAAAACATCCCCATGACCCAAAAGAGGTTTATTGTGGATTTACTTCATTTTGCTACCAAGTCAAATTACTTTTGGTATGACAACCACTATTACCTACAGACGAAGGGGGTAGCCATGGGGGCCAAATTTGCCCCCAGTCTGGCTAACATCTTTATGGCCAAGTGGGAGGAGGATGTCGTCGGAGTTCTGAAACCTTCCCAGCTGGCCTTTTGGGCCAGATACATCGACGACATCCTCCTCCTATGGAGAGGTTCCATGGACTCCCTCAACCATTTTATGACAACCTTAAATGAGAATGAGGTGGGCATCCACTTGTCATATGAAGCCAGCTCGTCTGTTATACATTTCCTCGATTTGGAAATCACAGCTGCCAATGGTCAATTGGAGACGAAAACCTTTTTTAAGGCCACTAACCGCAACGGGTACATCCCAACCGACAGCTGTCACCATACAGCATGGCTGAAATCAGTACCTCGAAGCCAACTGATGAGAATCAGACGCAATTGTTCCCTCTTGCCGGACTTCTATAGACAAGCGGAAACCATTAAATCTAGATTCCAAGAAAAGGGTTATGATGGGGGACTAATCGACCAGGAAATACAGAAAATAGCACACATTGATCGCTCATTACTTCTAGTGGAACAACCAAAAAAGCCCTTGGATGCTAAACACAGATGGGCCTTTCTTACCAACTACTCTATCCAACATAAGCAGATAAAGAGTATCATCTCCAGACATTGGAAAATTTTGAAAAATTACCGAATACTAGGCCCATTACTTCCTGATCAGGCTGGAGTAATCTATAAAGGGGCACCATCAGTAGGTAGTAGAATTGCACCAGGGGTGGTTAATCCTCCGAAGACGCCATCCTTTTTCCATGACCTAAAGGGTTTTTACCCTTGTAGGAAATGTACAGTATGCAAGCTCAATGTATGCAAATCCCGTAAAATTGAAACTTTCATGTCATCCACCACTGGGAGGGAATTCAGAATGAAACAATTTGCGACATGCACCACAAAGTTTATAGTTTACCTTATCACCTGCCCTTGTGGTAAGCAATACATAGGAAGAACTATACGCAATTTCTCTATACGAGTGAATGAACATATCACAGCCATACTAAAAGGACGCACCAATCATAGTGTTCCCAAACACTATCTGTACCATCACAACCAAAATCCATCTGGAACGAAGTTCCAAATTATTGATAGATTCGTTCCACATTGGAGGGGGGAACCAAATACAAGGGGTGTCTCCAAACTTGAGACTTTTTGGATACACCTCATGAAATGTTATGTGCCACACGGACTAAATGTGGAGTGGGATATCAACGCCTTCATAAACCAGTCCTAGGCGTTGATACCCCACCCCTCCTCTGACATTATATACCTAGGGTCTACATAACACCTCCCTAGACCATTTAGATCCATTTATGTCGCTGGACTTTCGTTACCTTATTTTGAGCAATATATTTTTTTTCTCATGCTATGTACCTCAATTTCCTGCAGGGTTCCTAATGAGCACCCACTTTTGCAGAGCTGAATGGACATTCCTAATAGTTATCATTCATATACAGAACATTGCGTTTCTGTAACTTTCTAACTCTTGACTCCATTTAATAATACCTCAATTCTATTGAATTACATTTAGTAATACTCTAATCTAACCACACCACACGTGCTTTTAGTACTAAATATATATGTCACTCCTTTCATAGATCCTTTTATGAATCTCTGTTGTTTGCTTTCTTTCATCTTTATAGGTTCCAATTTTTTAGGCTTTTCATAATTTTTCACATATCGCCCGTGCATTTTGCGGGTCTATACATCAAGAATGTTTAGTGAATATACATATAATGTGTACCATTCACATATGTCTATATTTGTATATGGTGTTGTGTTGGGAGGACTTCCGGGACCGGGACCGCACTATTACATTAGAATTAGACATCTGCAGCGTGGATCGCCGCTGTGTTTGCGTTCCACGCCCTAATTTGTTTGGCCTCTGTTTCCTGTTCCCTCTGACACACAGATTCAGAGCGTCCCATCGTCACTGCCACATCATGTGATCATCACATGACTATTAGAACGAATGGGACTGACGCTCTGCCTATTGGGGATCAGGAGTGAGGCTTGGTTCATTACCATCTCCCCGTGGATATGATTGGCCACAAAACATCATGTGACCGCTGTGTCATGGATGACGCTGCCGAACCCGGAAGTCGTCCCGTGTAACAGCGCCGATCAGCTGTTACATTCCATTTATGTTTTACTATATAAAGCGCAGTTGTGTGGGGGGCTTACTCATACCCCAGCAGAAGCCTTTGGAGGCGAAACGCGTCGGGTCCTTATGATTATACCCCACCACTATCCACTGCGCTGTTTTTATACCTTCTTTTATGCCGTTTTTTTTATATTGAGCCGAGTTTTTACTGCCCCCCGTTTGTAAAAATTCTTTTTGGAGTACACTTCTCAAATAAAGTGCTCTTATGCTTTTTTTGCAAATTAAGGATTTACACTATGTGGAGGTTTCTCTCTCTTTCTTGCTTATTTGCACATATGATGGACCTCTGAGCAAACGGTCATCTGGCGACCGAAACCGCACCTTGGGGACCTCGATCTCCAAGTTGGTTCTTCAGTTGAGGACTGCTGACAAGATGTTCCACGAGTCTTCCCACAAGCCTTCACCTTACACCGTCTGACGGTATATGCTCGTTTGACTCACCGCCACGGCCTGTGAGTCCACCTGATCTGGTAAGGGCATCCTTTTGCTTTTCCTTTCTCCTGGTGGGAATCATCCACATGAGTCAAGATTCAGCGTATTTATCAGGACCCCTCTTAAATAACCTTTAATTACCTCTGGAGAAGACGGTTGACACCCTGTTGTTTGTGGGACTGAATGGGATTGTCCCATCTTGTCATTTGAGAGACTTTTGAGTTTCCACCTATGTCTGTCCTCTCTTAGGGATTTCGATGTCCTCCATCTTGGCCCCCATTTCCATTGAATATTAGTTGTGTTAAACCACTTATTGAGATATCTTGCATTGATTTATATTTGCTTTGTTTTTTTTCCTCTGGAATAAGGTGTCAAGTGCTTGATTTTCTCCTATTTAACCTACAGGTTATCACTGAGTATCCCACTACTATACTTATACAAGTTTTCATTTTCATTTTATTTCCTTTTGATGCTTTACATAATAACTAGCTTTCACTTCACTAACTGACACTGAAAGTGTTTTCACTCCTCTCCAACAACTATTTCCACCTGTTTAGCAACAGGAGTCCCACCACTCACTAGCGCCACACTTTTTTATTTTTAATTTTCATGTGCAACGGTCATATTGCTTTGTCGGCTGCTTTATTCACATCTAGGAGTTGGCGCAATTTCTACACCTTTCTTTTATATGAATATGCATACTTCTCTCTACCAATCAGTAGGAGTTTCATGGTCAGTGACGCATGCTGGGAAAGTGTATATATATACAGTATATGGAGGTCAAGTGATCAGGGTCCTCCCATCCAGACCTTGGTCTGGTGTGGATGTGTGAGAAACAGTTGCATTGGGTAGGCCTAAAGCCTAAGGCCTGGCCATCTGCTCTAGGCTCTGCAAGAGAGAGCCTGTTTGTTGACTGGAGGCATGAGGAAAGGGATGGAGTTCTGAGATGTAGTACCAAAGGTTACTTTTCCATGAGCTGGGGGCTGTGTAGAGCCTGGAAAAGTGTCAAGACAGACTCATCTAAAGAATCTATACATGGTGCTGTGGTTTTTTTGGTTGCTATAGGAGACAGCTGTTGCTATGTAGGTACAGAACATTGAATGCACCCCCAAGGCCCTTGTTCTGTATTGCTGTCTACCTGTCTGTATCTGTCTTTGGAGTCTTCTGGTCTGTTTGCCTATTGTCCTAGGGTGTCCTGTGCCCTAATACTCTCTCCTTACGTGTTGCCATAGTGAGCAAAAAACTCACTTTTGTTCAGTCTAAAAGTGACCGGCACCTATTTTCTGCAACCGTCCATGCACGCAATGCCTAAGAACCAGCACCCTGAGATGAAATGTCAGCTAGAGTTGTGGGGAGAGTGCCCCACAATGCACTGCATGCTGCATAGTGCATTCTAATCTCTGATGCCCAATCGGGGCACAGTGAATAGCTAGTTGTTAGGAGTGGGCTGCCGAATCCTTAACAACGGATAAGTCATCAGCTGTCAACGGGCCTCCTCGCTGACAGCTGAATGGAACAAAAAAACATTGCCGGCAATTGAAAAAAGTGAAAAACTGTGTGGGTGTCCCTCCCAATCCATATCAGGCCCTTCGGGTCTGGTATGGATTTTAAGGGGAACCCCACGCCAAAATTAAAAAAAAAGGCATGGGGTCTCCCGAAAATCTATACCAGACCCTTAGCATGCAGCCTGGCAGTCCAGGAAAGGGGGGATGAGCAAAACCTCCACCTCCTGAACCATACCAGACCACATGTCCTCAACATGAGGGGGTGCTTTGGGGCAGGGGGGCTCTACCCCCAAAGCACCTTGCCCCCATATTGATGGGGACAAGGGCCTCTTCCCCAAAATCCTTGCCAGTGGTTGTGGGAGTGTGCGGGCAAGGGTCTTATCGGAATCTGGAGGCCCCTTTAATGATGGTGGCCCCAGATCCTGGCCCCCCACCAGGGGGAATGAGTATGGGGGTAAAAAAATGAAAAAAAAAATAATAAAAAAACAACATTCCCTGATCTAGATCCATCGCCACCGCATTGCCGGACCCAAAAAAGTTAAAAAAAAGTTCCGACCATGAGGATGGCTAACCCCGAATGCCTGCTCCACCATTTGACAGTTCCTAAATAAGTAAGGGGCGGGGCCACCTGGTGATTTAACAGGATGACCCCGCCCCTTGTGACTTCACTGCCCTTGCATGGCCCCACCCCTTTAAACCTATTTAAGAACTGTCAAGCGGTGGAGCAGGTATCCAGCGGTCAGCTGTCCTTGCGGTGGAACTTTTTTATTTCCTTGTTCACACATTAAATACATATATTAAATAAAATCCCAGTCTTTATCATTTTCTGCCCACGTTTCATACCAAACTTCCTGTGCATTTTTTCCCATTTTTATTTTCCACATATCTATAGAGCATCAACATCCTTTTTAGTATTTTACCACTTGTCATGAGCGGTCACTACATGTAGGAGTCTAACTATATACAGAAGAAAATGCTTTTGGCATCTTGCTATCTAATGCCGCGTACACACGACCGGTCTTTCCATCTGACCGAAGTCTGGCGGTTTTCCGGCAGAGTTCAGACGGACTTCTGCTGAAATGGACTTGCCTACACACGATCACACCAAAGCCCGTTTGTTTAGAACGTGATGACGTACAAAGGGACTAGAAAGAGGAAGTTCAATAGCCAGTAGCCAATAGCTGCCCTTGCGTCGTTCTTGGTTCGTCGGACTAGCATACAGACAGGCGGTTTTCCCGATAGGAACTGAGTCCGTCGGAAAGATTTGAAACTTGTTCTATTTCTAGGTCCGTCGCAATTTTCGAAAAAAAAGGTCCGATGAAGCCCACACACGATCGGAATGTCTGACGAAATGGTTCCGTCCGACCTTTTCTGCCGGAAAGTCCACTCGTGTGTACACAGCATAACTGATCAGCAGACTTGCAAGGAAAGCAGTGCATACAGACAAGTCAAACAGTCCTATTTTTATGCTACTTTGTAGCTATAGAACAAAGAAACAAGTAAAAACTCAAAACGTATGCAATCTATCCAGTCATGTACTGGCCATCGGGACTACCGAGAATTTCCCGGTGGGCCAATGGCTCAGTAGACCGATTTCAGTGACAGCCTGTCAAAGTAATGGCTGTGCGGCTTTCGCAGCCATTAATTTGAGCACCGCTGTACTGCCTATAAGACAGACATCACTAAATGGTGGACCGTGGTCTGGCCCCAGTAGGCATTCTGCCCGAACCACATCCCTCGCCAAGTAGTTTCCTGTGTGTCCTCTCCCCATCGCCGACTCGCTCGCCTGCCTGCCTCTGCCGATGCCACTATGGCAGGTTTGTCTCTTCTGTAATATTGCTGCACTGACCCCTCCCTGCCTGTCTTAGTCACACAAAACATGAAGCGTGGCCGCTCTGGACAAAGGGCGGGACTTTTTAAGTTAAGAAATGTTTTTTTTTTTCCACAGTATTGCTTTTTGTCTATAGCTGTGCTGGCTGCTAGTTTGTGTATTTTTTCACAGCGCAGTATATATTTCCCAATTTTAAGACGTGGGGGATTGGTTGCTAGGCAGCAGGGCGGACCCAGCAATCAATCATCCACCTTTAACGTGAAAAGTCCTGCCCTTTGTCCAAAGCGGCCGTGCTTCATGTTTTGTGTGAACAAGATAGGGCTCTGTGGGGGGGGGGGGCAGTGCTGTGCTGTTATGTTATGAAAAGGACTTGGGGTTTGATATCGAGAGAGGACTGTGATGGTGGTCAGTCTGTGATGGGGGTCTGTGATTGGGGGGGTCAGTCTGTGATAGGAGTCTGTGATTGGGGGTGTCAGTCTGTGATGGGGTCAGTCTGTGATGGGGAGTCTGTCTATGATGGGGGTCAGTCTGTGATGGGGTCTGTGATTGGGGGTGTCAGTCTGTGATGGTGGGGTCAGTCTGTAAATTAGGGGGTCAGTCTGTGATGGAGGTCTGGGATTGGGGGTGTCAGACTGTGATAGGGTCAGTCTGTGATGGGGAGTCTGCCTATGATGGGGGGTCAGTCTGTTATGAGGGTCTGTGATTGGGGGTCAGTTTGTGATGGGGGTCTGTGATTGGTGGGGTCAGTCTGTAAATTGGGGGGTCAGTCTGTGATGGGGGTCTGTGATTTTTGGGGGTCAGTCTGTTATGGGGGGTCTGTGATGGGGATCTGTGATGGGTCAGGTCAGTCTGTGATGGGGGGTCTGTAATGGGGGATCAGTCTGTGATGGGTCAGTCTGTAATGGGGGTCTGTGATTTGGGGGTCAGTCTGTGATGGTGGGGGTCTGTGATGGGGGGTCTGTGATGGGTCAGGTCAGTCTGTGATGGTGTGGGTCTGTGATGGGGGTCAGTCTGTGATGGGTCAGTCTGTAATGGGGGTCAGTCTGTAATGGGGGGTCTGTGATTTGGGGGGGTCAGTCTGTGATGGTGGGGGTCTGTGATTTGGGGGTCTGTGATGGGTCAGGTCAGTCTGTGATGGGGGTCTGTGATGGGTCAAGTCAGTCTGTGATCGGGGTCTGTGATCGGGGTCTGTGATGGGGGGTCAGTCTGTGATGGGTCAGTCTGTAATGGGGGGGCTGTGATGGGGGTTGTGATGAGGCAGCCTATAGTATAAAATAGGGGGAGATGTGATGTGAAGGGAGGGACAGAGGACACTGATGTAAAAGGGGGTCTGTGATTTCTGCACTAGCAAAACACATGTCTCTGCAAGGCCAATAGAAAACAATTGTTTTCTATGTGTCCTGTTCACACTGCAACAGCGCCCCTGAGTGCTGAGCAGTGCGATGTAAAATGCATATTGTTTCTATGCATTGCAACTGAGCTGTGGTGCATAAAAATGAATGAACTGTATTTTGACATTTCAATAAAGTTGAAGGAAAAAAAGCACAAAGTGTGCACAAAGTGTGATTTGTGTGAGCCCTAAAGGTGTGTGCATGTATGTGTGTGTGTGTGGGGGGGGGGGTGCTGTGATGTGCACGGGAGGCTGTGATATCATGTGGAGTCATAGC
Organism: Aquarana catesbeiana; assembly: GCF_042186555.1. NCBI lineage: Eukaryota > Metazoa > Chordata > Amphibia > Anura > Ranidae > Aquarana > Aquarana catesbeiana. The sequence goes on from NC_133324.1 coordinate 939,423,707, forward strand.
ACCAATATGACACTCGGATGTCCGCTGGAAGAAAATTTTTCCAACCGGACCCCCAGGAATTTTAATTCAGTACCACTGATATAAATGTAGAATGGCTAATGGCCAGTGAAGATGGGGGGTTTGAGTGGCCGGCCGGGGGGGAGACCTGTCATCTGCACTGCCCATCACCTCACTTCATAGTGTGCAACCCGGCTCAGTCTCAGCACCGCTGCATTGCTGAAAGGAAGCCAATGGCTGTGCAGCAATGCCGGTTCCTGAAATTCCAGCCAATGAGGCTGTAGCAATGTTCCTGCATGACGTTAGCCCTCCCACTTCACTTGTTCACTTGTTTTTGTGCGTGTTTACAAAATTAAAGTGGCCAGTCTGGATGAAGTCAAGGGCCAAATTTGAAATACATTTCTACAATATAAGGGCATTAGTATATTTTATTTTACTCTCCCACAATGCACTGATGAAAATCCAGCTGCTAGCGGTAAGGCAAGGATCATTTTTTAACTCAGAAATTTTGGCACAGATGCTCATTGTGTTTGTATTTTCCTTCCTGCAGACAGTGAAAACTGCATGAAATGTCCTGATGATGAATGGCCAAATGAGAAGAAGGATCGATGTGTTCCCAAATTGGTGGAATTTCTCTCCTACACTGCTGATACAATTGTTCCAGTATTTTCATCTGTCTCCATCCTCTGTTGTCTTCCGACTTGTTTAATATTGGGGATATTTATACAATACCAGGACACCCCCATTGTTAAAGCTAATAACCGGAACCTGAGCTATCTTCTCCTGGTCTCCATCATGTTGAGCTTCCTCTGTGTCTTCTTGTTCCTCGGACGTCCAGTAGATGTAACCTGCATGCTGCGTGTGACCTCTTTTGGTGTCATCTTCTCAGTTGCTGTCTCTTCTCTACTTGCCAAAAGTATCATGGTGTGTATTGCTTTTAAAGCCACCAAACCTGGGAGTCCCTGGAGAAAGTGGATGGGAGCCAAGCTGCCCAATTTTATAATTTCCATGTTTTCACTGCTTCAAGTAATAATCTGTGTTTCTTGGTTATCCATTTCTCCTCCATTCCAGGATAAAGACACTCACTCTTACCAGGGAAAGATCATCATTCAGTGTAATGAGGGTTCAGTTATCGGCTTCTACTCTGTCCTGGGATATATGGGGCTTCTGGCAGCTGTGAGTTTCATTATAGCTTTTTTAGCCAAAACATTGCCAGACCGTTTTAATGAGGCCAAGTACATAACCTTCAGCATGCTGGTGTTCTGCAGTGTCTGGATTGCCATGATCCCGGCCTATCTGAGCACTAAAGGGAAAGACATGGTGTCTGTGGAGATTTTTGCTATATTGGCATCAAGTGTTGTACTTCTTGGCTGTATATTTTTCCCAAAATGCTACATAATTCTGTTCAAGCCTGACCTGAATACAAAAACAGGTTTGCTTGAAAATAAAGGATAATTAGTATTATTTTTTATGTATGATGACCCTTGGAAAAAAAAATATTATCTATAATATATAGAGCTAAGTTTATAGTTATATCTATATCATTGTAAATTGTAGTATTTTACTAATGTATTAGGAAGAGAATGAATACTGTTAAAGTGTAAAGTTTAATTATTAATACTTACTCTTCCAATGGGTAGTTAGTATAATTTTTTGCTTTCTTGAAGAGCTTTGGACACCACTGGTATCCAACACTGTGGATTTGTTGCAGACCTTGTCCCCTGTTTGGTGTAATGGTTCCTACCACTGGTCTACTACAGAACAAAGTAATCACTTAGCAGGGAGGAACCACTGTGATCAGAGGGCAGCATAGTTTCCAAATGATCCTAAAGTAGGACACCAGCGCCACCCATATCTTCAAGAGAGAGAAGATTTCACTCACTGCATTCCAGAACCTTCCATTAAACATATTCTTTTATAAACTGTTTGTAAAGTATTTTTGACAGGGTTGCTTCAAATATATTGCATGTAGATGGCTATATTAACAAGTACATTTTGTTTGGTGCATTGTAAAATATTTCTCTAATACTAATTAAACTTGATGAGAGCATGTTTACAGTTTGTTCACATTATAACTGATATGTTTACTTCATTTTAAATAATATTTTCTTTATGGAATAAAAACACATTTTCTCCTTATAAAAATTTCCTTAAAACCTGCTGCTATAAGGGAATATTCAGTTTCTCCATACAATCCGAGAAGGAAGTTTGTATCTAACAATCTGGTACCAACACAAAAAAAATAGGTTCCAGGTACTCACTGTCAATTATAGACTTATTTTCAAGACAGCATATAACAGCAACATTCCATTAACAAAGGACCTTAACATATTTTGAACTAAATGTGCCCATTCATTAATAGAGATGAGCTTTGGGTTAAATACGAGTTCGACCCAAACCCAGCCTGTTGGCTGTTCAGCAAATGGATGAACAAAATTGGCAGATTTGGCCAGAATGCCCACCTGCCCAAATCTCCAACTCATCAAGTCAGTAAGCAATCACTTAGTGGCAGAATCACTACCGCCACTAAATGACAAATCCAAGCAAGCTTGTAAAAATCTGTCTGGGATCCCACGTCTCATCATTAACCATATATGGACATAACCATATTTGGTCAATGATATCATCCAGGTTCCCTGGCACTGCACTTATATTCCAGCTGCACAAAGGAGCTGTCATTTGCAATGGAAGTAGCAGGGGGGAGATCAATTCATTGTGAATGATGTAAATCTAGATCTACATCTCTGGACAACATGATTGTCATTGTGGGACATCATTTTTTAAACGAAGGTTTTATATTAAAAGAAAAAACCTGACACCATCCCTATTACAACGTGAGATCTAAGAGGTCTATGAGATCTAATCAGTCTGCACCTGTCTATGTATTGTATGATCATATCAGACATTTTTATGTCTTTATATTGTTTTTAATGCTCTTTAACCGCTTCAGGACCAGCCACCGCAGTTTTACTGCGGCTGGTTGTCTCCCCTAGGCAAAACGACGTTACCTTATGTCACTTTGCCTTTTGGCCACTAGAGGGACGCACCCTCTGCTGGAGGCACGCCGCCGGAGCCGATGTGAGTGCCGGCGGGCGCGATGACCGCCAGGCACCCGCAATCGCTCGTGACAGAACGAGAACTGGGATCTGTGTGTGTAAACAGATCCTGGTTCTCTCAGGGGAGAGGAGACTTATCGTGTGTTCATACTGATTATGAACACCGATCTGTCATCTCTCCTAGTCAGTCCCATCCCCCACAGTTAGAACACACACCTAGGGAACACAGTTAACCCCTTGATCGCCTCCTAGTGTTAACCCCTTCACTGCCAGTGATATTTATACAGTAATCAGTGCATTTTTATAGCACTGATCACTGTATAATTGTCACTGGTCCCAAAAATGTGTCAAAAGTGTCCGACGTGTCCGCCGCAAAATCGTGGTCCCGATAAAAATCGCTGATTACCGCCATTACTAGTAAAATAAATAATAATAATAATAAAAATCTATCCCTTATTTTGTAGACACTAGAACTTTTGCGCAAACCAATCAATATATGCTTATCGCAATTTTTTTTTTTACCAAAAATATATAGAAGAATACATATCAGCGTAAACTGAGGAAAAAAATATTTTTTTTTTAAATTGGGATATTTATTATAGCAAAAATACCACCAAAAGAATCTGTGGGAAAAAAAGGAGGTCATTTTTTTTTGGGTACAGCATCGCACGACCGCACAATTGTAAGTTAAAGTAACGCAGTGCTGAATCGCAAAAAAAAATTATCTGTTCATTGAGCAGCCAAATCTTCCAGGCTGAAATGGTTAAATAAATTTGTATATATTTTTTTTATACCTTTGTCGTGGTATCTTTGCACCTTTAAAATTCCAAACCCTTTGATCCCTATTACAATGTTATGAACAGAAACCCTTAAGTCTCCAACAAGGGAGCCTGGAGTAGAAGATGTTTGATTGTCACACAATACCCAAAATAGAAATGATGGTTAAAAAGAAACAATAAATGTTGATTATTATATATAAGAGAGAATTGCCAGCAACTCCAAAGTCCTTGTTGCAAAAAATGTATTGGCTACATATGAGCATTAAAAAGCAAACAGCTGATGCGTTTCGGCAAGAGCCTTACTCATAGCAAGTTTACAATGAGATAATAAAAACATTTATAGGAAAACAGATACAAAACTCCACCCTCTTCTGAGGCACAAAGAGGGCTAATTGCCTCACTATCTCTCAGGAGTGTACCCTATGTATGAGAGTACTCCCAGGAGGGAGGGGAGAAGGGAAAGCACTGGGTCCTAAAGGAGTAATGTTAATAGGTAGTGCAATCAGCATGATTACTTAACAAAACAAAAAAAATATTACTACAAAGTGTTTGATAAAGCATTCAATACATGCACATATTTAAGGGTAAACAATATAACACAAATTAGGTAAATTAGTACATGTCTGAGGAAAAATGTATGTGCAGAGATGTTTGAGCACAGTGAAAAACTATACCGATAAAAAAAAAAAAAAAAAACATCTTTATTATTACTTAAAATACAAATGTCCTTATTAAAAATTGATCCGTATTATAAATATATAGATATCCAAAATATTGAGCCTAATGGACCAACACATTTCGCATTAGTCCGGTGCTTCTTCAGGATCCACAAGATCTCTATATCAAAAATATGGGTGCAATATCTACAATGAAAAAACAATAATGACAAGATTGTACATTTTATTATTTTATTTTATATTACAATTTTACCTGAAAATTATACTATGGAGAGATCCAAAGCCACAATTAGAAAAAAAAAAACCTTTCCTTCGCCATATTTACAAATTACCTGATGAGAAATAGGAATAGACAATACACTCTTGGGGGGGGGGGGACAACATAGAAATAAACCAGACGTGTCATCTCACCTAAAAAGCACCAAATATACATCAGCCAGCCGGTGTAAAAAGGATTATCCAGATTGTATATCAGCCAGAGAAACAAAGTATATTATTTTACAGATGTCTCACCCCTAGCATCTTAAAGATGGATATCCCAGGAAATTTACCACATGCCTCAGTATTAAATCAAAACAGGGACCCAAGTTTCCATATGATGAGTTGTAATATAAAGTGCTTCCTTAAGATCAAAGGTAGACACAAATGTCCACAAAGGACGTCATTCCATCAAGCATACAGAGACCCATCCACACTTGGTTTGATAACCTGAATCCCAAAGTATAATATTCCACTCTACACAAAAATCAGACCAACATAAGAAAAGAAAAATCAATTGCAGAACAGTGTGCGTGGTAATCAAAGCTCTTTATAAAGAAGGGAAATGGAATGCCCAGCTGGGTCATGTGTCCCCCACCCTCCACCCACCTGCCCCCACAGTATCCATCCACGAATTTCCGAGAACCGATTGATGCGCGGAAACTGGAAGTCGCACATCCACCATAGATAGATGATGCACATGAGGAAACAAACTGATCAAGGCGAGCGATCATTAATTAAAAATTACCAAATTTCACCACAAACAGCAGGTTGGCGCTGACCACCAACCCCAAGTGCCAAACATGATATATAACATCCTACAAAGAGCCACATAAGAGGTCTCAGAAGACAGAGGGATGTCCAAACCACGGCCCAGGACAATCAGAAACATGGTGGGGGACAAGCAAAAAAAAAACCCAACCCAAAAATGAGCATAAAGGACTAACAAAATAATAATAAAAAAAATAATATACACCGGGCTTCTTGTTCATTAAGGCCTAGCCTATTGCATGATTTTAAATAACAGATCCATCTGCATTCTTTTTGTAAACTAATTTTATGAAATTCCCCCTTCTAGAATGTGGGTGAATCCATTCCAATGCTACAAACTTTAAGACCTCAGATTTATACTTATGAACAAAGGCAAAATGGTGGGCCGCAGAGTTTTCGAAATGACTACCTGTGTGTCACTGACATGATCTTGGATGCTTTTCCAAAATGTACATTTTGTTTTACCCGCATTAAATGCATTAACCACTTAACAACTGCGCTATAGCCGAATGATGGCTACAGCGCGGCTCGATAACTCTGGGAGGGCGTACATTGACCTCCTCCCAGAATCGCACTCCAGCACGCCCCTTGGGGCTCGCACACGGGAGTATCTGTGATGCATAATGGATCACGGTAAATGGCCTCTGACAGCGGCCGTTTACCATGTGATCGCTCTGTCAAATGACAGAGCGATCACTTGTAAACAAACCGGCGTCATGTCCGGTTCCGCTCTCCCCTCTCTGTACTGATCAGTACAGTGTGAGCGGAGAGGGGAGAGATCGGTTGCAGCAGCGCTGTGGGCTGTGCGATGCTCTGTGCCCATTGCAGCCTCATCCATTCATCCATGCTCAGCCATCCCTCTGTCATACTCATTCCTCCATTCAGCAATACTCAGCCATTCCCAGCAATACTCAGCCATTCCCAGCAATACTCAGCCATTCCCAGCAATACTCAGCCATTCCAAGTCATACTCAGGCGTACCCAGCCGTACTCAGCTGTACTCAGCCGTACCCATTCATGCTCAGTCATCCCATCCATACTCAGCCATCCACATTCATGGCTCAACCATGCTCAGCTATCCCCATCCATGACTCATCCATCCCCATTCATGCTCATCCATGCCACATCAGTTCTCATCCATACCACTACAGTGCCTCGCAAAAGTGTAGTCAAATTAGATTTGAGAAATGTATGCCCCTAGAACACCTGATGCCGCTCCCTGTATGTGGCCAGGCTGTAGAAAAGTCTCCCACATGTGGTATCACCATACTCAGGAGTAGGAGAATATATTTTGGGGTGTAATTTTTGGTATGTCCATGCTATGTGTTAAATAAATAAATAAATAAATATTGTATAAATGGACAACTTTGTGTAAAAAAAAAAGTGCGTTTTCATTTTCTTTACACATTTTCCAAAAACTTGTGGAAAAAAATGACATATTCGAAAGACTTGAAAACATCCGGTTCCGGCGCCGTATGTGAGGGACAGGGAGACCGGTGGCTTTCCTCAGACCGCAGAGAAATCAGCATACTAAACCTCAAGGCAGCTCTCAACCAGAAAACCCTCACTCACCCTCCTAGCATTGCTGTGGATGGAGTGGTACCTCACACAGCTGTGATCTCTCTCGAGGGACACTTCTCCTTCTCACTTAGGAGCTCCAGGGAAACCTAAGATGGCCACTGCAGAACGTCCCTCATCTCCCTCACAGAGCAAACACCATTCACAAAACCCAGGTAACCTCAGTGAAGGAGAGACTTCCTATGAGGACATGGAAGCTAGTGGGATCAGAATTCAATTAGACAGCAAAAAGGAGGGTGCACCCACAGAGGGCATGTGGGACGTTAAATGAGGTTACATCTAAGATGTACCTCCATCCCGTATTTGGGTACAGAGAAAGGGCATTGGGACTTTAAATGAAGCGGTGGACTGGTTAGGGTAAAAAAAAAAAATTTTTTTTTGCTTCAATTGAGCAAGTAATTTTGCATATGTGTATTGAGTAATAGATATCATAAATAAGGTAGCATGTACATAGCACATAGCATAACCAAGTAACATACATAAAGAATGTTGATATAATGACACATAGCAATACATGATTAAAATCAAAACAAAATTTTTTGTTTAATACATTTTTATTAAAGAGAAATATAACAAAGATATACATATATCTCAGAATAGATGCATTCTTGGAAGAAGAAAAAAAAAAAAAAAACAGAAGTTTCAGCACTCACAGATTACAATGAGTAGTTATAAGCTAATACTCCAATAATTGGCTCAGAAGCTATACAAAGTGTTAATATAACACCAAAATAAACAAAGGATTAATACTTTGTGAGCACTTGAAACAAAGCAAAAATTAATAAAAAACCTTACTTTGGTATATAGAGACTGAGGAATAAATGAAAGCAGCAAAGATAGAGTTAGGAGAATTAGATGAAAGAAAAGAGTGTAGAAGGGAAAATGGAAAATAGGAAAGGTAAGAAAGCAGAAGATAGGAGGGGGGGTGGGGGGGTGTTGCTGGCATGCATGTCGACATACTGAAAGGGAATGAAATGTTGAGGTGTAATTGGCTAAGCTTAGTCGAAAGATTTAAGGGGTTTGCATTATAAGTTCCTTATAGGAGGATGTGGATTGGAATTTTATCCAAGAATACCAGGTTAGAGAATGTTTCTTGGAAGTACCTCTAATGTGGTGGGTAATGCTCTCCATAAGATGTACTTTATCGACGATTTGTAGCCAAACTTTTGTAGAAGGGATTGTTGGTTGGCCCCATAAAGTAGGAATTAAAGCTTTGGCAGTGTTCAGTAAATGAGGAATAATTGAACGTTTATATATTCTTATGGGAGTTTTAGTAGAATGAAAAAGGATAGTCCACGGGTCATTGGTATAATGACATCCGAAATCTGTACTATTAGATCACGGATGGCATCCCAATAAGGTCGAATGAGTGGGCAAAACCACCAGATGTGTGCGTGAGTAGCTTTGTTCCCACAGTTCCTCCAGCACAATGGGGAACTGGCGGGGAACATTTGTTGTATTCTGGCTGGGGTGTAGTGCCACCTAGTAAGCAATTTATAGTTGACCTCTGACATTTTTGAGGCCAGAGAGGAAGTATGGGCTAATTGAAGGATCTTATCCTTTTGATTATCAGTAAGGGAGGAATCTAAGTCGGGCTCCCATTTAGCCAGGAAAGGTGGGAAGTTGGGAATTTGAAGTGCAATGAGAGCTTTGTAAAATAGAGAAATTCCATGTAAAGGGGAATCTTTTGGGTAAAATATTTCTTCTATGGCATTTAAATCACTTATACCTCTAAACGGGTTAGGAAGGGATCTTAAGAAATGTTGTAATTGGTGATATCTCCATTTATCTAGAAATGTGGTAGGTTTAGGAGCAAGGATCACATGCAATGGTTTAAGTACGTTGTCACGAACGACATGATGTAATAAAAGAGGCTCTTCCGATCCCCATGATTTAAAGGCTGGGTCTAATAAACCCAGTAAGAAATATTTATGGTTGGGGAGAGGTAATAGAGAAGAATCATACTTCCATGAGAATTTTTTGTGTAGTGCGTCCCAGACATCTAAGGAGGATATAGTGAGAGCCGAGGTAGATCGAGCCAGATTCCTACAAGAACGGGGTATCCAGGGGGCTATCGAGAGATCCATTCCACTTAAAAAATATTCAATTTGTACCCATAGTTTCAATTTAAGAGCGTATTTCCAATCAGCCAACCTGGACAGAATAACCGCTTGATAATATGCCTTAAAATTAGGAAGTGCCAGACCGCCTGAGCATTTGGAGCGGAATAATAGCTCTCTCGATATCCTGGAATGACAGTTCTTCCAAATAAATCTGGAAATCAAGGTTTGTAATATAGTGAAGAACCCCACTGGTACTCCCATTGGGAGCATTTGAAAGAGAAAAAGGATGCGGGGTAGTATATTCATTTTGATTATATTCACTTTCCCCAACCATGTGTGTGATAAGTTGCACCATTTTCGTAGATCATCTCTAATCCTATTTAGTAAGGGGATATAATTATGTCAAAAAAGAGAATGGGGATTAGAAGTCAGATAAATACCTAGGTATTTCATGCTTTTCAATTCCCATTTAAAGGGAAAAAGGGGCTTAAGGGAAAGTGCCTCGGACTTGAGGATATTAATGTTTAGAATTTCGGATTTAGATAAATTTATTTTGAAGTTAGAGATAGAGTGAAATGTAGAAAATTCAGACATTAAGTTGGGAATTGAGATGCGTGGTTGCTGAATAAAAAATGGTACGTCATCAGCATAAGCCACGTACTTATGGAATCTTTTGCCTATTTGTATGCCTTTGATATTAACATTATGCCTAATTGTAGCTAGGAAGGGTTCTAAGGTAATAGCGAAGAGGAGAGGGGAGAGAGGGCAGCCCTGCCTGCTTCCATTATGTAAGACGAAGCGGTCACTCAACGTTCCATTAATTCTAATTTGTGCTGAGGGATTAGAATAAAGGGACGAGATTCGATGGAACATTTTAGGTCCCAGCCCAAAGTGTCGTAAGGTCATCATAAGATATTCCCAGTCCACCCTATCAAAAGCTTTTTTAGCATCAGTGGAAAGGAGTAGGGTGGGCTGGGCGCATCGCTGAACATATTGGATTAAGGAGATTGCACAAAGAGAATTGTCTTTTGCTTCTCTATTGGGTCTGAAACCTGATTGTGTGCCCTGTTGAAGACGTCACGTATGACGAAACATGTAGGGCGTGGCTACGCAGTGCTTGCCATCACGCATCCTATGTTTATTTGCACGGGCGTTCAGCCTTTGTTTTATGCTGGCTTTTTAAACATTTTTTATTCTGGAATTTTGTATATGACCTATGGTCAATTGAGGCAATAAACTCCTTATAAAAATACTACACTATTGGAGTTTTTTTTCCCCCTTTTTTTGTCTTATCGTCCACGGATCCTGTGGGAAGCGAGTCTCCCTCCTGACGCTGAAGCAGTGAAAAGATCTCTCAGTGGGTGGCGCTTATGAGCAGGAGCAGAACATCGGTATCCATTTGTCCCCGCAGAGGGTTATATCTGCAGGCCTGTATGACCTCGCTACACAGGAGGTCCAACACGTTCGGTAAGAGTACACCTATAATCACTCCCTCGGAACTTTTGGTGGCTTGGAAGTGTCCCTACATCTTTCACCTTTCCATCTTGATGTGATGCACCAAAGGAACGGCTTATCTTTCTCACAAATTTTTCTTTGCGATTCCGTTTTCCATGAACTGAATTAAGCGCTTTTCATGCGATCTGGATTCCAATTATATTTGTATTTTTGATTGAACTTTTCACACTTTTTATATATTTTCCTTCACGGATATATGTTATAATTTGTAATATCATGTTGCACTGTGGTTTGTCTTAACATATACACTGTGGCTCTCGGTATTGCTCTGAGAAGTCTTATTTACAAATTTAACTCCAATATATATGATATATTTATGCTAGCGCACAATGTTTTGTTTATATGTGTTTTTTACACTTCACTGATATTTAAGGTAATTTGTTGCAGCTGCAATTTTAATTTCATTTACTTTATTTTATTTATCGTTTTTGCTCATTAGCGCAGCTTTCCTTCCAAAATTGTCTATGAAACCTGATTGGTCTGCTGATATCCAGCTGGGTAGAAGAGGGAGCAGATGATTGGCAATTACTTTGGCAAAAAGTTTGATGTCATCGTTAATTAGTGAGATTGGCCTAAAACTGTTACATAGGGTGGGATCCTTATCGGGTTTAGGAATGACAGTGATATGAGTTGATAGAGATTCTGGGCGTAGACCTGAAGAGTGAGAGATAGAGTTTGCATAAGCGGAGAGATGAGGGAGCAGAACGTCGCTGAATGTTTTATAGTATAAAATAGTGAACCCATCCGGTCCAGGAGCTTTGCCGGATGGGGATGATTTCAATGCTGCCTGGAATTCCTCAACCGAGAAATCCTCCTCCATTTCTTTGAGGGCAGATATGGGCAATTTAGGTAAGTTACTGCTCTCAAGTAGGAAAGCATGCGGTTTCTTCTCTCTTTTTGTGGTAGAGAGGACAGGTCATTTTTAACATTATATAGGTCAGTGTAATACTCTCTAAAGGCCTTAGCAATGCCTGGGGTTGCATGAGCCAGCTCCCCTGTTGAGAGTTTGATTTTGGAAATAAATGACTGTGATTGTTTAGTCTTTAGTGATCTAGCTAGTAACTTACTTGGTTTGTTTCCCTATTCATAAAATTTCTGTGATAGACGTTGGAATTTTCTTTTAGTGTCCAAATTGAGAAGGGATTTTAGTTCCTCTCGTTTAAGTGTGAGGGATTGGAGGTGCTCAATATGCAGAGAGAGTTTGTGTTGTTTATCAAGAACCGCTATCTGCTGTAAAACCTGATCAATCTGTTGACCTGCTCCCTTTTCTTCCTAGCACCAAGCTCAATGAGACGACCCCTAATAGTAGCTTTATGAGCTTCCCACACAACAGAGGGAGAGGTGTCAGAGGGTTTGTTTTCCTTAAAATATTGTGATAGATGAGAGGCTAACATGGAAGCTTCAGCTTCATTAGAAAGAAGGGAGTCATTAAGTTTCCAATTGGTAATGCGTCGTGGTAAGGAAGACACGGTCAACGTCATTGATACAGGTGCATGGTCTGATATAGATGCGGTGCCTATGTGAGCAGATTGCAGGAGGGGGAGATGAAAATGATCTAGAAATATATTATCTATTCTGAAATAAGATTGGTGTGTTGTGGAAAAGTGTGAAAAATCCTTCTCCTTAGGGTGGAGAAGGCGCCAAACGTCCATCAATTGAAAAACAAGAAGCTTTTTTTTAACCAATTTCAGTTGTTTGAAAGAAATATTAGAGCGGCCCTGGGACGTATCAATTGTTGGGTCTAGTGGCATATTAATGTCACCCACTAGGATAGTAAGACCCTTGGCGAATTGTGAAAGTTTAGTCAGTGTTTGTGAGAGAAAAGTTGGCTGATTTTGGTTAGAACAATATACATTTGTTACATAGTTACATAGTAGGTGAGGTTGAAAAAAGACACAAGTCCATCAAGTCCAACCTATGTGTGTGATTATGTGTCAGTATTACATTACATATCCCTGTATATTGCGGTCATTCAGGTGATTATCTAATAGTTTCTTGAAGCTATCAATGCTCCCCGCTGAGACCACCGCCTGTGGAAGGGAATTCCACATCCTTACCGCTCTTACAGTAAAGAACCCTCTACGTAGTTTAAGGTTAAACCTCTTTTCTTCTAATTGTAATGAGTGGCCACGAGTCTTATTAAACTCTCTTCTGCGAAAAAGTTTTATCCCTATTGTGGGGTCACCAGTACAGTATTTGTAAATTGAAATCATATCCCCTCTCAAGCGTCTCTTCTCCAGAGAGAATAAGTTCAGTGCTTGCAACCTTTCCTCATAACTAAGATCCTCCAGACCCTTTATTAGCTTTGTTGCCCTTCTTTGTACTCGCTCCATTTCCAGTACGTCCCTCCTGAGGACTGGTGCCCAGAACTGGACAGCATACTCCAGGTGCGGCCGGACCAGAGTCTTGTAGAGCGGGAGAATTATCGTTTTATCTCTGCAGTTGATCCCCCTTTTAATGCATGCCAATATTCTGTTTGCTTTATTAGCAGCAGCTTGGCATTGCATGCCATTGCTGAGCCTATCATCCACTAGGACCCCCAGGTCCTTTTCCATCCTAGATTCCCCCAGAGGTTCTCCCCCCGTGTATAGATTGCATTCATATTTTTGCCACCCAAATGCATTATTTTACATTTTTCTACATTGAACCTCATTTGCCATGTAGTCGCCCACCCCATTAATTTGTTCAGGTCTTTTTGCAAGATTTCCACATCCTGCAGAGAAGTTATTGCCCTGCTTAGCTTAGTATCGTCTGCAAATACAGAGATTGAACTCTTTATCCCATCCTCCAGGTCGTTTATGAAAAAATTAAATAGGATTGGTCCCAGCACAGAACCCTGGGGAACCCCACTACCCACCCCTGACCATTCTGAGTACTCCCCATTTATCACCACCCTCTGAACACGCCCTTGTAGCCAGTTTTCAATCCATGTACTCACCCTATGGTCCATGCCAACGCACCTTATTTTGTACAGTAAACGTTTATGGGGAACTGTGTCAAATGCTTTTGCAAAATCCAGATACACCACGTCTACGGGCCTTCCTTTATCTAGCTGGCAACTCACCTCCTCATAGAAGGTTAATAGATTGGTTTGGCAAGAACGATTCTTCATGAATCCATGCTGATTACTGCTAATGAAATCATTCTTATTACTAAAATCTTGTATATAGTCCCTTATCATCCCCTCCAAGAGTTTACATACTATTGATGTTAGGCTAACTGGTCTGTAATTCCCAGGGATGTTTTTTGGGCCCTCCCTTTTTAAATATTGGTGCTACATTGGCTTTTCTCCAATCAGCTGGTACCATTCCAGTCAATAGACTGTCTGTAAATATTAGGAACAACGGTCTGGCAATCACCTGACTGAGTTCCCTAAGTACCCTCGGATGCAAGCCATCTGGTCCCGGTGATTTATTAATGTTAAGTTTCTCAAGTCTAATTTTAATTCCGTCCTCTGTTAACCATGGAGGTGCTTCCTGTGATGTGTCATGAGGATAAACACTGCAGTTTTGGTTACTGAAGCCCCCCGATTCACTTGTGAAGACTGAGGAGAAGAATAAATTCAATACCTTTGCCATCTCCCCATCCTTTGTAACCAGATGTCCTTCCTCATTCTTTATGGGGCCAATATGGTCTGTCCTCCCTTTTTTACTGTTTACATACTTAAAGAATTTCTTGGGATTTCTTTTGCTCTCCTCCGCTATGTGTCTTTCATGTTCTATCTTAGCCATCCTAATTGCACCCTTACATTTCTTATTGCATTCTTTATAAATTCTGAATGCTGAGGATGATCCCTCAACCTTGTATTTTTTGAAGGCCTTCTCCTTTGCAAGAGTACATTGAGTGTTACCTATGAAGCCCCTAAGGAAAAGGAAGCGACCATGGTCATCCGCTAACATATCAGATAACCTAAAGGACACATTACTGCAGAATCCAATGGCCTCTCCTTTAGCTTTATTAGTGTCTGATAAACTATAGTACCACTGTGGAAAGTGGGGTGAGGTTAACTTAACAGGTGTTGTGTGAGTTAAATGCGTTTCTTGAAGAAAAGCAATAGAACATGCGGCTCTTTTAAGTTCACGGACTATTTGGTGTCTCTTAGCAGCAACATTAAGACCCCTAACATTGTATGATATAAACTTTAGTGTAGCCATTGTTAAAGCAGAGCGCATACCTTCAGCCTATACTTCCATGCATGGCAGCCAGAAGGGGGGAGTGGAGGGGAGGAAGAGAGAGAGGTTTTTTGGAAAGAAAGAGAGAGAAAAGAAGAACAAAAAGAGCATATGTGGAGGTCACATATGTAAATTAACCAACTTGTGGGAAAAACATGGTTATCACGCAGAAATCTGCAGTGTTCCCATTGGGGAGAGAGAGAACTAGAGGCCATCCCAATCCCTAAATAGGGACTGAATAGGACAACTCTAAGGCCAATCATCCTCGCCAACCCCAGAAGGAAAGGGATGGACGGGGTAGCGCTGTAGGAAAGGGGGTAGAAGGGGAAGTGCACCCCCACAGCGCTCGACCTATGAAAAACAAATAACTTATAACTATAAGTAAATAATTAGTTCCATTTAGAGCCGGTTCACACTGGGGCGACTTGTCAGGCGACCTAGCCGCCTGACAAGTCGCCTCCCATTCTGTACAATGGAACCGTTCTAATCAGAGCGACGCAAGTCGCTCCGACTTAGAAGAAAGGTTCCTGTACTACTTTGGGGGCGACTTGCATAGACTTCTATACAGAAGTCGTCTTGCAAGTCGCCCCGCAGTCGTGTGCAGGTCGCCTCGGTGAGGCGACCTGCAAGTCGTGCCGCGTCTAGTGTGAACCGGCACTTAGGAATATGAATAGTACCAATGTGTAGCCAGGATCATTTTGAACAAAACGTAACCTACAAGGTAACAAAGTGCAAACCAATTCGGTACTTTAACTAAATAACCAAAGAAAAAGGAAACAAAGAACATTGGTCAGTTCAATAGTATGACAGTTTCGGCCAAATTTAGTCAGGTACATGTAAAAAAAAATAAAAATTAAAAAAAAAACTGTGGCCAAAACCAAACTTAATAGAGATAACCTGTAAAAAAAAGATCATCTACAATTAGGAAATTAGTACGTGTGGAAAGATACACATTTCAGCCATGCTTTTGTGCAGAGCCTGGAAGGGAGGTACGCCTTTTCTTTGAGGGGGTCTTTCTCCAAGGTGGGTCCATTGAGCTCAGGAAATTAGGGATTGGATCTTGCCAACCTGGGAGCTCCATGGATGGAAGATTAAGATCTTGCAAGAAGGTTGGAAGTTCCTCCAGAAATCTCAGCGTATGTGAACGACCATTTTTTGTGGCAATTAGGCAGGCTGGGAATCCCCATCTGTATGTGATCCCATCTGAACGCAGGTGGTCAAGGAGCGGTTTTGGAGCTCTGCGGCGGTCCAATGTTTCCTTAGAGAGGTCTAGAAATATGGTGATGACTGCTCCGTCAAAGTCTACGTTAGGCAAGCCCCACATCTTCATCATGATAGCATTTTTGTCTTCAAAATAATGCAAGCGGCAGATAACGTCTCTGGGCTGATCTGACTTAGCATTACGGGGTCTTAGGGCACGATGTACGCGGTCAAAGCGTAGCGGTTCAGTGACTGAATTGCCCAAGATGGTATTAAAGATGCCTCTTATAGATGGTTCTAGGTCGTCATCACCCGTTGCTTCTGGCAGACCTCTGACACGAATATTATTTCTACGGTTACGGTTCTCGAGGTCTTCGAGTTTATACAGAGAGGCTCGATGGGCGAAGGCCAGCTGGGTAACAGTGTCCTGTAGTTCTTTAATAGCTAAAGCATGTGTGTCTTGCTGCTGTTCCATTTCCTCAACTCTGACCAAAATATGTGTCATGTCAGATCTGACAGCAGATATTTCTTTTTTTATGGATTTCTCCAAACTGTGAAACATTCCTGCAAGTTCTTTTTTGAGACCACTCATTAGCGTGTTCATTTTGGAACCCGCAGGGGATCCTGGATCATCCATAAGGTCTGAACAGTATTAGGAGACCGGGGAGCTGTCTCGCACAGAAGCAGCGTGAGATGATGGAGAAACGCTTGTCCGTGAGGTTCGGACCTGCTCGTCTCGTGTGTTGGCTAAGTATTGTTTAATGTAACCAGTGGAGACTGGAACAGGCAGTGATCTCTTGCCTGGACGTTTGCCTTTGGCAGACCGGAGTTTAGGCATTTTGGCGGGCATTACTGGAACTATACGGTCGATCGATGTGGGGGTCACCTCCTACTCACATCTATTCAAAGACATGCACCCATCAAAGTATCCTTGTTGCTTGAAAAGATTCTTATGAAGGTAGTATGCAGACAGTATTAGAAGCACTTCAACAACTACAGGGAGAAGCAATGATAGTTATACTGATAAAAGTTTATGGGAGCAGAAGCTGTGTATAAGATGTAGTAGTAGAGAGTTAGCTTAGGGAGTACTTGGAGCACCAAGATGGCTGCCGACTTCCAGAGGTAGGCCGGAGGGCAGACTTTCCTTGCAGTAATAGAGTATGTGGCCTATCACTATATGTAGGGGCCCGCTGATGGGTAGTATGTTTGAAAGTTCATTAGTGATAATGGTAGTTGGGCAGGCTAGCAAGAGAAGTAGTTTGGAGCACCAAGATGGCCACCGGCCTACAGAGGTAGGCCGAAGCCGCGGTCTTTCCTGAAAGCAGTGGCCGGCCGAGTGAGCGACGTTCTCTGAAGGCCCAGTCCGGCGCTGCGAGGCACCAAAATATGGGTCCTGGTGGAATGGCAGTGCGCCGGTTCAGACAAGGAGGGTTCTGCAGAGGAGTGGGTAGGCGCATGCCACTGTACTCACTGTGCCTGTGTGTAGAGGAGGCCGAACCAGCAGGCCGCAAGATGGCGTCCGGTGGAGAGCAGTCCGAGGCAGAGGAGGAGATCCCCAGGCAGTATTACTCAGCCACAGAAGGCCCCCCTGACTGCCGACGGCGACACGACCGGACAGCCAGGTAAAGGCTCCACTTATCTGCGGAGCTGTGGGGGAGATGAGCGGTGTGCACTGAGCCCTCAGCAGGCCTCAAAATGGCGGCAGGCACACAAGGCTCGAGTCCAGCTGGAGGCCAGGGGCCAAAAAAATGCAGCAACAGTAGCCAATTCCTCTCGATAGCAGCAGCGGAGGTAGGCTAAACACTTCTGGAGGTGAAAAGGTGCTCGAGGTGTTAAAGCTGGGCTAGAATGGCGTTGGATGGTTATGTTCAGAGCGGTGCTCAGCTTCCACACGTCCTTCCCCTAGCTTGTCCAGACACGCCCCGATAAAAATCAAAACAAAATAGTGTATATGAACACAAGAGGGTGAGCAGCCCATAACAAATAATATCATGAGTAAAACATTGAAGTGTCATATGAAAGGTATGTCAGATAGGGATCCTATTAGCGCATATAGCTACATCCTTGCTGGCCAACGCGTTTCGTGTGAAAATGCCTCCCTTAGGGGCGGATGCTAAAGGGTATCTGAAACAATAGAATATAGACTAATCAGATGATTAACTTGATACAACCAAAAGAGACAATGGGGGTCATTTACTATAAATCCAGGAAGTACTGGGCACTATGGCAAATAATAGAGCCCATTTTAGCCAAATGGAAACAAAACCGGCGAATTTGCGCATGAAAATTAGCGATATAAGTGGAGAATAAACGTTGTAAATTCTAAATTGCCGCTAATTAGCGCTTCCACGTATATACAAATGCCAATTCTTATCAAGTTGTTATATAGCACTGTACTGTAGCCATGATCCATGTATGTGAAAGAAACATTTTTTTTATCAGAGATGTGCTCTAGTTCCCGTGCATCTATTAATTTATATTGCAATTAGTATTCCTAGTTTTTTTTTTCCTTCTTTTGCTAAGAAATGCAGTTCTGAATGATTATTACATAGTAATGTCTGCTATTCTGTAAAGTTACATGTATTAATCATTTAGGTTACCTATTTGTTGTATGTTGTTTTTTCATGTTTTTGATTTATTATTTATTAATTTAGTTGACTATAAAGCAGTAATTATTTATTTTAATTCTTTAATAATACTACACTATTATGCAGGTCTTGTACTTAGCACAATGGCTTAGTGGTCTGCTTGGATATCTTCACACCACTCATGGTATGAGTTCAAACAACAGCCAACCTACCATCCACCAGCTGTGTTTATTTTTTCAGTGCACAAGTGAATTAAAATAAACAAATAAATGTAAACTGCCCTTTAGCTAGTGTGTGGTGTTTGGAATGTCACATCATAATATAATTGAATACTTACATACCATTGCATGCATTTAAAGAGTTAATACAATAAAAACTTTCACATTAAACTGCATTGGCTACTTGGCAATCACCTATTTTCAGTAAATATATATACATGTATATTTGTGTTGCTTCGGCTAATTGGCTAACTGGCATTCTCCTTTTCCCACCAATGCAATCTTTTAGGATTTTTCTGTGGGATTTGAACCCATGAGTCTTTCAATACCTGAATGTTTGAAGGTAGAGGTGCTAACTGCTAGCCTATTGGGCTGAGCACAATTATACATACAAAATACTTTTACTAGTGTTTGATGTGTTATATACTATACAATATAGTTTATCAAATGTAAACTGCTTGTTAGCTAGTGTGTGGTGTTTGGAGATTCACACCATAATATTAGTGAATACTTACATACCATTGCAAGCATTTGAAGAGTTAATACAATAATATCAACCACATTAAAGTGTATTGGCTACTTGGCATTCACTGTATGCTGCTTTGGCTAACTGGCTAACAGTAATTCTCCTTTTCTCCACCAATAGTAATCTTTTAGGATTCTTCTGTGGGATTTGAACCCATGAGTCTTTCAATACCTGAATTTTTGAAGGTAGAGGTGCTAACTGCTAGCCTATTGGGCTGAGCACAATTATATATACAAAATACTTTTACTAGTGTTTGATGGTTTATATACCATACAATCAAGTTTATCAAATGGAAACTGCTTGTTAGCTAGTGTATGGTGTTTTGGAGATTCACACCATAGTATTAGTGAAGACTTATTTATTTTTATTTAAGGTACTTCTATAGTGCCATCAATTTACGCAGTGCTTTACATATACATTATACACTAATATGGGCCCCTACCCTCAAGAAGCTTACAATCTAAGGTCCCTAACTCACATTCATATACTAGGGCCAATGTAGACAGAAGCCAATTAACCTACCAGCATGTCTTTGGAGTGTGGGAGGAAACCGGAGTATCCGGAGGAAACCCACGCAGGCACAGGGAGAACATGCAAACTCCAGGCAGGTAGTCTTGTGGTGTGGTTGGGAATACGAACCAGCGACCCTTTTTAGTGCTAGGTAGGGATGAGCAGACCCCCCCCGTTCGGTTCGCACCAGAACATGTGAACAGGAAAAAAGTTTGTTCGAGCACGCGAACACCGTTAAAGTCTATGGGGGTCATTTACTATAGCGCCAGGAAGTACTGGGCACTA
This sequence comes from Aquarana catesbeiana, assembly GCF_042186555.1. NCBI lineage: Eukaryota > Metazoa > Chordata > Amphibia > Anura > Ranidae > Aquarana > Aquarana catesbeiana. Next base: position 939,443,900 of record NC_133324.1, read on the forward strand.
TGGCAAATAATAGCTCCCATTTTAGCCAAATAAAATTTCAACAGGCGAATGTGCGAATGAAAAACTAGCGCTATTAGTGAGAAACACATGTTAGTAAATTCTAAGCTGGCGCTAATTAGGGCTTCCGCGTATATGCAAATGCCAATTCCTACCAAGTTGTTATATAGTACTGCACTGTAATCATGATCCATGTATGTGAAAGAAACATTTTTATGTGAGATGTGCTCTACCTCGTGTGCATCTATTGATGTATGTTGCAATTAGTATTCCTAGTTATTTCCTTCTTTTGCTAACTAATGCAGTTATGAATGATTATTACATAGTAATGTCTGCTATTCTGTAAAGTTACATGTATTAAACATTTAGGTTACCTATTTGTTGTATGTTGTTTTTTATTTTTTAATTTAGGTGACTATAAAGCGGTAATTATTTATATTCATTCTTTAATCATACTACACTATTATGCAGGTCTCATACTTAGCACAATGGCTTAGTAGTCTGCTCAGATGTCTCCACAGCACTCATGGTACAAGTTCAAATACCAGCCAACCTACCATCCCCCAGCTGTGTTTATTTTTTCAGTGCACAAGCGAATTAAAATGAACAAACAAAAAAATGTAATCTGCCCATTAGTTAGTGTGTGGTGTTTGGAATTTCACACCATAATAGTATTGAATACTTACATATCATTGCATGCATTTGAAGAGTTAATATAATAGAATCAGCCAAATTTAAAGTGCATTGGCTAATTGGCATTCACCTATTTCCAGCATATGCTGCTTTGGCTAATTGGCTAATAGTCATTTGCTTTTTTTTCACCAATTCATTCTTTTAGTATTTCTCTGTGGGATTTGAACCCATGAGTTCTTCAAGGTAGAAGTGCTGACCGCTAGCCTATTGGGTGTAGCTCAGTCATACATAGAAAATACATTCACTAGTGTTTGATGTTTCTTCTCCCCGAGCTGTCTCTCCTGCTGCCACCATCTTCTCCCGCTGATGTGTTCTTCAGCGCAGCCGGTTACCCACAAATAAAAAAAAAGCCGCTCTTCTGTGGCCATCCGATAATGTCACCCGGAGAGTCCGCTCCATGACTATGTAAGAGACGCCACACAGCGGGTGACAACACAGCGGAGGAAGACCACCATGGAAGAAGAGCAGCTTTTTTTTTTATTAGCGGGTAACCAGTGGTGCGGAAGAACACAGCAGATGGCGGCGGCAGGAGAGACGGCTCTGGGAGAATACAGCTCGGGGAGAAGATGGAGGAGGGAGAGACAGCGTCTGGAGAAGATGGCTCAGGGAAGAAGACAGCTCGGAGCTATTCTACAATAAAGGACTTGTCAAAAACCGGCTATTAATTTTTTTACATTTCACTGCTTTTTTTGGTGAATGGGTAGGGGTATAATGTACCCCATACCTATTCACATAGGGGGCAGGATCTGGGAGCCCCCTTGTTAAAGGGGGCTTCCAGATTCTGATAAACCCCCTGCCTGCAGACCGACAACCACCGACCAGTGTTGTCGGGAAGAGGCCCTTGTCCCCATCAACATGGGGAAAAGGTGCTTTGGAGCATGTGACCTGGTAAGGTTCAGAAGGGGAGGGTGCTCACTCGTCCCCCCCTATCCAGACCTCCAAGCTGCATGCTCAGATAAGGGTCTGGTATGGATTTTGGGGGCCCCACATCAAATTTATTCTACATTTTGGTGTGGGGTTCCCCTAAAGTCCATACCGAAGGGCCTGATATGTACTGGGGGGACCCTACAACGTTTTTTTCCTTGAATTTTGGAATTCCATACCATATTATTGAATAAGTACATACCATTTCATGCATTTGAAGAGTTAAAATATGGAATAAAGCAAGCTGATGTGCTTTGGATAATTATGCTTCTGAGTACAATGCACACTTCCAGGAGGTGATGCTGTCAGTGGGATTTGAATTCATGGCTTGAACTTTTGGGGGCAGCAGGGTATACCGCTATGCTACAGAGCTGAGCACTTACCTACAGAGAAAATACATTTACTAATGTTTGATTCAATACAATAATGTTTTGCATTTCAGGCATTAACATTATAGTAACAACCATGCTCGTGCCGATGTGGCATTGGCTGATAGGCATTTGCCTCTTTTCAGCATATGCTGCTGAGTACAATGCAAGCTTTCAGTAGGTGATACCATCTGTGTGTGATTTTCAGCCATTTGAGCACAATTATATTGAGAACATATGTTTACTAGTGTTTGATGGTGGGACTACTTTATATTCTAGGTATAAAATAGTACTCAGCACAGTGACTTAGGCACCTTTCACACTTGTGCGACCTGAAAGTTGCGAGATTTTAATGCGACTTTAAGCAATGCCTGTGTAATCTTGAGGTCTATGGACGCAGGAGTTGCAGGGAAAGACACGCAACTTTCCCATGATTTTGCATCAGCAATTTTGCCGCAATTCCAGGGAATGCCTGTGTAAACTTGAGGTCTATGGACCTCAACTCGCATTAAAGTCAGACCAAAGTAGTACAGGGACTACGTTGAAGTCAGCGTTACTTGAAGTCGCAAAGATATGAATGGTACACATTGAAAATCATGGGGTATGACTTGTCATACGACTCTGATGTCCAAAGTCGCACAAGTGTGACGCACACTTTCCTGCACAGATGTCTAGTGAAATCACATAGGTCCCAACTGTTCTCCTTTAAGAAGGTGTCCCATGCCTACCTACTTTTGCTAATAGGTGTCCCTTATACCCATCTCAAAAAGTTGGGAGGTAAGAAATCGCCCCCTGAAGTCACCCAAAGTAGTGCAGGAACTACTTTTGGGAATCGTTGTGGCATCGCACCAATTCGGACAGTTCCATTGCCATCAATAGGTGCCGATTTGGCCTACAATGAACATGGGTGAAGTTGCATAGATATTAGAGCTGCACGGTTCTAGCCAAAATGATTATCACAATTTTTTTGCTTAGAATAAAAAGATCACGATTCTCGCGACGTAAAATCTTTCACATTATCCCACAAAAAATTGTGCTAACTTTTCTTTTTTTTTTTTTAATTCATTAAAGTACTTTTTTCCAAAAAAAAATTGCATTTGAAAGGCGCAAATACAGTGTGACATAAAATATTGTAACAACCACCATTTTATTCTCTAGGGTCTCTACTAAAAAAATATATATAATGTTGGGGGGGTTTAAGTAATTTTCTAGCAAAAAAAAATGATTTTAACCTGAAACCAACAAATGTCAGAAAAATGTTTAGTGTTTAAGTGGTTAAACTTTCCTCACTTACACAGAATTCTATTTAATTGACAAATTGTTACAAGGTTTCTAGTTAAGTTCACTGATAAAGAATGTTCTAATTCTTGGCAGACTTCCTGGTTTTTCAGCTGTGGCTTCAGAAGAGAGCTCAGCGAAGCTGGCCCCCCTACAATCAGCACAAATAAAAACTCAAGTGTTTTTCTTTAGTGCTACGTTTGTGCTGTTTTGTGCCGTAAAAATTTTCATTTGTGCTGCTTTTATTTTTAAGATATTAGCAATTGTTTTTTCCAGACTATGACATCACCTAGCCCCCCTACAACGCCCAAATGACACAAAACTGGTCTCGTTGGTTAGTGCTACGTTTGTGCTGTTTTGTGCTGCTAAAAATTCTGTTCTATCTTTTATCGTTTTTGTGTTATTAATGATTTATTAAAGGTCACCAAAGGTCACTCAGCCCCCCTACAACACCCAAATGACACAAAACTGGTCTCGTTGGTTAGTGCTACGTTTGTGCTGTTTTGTGCTGCTAACATTTCCGTTCTATCACTTATCGTTTTTGCGTTATTAATGATTTATTAAAGGTCACCAAAGGTCACTCAGCCCCCCTACAATGCCCAAATGACACAAAACTGGTCTCGTTGGTTAGTGCTACGTTTGTGCTGTTTTGTGCTGCTAACATTTCCGTTCTATCACTTATCGTTTTTGCGTTATTAATGATTTATTAAAGGTCACCAAAGGTCACTCAGCCCCCCTACAATGCCCAAATGACACAAAACTGGTCTCGTTGGTTAGTGCTACGTTTGTGCTGTTTTGTGCTGATAAAATTTTTATTTGTGCTGTTATGGTTTTTAAGTTATAACAGTTTTTTTTTTTTTCAAACCCCACTCACTTTGCCCACCCTACAATCAGCACAAATAAAAACTCAAGTGTGTTTCTTTAGTGCTACGTTTGTGCTGTTTTGTGCCATAAAAATTTTCATTTGTGCTGCTTTTATTTTTAAGATATTAGCAATTGTTTTTTCCAGACTATGACATCACCTAGCCCCCCTACAACGCCCAAATGACACAAAACTGGTCTCGTTGGTTAGTGCTACGTTTGTGCTGTTTTGTGCTGCTAACATTTCTGTTCTATCACTTATCGTTTTTGCGTTATTAATGATTTATTAAAGGTCACCAAAGGTCACTCAGCCCCCCTACAATGCCCAAATGACACAAAACTGGTCTCGTTGGTTAGTGCTACGTTTGTGCTGTTTTGTGCTGCTAAAAATTCTGTTCTATCTTTTATCGTTTTCGCGTTATTAAAGATTTATTAAAGGTCACCAAAGGTCAGTCAGCCCCCCTACAACGCCCAAATGACACAAAACTGGTCTCGTTGGTTAGTGCTACGTTTGTGCTGGTTTGTGCTGCTAAAATTTTTATTTGTGCTGTTATGGTTTTTAAGTTATAACAGTTTATTTTTTTTTTCAAACCCCACTCACTTTGCCCACCCTACAATCAGCACAAATAAAAACTCAAGTGTGTTTCTTTAGTGCTACGTTTGTGCTGTTTTGTGCCGTAAAAATTTTCATTTGTGCTGCTTTTATTTTTAAGATATTAGCAATTGTTTTTTCCAGACTATGACATCACCTAGCCCCCCTACAACGCCCAAATGACACAAAACTGGTCTCGTTGGTTAGTGCTACATTTGTGCTGTTTTGTGCTGCTAAAAATTCCGTTCTATCTTTTATCGTTTTTGCGTTATTAAAGATTTATTAAAGGTCACCAAAGGTCACTCAGCCCCCCTACAATGCCCAAATGACACAAAACTGGTCTCGTTGGTTAGTGCTACGTTTGTGCTGTTTTGTGCTGCTAACATTTCCGTTCTATCACTTATCGTTTTTGCGTTATTAATGATTTATTAAAGGTCACCAAAGGTCACTCAGCCCCCCTACAATGCCCAAATGACACAAAACTGGTCTCGTTGGTTAGTGCTACGTTTGTGCTGTTTTGTGCTGCTAAAAATTCTGTTCTATCTTTTATCGTTTTCGCGTTATTAATGATTTATTAAAGGTCACCAAAGGTCAGTCAGCCCCCCTACAACGCCCAAATGACACAAAACTGGTCTCGTTGGTTAGTGCTACGTTTGTGCTGGTTTGTGCTGCTAAAATTTTTATTTGTGCTGTTATGGTTTTTAAGTTATAACAGTTTTTTTTTTTCAAACCCCACTCAATTTGCCCACCCTACAATCAGCACAAATAAAAACTCAAGTGTGTTTCTTTAGTGCTACATTTGTGCTGTTTTGTGCTTTTTAAATTTATGTTCTATCTTTTATCGTTTTTGCGTTATTAATGATTTTTTTAAAGGTCACCAAAGGTCACTCAGCCCCCCTACAACACCCAAATGACACAAAACTGGTCTCGTTGGTTAGTGCCTCATTTGTGCTGGTTTGTGCTGTTAAAATTTGTATTTGTGCTGTTATGTTTTTTTAGTTATAACAGCTTGTTTTTATATTTGTGCTTTTTTTGTGTCATAATAGTTAAAATTTGTGCTGCTTTTATTTTTAAGATAATAGCAATTTGTTTTTTCCAGATGATGACATCACCCCGCTCTCCTGTCACGTACCTGGTTAGTGAGCTCCTGGTTAGAAAGCAGCCATGGGAGCACAGTGAGGTATGAGTGCCTGTGATCAGTCCAGTAGACTGTGTGGTGGCAGCAGTCATCAGGTGGATGTGGCGGCAGAACCAGCCGGTGGCAGATGAGCTGGCACTGAGCTTGGCTGGTGGCAGACTGTGGGTAAGTAGCTGGAAGCAGGAGACAGATGAGACCAGGGGCGGATCCAGAGTCTAGTCTCGGGAGAGGCACTGCCAGAAAATGCGTTTTCATTGTGGGCAATTTATTGGGGAAACGGCTGATGTTTGCGCTTCAATCATCCCGGCACCAGTGTCAGGATGATTGTGGCGCATTTTTTCTATAATTACATTGTAATATAAAATGAAATAGTTCAACTCACCATAATGCAGAATCAGTGGGAGACCTGAGTGTGTCTCTTGCCACGTTACCTGCTACACGTTGCAGATTGTCACTTGCCTGCCACCAGATGCAGATTGCCACTTGCCACGTCACCTGCCACACCTTGCGGATTGCCACTTGCCACATCACCTGCCACACCTTGCGGATTGCCACTTGCCACGTCACCTGCCACACCTTGCGGATTGTCGCTTGCCTGCCACGTCACCTGCCACACCTTGCGGATTGCCACTTGCCACTTCACCTGCCACACGTTGCGGATTGCCACTTCACCTGCCACACCTTGCGGATTGCCACTTGCCACGTCACCTGCCACACCTTGCAGATTGCCACGTGCCACCTCACCTGCCACACCTTGCAGATTGCACTTGCCACGTCACCTGCCACACCTTGCGGATTGCCACGTTGCCTGCCAGTGTGCTGTGTGCTGCTGCTGCAGTGCACTTGACTTGTTGTTAGAGACTCCTCGGAGGCGCTGCTCCAGGCTGCCTGTGTCACAGACAGACTCAGCCACACTCACTGAGTTAGGCTGCTGTCTGCTCTCTCTGAGACTCACTCTGCTCAGTCTGCTTTATGTAATGTAGGAGCCTGGAGGCGCCGCTCCAGGCTGTGTCACAGTCACACTCACACCGGCCGCCGGTCGGCTCGGCTGAGAGTGTGACTGACGCTGATGACGTCACTCGTTGCTTACGCCAGGGCCGCCTGGCGTCTAGCAACGAGTGCAGGGGGAAGAGGCTCCACCCACCTCCTTCCTTCAGTGTTATTGACCGCCGCCGCCCGTACCACACGCGAGTCTCTCTCATGAGAGAGAGAGAGAGACTCGGCCCGGCACAGCGGCCGGAGCGGCGCTGCGGCAGGATATATACAATAACATTCAGAGTGTCAGTGAGTGTGTGCTCCCCCCCTACCTACACATGAAACTGGGTTGGTTGGTTAGTGCTGCATTTGTGCTGTTAAAATTATTATGTGTGCTGCTTTGATTGTTTAATTGCAAAAGTTTGTTTTTATTAGATCAAACCCCACCCACCCATCAAACCCCACCCCCTTGGCATCCCATGTTATTAGATACTATAACAATTACACCATTCATTTGTGCTGCATTTGTGATAACTTGTGAAAAAAATAACATTTGTGCTGGTTTGGTTTTGGAGATCTTGTACATTATATTTCATCAAACCCCCTCCACATGTGAGAATCACATGCTAATCATTTCTCTTTCACACAGACACCACTTCTTCAACAGTCTAAAACTATTCTTTCACATACAAAATGAGAGTGCATGTGAAAAAAAATAAAAATGATTTTTATGTATGCTTGCATAAATATAATGGAGAATTCCAAGTTGTACTTATCCATTGGTTTGCTGGATAAAATATATAAAGGGCAACGGACATAATTTGTGTCTTGTTGTTTAACAATGCATGGAAACAGGTGAAAGAGGAGTGCAAGTTACACAAACACTTTTCACTAGTCAGTACATTTTTTTCTAAACTGTAAAATCCATATTGTAATAATAGCAAAAATGTTTACATTGTTCCTTTGCTAGGCCCTATACCCAGCCTGTAGTTTATTTTGTAATGCTCCTCCTCTGTACCTTACTCTGTAAACACTGCACACAGTACCCTGGGGGAAGGCACTAATACAGCTTAAGCAACCTCATGCTTGATGTTTTGACTGCTACCTGAGAGATTACAGGGTAAATTGAAGTTTAACCCACTTATTTTTACAGTTTATGCAACCTCATGCTTGATGTTTTGACTGCTACCTGAGGGCAAATCAAGTAAATGGAAGTGTAGACCACTTATTTTTACTTTTGTTGTGTTTGATAGTGATGTATCCATGTGTATACACTGTGTTCTGTGTTAGCCAGAATTTTAAATCCCTGTAGCAATATACTGAAATCATCATTAAACCCTTGTCTGTCTACACACAAAGGTACATTGCTAACTGTACTCCCAGTTTTTTCTCCAAATTGGGAACCTATTTGTTCTGACTTTGACTGGTCTTTTCACTAAAAGGTAAACTGTAAGGCCCCTTTCACACTGGGGCGGTGGGGGCGTCGGCGGTACAACAGCGCTATTTTTAGCACTGCTGTACCGTCGTTCTTGCAGCGGTATTCGGCCGCTAGCGGTGCGGTTTTACCCCCCGCTGGCGGCCGAAAAAGGGTTAAAATCCCTCGTACAGCGCGGCTATAGCCGCGGTATTGCTGCGGTATAGCCGCGCTGTCCCATTGATTTCAATGGGCAGGAGCGGGAAAGGAGCGGTGAATACACCGCTCCTTCCCCGCTCCAAAAAAGCGGTTTGCAGGACTTTTTTCACCGCCCTGCCTGCGCACCGCTTCAGTGTGAAAGCCCTCGGGCTTTCACACTGAACAAACAGCGGAGGCTGTTTAGGGGCGGTTTTCAGGCGGTATTTTTAGCTCAATACCGCCTGAAAACCGCTCCAGTGTGAAAGGGGCCTTAGGGAATTGCAAATGCTAGGCAAGACTATGGAAATGCTACAATTCAAAACACTTTCTACAAATGTATGTGAGATATATATAAAAAAAAAAAAATATATATATATATATATATATACACACACACACACACACACACACACACACACACACATATATATATTTATATGAGAGTTAAAACCAGATGATGCAAGCAACTCAGACTGTGCTGTGTTTAAGACACTTAAACAGGGAGAATACTTAAGTATAAGCTTGCAATAGCTGTAGCTTTTACTGTTTCATGGGGTGCAAGGTAGGGGGGAGAATATTTTTAAGGCAAAAAAAACACAATTAAACGGTAATAACATGGGGTGCAAAGTTGGCAGGACTTGAGATGACACAATGTAAAATATGTGAAATTTCCCCAAAAACGATACCATTGTTCTGTCAAGATCTCCAACTCATCAAAATCTCAAAGTAGCTGTACTGTGCATGCGCTGGTTGGAAATGTTTAGAGCAGCCTTCGGTAAATGGCAGACCGAGCATTGCCCGTGTCCACAATGTCAGCCCACCAGTCTGGAGTGCGTGACCCTGGCTGCTCAGCAGTCATTAGTTGCTGACATTGCTGATGTCACAGTAACCAGTGATGTCACATGTGCGCCCCACTCCTGTAGCAAGTTGCTCCACCCAGCTACTGCCCCCTGCAGCTCCTCCCTTCTCCCATGTCCCGTGCCTGCCCAGCTACTTAACATGTGCAGGTATGCTGTTCACTTGGATTGGGTTTATAGGTGCACTCTGATAGGCACATATGGTGTAAAGGGACACTATGATGGGTACATATGGTATAAAGGGGCACTCTGATGGGCAAATATAATATAAAGAGGCATTCTGGTGGGCACATATGGTGTAAAGGGGCACTCTGCTGATCACATATGATGTAAAGGGGCACTCTCATGGGGACACCTGAAGTAAAGGGGCACTCTGATGGGGAATTATGATGTCAAGAGCCACTCTGAGGAGCACATAAGATGCAAAGGGGCACTGTGGTGGGCACATATGGTGTAATGGGGCCTTCTGTGGGGCACATATGGTGTGAAGGGGCTCTCTGGTGGGCACATATGGTGTAAAAGGGCACTCTGATGGGCACAAATTATGTAAAGGGGCACTCTGATGGGAAATAGGATGCAAAGGGGCACTCTATGAGCACATATGATGGAAAGGGGCACTCTGATTGGGACAACTAATGTAAGAATGTCGTAACTGAAACTTGACAAAAAATATCGTTGAAATGCTTTGGAAAGTGTAAATTTCTCAGTTTTTGATAGACATACAGTGACTACAAACATTCTAGTTCATAGTACAAAACTTGAGTTTCAGACCTTGGCTGAAAGAGAATTTTAGTGACCTAGAATTTAATGCAATGCTCCTAGTTTAGAGAATATGATGTCTTTGGATGTACCTAAAACCTCTAAAGTTGAGGGAACGAAGATGGGTTAATGGCAGACCATCCCCCTTGCCCCTTTGTATACTTTGCATGCTTGGAGTAGGCTAGAGGCCCCCAAAAGTTGGCAGTGGGGCCCCTAGCATGCCAAGTATACAAAGAGGGAGGGGGGTCTGCCATCACATTGTCTTGGATTCCTAAGTTTGAAGATGCCAGGGGCCTCCCTGGACATCATATTTCCTCATAACCTCCAAAACGCTGTACTGCACATGCACATATTACAGTTAGCCCATTCACACAGGGGCAACTTTGGATCCGACTTCAAGTCACCCCAAGTCGCCCCTAGTCGCCTCAAGTCGCGTTACTTGAAAAAATCAATGTAAGTGAACGGATCCGTCTTAATGCACACTACTGCAGTCGCTTCGACTTCAGAAAAGGTTCCTGTACTACTTCAATCCGACTAGAAGGCGACTTGTACCCATTCATTTCAATGGAAGTTGCCTCCAAGTCGGATCACTGTTCATACTGAGGCAACTTTACAGGAAGCAGAAAGGAAACAGAAAGTAATTTACTCCACTAAACAGCCAGCCCCCTCCTTCTCACACACAGCTGATAAGCTCTGATTGGCCACTTGTAAAGTTCCCTGTCCTGGAGGCGACTTCAAGTTGTGTTGTAAGTTGCCCCAAGTTGTGCTGTGATTCATACACAAGTCATGTCCAAGTTGCCTCCCAAAGTCGTGCTGGAAGTCGTGTTGCCCCTGTGTGAATGGGCTCTTAATTGAAACATTCAAGAAGTTGTCTAACTTGACAGAACACCAGCACAAACATTTATTTTTTCAGCACACACAAAAGACAATGGATTTTTTATTTTTCAAACTTATCCAAGATGTCACATAATTTTATATCCATATTGTTTTACAGATGCCCAGGGTACCAAAGTTTCCAAAGGAAGAGATTGTTAGAATCATTGTAGAAAGAAAATTAGAAATTGTGAAAGATGGCAAAATTGTTATGCCATCAGCCAAGGTATGGGATGACCTAAGTAAACATTTGAATTGGGACATATCTTCCAAGGCTCTTTACACATTAGTTAAATTAAACAGATATAATCTGCACCGGGAGCTTGGTTTGGAATGTTTGCAGACAAAACAGGACCCTGGCCAGAAAATATTAGATGAAACTGATGAGAACACATCTAACTCTGAACAAAACAGTGAGCTACATGAAGATATAGAAAAATTTGATGTAGTCCTGTCACCTGAGAAGTGGCAGCAAATTTTTCCTGAGCCTGTAACTTACTGTTGTAAAGACAGCAGGTATATTGAAGGCCGCAACTATGAGGTCCTAAGACGTGGTGCATGGACTCATATAATCAATGAAGCCATATGGTTTTCTAAAAAATATCCATGTACGTGGGTCTTTAAGAGGGCAAAAGTGTTTCCATCAGGGGAAAGTTACTTAAAAATTAATGGATCCTGTAAAGAGTGTAAAGCAGAACTCTTTATTTACTGTGGAAAAAAACCTAACAATGACCAAGCATTAACACTGAACTGTGAAGTATATAAAAAAAGCGAAAAACTTCATTCTGGCAAATCAAAAAGAATGTTGTCAGGGGATCTACGTGTTCACATTTCCAGTGAATTATGTGAGGGCAAAAAACATCCAAATATTTGGCGTGCTTCTGAAGCGCTACGACTTATGGATGTCGGCGACCCAGAGCCAGGCCATTTACATAATTTGTCTGTTCTACGGAAAGTTAAACAAGAAAAAAGAAATCGGGAAGTTTTTGACAAAGACCTTCTTACATCTGTCCTTCACATGAAATATTCATTTCCCCACTATGGCAGTGTGCATGACATTGGACTTGACAAATTCTTTGTCCACTATTGGTCAACATCACAAATGTATGTATACAAGACACAATCTAAACAACATTCCAGTGTTATTGCCTTTGATGCCACGGGCTCCCTTGTGAAAAAACTGAAACGCCCACAAGGTGTGTCTGGACACATTTTTTTGTATGAAGGTGTACTTATACCTGGAAATACAGAGGAAGCCATGAAGGTCCCAGTAGTTCAAATGCTGTCTGAAAAGCATGACATCAATGCAATAGCATATTGGCTAACAGAATGGAAACGTGCAGATGCTCCTCTGCCAAAAGAAACAGTATGTGATTTTTCCATGGCTTTACTTGGTGCTATTGTGAGGGCTTTTACACCTTACCCAGACCTTGTGACGTATATTAACCAATGCTTTGGAGTATTGATGGAAAAGGAATCTTCCAAACTGCCCCCATGCTTTGTCAGAGTTGATGTTGCACATTGCATCAAGCTAGTCACCAGGTGGGAGTGTCTGAGAAAAAAAGTCAAAAGAGTCAAAGAATTTTACATAAGGGCTGTAGCACAGCTCATCACATCTGTATCCCTGACTGATGCCAAAGATCTCATCAAGGCCATTTTTATAGTTGCTTTAAGTGAAGCCGAAGGCTGTGATGAAATGGGAAAAACACTAATGTCAGAGTCTTCTAAAGTCTTCCTAAAGAAAAGAATCGCGGAAGGATGTGTGGCTTTGCCCGCTGAAGAGTTTGAGGATGAAACTGACATTCCAGAACCCAAAGAAAAACTTGAAGCATGCTCAACAGATTTAAAACAATGGGTAGTCAATTTGCGTGATGAGTGCAAGCTGTTAGCTGCAGACAATGGTGACAGAGACAACTTACATTTTTTACCTGCAATTGTTCCTCATATTACACGGCTTTGTTGTTACCTGCCACTTTGGACTGGAGTACTGGTTCCGTTTTTCAAAACTTTTAATGTCACAGCAAGTTCTGCTAGTGTTGAGGCTGAGTTTAAGAATCTGAAGCACTCTGTTCTCAAACATGAAACCCTGCCAATGCGAGTTGACAAGTTTCTCATCCACCACTTATCATTCATAGAAGGACGTATGAGAATATCAGCTGCAAGAGACAATGTTTCCCAGATGTTCCCACCCACAGTCTGTGATGATACTGTCAAAGCTGAAACTGGTCCAGCAAGTAAAGAGTCAATTTACCCAGCAGATGACAAGGTTGTTGAAAACTGGAGAGGACTTGCTATTCCTCCCAAAAAACGAAGGAGTACATACCTTTCCCCTTGTACAGAGTGGTTGCATGCAGACACATCAGTCTTGACGAAAAAGGCAAAATTAGGTTTAATAAGGAATGGCAACATCAGAGACCTGCAACCTGTAAAGGTGTGTGGACACACAGTGAGAGTTACAAACACCTGTGCATTTGATGCATTTTGCCAGTGCCTTTGTAGTGCCTTTTGTGACAGCACATCCTACAGTAGTTACGTGGCCCAAGAAATAAGCAATGTAGAAATTTTTCACCTTGTGAAAACCATGGCAGAAAAAGGTGTACAAAAAGAAATCTACATGCTGAGAGGTAAAATCCTAAGGGACATATTTGGAGCAGAACAAATTAAAGCAGGACTCCAGATGGTTAAAGCTGAATGCAACATATCAACAATAATTTCAAATGTATTCTCAACAGTGGCAAGCATAGTGACTGAGAGCAAATGTTCTTCAGAAACATGTTCTCGCTATTCTGGAGCTTCAAGAAATATTGCATTTGTATCAGCTGACCAAGACACACTGAAGTCAAGAGGAGTTTCAGCTCTACAAGAAGCAGTCAACAAACAAATGCATTTAAAACCTTCAAAATGCCTCTCACGGATCCACGATGTGCAACACACTCCCAGGGAAATGCAGTTTTTTGACCCTTCAGTTTCTGGAAACATTCTTTGTAATGGTACTGTGGAACATGCCATAACAACAGGACAGCACCTTTGTGTTGATACTGACATAGGATTCTGGGAAGCTGGTGAAACACAAAGCAGAGGTTCAGAAGAGATATTTCTTGAAGAAGAACTCTTTAAATTTCCACAGGACCTTGAATTAAAGGGGAACAAGTTCACTTTAAGAGGTGTTGTTGCATTCTGCCAACCAGCTATCAGAAGCTCTCTAGGCCATTACATAGCCTACTGTAAAAGGTCTGATTTCACCTGGGAAAAATATGATGATTTGTCAAATGGTATGGCAGTGGTGAATTCACACACCAAGATCTGCCCCCACGCTGTTCTATACACAAGAGATAGCTGTTTGTAGTTCCCAGTTTCATAAATGTAGGTAGCTGAGGTTTTGGCTTCTTATGGACATGTGAAGCTGCCGTTTAATGAAGGCTGAGAAAAAGTCAGAACCTTATATGGTTATCTCTATATTTTGGTTTGTTTGTTCTTTTTTGGTTGTAATTTTTCATATAAACTTTATGATCCACAATTCAGAACATGATTTGTGGAATTAAAATGTTTAAGACACATTTTACTATTGTAATTCTTGAGATTTAGTATTTCCTTTTGGCTGTTGCTATAATCATGCTGACCTCAAGTGAAGCCAGTTCATATTACCCTGTCTGCTAGCTGTGTAATGAAGGTATGCTTCAACACTGTTAATGGTATTCATAAAATTAAGTCTCATGCTATTGATGTAAAACTTGAAGAAGAATGAAAAAGAGCTAATAATCCAGTGCTGCGCAAATGAAAATGTGAAATAAGACAACAAGAAGCACATCTTATCGCCTGCTCCATTACAACAATTGTGCTGTTAGCACTCAGTATTTAGAGGGAGAATATGGTGACACATTTCCCATTCAATACAGTCAACCCTTAAGCCCCTTTTACACGGGGCATGTCCATTTTGACTGACTCTGCTTGCTCAGCAGGGATCGATAAGTTGATCCCCGCTGAGCAGGCCGATGACAGATCCTCCTCCACTCACTGTGCTGAGACAGACTGTCAGAGTCCCGCTCTCTTCTATGGGACTCTGTCCATTTTCATCCAATCCCATCTGATCTGATCCGCCAGACATATGTAAAATAGGACCTACATCCATCTGGATTTGGCGGAACGGATTGGATCTGATAACGGCGGATGTCAGCGGACATGTCACAGCTGAAATCCGTTGCTCCATAGAGGTGAATGGAGTGTCCGATCAGGTACGCCTGAAAAACGAACATTTGGACCTGATCGGACAGCATGTGTGAAAGGGGCCTAAAACTAAATTTTGTTATGTTTTTTTGTTATGTGCAGACACATGAACATGGTTACAATGTAACACAAATAAAAGGTCTAAAAGTAACCAATTATAGCATGTAATATATCAATATACTGTACATAAAGTTAGAGTTACATAAGTGACATAGGGAATAACAAAAGTTGCTTATATTTACATACAAATTGTACAAAAACATGGTGGAAAACTATAGTATATACTATATAAAAAAAATAACTTAATATATCAAAACCTGAGAGAATGGATGTTTCACGTCCTTATGCTTTTACAATTAAGAAATCAAAGCAGCACACATAATAATTTTAACAGCACAAATGCAGCACTAACCAACCAACCCAGTTTCATGTGTAGGTAGGGGGGGAGGGGGGCTGAGTGACCTTTGGTGACCTTTAATAAATAGTAAATAGCTGAAAAACAAAATGCAGTAGAACTGATATTTAAACAGCACAAACCAGCACAAAGGAGGCACCAACCAGCCCAGTTTCATGCCCTTTGTCTCTTGTAGGGGGGCTGGGTAACCTTTGGTGACCTTTATTAAATCAACAATAACTAAAAAACAAAAGGAGATAGAATGGAAAGTAAATAGGCACAAACCAACACAAACGTGGCATTAACCAACCAGCCCGTTTTGATTTCGTTTGGCTGTTGTAGGGGGTGTCAGGGAAGGCTTTCCCATAGCACAAATGATGTCTCCCTGTACATACATATGCGCATGCGCAGACTGGCAACTGGCTGGGCAGATGAGCGTGAGCCTGTCACCAATGCTGGCACCAGACAGACTATTTAAACAGGCTGCAATTTGGTGTGCTGCTTCTGTGTGTTCATTCCTGATTCCTGTGTTTGACCTCTGATCCTAACCCAGCTTGCTCCTGACCTCCGTTTGAATGCTACCTGCCCTGACCTTGGCTTGTCTCTGGATTCTGCTTCTGCCTTCTCTTCTTGCCTGACCTACCTCCTGTTGCTGACTTGGCTTGTGACCCGACTATCCTGTTGTGTGCCGTCTATGCCTGATCTGCCTGACCATTATGGACCCGGCTCATCTGACCCTGCATCCTGCTCATCCAGCCTGCTACGGCTCTTCAGCCCAGCAAGGTCTCATCTGTCTCCTGCTTCCAGCTACTTACCCACAGTCTGCCACCAGCCAAGCTCAGTGCCAGCTCATCTGCCACCGGCTGGTTCTGCCGCCACATCCACCTGATGACTGCTGCCACCACACAGTCTACTGGACTGATCACAGGCACTCATACCTCACTGTGCTCCCATGGCTGCTTTCTAACCAGGAGCTCACTAACCAGGTATGTGACAGGAGAGCGGGGTGATGTCATCATCTGGAAAAAACAAATTGCTATTATCTTAAAAATAAAAGCAGCACAAATTTTAACTATTATGACACAAAAAAAGCACAAATATAAAAACAAGCTGTTATAACTAAAAAAACATAACAGCACAAATACAAATTTTAACAGCACAAACCAGCACAAATGAGGCACTAACCAACGAGACCAGTTTTGTGTCATTTGGGTGTTGTAGGGAGGCTGAGTGACCTTTGGTGACCTTTAAAAAAATCATTAATAACGCAAAAACGATAAAAGATAGAACATAAATTTAAAAAGCACAAAACAGCACAAATGTAGCACTAAAGAAACACACTTGAGTTTTTATTTGTGCTGATTGTAGGGTGGGCAAATTGAGTGGGGTTTGAAAAAAAAAAACTGTTATAACTTAAAAACCATAACAGCACAAATAAAAATTTTAGCAGCACAAAACAGCACAAACGTAGCACTAACCAACGAGACCAGTTTTGTGTCATTTGGGCGTTGTAGGGGGGCTGACTGACCTTTGGTGACCTTTAATAAATCATTAATAACGCGAAAACGATAAAAGATAGAACAGAATTTTTAGCAGCACAAAACAGCACAAACGTAGCACGAACCAACGAGACCAGTTTTGTGTCATTTGGGCATTGTAGGGGGGCTGAGTGACCTTTGGTGACCTTTAATAAATCATTAATAACGCAAAAACGATAAGTGATAGAACGGAAATGTTAGCAGCACAAAACAGCACAAACGTAGCACTAACCAACGAGACCAGTTTTGTGTCATTTGGGCGTTGTAGGGGGGCTAGGTGATGTCATAGTCTGGAAAAAACAATTGCTAATATCTTAAAAATAAAAGCAGCACAAATGAAAATTTTTACGGCACAAAACAGCACAAACGTAGCACTAAAGAAACACACTTGAGTTTTTATTTGTGCTGATTGTAGGGTGGGCAAAGTGAGTGGGGTTTGAAAAAAAAATAAACTGTTATAACTTAAAAACCATAACAGCACAAATAAAAATTTTAGCAGCACAAACCAGCACAAACGTAGCACTAACCAACGAGACCAGTTTTGTGTCATTTGGGCGTTGTAGGGGGGCTGACTGACCTTTGGTGACCTTTAATAAATCATTAATAACGCGAAAACGATAAAAGATAGAACAGAATTTTTAGCAGCACAAAACAGCACAAACGTAGCACTAACCAACGAGACCAGTTTTGTGTCATTTGGGCATTGTAGGGGGGCTGAGTGACCTTTGGTGACCTTTAATAAATCATTAATAACGCAAAAACGATAAGTGATAGAACGGAAATGTTAGCAGCACAAAACAGCACAAACGCAGCACTAACCAACGAGATCAGTTTTGTGTCATTTGGGTGTTGTAGGGGGGCTGAGTGACCTTTGGTGACCTTTAATAAATCATTAATAACACAAAAACGATAAAAGATAGAACGGAATTTTTAGCAGCACAAAACAGCACAAACGTAGCACTAACCAACGAGACCAGTTTTGTGTCATTTGGGCGTTGTAGGGGGGCTAGGTGATGTCATAGTCTGGAAAAAACAATTGCTAATATCTTAAAAATAAAAGCAGCACAAATGAAAATTTTTATGGCACAAAACAGCACAAACGTAGCACTAAAGAAACACACTTGAGTTTTTATTTGTGCTGATTGTAGGGTGGGCAAAGTGAGTGGGGTTTGAAAAAAAAAAAAAACTGTTATAACTTAAAAACCATAACAGCACAAATAAAAATTTTATCAGCACAAAACAGCACAAACGTAGCACTAACCAACGAGACCAGTTTTGTGTCATTTGGG
The DNA here is from genome assembly GCF_042186555.1 of Aquarana catesbeiana. Classification (NCBI taxonomy): domain Eukaryota; kingdom Metazoa; phylum Chordata; class Amphibia; order Anura; family Ranidae; genus Aquarana; species Aquarana catesbeiana. Next base: position 939,462,272 of record NC_133324.1, read on the forward strand.
CATTGTAGGGGGGCTGAGTGACCTTTGGTGACCTTTAATAAATCATTAATAACGCAAAAACGATAAGTGATAGAACGGAAATGTTAGCAGCACAAAACAGCACAAACGTAGCACTAACCAACGAGACCAGTTTTGTGTCATTTGGGCATTGTAGGGGGGCTGAGTGACCTTTGGTGACCTTTAATAAATCATTAATAACGCAAAAACGATAAGTGATAGAACGGAAATGTTAGCAGCACAAAACAGCACAAACGTAGCACTAACCAACGAGACCAGTTTTGTGTCATTTGGGTGTTGTAGGGGGGCTGAGTGACCTTTGGTGACCTTTAATAAATCATTAATAACACAAAAACGATAAAAGATAGAACGGAATTTTTAGCAGCACAAAACAGCACAAACGTAGCACTAACCAACGAGACCAGTTTTGTGTCATTTGGGCGTTGTAGGGGGGCTAGGTGATGTCATAGTCTGGAAAAAACAATTGCTAATATCTTAAAAATAAAAGCAGCACAAATGAAAATTTTTACGGCACAAAACAGCACAAACGTAGCACTAAAGAAAAACACTTGAGTTTTTATTTGTGCTGATTGTAGGGGGGCCAGCAGAGAGAGTTCTTTGCATAGCAAGAATCATGAAACTCTTTTTTCTCCCTTCGTCTTTCAGGACAGCACCTGGAGAGAGCGCAGCTCCACCCACTTTCCCAGGAAACACTGCAGTCAGTTTCTTCAAAGACCGGACACTTCCACCATGGCCTCAGTTGTAGTGTTTCCTCCGCCATGGTGGAAGCGCTGCAGGGAACCAGGGGTGTGCTGCGCTTTCTCCAGGTGGTGAAAGTAGGGGGCATACCGGATTGATGTTGTTTTTTCTCTCTAGAAGACAGCCCAGCATCCTCCCTGACGTGTGGGGGATTCTCCGGTGCCTCCTCCTCTTCATGCTCGGCGAGAGCCAGGCTGCGAGGGTCCCGCTCCTACAGACCGGTGGCAGGGCTGTGGAATAGAGCAGCGTCTATTCTGCGGACCGCACGCCTTCCGGGTTCGGATGGCAAGCGTGTCATTTCCGACCGGGGGCGGGGCCTCAAGCGGCGCGACGCGGCTTCCGGTTCCGGCCGCTGGAACGCAGGGGGAAGGGGCGGTCTCTACGGCTGATGTCATTTCCGGCCCTCACAGCGATGAGTGGCCCGGGAAAATTAAATAAAAGTGCACGGACGCCGCTGTTTGTCCTGTCAGACAATGGAGGACGATCAGACGGCGGTGGCAGGAGCAGGAGCCACACCAATCAGCCAGGCTCAGGTAAGCAGGGACATTGGTCACTGTTTTTACTCTATGGGCTTTTGTGATATTGATATATAAATTCCCTTCCCTAAAAAAAAAAAAAAAAAAAAAAAAAAAAAAAGGGGGGCCTGCAGATCACTTTGTCCTGAGTACTAAAGGAAGGATAAGTGATTGATTATTTTTTAAGGTGGATCTGTGGGGTGATTCACCGGCTGTGGAACAGGACATAGGGGTTAAAGGGTTAACTTCCTTGGTGGTGTTTTTTCTGTGTTCCTTTTTACAGCATGTAAACTATTTTGGTGAAATATGGTTCAGCAAATGTCTCTTTTTCCCTTGGGATATTGCAGAAGGCTAAAGAAAAGACCAAGCATGTCTCCCCTATTGTTAAAAGGAAATGTCCCTCTTGTAAGGGGTTACTGAGGGATTCCTGGACCAAGATATTATGCAAATCTTGTATTGCGGACATAGTTAAGGAGGAGACAGCTCCTGCTAGTCCTGCAACTCAGCAAAGCGAATTGCTGAGCTCTTTCAGGAAGGAACTGGCAGACACCTTTGAGTCCTTCAGGTCCTACCTGGATAGGCGTCCAACGGCGCATAGCAGTATGGTGCCACATTCTCAATCTTCTGTGTCAGCATCCAGAGGGGGCAGCGACTCAGAGGAGGAAGAAAGTAACATTTTACTAAATTCTGATGAGGAAGCGGAAGAAGTAAATGAAGCTTCTTCTCCTTCTTCTAGGTACAAACTATCCCTTGAGGAGGTAGATGATCTACTAAAGACAATACACACTACCCTTAACATCACAGAGGATAAGACTCAGCTATCCTTACACGATAGGATGTTTCAGGGCCTCGGGGAGGAAAAACACAGGGTTTTTCCTGTACATAAATTCTTATCAGAAACCATTAGGAGAGTGGAAGGATCCAGAGAGAGCCCCTTTCTTTTCTAAATCCCTCAAGCGGAGGTTTCCGTTTGATGAGGATAGCTCGCATATCTGGAACAAAAAACCAAGACTGGACGCAGCGTTTTCCCAGGTATCAAGGAATACTGACCTGGCGTTTGAGGACATGGGTATCCTTAAGGATACCATGGACAAAAAGGCAGACTCCCTATTAAGGAAGGCATGGGATTCATCTTTAGCAAATTTGAAACCTGCCATGGCCTCAACGGTGGTAGCCAGAAATCTGGAACACTGGCTGGAGCAGTTGAAAGCCCACATTGAGGCAGGGATGCCTCGTAAGGATCTGCTAGATACGCTCCCGGTGTTATCAAGGGCGGTAGGGTATATAGCAGATGCCTCAGCGGAGTCAATCAGGATGTCAGCTAGATCCACAGCTCTGATAAACTCAGCTCGCAGGGCTTTATGGGTCAAGACATGGACAGGGGATACTGCTTCAAAAACAAAATTATGTGGTTTACCCTTTGAGGGTGATCTAGTGTTTGGCCCTGGGCTGGAAGCTATACTTGACAGAACAGCTGACAAAAAGAAGGCCTTCCCTATAAAGAAGAAGGTGATTCCGCAAGGCAACAAGAATTTTCGTGCTTTTCGGAAAACCCCAGAGACCAAAGAGTCAGGCTACAAAAGGCCTTGGAAATCTCAAAGAGGGAGGGGCAAGTCAGGAGTACTTTTTCGCCCCCCGACCACAAGCACAAAAACCCAGTGACGGTCATCCAACTGTGGGAGCAAGGCTACAGACCTTCTTTTTACAGTGGAAGACTATAACGAACAGCCAGTTTATCCTCAAGACCATTATGGAGGGTTACAGGCTGGAATTTTCTCAACCTCCTCCTGTGCGTTTTTACATAACCCAGGCTCCCCGAGACTCAGAAAAGTCACTAGCAATGACAGCTATCCTGAAAGCCTTGATGCTACAAAAGGTGATCGTGAACGTGCCCCCCGGGGAATTAGAACAGGGGTGCTATTCACACATATTTCTTGTGAAGAAGCCGTCGGGAAAATTCAGGCTCATCCTGAACCTGAAGATTCTAAACAAGACTATCAGGTACAAAAAATTCAAAATGGACACAATATTCTCAGTGAAGAGTCTCCTGACCCCAGGATGTTTTATGGCGTCCATAGACCTGAGAGATGCATACTTACATGTACCAGTAGCATCAACATCTCAGAAACACCTAAGGTTTGCGATAAAACTGGGGGAAGCTACCCTTCATCTCCAGTTCAGAGCTCTCCCTTTCGGGCTGTCATCCTCTCCGAGGATTTTTACAAAAATCCTGGCAGAGGCCTTAGCCCCACTCAGAGTAGAGGGGGTATCAGTCCTGCCCTATCTAGACGATCTACTAATTTTTGCCAAAACAAGGGACCTATTAGTGAGAGATCTGGAAAAGACAATGAGACACTTAGTAGGTCTAGGATGGATAATAAACGAGGAGAAATCAAACTTGATTCCATCACAGACCATACTATTCCTGGGCTACACGATAGATTCCATCCAGGAGAGAATTTTTCTCCCTGAGGGGAAGAGGGAGAAGCTTCAGGGGGCAGTAAAGAAGACGCAGACAAATATGCCAATCTCCATAAGAGCAGCTATGTCGGTCTTAGGGCTACTCACTGCGACTATTCCAGCAGTGCAGTGGGCACATCTACATACAAGGGAGCTCCAGCAGACAATTTTAACGAGTTGGTCCTATGGAGAGTCCCTGGAAAAATTAATAAGGATACCTGCGCGGGTTCAGAGGAAGCTCTGGTGGTGGAGAAATCGCTCAAACCTGAACAAGGGTCTGCTCTGGGGTTTTCCTTTGGAGAAAAGACTAACAACAGACGCAAGTTCCTGGGGTTGGGGCGCCCACCTGGACAAGCAGATGGCTCAGGGGAGTTGGACAGACTGGGAAGCCAGAAAGTCCTCCAATTGGAGAGAGCTAAGGGCTATTCTCCTGGGTCTATGGGCCTTCGAAAAAACAGTCCGGGGCCATCATGTTCAGGTTCTATCGGACAATGCCACAGCGGTGGCTTATATATCAAGGCAGGGAGGAACAAGGAGCAAGGCTCTGCTATCCTTGGCATTTCATTTAGCCTGGGCAGAAAACAATCTAAACTCCATAACAGCGATACATCTGAAGGGAGATTTGAACCTTCTAGCAGACTTTCTGAGCAGAGAAAGAATACTGGAAGCAGAATGGAGTCTGAATACAGAAACTTTCCAAAAACTAACAGAAAGATGGGGAGTACCCCAGATAGATCTTTTTGCATCCCAAAAGAATGCAAAAGTAGAGGCCTTCTTCTCACTAAACAGACAGGATCAGGCAGAGGGATTGGATGCATTAGCGCAGCCATGGAACTTCCAGTTGTGCTACGCCTTTCCCCCCTTTCAGATGATCCCCTTGGTCTTAAGAAAGCTACAGAAAGAGAACACGAGTATGATTCTAGTGGCCCCTTTCTGGCCCAAACGGGCTTGGTTCGCAACAATACAGGGGATGGCGGTGGAACCTTATTGGGAGCTTCCGCTACGGAAGGACCTCCTAACGCAGGGCCCCCTTCATCACCCAAATACCCAGCATCTCAGGTTGACAGGTTGGTTACTGAGGAGCAGATGTTAAAAAATAAGGGCCTTTCAGATAAGCTGGTCTCTACCCTGCTGAATAGTCGTAAGGAGGTAACCAGGGCCATCTACTTCAAAACGTGGAAGCGATTTAATAGCTGGTGTGCGACTAGGATACTTTCGCCACAGGAAATTGCTCCAGTACTAGAATTTCTCCATGAGGGAATGGAGATGGGGTTGGCAGCTAGCACCCTAAAGGTGCAGGTAGCTGCATTATCGGTTTTCCTTGAGAGACAATTATCTAGGGAGCCGCTTATTATTAGGTTTTTCAAGGCATTGGCCAGAGCTAGGCCAATACCTTTTAAGTTTTTTCCTAGATGGGACCTGTCTGTGGTTCTGCGGGGGCTAATCAAAGGGCCTTTTAAACCTCCAGAGGAAGCATCAATCAGGCTATGGTCGTTAAAAATAGTCCTGTTAGTAGCAGTAACTTCAGCTAGGAGAGTAAGTGAGTTACAAGCTCTTTCCATAAGAGAACCCTTTTGTTATATTTTTCCAGACCGGGTAGTGCTAAAAACTGACCCGGGTTTCTTGCCAAAGGTGGCATCAGCATTTCATACGGCACAAGAGATAATTCTCCCTACTTTTTGTCCTAACCCGTCCAGTGCTAAGGAGAGGTCTTTCCATTCCCTGGACGTAAGAAGGTGTTTATTACACTATATAGAGATAACAAAAGATTTTAGAAGATCAGATTCGCTCTTTGTTCTCTTCTCTGGTCCACGGAAGGGGTATAGAGCATCCAAAAGCACCATAGGTAGATGGCTCAGAATGGCCATCAGTGAAGCTTATAAAGCTTCAGGAGCAGAGCCCCCTAAGGGGGTAGTAGCCCATTCAACAAGGGCAGTAGCAACGTCCTGGGCAGAGAGGGCAGGGGCTTCCCCGGGTCGGATCTGTAAAGCGGCCACGTGGACAAGTTTCTCCACCTTCACCCGCCACTACAGGTTGGACTTGCTATCAGCAGCGGAACAATCGTTTGGCAGGAAGGTCCTGCAGGCGGTGGTCCCACCCTAGAGTAAGTACTCTTTTATCATCTCCAGGTGCTGTTCTGAAAGACGAAGGGAGAAAACCCTAGTTAGACTTACCGGTAACGGTATTTCTACGAGTCTTTCAGGACAGCGCCGATGACCCGCCCTAAATTTTAAGGTTATAAGATGTGTTATTGCTGTGTTCTGCTTATCTAATTTCAGCATGGCTGGAGGTACTCTATGAACAACTGAGGCCATGGTGGAAGTGTCCGGTCTTTAAAGAAACTGACTGCAGTGTTTCCTGGGAAAGTGGGTGGAGCTGCGCCCTCTCCAGGTGCTGTCCTGAAAGACTCGTAGAAATACCGTTACGTCTAACTAGGGTTTTCAAGATCGTAAAGGGGAAAAAAATCACGATGACGATTAATCGTGCAGCTCTAATAAATATGCATGGAAATCAAGGGGGACAATTTTTCATGTGACTTTGAGGTCCAAAGCTCCATGAAAAGTCACCCAAGTGTGAAAGTAACCTAATGCGATTAATTGATAACACCTTTGAATAAGGCCCCATTTGCACTTGTGCGACCTTAAAGTTGCACAGCTTTGTCATGACTTGAAGCAATGTCTGTGTAATCTTGTGGTGTATGGACCTCAAATTGCATCAAAGTCAAACCAAGGTAGTGCAGGGACGAATTTGCTACACCTTCAGTATGCACAAGTGACAATAGGGCCAAATTCAAAGGTGTTATCCTTGAATCTCATTCACACTGCTGCAACCTGAAAGTCACACTATTTTGCTGCCACTTTGCCGCTGCAACTTGACCCAACTTCTGGGAATGCCTGTGTAATATTGTACCCGATATACCTCAAGTCACACCAAAGTAGTACAGGGACTACTTTGAAGTTGGTGCGACTTAAAGTAGCACAGATATGAATGGTTGTCATTGAGAATCATGGGGTACAACTTGTCTTGCAACTTAGAGGTCCAAATTTGCTGGAAAATTCGCCCAGCTGTGAAACAAGTCATATATATTTTAATAAAAGGAGCTCTCATTTATATTTGCATAGTCCTTACTGATTTACATCAGAACAAATGCAGGAAGTGATGTGTGCACATGGGACGGAAGCAAATGTGTGGCGATGCCAAACAAATCAATGAACCCCACCCACACCAAATCTAACTATGACATCCACCCCCACATTGATTAAGTACAAGTACATATCCTACACTTACCCGGCCAATGAGCAGCACCTCCTCTCTGCTAAAGAGACCTCGCCATGTCCACCTAGATGGAGATCCTGACCAGCACAGGAACTTCTGGGTGCATACAATGACTAATTTCCAGGTCAGAAGGTGAAACCACGCTTTTGATTGCAGCTGTGAATATTTGATCTCAACCATGATTAGTATTTTTTATTTTTAGATATGCAAATCTGTATTTCTACATATATTTGAAGGTAAACTTAAGGGAGTTTGATAAGAAATGGTGTCCCTGCAGGTGAAGTACAAAAGGCCCAGTTTGAGCCCTGGTTCACACTGACAGCAGGAGGAAAGCGTTCAGCTGAACTCCCACAATTTCATTCCTGCATGTTAGTCCTGACTGTGGGGGCAACATCAGAGACATCAGTGCAAGTTTCTGCACCAATATCAATACAAATCGTACCAATTAGAACAGTGCAATTGCCACCGATTTGACATGTCAAATCACACCAATGTAAACCAGAGCTGACACATTCAAACACTGCCTATCCACCAGCTGAAATCATTACCTGCAATTCTCCACAACGGTTAATGATAAAGGTGGAATCTTTATATATAACTTACAGTTGTGCAGAAGCCTAGGTTTACATTGGAGCGATTGGTCATGCGATTCGAGAGATCAAATCGCATGACTATTGGCAATGACACTGTTCCAATCGATGCAACATTTTTTTTGTGGCACCGCACCAATTTGCTAAAGTCGTTCCTGCACTACTTTTGCTGATTTCAGGTGCGACTTCAATAGACATTTGTGTATGAAGCCACCTGAAATCACGCTGACCTTGCTACTTTGAAATCGTGCTACTTCAAGTGAAGTAGCGCAATTTCAAAGTAGCATGTGAACCAGGGCGAAAAGATTAATTTTTTGGTGCACAAATACATATTGAAATAAAATCTAAGAGATATTGCACTTTCCCAAAACCACCACCCACAAAAACTAAAGAGAAAGAAAAGTAGAAGGAGCACACACACACACACACACACACACACACACACACACACACACACACACACACACACACCTCGATGATGTACTTTTATTTTAGCAGCAGAAAAAAAATACATTTACATTTACTAGCTTCAAAAAAATTTGGACAGGATATATGGTACTACATTTAGCAACGGAATTTTAAGAGCCCTGCTCATAGGAGCTTACAATCTAAAATTAGACAAAACCTTAGAGTGGACACAGCTTTAATTTCAGTGTATATTGGGCAACACATCACATTACGATCTGCAATATTATAGAAACATACTTAACAGTCATTCTTACAAAGCATTCCAACATAATATTGCAAAAGACTTATTCAAAACACCCACCACCAGTCCACAATCCACACATACATACATTGGTGACCATGTTCTGCTGGAAGCTGCATTTCGGTGTACACGATTAAACGAGATCAAAAAGAGTAGGTCAGCAGATGCTTCCAAACGATGTTTGCATGATCAGACAGGAACAATACACACACAACATTGACAGCATGGCCACATAAACCCACTTTTGATTGAAAAAATGCACAAGAATTTCATCAAATCTCCCAATATCATTCCTTCTCCATCACAACAAAAAACCTGACCTTCTCAGGCCAAATGAACCCCCCTACTGCAGGCCTTTATATAAGAGAGGTTGTATTGTTAGCACACTGACACACCCAATAGAAGTACACGCCCACCAGTATCTTTCAATCTGTCTCTTCATGTATGTCTAAAGTGATTGCACCTGATGGGCAGGAACACATAATAATATTTACAATTGTGTTAGCCCTTGGCTATGTGCATCAAATCTCCAACTACAGGACAAAGATCAAAGTCCATTTGCATCCACATAAACAAAGCAACAGTTTTCTAAGCATATGTACCTGTGCAGTGTAAACCCTAAAATTTGAAATGTCCAAGTCCCTGGGCATGATTAGTGCTAATAAACATTAACATCAGTCCCTGGCTGCAATGAGCTTCCAATATAAAGTCCAAAATTAACTTTCTTACATTAGAACCTATTTCGACAGGAGACAAATAAAATGTTATCATATCTTTGGATTGTGGTGAGAAACCCACACAGGGAGAACATATAAACTTCAACACAAGGATTAGCATGTTGGGGAATTGAACCAACATCCCAGGTGCTGCTAGACAGAACTGCTACCCACTTACCCACCAGGCAGCCCCAAGCATGGTCTCTCTCTGCATCTCTGTGGTGTGAACCAGCCCTAAGTCCATAGCCATGCTCAGTGTCACAAGCAATATACAGTATATTGGCCTAAGTATTGGGATGCCTGCCTTTAAACACACATGAACTGTAATGGCATCCCAGTATTAGTATTGGGTTCAAAACTCATTTGGCCCACCCTTTGCAGCTATAACAGCTTCAACTCTTCTTGTCCACAAGGTTTAGGAGTGTGTCTATGGGAATGTTTGACCATTCTTCCAAGTGCATTTGTGAGGTCAGGCACTGATGTTGGACGAGAAGGCCTGACCTACAGTCTCCTCTCTAATTCATCCCCAAGGTGTTCTGTTGTGTTGAGGTCAGGACTCTGTGCAGGCCAGTCAAGTTCCTCCACCCCAAAATCACTCATCCATGTCTTTATGGACCTTGCTTTGTGCACTGGTCCAAATGATTTGGTGGAGGGGGATTATGGTGCGGGGTTGTTTTTCAGGGGTTGGGCTTGGCCTCTTAGTTTCAGATAAGGGAACTCTTAAGGCGTCACATACCAAGACATTTTGGACAATTTCATGCTCCCAACTTTGTGGGAACAGTTTGGGGAAAGCCCCTTCCTGTTCCAACATGACTGCACACCAGTACACAAAGCAAGGTCCATAAAGACATGGATGAGCAAGTTTGGGGTGGAGAAACTTGACTGGCCTGCACAGAGTCCTGGCCACAACCCGATAGAACACCCTTTGGCTGAATTAGAGTAGAGACTGCGAGCCAGGCCTTCTCATCCAACATCAGTGCCTGGCCTCACAAATGCACTTCTTGAAGAATGATCAAACATTCCCATAGGCAGACTAAACCTTGTGGACAGCCTTCCCAGAAGCTGTTGTAGCGGCAAAGGGTGGGCCAAATCAAATTTTAACCCTACGGACTAAGACTGGGCTGCCATTAAAGTTCATGTGTGTGTAAAGGCAGGCATCCCAATACTTTTGGCTATATAGTGTATCTGGAAAAGACTTGCAATGGTGGTGGAACCCTCCTACACATAGTTATAGGACCTGGGAGATGAGACAACTTCTCTACATGAAGTAACATGGTTGGGATTTAAACCCAGACCCTCAGAGATACTAAGCAGAAGTTCTAACCTCTAAGCCACAGAGCTGCCACATGTGAGACCCTCCTACACATAAATACACATAAATACTGCATTTCTATGGACATACAGGTGATGCAAATTACATTACTCAAGAGTTATTCTTCTTGATTTATTCTGTGATATTTGGTGTTTTTTTGTGGGTGAGAGTAGAAAATTTTTGGGAATTACATTTTGATTTTTGATGTTGGTACACATATCACATTTTTGGGGCTCAAATTATGAATATTTGGAAATAATAAAAAGCACAAAAAATTGTGATTCATTTTAAATTTTCATCAGCAATGGTATTGTTTGTGGATTATAAAGACTCCTGTGTGAGTTTGGGGTAAAGATTGTTGTGAGATGAAGAGTAACAAGTGAAAGTGACAGAGAAAAATATATTTTACCAAAACATCAAAACATTCCACATTGTAGCATTCTTAAAATCAAAATATTTTAAGTAGAAGCAACAATGTTGCAAAGGAAAATTTATTTCACAGAAAGATACATTTCATCTCAACATTAAAAGGTTTTTTTGTGAAAGTTAGAATTGTTCCATTAGAATCAATGACTGAAACTTCATTTGGACTAAATTAGAGCAGATTTTAACTCCCAAAAAATGCTCTCTAATTAGATCTCATTTTGGTATTTACTATAGCTCCAGGTAAAAAAGACACTTGAGTTAAAATGAGAGTTATTTTCAGGTCTGAGCATGCTCAGTTGTTCTGGCACCTAGTTGTCCAAAACAGGGAATTTTTCTCTTTTCAGACTTTTAAAGATATTTCAGTGTAGAAATCACTTTTTCACACAGTTTAAAAGCAGATTATCTTTAAATAATATACCGCATATTTCAGTACCATTTAGGCAATTATATCATGCTCTAAACATTATTTCCATGTGCAATTCTCTAGGTTTTAGCAGAGTAAGGGTCTGGGCGCTATTTAGTTTCAGGGAGCTATAGTAAATTCGATTTTGGAATACCGTTTTAGCGCGAATTAGCGCTATTAGCGCTAATTCGCGCTAAATTGCCGCAAATTAGCGCTAATTTGCGGCAATGTGCGCGAATTAGCGCCATAGCGCTATAGTAAATGACCCCCAAAGTGTCCATTCTGGGTACTTATGAATTCTACCGAGCTGTGAAATACACGAGAGCTGAGCCATGGGGTACTGTCTGTCCCAGTATTCCCTGTTCGCACCCTGGGACTGCGATGCGCTCTGGGTGCCCTCCCCCTTCCCCTTCGCTTCTGCCTGACTTGGGGGCGAGCCAGGCGGATGCTCACAATGCATCGGTGCCACGCATTGCGGGCCTCACGTTGTGGGCGTATACTTTTCCTTCTGAGCCGACACAGTTGATGGCGCGGTGTCAGTACTGGGCGGGTCTCCATGCCGCCCTGGCTGTGACCCTGCCCCCCGCACTGTCTGGACAGCATGACGCTGGTGGCGGTCTCACGCACGTTTGGGATGCATAAGAGGCATCTCCCCAGACTCACAACTTCTTACCACACACGTGCAGATGCCATAGCTTTGACAGGCTTGTGTTTTCAAGCACACTAATAAGGTCTCTATACCAAAGTGTACTCTATTTCATTATATGCATTTCCATTATCCTGGGTTATTCCTGATGGATTTACCTATCCATTATAGATGCCCCTATATACCCACGAACCTACATTTGGTCCCACATTGGTGTTGGTTACTTGCTGTCTGAGGATGATGACTTTGCGCTCCATCATTTGCTGGGACAGACAGTACCCCATGGCTCAGCTCTCGTGTATTTCACAGCTCGGTAGAATTCATAAGTACCCAGAATGGACACTTTGTCTCTTTTGGTTGTATCAAGTTAATCATCTGATTAGTCTATATTCTATTGTTTCAGATATCCTTTAGCATCCGCCCCTGAGGAAGTGTTTTCACACAAAACACGTTGGACATCAAGGATGTAGCTATATGCGCTAATAGGATCCCTATCTGACATACCTTTCATATGACAATTTAATGTTTTACTCATGATATTATTTGTTATGGGCTGCTCAGCCTCTTGTGTTCATATACACTATTTTGTTTTGATTTTAATCATGTATTGCTATGTGTCATTATATCAACATTGTTTATGTATGCTACTTGGTCATGCTATGTGCTATGTACATGCTACCTTATTTATGATATCTATTACTCAATACACATATGCAAAATTACTTGTTCAATTGCAAAAAAACAAAAAAACATTTTTTTTTACCCTAACCAGTCCATCGCTTCATTTAAAGTCCCAATTAGACACATAGCTCCTATGATAAGATCGCTCAGGCGGTGGAAGATCTGCTTTCCCCCACCATCACAGCCGTAGAATATAGAGCGGTGTCAGCAGGCATAATGCAGCTGTAGAAAGAGCTGGTAGAATACTCACAGAGGCTGACAGAAGCTCAACAGTGTATATCTTCAATAGAAGATGACCAATATAATATGAGCGCAGCCATTGCGAAATACATCCAGGCTCAGCACAAATGCATACAAGGAAATGCTCTTCAATATCTACGCGAGAAAATAAAACACTACACGCTCAATTGCAGTCTTCGATCATCTAACCAAAACCTCCTCCTCATTCCCAAATCCTGCTACAAATCAAAGGGAGAACGAAGATTCGCAGTCCAAGGACCACAGCCATGGAACGCTCTACTGACTTACATCCGCATGGAAGAAAACCATCAGGCCTTCAGGAAAAAACTCAAGACATACCTCTTCTAAGAAGGTGGACAACACAGGATGGATCCAGTGCCTTGAGGTGATTCAACTCGCATTTGCAGCGCTATACAAATCACTCATTCATTCATTCAGCAACATCTGTAGGATCGAATGGAGGACCTGGAGAATCGTTCCAGAAGGAACAATCTGAGGATAATCGGCCTCCCTGAATCCCACAAACATGGCTCACTCCTAGATCTATGCACCTCCCCCCTTCCAGAAGCCCTCGGTATAAATCACTGATGCACCATGGAAAGAGCTCACCGGATTGGGGCCCCTGAAAATGATTGCAAGCACCCAAGACCAATCATAGCAAAATATCTCAACTATGCTGATCGCACAGACATTTTGCAGAGCTTTCGGAAAGCATGCTCCGTGGTGATAGAGGGCCACAAGCTGCTCATTTTCACAGGAATTCCAACCCGTGTGTGCAGAGCTATACAATAGGAGCATCCATTTCACTTTAGCCTACCCTGCAATTCTTCGTCTACAGGCCCCGTATGGGGAACAGCTCACCTTTCAATCTCTGGAAATAATAATCTCACACTTATTGGTGTGCGGGTAAATATATCTTTTGAGCTCCTGCTTTCTAGGAGCCTATAGCCTCTAGGACAGACAAAAAAGACTGAACCTAGAGCTAGCACACAATACCTGTCAGTTGAGATTTGTTGCAGCAAGCCATGTAAGAGAGCGGATACATTTATTGGATGAACCATGTCAGATTCTAAACCATAGCTGGTTCAATGGCTAGATTAATTAGCAGGGGAGAGAGGGGACATCCCTGTCTTGTTCCTTTGTGTAACTGTATGAGGTTGGATTGTACTCCTGCAGGTATTACTGTGGCTGACGGTGCAGAATACAGGTTGTGTATGAAGTGATAGAAGGGGCCTGATATCCCTAACTTTTGCATCACTAAGGATAGCCATTGAAAACTAACATTATCAAAAGCCTTTTCGGCATCTAAGGTAATGATTGCTACATCTTTAAGGGGGTGTTTTGCATATTCGGCTAGGACTTTTCTCAGATTGGATGAGGCTGACTTACCCTTGGTGAAGCCTGACTGTGCATGATGAATAAGAGATGGCATAATATTTGCTAATCGGGAGGCTATTATCGTAGAGAGGATTTCGGAATCTATGTTTAGCAACGAAATTGGGCGGTATGACCCTGGGTTTTTTGGGTCCTTTCCTTTTTTGGCAATCAGTTTTATGCTTGCTTGATGTCCTGTCGGAAGGTATGGTCCTCTGTCCCATATTGATTTGTAGACTGCTAGTAGAGAGGGGGTAATTGTCTCTTTTATTACTTTATAAAATTTGGGTGTGTACCCATCAGGGCCTGGGGCTTTTCCATTTGGCAGGCCGTTAATGGAAACCATGATTTCCTCTTTAGTGATTGGGGTGTTTAAAGTTTTTAATAGATCTGGGTTCATCCGGGGAGGGACGTTGAGTCTAACCATTTGCTTGTTTCGGTGGGATCTATCGATTCTTTGATACCTTGCCCAGGTATCAAATAGATCCTTGACTTCCTGCCAATACTTACAATTTTTTGGGGTGTTCTGCTCATTAAATCGCGTTTGGGCAGTTCGTATTCTGTCTAGATTATTACAACGTTGGCCTCTAGATATTATGTTTGGGTGGTTTTCCTATAGGCTGATACAAAGGATATAATCCTTCCACGCATGAATGATTTGCCTGCCTCTAAGAACAAATTTGGGTTATCTTCATGTGAGCTATTGTTGTGGGCATATTCCGACCAGGCATTGTATAACATTTTTCTTAAACTGTCATTTTGGTTTAAGTGTGCCGGGAAGTGCCATTGTCTATAGACTGGGTGGGTCCGGAGATTATCTAGGGTGACCGAGATAGGGGAATGCTCTGAAATGACCATGTCATGGATAAATGAATCTCTAACATTGTGGAGAGGGGGGTGCAGAGGAAGTAGTCAAGTCTGGCAAAAGAGTTATGGACTGGAGAGAAGAAGGTGAACTCTTTATCCAGGGGATGGTGTATTCTCCATGTATCTATCAATTGAAGGGCATTCACCATGTGGTAGAAGTGGGTGATCTGGTCCCGTGTAGTTGATCTTGGTCTATAGTGGGGATCAGACCTATCTTCATTATTGTTAATGACTGAATTAAAATCACCCCCATGAGATTGGGAAAGCTGGTCTTGTTCGCAGGTGGGATGTTAGGTCGATAAAGTAGGATTTGTCCAGAGAATTAGGGGCATAGATATTAGTTATCCTTACTTCTCTTGTCGGGAATTTGAGGTGAATAGAAACTAACCTGCCATCCTCATCTTTGACACTAAATCGTATGTTAATTTTTTGTGTAAAAGTATAAATGTACCTGCCTTGCGACCCTTGGATGCTGAACCTATCACTTTTCCTACCCATAGCTTCTTCATTCGGAAGAAGTTGCTCTCTGCCAGGTATGTCTCCTGGAGCAATGCTATGTCTGATTTTAATTCTTTTTAGATGTCTGAGGATCTTCATTCTTTTTGTCAGGGAACGCAGCCCCTTAACATTCCAGGATGTTATTTGTAGAGTATTCATGGATCAGGTAAGGGTAAAATAGTGTATGAGGTTGTATGTGGAGTTTACCTGTGTTAAATGACCGATGATGACAGATTAACACTGAGAAACAAAAAATTTTGAGACTTCACTTTTTTCCGTATGCATTTTCACCACCGGTTGAACCGCTAGCTCGCAGGCCAGAAAGATGTAAGAGTGAGATTATGCGCTACTCCACTGATGAAGTGGTAGATTAAGGAGTGGCCATCCGCGTTTCCTTGGCTTGTCAATTCCCTTAGTGGGTAGAACAAGTGGTGAAGGTGCATATAACCTCTCCTGTGGGAAGAAACATTGTAAGGTCTGGTAGCAGAAACAATAACTGAGAACAGATCATACATTGATGAAACAGCACATGTATTTATTAAATAACCTTATAAAACTCAACTGACAGGTATTGTGTGCTAGCTCTAGGTTCAGTCTTTTTTGTCTGTCCTAGAGGCTATAGGCTCCTAGAAAGCAGGAGCTCAAAAGATATATTTACCCGCACACCAATGAGTGTGAGGCTCCTGTCAGAGGGCAAGTTCAGCGATGATCAGGCTGGTCAATTGAAGAGATGGTCTTTAGACGTTTTGGGGGGGTCCTTCCTGGAGCTCCTTTGCTCTCTAGGCCCATGTTTGACTTTGTCTGCGTAGGTTTCAGATGTGGTTTGTCTGGGAGAAAGTGAGCGCAGAAAGGCGTTCGCCTTTTCCGGAGATTGAAAGGTGAGCTGTTCCCCATATGGGGCTTGTAGACGAAGATTTGCAGGGTAGGCTAAAGTGAAACGGATGCTCCTATTGTATAGCTCTGCACACACGGGTTGGAATTCCCGCGAAAATTAGCAGCTTGTGACCCTATCAAACAGTGGTGGCTGGTGCTCCATTTTTTTAGGGGGGGGCAAACAAAATCTCAAACACCCCCCCGGTCACTCGCCCGTGATGGGGCCGACAGACAGATATAGATATATAGATAGACAGACAGATAGACATAGATAGATAGACAGACAGACAGACATAAATAGATAGACAGATAAACAGACATAGATAGACAGTTATAGATAGACAGACATAGATAGGTAGACAGATAAACAGACATAGATAGACAGACAGACAGACAGACATAGATAGGTAGACAGACAGACAGACAGACAGACAGACAGACAGACAGACAGACAGACAATGGTTTGTAGCAAGAGATATACAAATAAACCGCCCCTGAATCTCTCTTACTCCACTGCGCCAAAGAAAAGTGCAAAGTTATATAAAAGATGTGTAATTGAATACGAAATATGTGTACATACACAGTGTACAGTGAAAAAAGCTGCCACTTAAATAAATACGTAAACTGATCAGAATCCCAAAACTATACCTCTCACACGTGTACAGATAGAGATAGCGGCGCTAATATAAATTGTGTAAAATAATGGGTCAGAGCAGCATAATGCCTATGACCCTCTACTTATGCATAAAAATATTAATAATAATAGTGTCATGAAAAATATTAATTTTATCATGAAAAGAAATTTCTTTAACACCCAGTGAAAAGTGTCACTATAAATAATAAATTACAAGAAATGAATGATCAAATTCAACAGTTGTTTTTCAATCTTCTTGTGTGAAAAATCTTCCACTCTTCCACCACACCACCGTGATAGTGACACCACTCCCTCTGAAGAGCGCACTCACCAGATTGTATAGCCTCCCACTCTCGTGTTTGGCAAAACAGCACTTGAACCACACCTGGGTTGCATGTGATGAACCGTGACTCCAATCAAGCCAGCTCCATATGTGAAAAAATGAATAAAGTGCTCCACATAGCGTGATACCATTTTGACAGATTTATTAAAATCACTTCAAACACACTTCAATGGTTACACTCACTTTTAAACTGAAACATAAAAGCCTTTAAAAAAAATCCACAGCACCACGGTCACAGCGGACCTGAAGTGTAAACTGGTGTATCTCTCACCCGACCTTCTAAGGCCCAGCCATCCGATCGGTGTAGTCCTCCTCAGACAGCGGCATCTAATGTCAGTGCGATGGAATGCCATGTAACCATGCCCAAGACATGTTTCGTCAAAAAGACTTCTTCAAATGGGATTGGCTACACGGATGGTTCATCAATCCTTATATACTATCTATGATCAGTCATGTGATCACCATCCGTCATGTGATCACCATCAGTCATGTGACCTCCTGCTCTGCACATGCTCACACTTCATGTTGTAGTGATCTAATATATTAATTAATACTGGGTGATATGATGTAGAGTGGGTATGATAATCAATTAGTGGTTATTATAAGGATGATGATGTAAGTACTCTTCCGCAGCAACCCAATTCTTCCAGAGAGATGCACTTTATTGACTTCCAACACAGAACAAAGTCCAAAGTCCACAGATGACAAAGAAATCCGACAGAGGAAATATAATTCAGAGACCCATATTATTCAGTCTTCCCAGCCATGCACAGACAAGCCTCCCCTACACACAGACAAGCCTAACTCACCCATACACAGATGAGCCTTACTCCCACACTAAATGCCAGCTTGAATGTCCTCTATGAAATACTAGTCCACTAGGAGGGAGTTTCTGCTAGGTCAACCCAAAATACTCTTTGATCTTATTGTTACCCCGTCAAGTCTAATTACCATCAATAAATACTTCTACTATGGTCCTTTAAACAATGTACCCTTTGAAATGTTCAATTAGGTTTCCAGACCATACCTCACCTCACACACCTAGGTAGACTTGCATATGATTAACACATCAAAGAGTCTTCAGCTGTTCCCTTGCTATGTTAAAATTCAGTTGGACAATGCAACTGAATTTCTGGTCAGCATGGTACTCCAATACAATATTATACATAAATTGGCCAACATATTACAACATATACCCCCACTTGGGTCGGTTCTAACAACTAGAACTGACCCATAAATCAAACAACAAAAAATATCATTACGATTTAAGGTACTGGATGCTTTACAATGGCTCATATAAAATATGAAGTTGAAACTGGTTACATCTCTCTTCGCCAGCCTCTAAAATATCCCCATGAAACAGTTATTAGATAATATAACTTTTAGACCATGACTGGAAAAGGATTTGGTAAACGTCAGTGGCCCATATAGCTGTTAGGCCTTATTATATCACATCAAGATCTTGAATATTGCGCAAAGACGAGCTGATGTCACAGTCCATTCTTCGGTCTGACTTCATCACATCTCTCACCATCTCACTGAAAGTAAACTTGGTATGCTCTGGGAACTCCAATCCACATAAGTCCAGGATTTTTTCCATCTCCAGGCTCAAGCTTTCCATTTTTAAAGATACTTTTACGCAAACACTCTACTTTCATCTTTACAGTAAGAAGAGCTATCAATGTACCAGCACTCACTTTCAAGGTCAAAAAGTTTGGATATGGCAGTAAGAACTGTGCTTCAAACTATTTTCTTGCACTTGACATTCATGAGTCCATCTTGCAAGCATTTTACAATTCACATCTGCTTCTTTCCATTTCCACAATTTGAACAAAGATGACCGGGTTGTGTACCTGTCAAGTACCAGAATTTGTTGATTGCCAGCCACAATTTGCTTTTGTAATTTGCTGTAGGCCGACCCCCCATTGTCTTCAATAAAGCAGTTACTTGGATCATTCAGTGCATAATTACACTTGAATGGTATACCAACATATACATATACCCCCACACGATGGTTCAGATAGAGTCAGCTTCACATCAGTGTTTATCAGATCTTCTGTCCAGACAAAGCGGCAGTGGAAATTCTTGCCAGTATCTTCACCATGAAAGGTAGAAAGATCTCTTTCATCCATATATGTCATAGCCTTTAGCATATTATAAACAACTGAATCAACAAAGTTTCAAATCATGACTAGAGTGATGAATTTCACTCACCCCTCTTATAAATTTATGAAAACCACCCAACATACTAAAATTTATGCTATGCCAAGCCATTGTGCAGCATCTCACCTTAGATGTCAAATATATTGATCAATACGCATTATGTAATATGTACAGATGTTATGAAAATTATTTTAGGTTAAAATGCTTCTCTTTGGTTTTAAGATAAAGTTCAAGAAATAAAACAAAGAAAATAAAAAAATGAAAAGCAAAATATATCAGGAAAAGGGAGAAAAATCAAAAATTAGGGCGTTGAAGAAAAAAAGAAAAAAAAAAAGGTCCATTGCTTGATGAATATTGAGAGTCCATGAATTTTTTATAATTCCTTGTATAGCGATATATTTGTTTATTCAGCGTTTCTCCTCCACTAGCCAGCAATTTCAGACTGTGCTTCTGCTATTCACCGTCATTTAAATTTCAATATCTGAAAGACAAAAAAACTCTCCAACAAAACTAATTAGCAAGGTCCTTAAACATTGTTTGAAGTTAAAACAAAACACTATTTACACGTTTACAGTTTGGAGCTAATTCACCCCCACTGCTAGACAAGTGTCATCTGCATTCAAAGACAGATCTGGAGAATGTACATCTTGTACATTCATGACACCCTGTCCCCCCTTCAACTGCTCTAATAATTTATCACGTTCCCCTCTCATCTTGTCATACTCAATTTTCAGGTGGTCATATTTCTGTTTTAACTGAGAAAACGGTATCCAAGTCTTGGACCTTTTCTTATTATTATTTTGTTCAGCTCTGTTTTTCATATTAATATCACCTATGTTTGACCCGATGTCTCCTCTCAGGGTGTTATCATAGGATATTATCTTCTGATCTTTATGTTCAGTATTTGTCCTAAACAATGTGGCTAAATCAATTTTGACAGCCTGCTCATTTGACTTTCTCCATAAATGGTCTGCTCTCAACAATATGTCTTTTAAATCATGAGGATTTGGGGTAACTAATAAAATATTTTGTTTGATATCTTCATGCAAAGCATCTAGAAACATACTCATATGTATCAAGCCCCCACGCTCAAATGCAAGATTATTACCGACCAATAATTCCATAATAGTTGCTATCCTGTGTGACAATTCATAGGGAGATTCATTTTGCATTTGTTGGATCTTCCCATGAATAGTAACATCAGAACGTACACCATACAAAACACATAATAATTCCAGTAATATGTCCCTTGTCCTCAGAGGCTGAATACAGATTTGTTTAATTCTCATCCAAATACCACTTCCTACAGAATGTTGTATGACTCTTTCTAAGTCAGATAGGTTGAGATTGTACATATCTCTGACTAGCTGCACGTCACAAAACCATTTTAAAAATCTGTTTAAATCATGGTATGGAACCATTCCTATTTCTTTAAGAATTGCGTCTAATAATTTTGGTTTCAATGGCTTCATTACAAGCTGAACTTCACCTGTATTATTATTATTGTTGTAAACTGTGGTAGTCACAGTGGGGGCAGCTGGTAATGAATTATCAGATTTAATATGAGGTTCTGTTTTCTGCAGATTGCTGAATCCAAGATTTGATGCATATCTGCATTCCTGAGATCTCTTCTCTAATTCCATAATTCTTAATTTTAATCTCTCATTTTCCTCTGATAATTCATCACAATGTTTAGATTTCTCAAGTAAAGCTTCTCCAATCGTAACCGCATGCAATTTTAAATTTACTGTCTCGGTGTCTGATTGGTTTTGTAACCTCTCACAAACATTGTTGCTATTATCAACTGCCTTCTGTAACTGGGTAATTTCCTCAACCTTACCATTCAAAGAACTTTCCATTGTTAGACAGCAAGATAATAAGCCCTGTATAATACAACCTTTTCTTTTACTTTCTGAAATTTTGCTATCAAAAACATTTTTCTCTAAAAATTCCTTCATTATCGTCCACGTCTGCTTATATTTTTCTGGAATTTCATAAGGACCGCCATGGCGCTTAATACATTTTACTACCCATCTGTTAACTTTATCAGAACTGACACTAGCTTCACACTGAGTAAGCATTTTGACTATATTACTAATAATTAAAAAAAAGAAAATATTTTACTCACCGCATTAGTTACTCCTTTGGCTTCCACTTCAGGTCTTCTGGTACACGACACAGTCCTTTTTTTGTTGTTGTTTCCGGTCTCCAGAGAATAATTCTGGGGTTCCCAACTTGTTTAAATTTGTAGATCAGACTCTCTTATGTCACAACCAGACATTCCAGACATTAGAGTCACAGCACAGCTCTTGGTTCTTCATCAGACTTCTGTCCACCTCACAGGATTGTTGTCACCACCGACTTCTGTTACTAAGTCCGAAAATGCTCTTCTGGTCACATGAACGGCACCAGTGTAGTGATCTAATATATTAATTAATACTGGGTGATATGATGTAGAGTGGGTATGATAATCAATTAGTGGTTATTATAAGGATGATGATGTAAGTACTCTTCCGCAGCAACCCAATTCTTCCAGAGAGATGCACTTTATTGACTTCCAACACAGAACAAAGTCCAAAGTCCACAGATGACAAAGAAATCCGACAGAGGAAATATAATTCAGAGACCCATATTATTCAGTCTTCCCAGCCATGCACAGACAAGCCTCCCCTACACACAGACAAGCCTAACTCACCCATACACAGATGAGCCTTACTCCCACACTAAATGCCAGCTTGAATGTCCTCTATGAAATACTAGTCCACTAGGAGGGAGTTTCTGCTAGGTCAACCCAAAATACTCTTTGATCTTATTGTTACCCCGTCAAGTCTAATTACCATCAATAAATACTTCTACTATGGTCCTTTAAACAATGTACCCTTTGAAATGTTCAATTAGGTTTCCAGACCATACCTCACCTCACACACCTAGGTAGACTTGCATATGATTAACACATCAAAGAGTCTTCAGCTGTTCCCTTGCTATGTTAAAATTCAGTTGGACAATGCAACTGAATTTCTGGTCAGCATGGTACTCCAATACAATATTATACATAAATTGGCCAACATATTACAACACATGTCCCCCTGACCGTGAAGCACAGGTACAAAGACTGAATGCATTAGCGGATCCCAAACATTTTTACGGTGTGTAGTCAGAATGCTGCGTCCAGCATTACCATATATGACATATGACATATCCTAACTTATAATCCACCCCTAGTTACAGTGCTAATGTGGAAAAGTAACCAATAAAAATGAATATTAATAAATTAAAATGAACATTTCAACAGGAGATAATGAATTTGTCTAGTTTAACTACTTCCATACAGGGCATTTTCACCCCCTTCCTGCCCAAGCCAATTTTCAGCTTTCAGCGCTGTCGCACTTTGAATAACAATTGCGCTGTCATACTACACTGTACCCAAATGAAATTTTTATCATTTTTTACCCACTAATAGAGCTTTCTTTCGGTGGTATTTGATCACCCCTGCAGTTTTTATTTCTTGTGCTATAAACAAAACAAGAGTGACAAGTTTGAAAAAACACAATATTTTTTACTTTTTGCTATAATAAGTATCCAAATTTTTTTTTTTTTAAACCAATTTTTTCCTCATTTTAGGCCGATACGTATTCTTCTACATATTTTTGGTAAAAAATATCGCAATAAGCGTATATTTATTGGTTTGCGCAAAAGTTATAGCGTCTACAAAATAAGGGGATAGATTTATAGCATTTTTATTATTATTTTTGTTTTACTAGTAATGGCGGTGAACTGCGATTTTTATTGTGACTGCGATATTGCGGCGGACACTTCGGACAATTTTGACACATTTTTGGGACCATTCACATTTATACAGCGATCCGTGCTATAAAAATGCATTGATTACTGTATAAATGTGACTGGCAATGAAGGGGTTAACCAGGAGGGGGCGCTGTAGGGGTTAATGGGTTGCTAGGGAGTGATTCTAACTGTGTGGGGAGGGGATTCACAAAGGGAGGAGACCGATTGGTGTTCCTATGTACAAGGAACACACCATCGGTATCCTCCTATCTGACAGGACATAGATCTGTGTGTTTACACACACAGATCCACGGTTCTGCTCGGTTACCGGGCAATCGCGGGTGCCCGGCAGACATCGCGGCCGCCGGGCACGCGCACCGGGACCCAAGCGATGTGGCGGGCGCGCGCACCCCCTGGGCTGCCTGGAAGGATGCGCCGTCATATGACGGCGGCCCAGGATAACAGCTGCACCGTCCCGCCGTCATATGACGGCGGGCGCGCAGCAAGTGGTTAAAATACAAGCTATATATATTAGTCATGATACTATCATATGATCCTGTTGCTTGCTGTGCTTGCTGTGGATTTTTTTTTTAAGGCTTTTATGTTTCAGTTTAAAAGTGAGTGTAACCATTGAAGTGTGTTTGAAGTGATTTTAATAAATCTGTCAAAATGGTATCACGCTATGTGGAGCACTTTATTCATTTTTTCACATATGGAGCTGGCTTGATTGGAGTCACGGTTCATTACATGCAACCCAGGTGTGGTTCAATTGCTGTTTTGCCGAACACAAGAGTGGAAGGCTATACAATCTGGTGAGTGCGCTCTTCAGAGGAAGTGGTGTCACTATCACGGTGGTGTGGTGGAAGAGTGGAAGATTTTTCACACAAGAAGATTGAAAAACAACTGTTGAACTTGATTATTCATTTCTTGTAATTTTTTTATTTATAGTAACACTTTTCACTGGGTGTTAAAGAAATTTCTTTTCATGATAAAATTAATATTTTTCATGACACTATTATTATTAATATTTTTATGCATAAGTAGAGGGTCATAGGCATTATGCTGCTCTGACCCATTATTTTACACAATTTATATTAGCGCTGCTATCTCTATCTGTACACGGGTGAGAGGTATAGTTTTGGGATTCTGATGTTTACGTATTTATTTAAGTGGCAGCTTTTTACACTGTACACATATGTACACACATTTTGTATTCAATTACACATCTTTTATATAGCTTTGCACTTTTCTTTGGCGCAGTGGAGTAAGAGAGATTCAGGGGCGGTTTATTTGTATATCTCTTGCTACAAACCATTGTCTATTTTTTTACCACCTGCAGCCTTGGATGCCATTAATTGTCTGTCTAACAGATGGATAATCCCAGAAGATATCTTCTCCGCTAATCAGATAATTACTGATGGCGTGGAAGATGTCCCGGGATCTCTAAAGAATTTGGAAAATCTTTTGGAGAAACAAATTAAAACTTGGTGGGAGGTTTTCATGTTTGAGGTGGTTTTATTCATTGACCACTGATGATATATTATTATTATTTCCCTTTTTTTAGACTCGCCTGCAGTCATCCATATTTTTTATTAATAGGATCAGATTGTGTTTCAGTCATTGTTTGTCCTATGCAGCTGTATGATAGTATCATGACTAATATATATAGCTTGTATTTTAAACTAGACAAATTCATTATCTCCTGTTGAAATGTTCATTTTAATTTATTAATATTCATTTTTATTGGTTACTTTTCCACATTAGCACTGTAACTAGTGGTGGATTATAAGTTAGGATATGTCATATGTCATATATGGTAATGCTGGACGCAGCATTCTGACTACACACCGTAAAAATGTTTGGGATCCACTAATGCATTCAGTCTTTGTACCTGTGCTTCATTAAAGAGTTTTATTAGAAGGTTAATGAAGCTTAACAAACAATGCCATTTATCAAAAGAGATCAACCATACATGTTCAGTACATCCAATAAACAGTGTATACATCGGTTATCATCTGTATGAAGGTATTGAGCAGAATTTTTAAGTTATAGCCACCTACTCGTGAGCTATAGCAGCAAACGGAGATCCTGAAGATCAAAACTTTCTATTACTGTTGTTGTAATGGACTGTTGGATCAATTAAAACATTTCAGGCGGTAAACCTAGCCAACTATTAGCATTGACTTTAGTGGAGTTAACATCATTTCAGTGTTTATCAGGACAAAAAATAGAAATGATAGACAAAGGAAAAAGTGAAGAGTAAAGAGATGAGTAAGGAGAAAGAGGAGCTAATAGAGTAGGGCCTTCCTGTAAGGAAGTGGCGTCCCCATCTCCCCGGTCCCCCGTGCGCCTATTTATCGCACGTGGAGCTGCGAAGAGTTCCCATATCCAGAGACATATTAAATATTCAGTAATTGTTCATAAGCCACAGAATACTTAAAGATTAACCAAGGTGTCCATGTTTTGTGATATCTTTCTGTGCTATCTGTGGATTGGGCAAGTAAATCTTCCATATGACAGATCTCGGAGACTTTCTGAAGCCACTCCTTGATCAAAGGAGCCTGTGTGCTTTTCCACCGTAGTGGAATCAGTGCCTTAGCAGTGTTTAAGAGGTGCTTCGTTAAGGATTTTTTATATCTCTTGTAAGGAAAGTTCGAGATGTGGAGTAGGCAGCACGCTGCATCCAGATTAATCTTGGTCTCCGTTATCTGTCGTATGATATCCCTCACTTTCGTCCAATAAGTTTCAAGAATTGGGCATTGCCACCAGATATGTAAGAGAGTGCCTGACTCTCTATTACATCGCCAACATCTGTCTGAGGCCTCAGGGAACCATTTTTTGATTTTATGTGGGGTGGCGTACCAGTGAGTCAGAAGTTTATATGCTGTCTCCTGTGTTTTTGTGCTAATGGAACATTTATGTGCCAAAGTACAAGCCGTCAGCCATTGATTATCTGTTATATCCCTCTGCAAGGCACTAGACCATTCTACTCTAAATCTATCGTCTGTAGTTGAATTAGGGTTTTGTAGCCATGAGTAGGCAGCCGAGGTAGTTTTGGAAAAGTCATCTCCTCTGTGGCACACTGTCTCTAATTGAGTCATAGGTCTCTGAAAGTGAGATAGTTTGGTCTTGTCCATGACGAAGCTATGTATCTGGAAATATGACCACCTGGACAGGTGAGGAATACCCGTCTCTTCCTTCATCTCTGAATAGTTTTTGATTTTACCATTCCTAAAGCAGTCTCCTGCAGTCAGTAGTTTTGATAATTCTGGGGCTTGGAAGTTCTTGCCTGTCAGACCTGGAGCAAAATCTGGATTGTTTTGGATTGGAGTCAGTGGGCTCAATTGTGTCGTTAAATCATATTTTTTAACCACCATCGGGAAGGCCTTCATGGTAGCCCCCGTCAGTGGGTGTTTCTGTATGGACTCGTGGAGTTTTCCCCAGGGAATCCAAGGGGAGAACCTGAGTCCGCTCGAAGTCAATGACCCCTCCAAAAGGACCCAGTCTTTTGAATTTCCATGACAGTTCCAATCAATCACTCTGGTAAAGTGTGAAGCTAAATAGTAGTTGTGGAAGTGGGGTAGGCCCATGCCCCCTCGTTCCTTGGTTCTGGCTAGTAAGGAAAATTTGATTCTAGGCCGTCTATGTCACCAAAGAAAGCGTGTGAGGGTGGATTGTAATTTCTTAAAAAAGTGTAGTGGGACTCCAACTGGCAATGATCTTAACAAATATAATAGTCTCGGAAGGATGACCATTTTAAGGACAGCCGCCCTTCTGAACCAAGAGAAGAATTTAGAGTTCCAACTCTGTAAGTCCGAGGCAATGTCTGCCAGCAATGGTGGAAAATTCTTTTCAAAAGTTTTCGAGAGTTTCGAAGGTATCCAAACCCCCAGATATTTGAGTTCACTTGTTACCCAGCGGAACGTACAGTTCCCCTGTGTTTTAGCTAGCAAATCCTCTGATAGCGAAACATTCATTGCCTCGGACTTAGAGTAGTTGATTTTGAGGTTCGATATGTAGCCATAGTGCTTGAATTCCACCATCAAATTTGGTATTGTGATATGTGGTTTAGTTAAAAAAAACAAAAGGTCATCCGCATATGCGGCTGTTTTGTAGGTTTTGTTGGCTACTTCAAAGCCTGAGATTGATTCCTTCTTATTAATTTTTCTAATAAACGGTTCCAGTGAGAGGATAAACAACAACGGTGACAAGGGGCAGCCTTGTCTGGTCCCATTTGAGATTTTAACCTTGTCTGATAATATGCCATTGATCCTTATCCTAGCACAAGGGTTCTGGTAGAGGGCTGCAATCCATGTCATCATGTGCGTTCCCAGTCCCACATGACGACACACCTCCAGCATGTAATCCCAGGAGACCCGATCGAAGGCCTTCTCCGCGTCCGTGGACAGGAGAAGGCCCTCGATGCCCTGCGTCCCCGCCGCATGTGTCAAAAGTAGAGCCTTTATAATGTTTTCCCTTGCCTCTCTTCCTGGCATAAAGCCTACCTGATCCTGTCCAATTATGGACGCGAGGAGCGGTATTAGTCTATTGGCAAGTATCTTAGTTAGTATTTTGAGGTCCAAATTTAGTAACGAGATAGGTCGATAACTCGGGCACTCTGCAGGGTCTTTCCCAGCTTTATGTATCACTGTTATGTGGGCTGTCAAAAAGTCAGGGGGTACTTGTCTGGGCGAGGAGAGGGAATTTAGGGCTCTTGCTAATGGGTTAGTCAAAATGTCACCAAAGGTCTTGTAGTAAACAGATGTGTAGCCATCCGGCCCTGGGCTCTTTCCTGATTTAAGTCCCTTAATAGCACCCTGTATTTCAGTCAGTGTAATCTGTTCTTCCAGGGGAGTCGTCTCTGCTGTCTCTAATCGTGGCAAACCACTCTCAACTAGATATTCTTGTATGGCCTGTATTCTATCAGTTAGTATCGCAGGGGGTCTGTTTTGTCTCGGTAAGTTATAGAGTTTTGAATAATAGTTATGGAACTGTGACGCTATAGCTTCAGAAGTAACTTCCATGGTCCCCTCCGGTGACCTAATCCCCGCTATCGTATTGGTAGCGTAAGCCTCTCTCAAGGCTCTAGCCAAAAATCGGCCGGTCTTGTCCCCTGACTCATAGTATACCCTTTTTTAAAAAATAGGGATCTTCGTGTTTTGGTGAGTAGCAATTCTTGCAACTTTTTCCTGGCTTCAAGCAGTTCAGTGGCTGTCTGTATGGCTAGAGATTGTTTGTGTAAGGCTTCTAGGGAATGTATCTTATTAGTTAAGTCTCTCAATTCTTTTTTCTGCTGTTTCTTGCGTTGAGCCCCCAACCTAATTAGTTCCCCTCTAATCGTGCATTTATGTGCCTCCCAAATCATCATCGGATCCATATCCGGTGTGTTATTATGAGTAAAAAAGTCAGATATAGCTTCACGAATGCGGGGGAGTGATTCAGGGTCCGTTAGCAAGGAGGAGTTTAATCTCCAAGTGTTTGTCTTGGGTGTATTGTGCATTAGGTCAACTACTAGAGAGGTGGGCGCATGGTCAGAGATCGTCTGAATGCCAATGTGTGCCCCCTTCACCATCTGCAAGTCCCTCTGGGATATGAATATGTGGTCAATGCGGGAGTATCTATCATGTGGAATCGAGTGGAACGTAAAATCTCGGGTGTTTGGGTGGAGAAATCTCCAAGTGTCTACCAATTGTAGGGAGTTTAGGTGTTTTTTGATTGTTTTGAGAGCTCTGTACCTTATGCAAGACTTTCCAGTGGAAGAGTCTATAGTTGGGTTTAGTGGGACGTTAAAGTCTCCCCCCATGATCAGTGTTCCCTCTGCAAAGCCCTTTAATTCATGTGAGATCTTCTGGCAAAAGGTGACCTGGGACACATTCGGGAAGTACACATTGGCCAGCGTCACAGTTTTGTTTCCATATGTGCCCTTAATGAAAACGTAGCGACCCTCTGGATCTGTCAGTCGGTCGATAAGGCAAAAGGGATTGTCTTTCCTAAGAAGGATGGTCACCCCTTTAGTTTTTGCTAGGTCATTAGTTGCGTGGTATGCCCTATTAAAGTAAGCATTGGTAAGTCTGGGGATTTGATTGGTGCGGAAGTGGGTTTCCTGTAAAAAAACAAACTGAGGCCTACCTTTCTTCAGCTCCCTGAGAAGTGAGATCCGTTTCTCCGGGAAATTCAAACCCTTAACATTATGGGAAATCACCATAGGCCCTTCTCCCAGTGATGAGTACGCCATTATTGTAAAGTAAGATTTAAAGCGGCTTGTCAGGCTTATTCTGTGGGGACAAAAAAAGGGTTACTTACTGTATGCGCACCTGGTCAGGGGGCCGAGGAGATGGGGAACAAAAAGATCAGAAATGAAAAGAAAGGTAGAGTATAGTAGAGAAAATTGAAAGAAGTGGATTCAATAAAGAGAGGATAGTGAATCCTATTTCAATGGAGATAATTTTCAAATAAATATACTTTAGATGTGAAACAACTTTTCTAAAGCAATTGGGTAGTACACCTGGGTGGAGAAATCTCCGGCCCACGTGTACTTTGTGGGTTCGTGGGTGGTTCACCACCAAGGTGAGGAAGTCACACCTAGTAGTATCGTGAACAGGAGCAAGTCCTGATCACCAGACTCTAGTAATCTATGCGGTCAGTAGATTAACTCAGAGAAAACTAAAAAAAAAAAAAAAAACAAAGACAGTGTGACTTGTAAAATGTAAACCACTCAATTCGGAACTAAGTGAAAAAGAACGACACAGCCTGTGAAGAATAGGCAAACAAAACGTAAAGACATATGAAATTAATGTCTTGTAGGAGCAACCCTAAATTGACAAAATGAGAAAGCAAAAAAAAAAAAAAGAAAATGTTTTGAAAACCAGTACAGCTTCCCTGGAGTCTGAATGAGGTATCTTGTTTCGGATCCATCTCCTTCTCCCACACCAGTTCCACACTGAAGTCTCTCGCTTGCTGAGGCCTATATTAGAGGGGTTCTACTGTTGTCAGTCCTCTTGTGACAGATCAATTTTTTAAAGCATCGTCCAGTCAGATGTTAGCCATTTGAGAGGATTTTTCATCTCTGCTACAACTCTGTGTCTAGTGGTGTGGGGGAGTGAAAGGTAAGGTACCATCCTCCAGGATTGAAATCCAACTGCGTCACTCCACAACTTGAGAGCCGTGAGGCATTTGTCTGCTGTTAGGTGTCCCTGAATGGTGGCCGCCTCCACGTCCATGTTTCATGCGCTTAGAGAACTGCTTCTCCGGAGTGGAGGAAGGTGATGAGTGAGGGCTTCTAGTGGGTGGTGGGAGAGCAAACTCCTGGTACCAGTCCGGCAATTCCACTCTGTCCATGCCAAGACCTGCACAAAAGTCCGGTAAATCAGCTGGAGAGCGTAGAATATGTTGTTTTCCGGCCAGAGTCACCACCAATGCAAAGGGAAAGTGCCATGTGTAGCGCAGATCCAGCTCCCGAAGTTTGTCCAGCAGGGGTCGCAAGGCTCTGCGGTTTCGCAGAGTGATTTGGGAAAGGTCATGAAACAGCATTATGTGTTCACCATTAAATACAATTTGGTCATTTCTGCGGGCCTTTCTCATAATTTCCTCTTTTAGTGGGTAGCTCTGGAGGCAGCAAATGATGTCCCTGGGAGGAGCTGTATCCGGACCCCTTGCTCTAAGAGCTCTGTGCGCCCTCACAAACTCTATGGCCATGTCTTCTTGTCTCTCTAAAAGAGAGTTGAATACACGCTGCAGCGCCGGTATTATCTGGTCTGGGTCCACCGTCTCAGGGATCCCCCTCACCCTTATGTTGTTCCTCCTCCCGCGGTTATCAAGGTCCTCTAAATGCCTGTTCATTTCAATAAACTGTTCAGCATGAGAATCCACCACCCTTTCCAGCTTATGTATGGCCTTATCCCTGCGCTTGCCTGCGGCTTCCACATGCTCCATCTTATCAGACAATGAAAGAAGGTTGGATTTCAGGTCTGTGATGGCGGCCGAAAATGTGGACTTAATGTCCGCAGCAAATCCGGTCATGTCTGCATATGTGAGGGGCTTGTTGGAGCGATTACGACCCCTACCTGAGTCCTTCTGTGTGGATTGGGAGTCCTCACTGAAGTCCTCCTCATCATTCGGCGCCCGCGCCATTTTGGGGCCTGTACCGCTGCCTCGTGGAGACGGCTGTGCCTTTAGAAGTTCTGCAATACTTCTAGCAGCGGCAACCGCTGCTGAGTTGCGGCGTGATCTGGAGTGCGGTGTCTGCTGAGTCAGCTTGCCCATCTCCCGGTCTGTGCTCTCGGGTTGTCCGGCTTTAGGCTGTGTCGTTGCCGGAGCTCCTCTAGCACACGTCCATCTTGGTCGCTCGCCAAGCCACGCCCCTTGTACCTGTGCTTCACAGTCAGGGGAACATGAAGTGTGAGCATGTGCAGAGCAGGAGGTCACATGACTGATGGTGATCACATGACTGATGGTGATCACATGACTGATCATAGATAGTATAAAAGGATTGATGAACCATCCGTGTAGCCAATCCCATTTGAAGAAGTCTTTTTGACGAAGCATGTCTTGGGCATGGTTACACGGCATTCCATCGCACTGACATTAGATCCTGCTGTCTGAGGAGTACTACACTACTACACCGATCGGATGGCTGGGCCTTAGAAGGTTGGGTGAGAGATACACCAGTTTACACTTCAGGTCCGCTGTGACCGCGGTGCACTGTTGGATCACTGATCCTGTTGCTTGCTGTGGATTTTTTTTAAAGGCTTTTATGTTTCAGTTTAAAAGTGAGTGTAACCATTGAAGTGTGTTTGAAGTGATTTTAATAAATCTGTCAAAATGGTATCACTCTATGTGGAGCACTTTATTCATTTTTTCACATATGGAGCTGGCTTGATTGGAGTCACGGTTCATCACATGCAACCCAGGTGTGGTTCAATTGCTGTTTTGCCGAACACGAGAGTGGGAGGCTATACAATCTGGTGAGTGCGCTCTTCAGAGGGAGTGGTGTCACTATCACGGTGGTGTGGTGGAAGAGTGGAAGATTTTTCACACAAGAAGATTGAAAAACAACTGTTGAACTTGAAAATACAGTGAAAGTAAGGATTCTTTCAAGAGACTTGGGATTTTTGGGGGGAGATGATACGTCTATTAACAGTAGGTATCAACAAAAAAGATGATTAAAATATTATTTTTATTAAATATAATATATATATATTTATATTTATATATATATATATATATATATATATATATATATATATATATATAATAATACAAATAATATTTTAATCATCTTTTTTGTTGATACCTACTGTAAATAGACGTATCATCTCCCCCCAAAAATCCCAAGTCTCTTGAAAGAATCCTTACTTTCACTGTATTTTGAAGTTATATAGGGATTGGGAGATTCGTCTTAGTGCCTGTGTATGTCCACAGTTGCTCACCACTTCCTTTAACTGTTGAACTTGATCATTCATTTCTTGTAATTTATTATTTATAGTGACACTTTTCACTGGGTGTTAAAGAAATTTCTTTTCATGATAAAATTAATATTTTTCATGACACTATTATTATTAATATTTTCATGCATAAGTAGAGGGTCATAGGCATTATGCTGCTCTGACCCATTATTTTACACAATTTATATTAGCGCCGCTATCTCTATCTGTACACGGGTGAGAGGTATAGTTTTGGGATTCTGATAGATAGATAGATAGATAGATAGATAGATAGATAGATAGATAGATAGATAGATAGACAGTTATATAGGTGGATATACAGATAGATATACAGTTATATAGATGAATATACAGATAGATATACAGTTATATAGATGGATATACAGATAGATATACAGTTATATAGATGGATATACAGATAGATACTTAGATACAGAGAGATATGCAGTTATACAGATACGAGAGAGAGAGAGAGAGAGAGAGAGAGAGAGAGAGAGAGAGAGAGAGAGAGATGAGAGAATGTACAGCATGACTGTTGGACGCAGTGCTGAGAGCCCCCATGATATACACATACAGGAAATGTGTAATGAAGGCTCCAGCAGGTTGTCGGGTGAAGGGCTGGAGCAGGGGTTGATTCCAGGCAGGGCAGAGGTGAAGCACGGCTCCCTCCACCCTCCAATCACAGACTAAGAAGAGTATAACACGGTGGACAGACAATTAAAGGCTTAACAGCCTTAACAGTAACACATTAACTTACCTTGCTTCTCCATTCACACCAGCTGAAACAGGAAGTGACACGCCGCCCGGTTACAGCACCGCCCAGAAATGAAGACATGAAGGAGAATGCCCCAATCAGCACCTAGAGGCGCACTGCACAGCGCCACAGGGCATCAAAAAACACCGCAAATGAAGCATTTTGCCTGCAATCGGCATGACGCTTCCATAGTGCACCGTGTCCGGCGCCCGCCCGAGACAAAGTGCACTTCTTAAAGAAACTCCTTTTTTTTAAAAGGGACATTTTTTTTTTTTTTGACTGGCTTTGGGGGGGCAGCACTCATGCGCCCCCTATGGATGGGCCGCCACTGCTATCAAACAAAACTTGCTTTTCAGAGACACGATAATAGCCTGGAGGGAGGTGAGGAAAAAGTTGGGTCTTTCACCCTATGTTTCCAAGTTCCTTCCAACCCAAGGCAACCCCATGTTCCCCCTTGGACTTCAACCAAAGCATATTCTCTATATCATTGTGAAAATGGTGCCCTTAAACCGTCATTATGGAAGAATTCAACCTACCTACCCACCACTTCCTACAAGTTTCACAATACTCAGATTTCATCAGCAAAACCTGACTGAAGAAAAACATCAGATTCCAACCTACTTTCTTGGATAAACTACTTGCGGAACATCGACACTCTATCACAGAATTATACCACCCTCTAAACATGAAATTTACAAAGCCCATACACAACACCTCAATTAAATCCTGGATAGCAGACCTACCTGGTCAAGCCAACATAGATAACATCCTAACGGGCTACAGGATCACCAGAAACATTATTCCCAACAAATTCTGGAGGGAAACTCAGTTCAAATTGATGCATAGGGCCGACTACCCATTTTCATCGAAACACCGCTCCACCACAGGAGCTACCTGCCCATGGTGTTCACTCCATAAACCGTCTCTACTTCACCACCTTTGGCTCTGTCCATGGATCAACACCTACTGGTCCACAATCCTTAAGTTCATACAAGAAGTGATTAATTGCCAACCTGAGAAAGACCCTATAGTTCTCTTGTTCTGATACCCATCACCAAAAAATTAATCCCCAGTTACCTCTAACATAATACTCCAAGAAAATCTTCAATGGATCATCCTCACACTACTCATAGCCATCATTGGATCTCTCCCACACCTCCAACCTTATCCGAAACGATAAGAAATCTCAAAAGCCTGCTCTGTCAAGAAAAATTGGATGCCATTAACCAACAAACATAGTCCAATAACAAATTCAAAAAAAGATGGTCATCTTTTATCGAATGCTGTCTGACATCTTCAGAAAAAAACCTACTTAAATTCACCTTCCTTCTCATTTACTGAAAAGGGTCTCATTTCAAGCACAAAACCTCTCCATGGTTAACCATAAGTAGCAATAACTCACGGTAGAGCTGCTGGTTTAAGCGGGTCTGTTACCTTCATTCTGCTTCCCTCTGTTTCACCGGCACCGGGTCTAGGGTTCCGTTGAGTTTACTGATGGACAACACATGCACCAACACTGGAGTACGTTTTCAATGCTTTATTAAACAAACGATTTAGGAAATAGCAGGAAAGAGGCGGAAAGGAAACTTGCAGAAGAAACTCAAATATCCTCTTATAGGGTTTTCTTGACAAATGTCCTGGTAGAATTCAGATACTATATGAGATGTGTTCCCCTCATGGGACACACTCCTTGCTCGTCTGGATAGGCCTCTCTCACCGGTCTAGCAGCCAGCACGCAGCACAAATCAAAGTCTCTGCCACAGACTTGTTTGGGATCAAACCCGTACGATCCTCTGTCACAGGATGTATCAGATTTTTCTATAGTGAATGTCAGTCACAGTTCTTGAACCTTGAAGCCAACCCGGCAACACTATGCTGTATAGTTACTTTTGGATACGTCCTCCAACTGAGTCACCAGGCCCCTCTATAGACCAGCATGCTGCGTGATCCCTCCAAGACGGGTCCACCCCTGGGATCTCCCCGGTTGACCAGCTTCGTCACACAGGACCGACAGCTCAGGACCATTCCGTGGCCGCGGTGGTAGGCCCCAGACAAGCCTCTGGGCCCACCCCTGCGCCGCAATATCGTGGGCCTCCGGAACGGATGACCACGAGGTAGCTCCCTAACGCATATAAAATGATAATAATTGAAGCGCTTCGCTTAATGATCAGTAAACTATAAAATATAAAATGCACTGCTGTGCATCACGCACATAAATACCCAAACCAATGTGAAATTATACTAAAATTATTCCAAGTGTTTCAAAAAAACTCCAAAACATTTAAATAAAAATAGGAGTGATAATGCACATATACATCTATAGATAGATGAATAAATAAAACTGTATAGAGTGTACACACAGGGATAATCGTCCATCCATATAAAAATGTTGATGTGTAAATAGTGAATAAGATAAATTAAATAAGCAAGTATAAAAATAGTATTGTGGTTAAACAAGGAGAGAGACCTTGGAAAAAACTATTGTGGTAGAAATTTAAACGTAGTCCCAGTGGTTTTGGTTCTTTAATTGCTTAATTGGTGTGTTTGCTTGTCATTCCTAAGCGATAATGCCATCCACCTCCAGTTTCATAAGATAAGCTTCTCAGTACCGTTGGTTATATGTAAGGCAAATAAACAAGAAAAAACGTCATTGCGCAATGAACTCCATGTAGTACACCAGCAAAACACTAAGAGATTCACTCACGTGCGCCCCATAGCCAGAAAGCATATGAATCTGCAAATAGCAGTCAGCCGCTGTGGACGAGAACAAGGATCGCTGCAGTACACCGCTCAGTGACAGACTGCAGAGTGCGTCCTAGACTCCTCCCACGCGTTGCATCACCGTCACGTGACTTTCTCAAGGATACACTCGAGATACCACGGTCTCAGTTTATAAGCACAATGGCTTCACGGTAA
Source organism: Aquarana catesbeiana (assembly GCF_042186555.1). Taxonomy (NCBI): domain Eukaryota; kingdom Metazoa; phylum Chordata; class Amphibia; order Anura; family Ranidae; genus Aquarana; species Aquarana catesbeiana. The sequence goes on from NC_133324.1 coordinate 939,498,650, forward strand.
CCATGGCTACAGCGTTATGTGCTCGAGTCATTATCCTGCTTACTGCATATGCGCATATGTTTCTATTGGCTACATTTTATTATACATACAACAAAGGTAATTTAATGGTAACAAAAACACTTATTCATAAAAACCGCTACATAGAGATAACATTTAGTTAAAAATTACACACTGGGAGTACCAAGCATTATTATACACCCTTCCGTGGTAAAAAGCTAGTATTGCACATTTAAAAATATGCTTGAACACGGACAAACCAGTCCCCAGCAACAGCACATAGTGCTTAAACCTATCTACGGGCAATTAGGTTAGCTCAATGTACCTAATCAGGTGCCCTAATATACCTCTTTATATAACACTATATAAATTTCCCTACAGGAAAAAGACATCAAGTAGGATTAGATTCATTCATGTAGTGCTTATCTCGTATTATTAGCCATAACTAGTATATATAAAGATGGAATATACCTTAATGTACAGTACAACATTAAATTAATAAAACATATTATAACAATATCAGGTGAATAAAATGTATCTATAGATTAAAAAATGCATATATATATTATTTTATAGAAACAGCTCTAAACTAGCTAAAACCCAAACCAATTTTTTTTTAAAAATATATTTTTTTTAAAATAATTTATGAGCGTTATTTAGCTATTAAATTTGTTTAAAATGGTTAAAAATCAGATATAAAACAATTCAGATCGAATTCAATGTTCAAGCCATTTGGTTCAAGAGTACGCATCAGGAATATCCATCTTGATTCATTTTTGCTAAGTTCCCTTATTTTATTGGAGCCCCTCCAGTGTGGTTTATATCTTTGAATTGCCCAGAACTTCAGGTCCCTGGGATCTCTATTGTGGTACATAGCGAAATGTTTGGAAACACTATGCTTGGGGTAAGCCTTTTTGATATTTTGAATGTTTTCCCTTTTTCGCTTCCACATAGGTCTTTTAGTTCTGCCTATGTATTGGAGGGAGCAAGAGCATTGTAGAACATATACCACACCTTCTGTTCTACACGACACAATCCTTAATCTCAAATTCTTTTCCAATACTGGTTGATGTAAACTTCTGACACTTCACACCATTTTGGTGGGTATTTCTGCAGGCGTAACACCTCTTACAAGGGAAGAAACCTTTTCCCTGGAAAAAGGACAGATCAGTTACTTTTTTGGGAGGATCCGGTACATTTTTGGCTATTAGGTCCCTTAGAGTTGGGGCTTGTCTATATATAAATCTAGGTTTCTCTGGTAGAATATTCCCCAGAGTTGTGTCTGCTTTTAAAAGAGGCCAGTGTTTTTTGATGATTTTCTCCATGTTTTTTATGTTGAACACTAAAATTCATGATTAGAGGTATGTCCTTGTTGATTTTGTTTTCCTTAACCTTATCTTGGATCAGTAAATCTCTAGATACCTGGTTGACTTCTGCAATTATGCAATGTTTTTTCAACTGCACCTAACACAGAAAAAGGAGATCTAGACACTAACTTTAGAAAATTTGGCCACCTGATGGAAAAAAAAGGTGAGCCTATGGTGGGACATTGCAACTCACAAACAATATATTAAAGATAGCAAGGTCCCCAGGAGATTAAGATTGGAAGTTCCCATTTGTGATGGTCTGACAGATCAAGATGGAGTAAATAAATGGTATAAATTCTTCAATGATAAAGGATTGAATCTAGTACATTTTGCCCTAAAAAGGAAACAAAGGAAATTAAGCATGATTAACCAGCAAATTGCCCCAGATGAAGACACGTGACGGTGTCGTAACGCATAGGGATTGGCTGGAGCGGCATTAACAGACTGAAGCACAAGTGAGAGGGCGCTGAGAACGCCACACCATTTATTCATTTACTCTGCCTATTTTTAATGTAATAAATGTAAGAGCAACACCTAAATAAATATCCCCCTGTTTGTTTTAAAAACATTAATACAAGTGGAGCCTTCTTTCTCCCTCCCCTCCTCCCTCATTTTTATCTACTGAGTTTACCAGAGCGGAGTGATATAGAAGAAATCATGGAGAGATAACAGCAAAGAAAGTGAGACTCCAAAACACTGCTTCTACTGCTTAAAGACACAACCACTGAAAGCCTGATTAATACCAATTTAAGGTGAGAGTTCTGTGAGACCATAGTAGGAGGCATCATTACAGGAATAATATACTCAGTATACAACAAAGAATTAACTTGAATAGAAGAATCTTTTATGAACTTTTTTATATATATTGCCATTTATCCTCTATCTCCAAGGACTTTTTATATTCTATCACCTGCATTTTAAAGGCTATTTTAGTGAATTGTGACTGCATTTATTTTTAGAAAAAACTATTGTTGGCACTTTTTGTTGTTTAGGATATCATCTTTGATTGGTTGCATATTTATTTCACAGAAGGATTTTTATTCACAAGGTTGCATATTTATTTCACAGAAGGATTTTTATTCATAAGTTTTTATTCACGCCAATTTATTTATTCACATATATTATTTATTTCACAGGAAGATTTTTTTCTCACAAGCCTTTATTCACATCAATGTATTTATCAGTTTTTAGCATGTTTTTTATTCACGGATACTTTCTCACAACAGTATAATAGATATATATATGTTTTTTTCACTTCTCTAATATAGCACCAGCACTTTATTTAAAGTTAGTGGCAATTATTATAGGCTGCAACATAGAGATTGCTGACCCTAGCAACCTCAGTTACAGCAATCCCGTAATATAGCACCATCTTTTTTAAAGTCATTAGCAACTGCTATATGTCATAACATAGAAATCGCTGAATCTAGCAACTTTAATCGCAGCAATTACTATCTAATATAGCCACCATTTACGTTTACATGGTATTTCACACACCTTTATTGTTGATATTGCGCAAAATTTATTTTAGTATTTATTAATTTAGTGTTTATGTAAACACCTTCATTTTGCTGCAGTATCTTTTATTATGTTTTATTGTTTGACAAGAATCACTTAATTATATATATCCTAGTCACAATTATTATTTATTATTTATCCACCAGCGCAAAGGAAAATTTTTATAATTTACCCCAAGCATAGTGTTTCCAAACATTTCGCTATGTACCACAATAGAGATCCCAGGGACCTGAAGTTCTGGGCAATTCAAAGATATAAACCACACTGGAGGGGCTCCAATAAAATTAGGGAACTTAGCAAAAATAAATCAAAATGGATATTCCTGATGCGTACTCTTGAACCAAATGGCTTGAACATTGAATTCGATCTGAATTGTTTTATATCTGATTTTTAACCATTTTAAACACATTTAATAGCTAAATAACGCTCATAAATGATTTTAAAAAAAAAATTTTCTATAATTTTTCTGTTTCTATAAAATAATATATGCATTTTTTAATCTAGAGATACATTTTATTCACCTGATATTGTTATAATAAGTTTTATTAATTTAATGTTGTACTGTACATTAAGGTATATTCCATCTTTATATATACTAGTTATGGCTAATAATACGGAATAAGCGGAATAAGTCTTAATAATATAATGTTGTTCTGTACATTAAGTTATATTCCATCTTTATATATGCTAGTTATGGCTAATAATACGGGATAAGCACTACATGAATGAATCTAATCCTACTTGATGTCTTTTTCCTGTAGGGAAATTTATATAGTGTTATATAAACAGGTATATTAGGGCACCTGATTAGGTACGTTGAGCTAACCTAATTGCCCGTAGATAGGTTTAAGCACTATGTGCTGTTGCTGGGGACGGGTTTGTCCGTGTTCAAGCAAATTTTTAAATGTGCAATACTAGCGTTTTACCATGGGAGGGTGTATAATAATGCTTGGTACTCCCGGTGTGTAATTTTTAACTAAATGTTATCTCTATGTAGCGGTTTTTATGAATAAGTGTTTTTGTTACCATTAAATTACTTTTGTTGTATGTATAATAAAATGTAGCCAATAGAAACATATGATCATATGCAGTAAGCAGGATGATGACTCGAGCACATAATGCTGTAGCCATGGTTACCGTGAAGCCATCGTGCTTATAAACTGAGACCGTAGTATCTCGAGTGTATCCTTGAGAAAGTCACGTGACGGTGACACAACGCGTGGCAGGAGCCTAGGACGCACTCTGCAGTCTGTCACTGAGCGGTGTACTGCAGCAATCCTTGTTCTCGTCTACAGCGACTGACTGCTATTTGCAGATTCATATGCTTTCTGGCTATGGGGCGCACGTGAGTGAATCTCTTAGTGTTTTGCTGGTGTACTACATAGAGTTCATTGCGCAATGACGTTTTTTCTTGTTTATTTGCCTTACATATAACCAACGGTACTGAGAAGCTTATCTTATGAAACTGGAGGTGGATGGCATTATCGCTTAGGAATGACAAGCAAACACCCCAATTAAGCTATTAAAGAACCAAAACCACTGGGACTACGTTTAAATTTCTACCACAATAGTTTTTTTCAAGGTCTCTCTCCTTGTTTAACCACAATACTATTTTTATACTTGCTTATTTAATTTATCTTATTCACTATTTACACATCAACACTTTTATATGGATGGACGATTATCCCTGTGTGTACACTCTATACAGTTTTATTTATTCATCTATCTATAGATGTATATGTGCATTATCACTCTTATTTTTATTTAAATGTTTTGGAGTTTTTTTGAAACACTTGGAATAATTTTAGTATAATTTCACATTGGTTTGGGTATTTATGTGCGTGATGCACAGCAGTGCATTTTATATTTTATAGTTTACTGATCATTGAGCGAAGTGCTTCAATTATCATTATTTTATGTTTTGTATTTAGGAATATTGAGCACCTTATATTGATAGCAGCCTTGCTCCTATATGTGATCATTTCATTTTTTGGATTTTGGTTTTTCTTTTAATAACCACCACAGCGCTTTGTTTTTTCTCATTCATCTCCCTAATGCATACCTGTCGGCCAGGAGGGCCAGCAGGTGGCTGTAAAATGAACCCCGAAATATGGCATCTGTCCCATAAATACCCTCGCCCAGAATTCAACTCAGAGGACCACCTCCACCGAGCTTGTCTCCGGGACAGAAGAGCATCCATACGCTTCAACACGTTGTCTTTTCAACCCTGACCAGTGATAACAGCGACACCCACTGGTCAGCACGGAAACACACACAACGTCAGCCAAGCTGGAACAGAGGCAAACCTAACCTTCCTAACGCACAAATTACTAAATTTACCTAACATGCGGTAGATTGCAAATCTACCAGCGCTACACATACCTATCCATCTTTTTAAGACCTATCTCAAAGAGAACTCTCTTTTTGATACTGTTTAGATGTCTACATTATACTTAAGAATATTATTTGTTAGGACCGATACAACTAAAAGAACTACATGTGGATTATTATCACTATTTACTATTTTATTCAGGGTTTCGTCTGGGGATACCGAAGGGGAACAATCACCAGATGTCCTTATTTGGTTTCCCCTCTTCCTTCCTTCTCTCAATTTCCACAAAAATCCTTCTCCCTTCTCTTCTCACCTCTAGTAACCCTCTCCTCTTCTAAATTTCTTTTCCCCTCTTCTCTTTTGTAGTAATGGTTGTTATTAATTCCGAGATTGTATACCCTTCCTGACGACAATGTATGTAATCTATTTCTTGTCAAAACTAATAAAATATATTTGAAAAAAAAAAATGTAATTTAGGCGCTTGGGTGTGAGAGCTGGAGATGCTGCCAGTTTTATACCTCCATATGGCAGGTCTGAGCTTTTTACAAAAAAATTAAAATTTTTCTATACCAGGTCCCATTAAAGTGGATGTAAACCCTTACAGACCACTTTGACCTACAGATAAGCCTAGATTAGGGCTTACCTGTAGGTGCAAGAAATATCTCCTAAACCTACACGGTTTAGGAGATATTTGCAAAAGACGGGCACCGCTGCGCCGTAGACAGTGGCACGCAGGCACACTGAACAAGCCGCTGGTAACTGCGATCATGCCGTTAGTGGTGGCATGAGGTCATCGTGGCTCCGACCAGTCACAGCGCTGGAGCCGCGATACCCGGAAGTCACACCGGGATAGATGGCGGCGTCGGACGAGGAGAACGAGGGTCGCTTCGGTGGCTTCCATCTCAGGTAAGTTATTTATAATGAGCTAGTATGCTATGCATGCTAGCTCATTATGCCTTGGCCTTACAGGGTGTATTTTTTTTTTGTTTGGCTTTACTTCCTCTTTAAGAGTTTTTGTGTACACATTTACATATTGTGATTCACTCATGATCACAATATTGTCCCCCCTTATTGGTGGGTATCATGACAATGTCTGTACGTCTCTTTAAATTCAACAGAGCCTGGTATTTAGCTGATGACAGATTATATAGAATGCCACTCAAGGTGAGATTTTCTTCTTTTTTTTTTAACATAAAATAACAAATAAAGACATTAAGAAAAGTATAACAGGATTCACACTATTACAGTTACATAGTATAGCGAATGCATTTTTGATAAATACATTAAGTCAGTATAATAATTGTGAATAATCCTTCAAATTCATATCTTTAATTCAGTTTCTAGCTAGTAAACCTCCAAGAATAAACCTATTCACCCCTAGGGGAGCGAACTGTGAACAGGTCTATTCTAACTTGAATAAACAAAAGAGAGAACAGGATGTCGTCTAGTAAATCAATGTATTCTAGCGAGTCAAACCAATCAGGAAATGAAAGCAGCATAAGTCTCTACAAGGAATAAGTGATACCAACAGGCTACCTAGTGGTAGTTAAGACTGAGAGTACAAGTCTTTTAGTACTGTAGATGCTTTAGGATGTATGATCCATACATACCAGTGCTTCTTAAAGTGAATTACGTTATAATTTTTAAGTGCTAACAGTAATTCATAGTACGCATGGGTATTGACTCTAGGAATGACATCACACAGGTTAGGGGCCTCAATTGATTTCCACATTTTTGTTATGGTAAGTCTAGCCGCTATAACAATATTTGCCACTAATATTCTGTATTGAAATGGGAAAGTGTCAAGGTTGATACCTAAAAGGGCCATAGCAGGTGATAGTTTTATCAAGTTGCCTGTGAGAGAGGCAATAAAGGTGGATATCGAGTTCCAGAAACTGGTCAGATTTTTACAACTCCATAAAATGTGGAATAAGGAACCAACTTGATCCGTACAACGCCAGCATAGTGGTGATGTAGATGGATATATTTTAGCTAATTTGTTAGGAGTTAGGTACCATCTATTCAGTATTTTCTGAGAGTTGTCCCAATGCTCTAAGCAGGATGTTGCAGTTTGGTTTATTCTCATAGCATTGTACCAACATTCATCCGAAAAGGATTGTCCGAAATCTTTTTCCCATTTATACATATTAGGGTTTTTCTCATATTTAGGATACTGAGAAAAAACTTTATAGAAGAAAGCTATACTTTTATGTTTTACAGGTTTGTTAATGGTGAGGTGTGACCAAATTAAAGATGGAATTTCAAAATCTTGATGTGGATTTAAGGGCTCTGAGTGGTATAGGTATCTTTTGTAAATGCCCTAGAGCATGGAAGTTTGAGACAAGAAACTTCCATGCTAACAGGGTAGCTTTAATGGAAAGCAATTTAGGAACTATGACCTTAGGGAATATCATGTAAGCCACTGACAGGGCAAATAAATCATTTCCCTTGGTGATTTCTCTTTCCTTGTCAAAAGAAGTTTATTGAGTATACAATGTTATAAAGATACATAAAGTAAGTTTACAAGGATCTATAAAGTAAGCTCATTGTTTTACAGTAGGGTTTATATAGGTAAATATCATGAAATTTCAAATATTAAACATTGGGTTCACGTAAACCTAAATTAAAGATATATATCTTTTCCTTAGTTACTTTTGTAGGTATTTAAATGATTTATACCTACTATACATATTGTTTACAAGTAGAGTGTATATAGGTCAAATAAATTCTGATAATGAGCTTTAATCGTAAGGTAGAGAAAAGGAAAGAGAAAGAAGAAAAAGGGTTGAAAGGTAGAGGTATGGTCCACAAGGTTGTCCCGCTCGTCAGTTTATTATTCTTTTTAGTTCTCTTTGAAGCCTTAGAATGGGTGTCTCTGTAAGTCATTTAATCTGTTACCATGGCAACAGGACAGAGTCATTGAAGTTTGACAGGAACTGTTGTTTTATCCAAGGATGCCAAAGTTTTTCAAATTTTGGAATTTGATTTTGATCGATGGCTACCATCTTAGCATGGGACATTGTATTATTCATTCTGTGAATTGTTTCTGCTAGTACCAATGTAGGAGATTTCCATGCCTTGGCCACTGTTTGTTTTGCAGCCGTTATTAGTTGGATCATAAGTTTGAATTGAGAGAGTGTTAACCATTCCGGTTTTAGATTAAGTAAGGTTAAATATGGATCTGGTTGTATTATTTTTTTAAATATTTTAGATGCAATCACGAAGACTTCCTTCCAGAAGGTTTGGATTACTGGGCACGTCCACCATATGTGTAAATATGTGCCTATTTCTGGGCATCCTCGAAAACAAAGAGCTGAGGTATTAGGTGAATATTTTGCCACTCTAGCGGGTACAAGGTACCAGCGAGTTAGGACTTTATAATTTGTCTCCAGTGCTAAGATATTGGGTGAAGATGACTTAGATGTGAGCCATATGTTAGACCAGTTTGTGTCTTCTAAAGTTCGTCCCAGGTCCTCCTCCCACCTCTGAACGTAAGAGGGTCTATTAAGATTTGCTACTCCATATAATTGATTATAAAGTGATGAAATTGTACCTTTAGCAAATGGATCTTTTGTACAGATTGATTCAAAAATGGATAATTGGGATAATGGTGTATCCCCCTTTAGGAATGGTGTATAGAAATTTTTGATTTGGAGATATCTAAATATCTCAGAGTTTGGTAGATCATATTTTTCTCTAAGCGATGGGAATGAAAGGAATGATTTAGATGCTATGAAGTCATTTAGTGTCTGAATGCCTGATGTTGTCCAAGCTTTAAAAGAATTTGGGTAGATCCATGCCGGATAAAAGGCCGGATTTCTGATAAAAGAAAGGAGAGGATTGTGTGGAGATTGTAACTGATATTTGGTTTTTAGTTTATCCCAGAGAGATAAGAAGTGTTTAGTTATGGGATTATGAATTTTAAAGCGGTCTTTAGGATCAAGCCATAATAAATTTGATATTAATAGAGGGTCATTTTCTGAAGCCTCTATAAATACCCATAATGGGATTTCCTGTTTTGCATGGTATTTGGACAGACTGGCCAAATGTGCTGCTCTGTAGTAGTTAGTAAAATTAGGGTATCCCAGGCCTCCTTTATTTTTGGGAAGATGTAGTGTGTGTATAGGTATACGTGGTTTCGAAGAGCCCCATATAAACGAAGTTGCTCTTTTTTGTACTATTCTCAAAAAATAGGAAGGAATTGGAATAGGGAGGACTCTGAATAGATAAAGCAATTTGGGTAGAATAGTCATTTTGATTGCATTAATCTTCCCTATCCAGGATAAAGGAAGTTGCGACCATTGTTTTATTAGATTTGTGATCTGTCTTAATACAGGAGGATAATTGGTTGAGAATAAGTCAGAATGAGATGCTGTTAAATGAATTCCAAGATATGGGATTGATTTTTCTGCCCATTTGAATGGGAGTGCAGCCCTAGCCGGGATCAATTCCATGTTTGTGAGTGAAATATTAAGCACTAGGCATTTCTTAGGATTAATCATAAGGCCGGATAGGGCTGCAAATCCATCAAGAGCTGGTATTAAGTTAGGACCAGAGACCTGTGGTGATGATAGAAAAAGTAATATATCGTCTGCAAATATACATAATTTGTGTGTAATACCTCCTACTTCAATGCCAGTTATAGTTTGGTTTGTTCTGATGTATTGGGCCATGGGTTCGAGTATAAGGGCAAATAATAAGGGAGATAATGGGCAACCCTGTCGGGTACCTCTTTCGATATTAAAGGCTTCAGATTTGTATCCAGCATATTTTATATAGGCTTTGGGTTTATTATATAATGATTTGATCCATGTTAAAAAGTGGGGTCCAAAACCCCATTTTTGTAATGAATATTGCATATATTGCCAGGATACTGTGTCAAATGCCCTCTTAATATCAAGAGATAGAAAACATAAAGGGATTTTCCGTTTTTTAGCAATATGTGCCAATAACACTGCCCTGCGTATATTATCGCCTGCCTGTCTATTTGGCATGAAGCCTACTTGATCTCTATGTATTAATTTTCCTATAATGCTATTGAGGCGTTTTGCTATTATTTTTGCTAATAATTTAATATCGAGGTTTAACAGAGAGATAGGCCGATAATTCACACAGGAAGTATCATCAGAAAGGGGTTTTGGGATCATACAAACAATTGCCATTAGTGTTTCTTGCCGAAAAGAATGTCCATCTAGAAGTTTGTTAAAAGTTTCAGTGAGAATGGGAGAGAGTATTTCTGAGAATGTTTTATAGTATAAAGCCGAGTAGCCGTCTGGGCCTGGTCTTTTGTTAAGTTTTAGGTCTTTTATGGCGTTAGCAACTTCATCTATAGTTATAGGCTCATCCAAACTGCTTTTTTGATTCTGAGATAACTCAGGTAAGGTTATTTTTGAGAAGAAGGATTCAGCCTCTGTAGGATTAAATTCATTGTTTGTCTTGTATAAAGTTGCGAGATGTGAGTGAAATTTATGGACTATTTTAACTGGATTACAAGTGTAAACATTTTTTGATAATTTCAAACGTATTGGTTTGAAAGATTTGTTAGTTGAATTTAATGCCCGAGCCAAATATGTACCTGGTTTGTTTGTATTCATGTAGAAATTGTGTTTGGAGCGTTTGAGGGATTTATCAACTGACTCAGTGAGAAATAGATCGTATTCCAATCTAGATTTTTCCAGATGAGATTTTGTACTCTGAGATGGATTATCTTGAAATGATATGTAGGCTGCATTAAAATTGAGTTCTAGTTTTTTTGCTAGATTTTTGCGTTCCCATTTAAATAGTGCCATTTGTCTTTGTATTGTACCACGCAAGACAGGCTTATGAGCTTCCCAGGTGATTTCTCTTTCAATGGATAACCACAGCTTATCGTCATTTGGGAAGAAACAGTATTTCATTTGATCCAAAAGTGTTGCGTAGTAGTATTTATGCATATCAGGTAAGTTCATACCCCCTTTGTTTTTAGAAGATGTTAAAATAGAGAAAGCTACCCTTGGTTTTTTGTTATTCCAGACCAGGTTTCTCAATTTAGTATTTAGAATCTTGAAAAAGCTTGAAGGTATTGGAATAGGTATGGCTCTAAAAAGGTAGAGTATCTTGGGTAGGGTTTGCATTTTAAATGCTGCAATTTTGCCTATACAGGATAGGTGCGTTTGTTTTATATTTTAAAAATCTTTAGAAATCAAGTCTAATAACTTAGGAAAATTAGCTGCATATAGTTTTTTTGCAGGAAATGTAAGGTTCATACCTAGATAGGTGAACGAAGATGCATCCCAATTATAATTATATTTTTCTTTGAGGATGGTAGAGGTATCGTTAGATATATTCATAGGTAGGGCAAAGCTTTTCCTATTGTTAATTTTGTAATAAGATACTTTACTAAAGGAGTTAAGTATTGATTGTAGCACATGCAGGGATTTGTTGGGACTAGTTAAAGATAGAATGATCTCATCGGCAAATAGCCCAATTTTATGTATTCTATCACCTATCTTTATTCCTAAAATATTTTAATTGGACCTAATGGTTTCCGCTAAGGGTTCAATTACCAAAGAAAATATAATGGGTGAGAGTGGGCAACCCTGTCTGGTGCCATTCGTGAGGTTAAAAGTGTTAGACAACATTCCCGAGGTGGAAACTTTTGCTGATGATTGTGTATAAAGTAGCATAATTGCTTCATGGATAAATCCTGAAAATCCAAACTTCTCAAGAGTCCTGGAGATATAGTTCCAATGCACTCTATCGAATGCCTTCTCGGCATCCAGACCTAGGAGCAGAGAAGGCGTTCGTGTGTTCTCAACGTAGTTAATCAAATTGATCATTCTTCTCGTGCTGTCTGGGGCTTGACGACCCTTAACAAAGCCTACTTGGTCAGAGTTGACTAGGTAAGGGGTAATTTCTAACAAACGATTGGCCAATATTTTGGCATAAATTTTAATGTCCGAATTGAGCAACGAGATTGGTCGATAGTTTAAAGGAGATGTCAAGTCTTTGTCAGATTTCGGGAGAGTAATTATTACTGCTTCTAATAGTTCTTTTGGGCAACAATTGGCTGTAGCTATGCAATTAAACAGGTTTGTTAAGTGTGGAGCTAAAATAATAATGAATGTTTTGTAATATTCGTTGGATAGACCGTCATTACCTGGCGATTTATGCAGCGGAAGGTCTTTATTAACTTTCTGGGTTTCCATTAACGATATGGGTTGATTTAGTGAGTCAAGTGTATTAGAGTCAATTTTGGGTAAGTTCACTTTGTCTAAGAATACTGTAATGTCTTTTAACGTTGGTTGGATAGTATCCTTGTCATTTTTTAAGTTGTATAAATCTCCATAATAATCTGAGAAAGCATCTGCTATTTCTTGTGGGTTTATTAAAGTTTTCCCAGATTTATGATGAATTAGTCTATCAATTTTTTGTGTTCTTTGGCGGTGACGTAGTACAGAAGCCATCAATTTGCCCTATTATTTTGGGAGTAATAATTCAATTTCAGTCATTTGAGGTATTTGTCATGGTTAGTTAATAAAGTTGTCCTAAACTCATTCCTTTTGTTGTTGAGTTTTTGTAATAAGTTAGAATTTTCTGGAGATTGCTTATGTTCTTTATTAAGACTAGATATATCTTTTAAAAGGGTATCAACAAATTTTAGCCTTTCTCTTTTATCCCTAGATGCCATCTGGATAAGGATACCCCTAATAAAGGCTTTATGTGTACACCACAGATTTGTAGTGGATGTAGAGCCATTATCATTAAAACCAAAGAATTCTGTCAATTTGTTCTTCATTGCAGACACGTATCTCTCTTGAGAGAATTGAAATGTATTATTCTTCCAAAGGGTTGATGTTAGGCCTTGTTGGCCTGTCGTAATAGATAAAGTGATTGGTGAATGGTCCGACCAAGTAATATTATGAATTTGTGCATCTGAAATTTTTTGTAAGAGCATTTTGTCTGCAATGAAGAAATCAATTCTGGAATACATTTTATGTACATTAGAGAAAAATGTGTAGTCTTTTTCAGTAGTATGTAAACACCTCCATGGATCATATAAATCTTCCTCAGTGAAAATATTACCAAGACTTAATCTATTTGTGCGGTCTCTTTTAGTAGTATCTACATTAGGATCCATCGGGGCATTAAAATCTCCGCAGATGATAATATGCCCTTTCTGTATTTTCCGTACCTTTCTCAACAGCTTACGGATGAATTTTTGTTGATGCTTGTTAGGAGCATAAATTTTGGCTATTGTGTAAGTAACAATGTGTATAATAGCAACTAGAATTATGTACCAACCATGGTCGTCTATTACTGAGTCTAAAAGGTGGAATGAGACTGTCCCTTTGATTGCCGTTATAACACCTTTCTTCTTCTTGAGGTTGTTAGAGCAGAAGATATGTGGGAAAAGAGGATGCAAAAATTTAGGTGCTTTATCTTTCGCAAAATGCGACTCTTGTACACATATGATGTCACTCTAAAGTTTGATAGCATCAGTCCAGAGAGCTTTTCTTTTATGAGGACTGTTAAGCCCGTTGGTGTCCAGAGAAAAAATTTTAAGTTGCAACATTTTTTAAGGTGTTGATGATAAGTAGCAGCGACATCCTGTTGTGGATAAGCCAAGAAGATATATAATGATCATGTTCCTGAGTGGAGAGACCAACCTTGAAGGAAAAAAGATAGATTCTCATAGAATGTATGAGTAATTTTGAAATCCCATTAGAAAAAAATATAAGTAGACAAAAATAGAAACAATCATAAAAATTCAGAACGTTGAAGAAAATCTTTAAGCGCCATGCAACTGTAGAGTGCACCAATGTGCACTTATAGATAGGGGGAAATTTACCATTTCCTTCCGGGGTAAAAGTTTCCCTGAGAACAGAAAGGTTTGAGGGTTTAGCAATATAAGCAGTGAACCGTAGTAATCCAGTGAGTTTAGGCATGACCAAGTCGCTTTTCTTGTGCGATTTATACTGCAAATTATTTGCTCTGAGAGTTACCTGTATCCATAGGGAGAAATCCCCATTTGCCCAACAACTTCAGGCCGTCATCCAGTGTATGAATATTGTAGGAAACATCATTACGATCAACGATAAATTTGGCTGGGAAACCCCATCTATATTTGAGATTATGAGTACGGAGTAACTTGGTAATGTAATTCAGGTTTTTCCATGCCAATAAACTTGCTTGTGAAAGGTCTGAGTAGAAAAAAATACCTGCATATGGATCAGGTAGTGGGACATGTTGTCGTGCGCATTCGCATCAGGAGATCTTTAATATGATAGAAATGAATTCTCACAATAACATCTCTTGGGAGTTTTTCTGGTATATGCGAAGGTTTTGGCAATCGATGAGCCCTGTCAATTGTCAGCTCCTGATGCAGGATTTTGTGGAGTAGGTCAGACATCATTTTTTTCAAAAATCCCAGTAATTCAGTATTTTTGACAGTTTCTGGGATCCCTCTGAATTTTATATTATTGCGTCTGGATCTGTCCTCGATTTCTGACACTTTCAGCTTAATTGCCACAATTCTTCTATTAGCTCAAAATGGGAGTCTACCAATTCATTATGCGTGTCAGCAACATCCTCCATTTTGTTTTCCATGTCATCAATTCTTACTCCTATACCTTCTATTGCCACATTAGTTTTGTGCATATATGACTGCACATCTTGTTGAATCGCTCCTCTCAGGGACAAAAGCATTTCTTTGATATATGTATCAAGTATAGGCTGTCCAGATGTGGGGAAGGCAAGCAGTTTATCAGCACAAGGATTAATAACAGGTGGCTGGTCATAATCAGGCAGTGAACTACTGGCATGTTCATCTGAGGGGGAAATCCTCCTTCTTTGTCTCTGAGGTCCAATAATTTCCTCCCCCATGTCAGGGTCAGACACATATCTGCCGTTTTCAGTGTTACCAAGCTCACTGTCTCTGTCACTGAGGCGTGCTGGCTGCTGTTCAGCCCTAGAGTGCTGAGGTAAAGCTGTGCCATTTTTTCCTCACAGAATCACTATAGTGATTCTTAAATGACCCCAATTTCCTGGGTCCTCGGCGGTCTTTCCTTTTCCCCATTGTGACACGTTAATACTCTAGATATTCCAGTATCTTTTTGTGCCCTCAATACCTCTTTTATTTGCCATGTGTCGCTTCAGGGAAAGTCAGTGCTGCAGAGCTCAGCTAGATAGCAGCCATCTTCCTTCACTGCTGGCCATGCCCCAACTCAAGGTGAGATTTTCAATATCATAAGTCAGCAAATTTACAAAGTGGTCAACTTTTGGATTGGTTTGGCTAGGGAATTTGGTAGATTTATTTTTAAATGTCTTATTTGCATCTAGACATGTGCACAACAGAAAAATTAGTTTAGTTTTCTTTTGTTTCTGTTTGTTTCCGCTGATTCGTAACGTTTCGTAATTTCGTAAGATGTGGGTTTTCATATTCAGACTCGTTCGTATTTTTGTAAGAGTTATTTTTTCGATGATTTGAAATGATTCGTCTAATTTTTGCTGATTCGAAATTCGTATTTTCGTTATATTTCGTATTCGGACGCATTCGTATTTTCGTAAGAGCTATATTTTCGTTGATTTGAAATGATTCGCATTTCCGTGAGTCTAACTTTCGTTGATTAGAAAATCATACTTTAATAGATTTAATTACATTCGTACTTTTGTGAGATTGACTGCCTCATTTATTTGTTCTTTCATAACATTACATAGTTACATAGTAGGTGAGGTTAAAAAAAGACACAAGTCCATCAAGTCCAACCTACGTGTGTGATTATGTGTCAGTATTACATTGTATATCCCTGTATGTTGCGGTCATTCAGGTGATTATCTAATAGTTTCTTGAAGCTATCATTGCTCCCTGCTGAGACCACCGCCTGTGGAAGGGAATTCCACATCCTTGCCGCTCTTACAGTAAAGAACCCTCTACGTAGTTTAAGGTTAAACCTCTTTTCTTCTAATTGTAATGAGTGGCCACGAGTCTTATTAAACTCTCTTCTGCGAAAAAGTTTTATACCTATTGTGGGGTCACCAGTACAGTATTTGTAAATTGAAATAATATCTCCTCTCAAGCGTCTCTTCTCCAGAGAGAATAAGTTCAGTGCTTGCATTGTTTTCGTAGATTCGTAATCGGAGCATAATTCGTAATTTTACATAATGTGCATGCTATTATATGTTTAAGAAACAAAGAATTTCTCTCTCACAAGTCACAAATTAACCCACAAATCCACCAAAATTGTGCCACCGACCCAACCACACCCTATCTGGACTCCGGATGGAATGCACTGCAGTCTAACACAGAAGAACACACAAGGGAATAAGAAACAAGATCATTGGGGGAAGGAACAACCTCTTCAGGGGAAGGGACAAGCTTATTGGCCAACGTCCAGAAATATTTCAGAACTAACAAATTTGTTCTTTCGAATTCTTGATCATCAGAATTTTCGTTATGTCGTATTTTCGTTGTTTTGATTTTCGTTTTCCGAATATTCGTGATTTAGATTTTTCGTTCATTTTGATTTTCGTTGTTTTGAACCTTTGTTTGGTATTTTCGTTGTTTCTATGTTTTCGTTTTTTTGGATTTTCATTCTTTCAAATTTTTGCTGTTCCTAATTTATTCATTGCATATTTTCTTTGTTTACCATATTCGTTCTTTTCGATAATTCAATGCTCAATCAAATTTTTAGTAAAACGTTTGTTCATTCGTATGTTTACAAATCAACGAATATAGTGAATTTTGACGAATAACGAATTCGTAACTAAACTAATTGCACATGTCTATTTGCATCCTCCTGTCTGTGAGCTGTTGTCGAATGGGGGATGGTCTACTCATCCTCATCCATCTCTATATGCCCTGATTCTTTCTTCCAGTTTTGTTAACATTTTTAATATTTTATAGTCTTTTTTTATGTAGGTCTCTCCAATCTGTTATTAAGCCATCTAATGGGGCAGACTTTTTTTTTGATGCAAGGGCCTTCAATCATTGATCTAAAATGTAGTTTGCGTGCAAAAAGATTGATGTCTTTAATCACTTCCGGACCTCCACATGCTGCTATATGTCCTTACTTTGACGGGGGATATCGTTGTTATGGCAGCAGCTAGCTGCCATAACCCCAGTATCTTCTTGTTCGGCCAGCGGTCCGCTTTCCGATAAGAGTAGTCGCTACAGCAGATTTGCAGCGAGATCACTTTTATCGGCGGCAGGAGTGGGCCCCTCCCGTCACGCTCTGGAGCCCTCCGCCGCTTACGCGTGGAGCTGTCGGCAGTGACGGAGGCAATCGGATCTTCACCCTTGCTGGGCATGGAGACAAGTAAAGGTTAGATGGCCCCCACCCATCTCCATAACAATGCAGGGCGGAAGTGATGTCAAAACGTCACTTTCGCCCATAGCTCACAACTACTTGCCGACCGCCTCACGCAGATATACTGCAGCAGAATGGCACGGGCAGGCAAAATCACGTACCTGGTACGTGATTGCTTCCCGCGGGTGGTGGGTCCGATCGCACCCCCCCGGTGCGTGAGGCGGTCAGCTTCTGTCCGGGAGTGATCAGAGGTGAGGGGGAGACCATCCATTTCTGGCCCCCCCTCGCGATCACTCCAGGCCAATGAGAATTTTCCTCTGCCTCTGTATAGTAAACAGAGGCAGAGGAAATGATGTCATCTCTCTTCGGCTCTGTATTTTCCGTTCCGGCGCCGAAGACATCTGAGTGAGTTGCACCAACACACACACACAGTAGAACATGCCAGGCATACTTTACACTCCCATCACCCCCCAATCAACCCACAATCACCCCCTAATCACCACTCCCTGTCACACTGACACCAAGCAGTTTTTTTTTTGATTACTGCATTGGTGTCACTTTGTGACAGTGTGGTAGGGCAGTTAGTGGTAGCCCCCTTTAGGTCTAGGGTACCCCCTAACCCCCCCTAATAAAGTTTTAACCCCTTGATCACCCCCTGTCACCAGTGTCACTAAGTGATAATTTTTCTGATCGCTGTATTAGTGTCACTGGTGATGCTAGTTAGGGGGGTAAATATATAGGTTCGCCATCAGCGTTTTATATCGCCAAGGACCCCCATATACTACCTAATAAAGGTTTTAACCCCTTGATTGCCCCCTAGTTAACCCTTTCACCAGTGATCACCGTATAACTGTTACGGGTGACGCTGGTTAGTTTATTTTTTATAGTGTCAGGGCACCCGCCGTTTATTACCTAATAAAGGTTTAGCCCCCTGATCGCCCGGCGGTGATATGCATCGCCCCAGGCAGCGTCATGTTAGCACCAGTACTGCTAACACCCACGCATGCACCATACGCCTCTCTTAGTGGTATAGTATCCGAACGGATCAATTTCTGATCCGATCAGATCTATACTAGCGTCCCCAGCAGTTTAGGGTTCCAAAAATGCAGTGTTAGCGGGATCATCCCAGATACCTGCTAGCACCTGCGTTTTGCCCCTCCACCCAGCCCAGCCCACCCAAGTGCAGTATCGATCGATCACTGTCACTTACAAAACACTAGACGCATAACTGCAGCGTTTGCAGAGTCAGGGTTGATCCCTGCGATCGCTCACAGTTTTTTTGGTAGTGTTTTGGTGAACTGGCAAGCACCAGCCCCAGGCAGTGTCAGGTTAGTGCCAGTAGCGCTAACACCCACGCATGCACCGTACACCTCCCTTAGTGGTATAGTATCTGAACGGATCAATATCTGATCCGATCAGATCTATACTAGCATCCCCAGCAGTTTAGGGTTCCCAAAAATGCAGTGTTAGGCGGATCAGCCCAGATACCTGCTAGCACTTGCGTTTTGCCCCTCCGCCCAGCCCAGTCCAGCCCAGCCCACCCAAGTGCAGTATCGATCGATCACTGTCACTTACAAAACACTAAACGCATAACTGCAGCGTTCACAGAGTCAGGCCTGATCCCTGCGATCGCTAACAGTTTTTTTGGTAGCCTTTTGGTGAACTGGCAAGCACCAGCGGCCTAGTACACCCCGGTCGTAGTCAAACCAGCACTGCAGTAACACTTGGTGACGTGGCGAGTCCCATAAGTGCAGTTCAAGCTGGTGAGGTGGCAAGCACAAGTAGTGTCCCACTGCCACCAAGAAGACAAACACAGGCCCATCGTGCCCATAATGCCCTTCCTGCAGCATTCGCCAATCCTAATTGGGAACCCACCACTTCTGCAGCACCCGTACTTCCCCCATTCACATCCCCAACCAAATGCAGTTGGCTGCATGAGAGGCATTTTTATGTCCTCCCGAGTACCCCTACCCAACGAACCCCCCCCAAAAAAGATGTCGTGTCTGCACCAAGCACGGATATAGGTGTGACACCCGCTATTATTGTCCCTCCTGTCCTGACAATCCTGGCCTTTGCATTGGTGAATGTTTTGAACGCTACCATGCACTAGTTATTAGCGTAGGGTACAGCGTTGCACAGACTAGGCACACTTTCACAGGGTCTCCCAAGATGCCATTTCATTTTGAGAGACCCGAACCTAGAACCGGTTACAGTTATAAAAGTTACAAACAAAAAAAAAAACACAAAAAATATACAGTGGGTACCGCCGATATTGTGTCAATCTCGCCTCTGTTAGCGGCGAGATTGACATCTGCGAGCCCCGTCGCGGGAGCCAGCGCTGAGCTCTGTCGCTCATTCATTGTTTTATTTCCTCTGGATTCCTGCCTAAATCACATTTTTACCGCTAGGTGTCATAGTGCTTTGTTTTCTATTTGTCTTTATGCGCCCTGTCTCATGACGATGCATCTCGTGGGTCATCACACTACTACTGTGGAAATAGAAGGACATGTGAAGGTGGTCCAGTGGCTGCGTGTCAGCCTTTAATGCCCAGAGTCCAGAGTTCGATTCCCCAGTTAATGTTTTTTTATTGTCTTTTTTTAATAGAGTATATTCGAATACAATACTGTATGTACAGTATTTGATATGTGTTACTGTATGTTTTAAATGTCTAATAATATATGCTTATTAAATAGAGTACTGTAAATGCAATTGTATGCAAATCATGTCTGCACAGATTTTTTTACTGTACAGTACTGTACAGTATCTTATCAAATATCTCAATGCTGTTTCAGGGTCCTTTCATACAGTACATGCACCAAGCATTTCAGCATGGGCTGTCTTACAGCACAGAAGCCCCATGATCCCGGCCTGCAGACGGTGGGGAAATGACATGCAGGATTGTTTCCCTACTGTACTGTATAGTACAGTTCCTGTACTCCCTCAGCCCTCCTTCGCCAGCTGAAGTCAGTAGGCACGGTACAGCACACATTGCACCCTGGCCGGGGGGGACTCTGCACAGACCAATTAAAGTGTGTCTGCTCCGTGCTCTTACACAACTGCTGCCAAGCACGTTCACTGTACAGTACTGTACATGTGTGCTGCTCCGCACTCATGCACCCTTCAGGCGGCGCGGGACGCCATTCGGCAACACTATGAATTATGGTCTTTGTTGTTCTGCCATGCAGTGACGTGTTCATGGTCTTTGGGGTGGAAGGGACAGTTACCCTGTACAGTACTGTATTTGCTACAGTATACAGTACTAAACACTGTTTCTGTGCTCTCCTGTAGCAGAATCGGGAGTGATTTTCTATTGTTTGAAAATGAAATGAAAATTAAATAAATATACTGTATATATACTGTATGCAAAAAAAAGATCCCAAAAAGATCTTTACCGCTGTTCACCAAGTTGGTGGCTAGTACTGTACTTTACTGTACAGTAACTCTCCTGGTCCAGCAAGTACTGTAACTTCCTTATGCCCTGATGAAGTTGGGGGGGTCTTCAGGTCTCTCAAACGTGTTGAATGTCTTTAATGCAAGCCAATAAATCAATTCGGACTCTTATCATTGGTCTGGCACTCCTATTGGTACTGTACTGTACATATTATTTTTCTGGTAACATTATGGGCACCCACTGGAAGTTATCACTGTCTTGTAAAAGCAGCCTAACCTAAGCCAGTGAGAAAACTGAATGTTTTTTTAATTTTTTTTTTCTTCTCAAAACCTTATACTGTATAAACTAAGAGTACAGTACTGTACGTCCCAGTGCCTCTTGGATGCTTTTTTTTTCTTTGTCACAGGCATAGAACAAATCTGACAGGGCTTTTACTGGACCTTCTCCGTACTCTAATTTTGTTATACAAATCCACCTTAATCTGCAGTACTGGACAGTACAGTATAGTACTGTATACAGTACACTTCTGCACTCCAGACTCATAATGCGTTTCTCAGATCCCCCACATGCTCTCCATGTGCCCCAAGGTCTGGCTCATGACATACTGTACAGTGTACAGTACTGTAAGCTGAAGGTTAGCCAATTTCAACTACAGTAGAGTTTTTAGAATGTTGTACAGTAATTGTGGTTTGTGGGAAATAGAAACATACAGTTTTAGAAATGAAGAAAGCATTATTACTACTGTACTAAAGACATTATTACAACTAAAGAACTGACCGCAATACTGTATTTATAATCAACAGTTTCAGAAGAGGGACTGGCTCTCGCAGAGCGGCTGAGGAAGGGAGAGGAACTAACATTCTGCCCAACACCTAAATTCCATGGACTCCATGCTGCCCCTGAAATCCTTGCACTGTTGGTTCCATCAGAAGCGCCTGCACGTAATGTAACCCCTGACCAGCCAGCAACACTTGAAGTGGACGACCTGCCTGCGCTTTCTGCAGCACCTGCATCCGAAGTGCCTGTGCGCACTGTAACCCCTGCACAGCCAGCAACACCTGAAGTTGACAAACTCCCTGCATCTGAAGTAAAAAGGGTTCATGGACTTCAAAAGAGAAAGCATTTTTTGAAGCAGGCAGTTGACAGACAGCATAATAGTGAATACCTTATGCATCTCAAGCGGCTGGAACGCTTGGTTGCACAGAATTAGCCAGATGAATTTGCAAGAGGATTACATGGCACCACAAAAGATGGGTGGCGATTCACAGATTCCTCTTTCTCCTATTTTGCAAATACCTCTGACACCACCAATGTATGACAAAGTTACTGCTGTGGCACCCTTGGATTCTATGAGGACCCCAGTCAGAAGCAATCCAAATCCAGTGTTCTTCACATCTGCCACACCCTTGGATTCTGTGACCACCCCAGTCAGAAGCAATCCAAGCCCAGTGTCCTTGACATACCCAACGACAAGCGCTACAGGCAGCAGGGTATCGTCGGTGTCAAGGATGAAAAAGACCATGTCTCCATTACCAGACTGTGCCCTCCCAGTCATAACTGAAGAGGATACAGCCCTTATAGTCCTGCATTCGGTCAACAAACTGGGCAATATGGCCCGGCTTGTTTTTAAACATTTAATATTATGGGAGCAATACCAGCAGTGGACCAAGAGGGTAATTTTTTTTTTTTTTTTATTGCATTTTCAAGACAAACAATACATATACAACTTAAAAACTAAAAAGAAAAAAAAAAAAACTGTGGTGCCTATATAAAGTATCCCACACATCACATGACAAGATATTATAATTTGTGTTATTTATCACATGATGAGTTAACCGATGGCTCGCTTCTTTTGTATCTATTTAGAGGTCACTTGAAATGTCAAGTCCTCTCTCCAATCGTAGCCAATAAGTTCTCACCACTCCCCCCCCCCGCAACCCCCATCATATTATTTGAAGACTCAACCAGCTGTTTCCACATCCTCTAACCATGTACGCCAGACTCTATCGTACTTCAGCGGGCACCCTCTATTGAAGTATGTGTCTTTATATAGAGGAAGGTTATTATTGACCAGACTTTTCCATTGTGTCAATGAAGGGGGAGTGGGCTTCTTCCATTGCATGGCAATGCTTTTCCGGGCATAGAATAGCAATAGCCCTACCAATGTGCGTTTTGCCATTGTTGGTACAAGTGTTTCAATTAACCCCAATAGACAGACTTCCATGGCATGTGGTAGTGTAGTTGATGCAACTCTATTTACCGTGTCGAGTACCTCACTCCAATATTGCTGAATTTTAGGGCAATGCCAGAAAATATGAGAGAAATCTCCTGGGGAGATTCCACATCTCCAACACTCCGATGGACACGTAGGGTTCATTTTATGGAGTCTATGTGGAGTAAAGTACGCTCTATGCACTATTTTAAATTGGATCAGCCTATCCCGCATAGAAACTAAGGAGCGGAAAGGGAAATCCCAAACATCATCCCAATCATCATTGTCCAGCGAGGGTATATCAAGCTGCCAGCGAGACCAGAGCTTATCTAAAGGTGGGAGAGACACATAGACCAAATGCTCATAAAGCTGTGAGGTAGGTTTCTCTGTACATTTAGTTCTAAGTGTCTTCTCCAGTCCCGACTGGACAACGATGCAGGAAGTGCGTGGAAACTGCGCAGCAAAAGCATGTGACAATTGGAGATAGCGAAATTGGTAATGATGAGGTATGTTATACATGGACGAAAGGTGTGAAAGGGGAGATAATGACATTTGTGACACTATGTGAGAGATAATTTTTATACCATATTTAGTCCATGCAAAGGGGTCTGGAAGTTTGTAAATGTGTGGCAAAGTAGGGTTCAGTCAGATCGGGGTGTTAGGAGAGATCTCGGTTGGTTTGTATTTTTCTATATCTAGACCTGCCCGCCAATCCCGCAGGGTGGTAATCATAGAGGGTGTCAAATGATATGGGGCTCGAGGGCCTCTGAATATCAGAAATTGCAAAGCTTCAAAAGAGCCCACTATCGTGGCCTCTAGGGCTGTGGAAGAGTTAGTTTTGTCAGGGTGCAGCCACCAGGCCACTGTCACCAGTTGGGTAGCCAGAAAATATTTGTAGCAATCAGGAAATGCCATACCACCCTGCGTTGTCGGCCGCATCAAAGTCGACAGCCAATATCTGGGTGGCGAGGAGCCCCAGATAAAGGATGAAAACAATTGATTAATTGTATTAAAAAATGATTTAGGTATCCACTGAGGGGAGTGGCGGAACAAATACGTGAATTTGGGGATAATTTTCATTTTAAGGAGATTTACTCGTCTCCAGACTGACAGAGGTAAATTACTCCACGTTTTAAGTTTTGTCTTAGTGTCCAAGAGTATAGGGGTAAGGTTAAGCGAGATGAAATCTGATGCTTGTGTGGATATATGGACCCCCAGGTACTTGAAAGTTTCCACCCATTTTAGTGAACAGTCTGGGGAGGAAGTAGTTTTGGCCGCCTGGTCTATCGGAAAAAGTATGGACTTGGACCAGTTGACCTTTAGCCCGGTGACTCCTGCAAAGGTGTCTAACACATTCAGAACACCCTGTAAGGACGGGCCAGCATAATTGAGGAACAGTAGCATGTCATCCGCGTACAGGGCCAGCCTCTCCTCCAGCAAGCCAATACGAAGACCTTTAATATGCGGGGACGTACGAAGTGCCTCCGCCACTGGTTCAATAGCTAAGGCAAATAAAGCTGGAGAGAGAGGACAGCCCTGCCGGGTTCCTCTGGTGAGCCTAAAAGGGGCTGACAGTCCACCTCCCAGTGTTACCGATGAAGTGGGGCATTTGTACAATACCTGGAGCCATTGAATAAACAACAAGGGGAACCCCATTCTACGCAATGTTTCCCAAAGAAAAGGCCACTCTACGGTATCAAAAGCCTTTTCTATGTCAAGTGAGGCTATAGTTCTCGAACCCGTGTTGTGATGTTGGGCATGTATGTTGGTATATAACCTTCTGAGGTTGACATCCGTGGATCTACGGGGCATAAAGCCAGTTTGGTCCGAATCAATGACTGAAGGCAATAGGGGATATAGTCGTAGAGCAAGTAGTTTGGTCAAAATTTTAAAGTCGTTATTTAGCAATGCAATTGGCCGGTACGAGGCGCAGGAGGTTGGGTCTTTAGAGGGTTTGTGTATTAAAGTCAGATATGCAAGATACATGGAGTCGGGTAGTTTGCCATCCTTCAGGCATATATTATATAACTGGGCCAACAGGGGTGCCAGAAGGTCTCCATGCGACTTATAAAAGTCAATTGGAAGGCCATCCGGCCCCGGCGCCTTACCAGTTGGGAAGGATTGGATGGCATTTAGAACTTCTAGGGCCGTAAACAGCCTAATTAGTGTCTCACGCTCCTGATCCGACAGCCAGCCCAGCGCCAAGGGATCTAACAGGTCCCGTAGCCGCACAGGCTGAAAGTCAGAGGGCAGGGTGGAGGTATATAACTTTTCGTAGAAAGCAGTAAACGTTTGTAATACCTCAGAGGGTGAAGTCACCATGTCTCCATCAGCAGTCTGCAGAGTGGAGACAAGCGTGAGTGGTTGGTCATTCTGCGCCAATAGGGCCAGCAGGCGACCATTTTTGTCACCCTGTTCAAAAGTTCTTTGTCTGCCCCTATGAGTTTCA
This sequence comes from Aquarana catesbeiana, assembly GCF_042186555.1. Classification (NCBI taxonomy): domain Eukaryota; kingdom Metazoa; phylum Chordata; class Amphibia; order Anura; family Ranidae; genus Aquarana; species Aquarana catesbeiana. Next base: position 939,524,203 of record NC_133324.1, read on the forward strand.
AGTCGTGTAACCTCTGTCAAGTGAAGATTCAGTTCTCTCTGAGCTGCCATAAGTGAGTCAAAATGAGATGGTGTGGGGTCCGAGCTATAAGTAGAGGTATGATTTGTCACCGACTGTTGCAGTAGTTGGGTCTCCTTTAATTGTTTCTTTTTAATATGGGCAATAGATGAGATATATTGTCCCCTCGTATATGCTTTAAACGCATCCCAAGTGATTTCAGGAGAGGAGGACCCAGTGTTCCGCTCACAGAAATCAGTTAACAGGGGGGGTATACTCTCAGCTAGGTCCGGATGGGAGACCCAATGAGCCCCCAGTCTCCACAGTACCGCACTCCGGGATGCAGGAGAGCGAAACGTCACCACCAATGGGCTGTGATCAGACAGTCCACTTGGCAAATAAGATGCCTCAAGCACATCCGCCAACAATGGGGGATTAGAAAAGGCCAGGTCTATACGTGATGCAGTTTTGTGGGATGCTGAGAAACACGAATAGGCTCTGGTTGTAGGGTGCTTCCACCTCCAAATCTCTTCTAGGGCTACTGCCTGAGCCCAACCAGAGAGATCTGTGCAATGATGCTTTGGTGGGGCAGGTCTATCTAGATCCGGGGACATGATAGCATTAAAGTCTCCCATAATTAAAATATTCCCAGGGCAAAAGGGGGCAATCTTTTCCATAACCGCGTATAGTATTACATGTGAGAAAGGCGGAGGGATATACATATTGATGACAATATACCTGTGAGACCAAAGTGTAAATACAACAATAACGAATTTACCCTGTGGGTCCGTGCTCACCTCTTCAATCACACAGGGGAAGTTCTTGTGTATAAGAATCGACACCCCTCTTGCATACGTAGAGTATGTGGCATGTATAGCCCTCTGTATCCACGGTTTTTTCAATGTCAGGATTTTGCTGCCCATTAGATGGGTCTCTTGAAGAAGAATGAGTTGGGGGGAGTGGGACTTTAGGTACTGGAAAAGGAGAGCTCGCTTGAATTTTGATCCAAGGCCCCTGACATTCCAGGAAAGGACCGTAAAGGAATCAGCACGGGGATTAGCCATCTACATTAAAAGGTGAGAACCAACTAGGATAAATGGGAGAGCGAACCATGAACAGCAAAATCCTTGACACAGCACACCATGTAGTAGCAGCATTTAGATTTATCCAATATTGTGCACCAAAAGAGAAAAAAAGAAAAGAAACCTTTAGAACATTTTTAAACAAACCCAAGCACAATGTGCTTTTCCTACTATGCCCCATCTCTCTTCCGAAATGAGGGAGAAGGATGGGGATAGTTTTACCCCTAAACCAAAAAACCTTGTAGCTGTAGTGGCAACCTAAAAACTCAGTGCACTACACTATCGTGCCAGTGCAGAAACCCTTTGAACTTGACTCGTATGGTCACGTCCTGGACCAGGGTGAGGGGGGTCGCCGTAACTGGCAAATGTCCTCGTCTGAACCTGAGCGAGGGGGAGGGGGGGTGTCAAGGTGAAAAAAAAAAAAAATCAGGAACGGATCATCGTTTAGGAGTCAATGACAAAAAGTCTGCATGGTATTTACTGGAGCTCCTCGGACAGGAGGAACTAGTTTCAGTTCCATCAGTATCAGATGTATAGTAGCAGGTGAGGATGATGACGTGGTGCCGCAGTGCAGAAAGATGCGGTAGCCGATAATGAATTGTGCTGGGAGTCAACATGGGGTAGAAGGAGGGTCATTACAGGAATTTGCAATACTTATCTGAACTCAGCAGATCATATATTCAACACGGTCCAATTTTTATTATGACACTAACGGGTGTCTAACCATGCCGCTGCGGCCTCAGGGGTATCAAAGAAGCGGGTGTTGTCGCCATCCGTGATCCTCAATCTGCTGGGGTATAGAAGGCCAAAACGTATTCCCTTCTCTCGGAGTCGACGCATGACATCTGTAAAAGATTTGCGGCGCTGCTGCACCTCTTGAGAGAAATCCGGAAAGAAAGATAGCCTGGTGTTCTCATATTTGATTTCAGGCATGGTTCGGGCCGCCGCCAAGATGCGGTCTCGATCACGGTAGTTCAGCAAGCGTAACAGGAAGGGACGTGGAGGGTCCCCCGGTCTTGGAGGAAGTGGCGGAACCCTGTGAGCTCTTTCCACTACAAAAGTGGGCGACAAATCCCCCAGATTAAACAGGGTGGATAATAACTGCTCGGTGAATTCAGCTGGCTTGGAACCCTCCGCTCTCTCAGGCAGACCAAGGATGCGGATGTTGTTGTGCCGGATGCGGTTCTCGGTGTCTATGGCTCGTTCTTGGAGCGCCTTCACTTGGAGCTGTAGGGCCCTCACCTCTCTGGAATCTGACCGGACCACATCCTCCACCGTGGAGACTCTGTTCTCCACCTCAGCGATACGGGATCGGAATTTATCCATGTCTTGGCAGATTAGACTGACATCTACAGTTAGGAAGTCTATTTTGGCAGTTAGGGTTTCTTTACATGCCGTAATGGCCGCCAGGATCTCTGCTCCCGTGGGGGACTCCGCAGCCCCTGACTCCGCCACTGTTTTCGCGTTTGCCGCCATTTCTGCCGCCGGCAAGTGCCTGGTCACTGACGGAGCGGTATGAGAAGCCTTTTTTTTTTAATGTGAATAACGGGTGTTAGGAGGGCCCATCCGCAGTGTGTTCTGCTCTGGATAAGGGCTGTGCGGTTGGTGAGAGACAGCAGGCAGGCACCAGAGCACAGTGGGCAGGGTAGAGGATGCACAGGGTCAGGGCCTACAGGGCATAAGTTCTGCGAGGATGGCAATTTGGGGAAGGCAGCACAGCACCAATGGGACACAGTACCTGTAGGTGGGGGATGCCTCAAGCACCATAGGCCTGGAAGATGGTAGCAGGCCTCAGATCCAGTCCATGTAGGAGTCTCCTGCGGCCTCGGGGTCTCCACACCGATCGACAGCCTCCCGGGGACCCCCGCCGCAGATGCGGATGTAGCGGCCGCCTCCCGCTCCGCCGATCGCGGTAATCGAGCCCGGGGATGCTGGAGGCTCTGTAGGCCTCAAAACGGCAGCCGGCCGCGGCGCCCGGGAACAGTGCAGGCTAGTCCTCCGGCAGTCATCCGGCCCTCCTCCCACCTCAGACACCTCCAGGGGGATCGCCGCTGCTGATGCCGGTGGAGCAGCCGTCCATCGCTCCTCCGATCGCGGCACTTAGCTCGGGGATGTTAGAGGCCTATGCAGGCCTCAAGATGGCGGCTGGCTGCTGCTGTGTGGAGGCGGTCCCGGCCCGTACACGCTCACTCGGCCGGCTAAGCTCCACAATTTTTCCAAGGGCTGGTGCAGAGGATGTCCGAGGGTAGCAGGGAGAAATTTGAAGGCACAACAGGTTAGTTAGGTTACAGGATGATGGTGGATTAGATCAGGATCGCGGAGCTCCTCGGTAATGCGTCCTGTTCTTTCTACATCCGGACACGCCCCCAAGAGGGTAAATTTTGATGGTGATAATCGCAAAGCGGGAATCCCTGCAAATCTGAATGCAACCATTCTCGACTTTGTCCACAAAAGATTCCATGGGGACAATGTGCAAGCTTGTAGGGACAAAGTTAACGAATTCCCCAGGATGTCACAAGAATGCCCTTGGTCAAAGTTGGAATAAAGACACTAGAGTTACAGTGTTAAATAATATCATGTACAGTAGTTAATGTGCTGTAGACACTGCAGAAACTGTACTGTACCATTTTGCTGTGTTGTTGATTGGTGTGGGTGGGAGGAGGGACACCTTTCAGTGCTAGACAACCTTGTGGCCTGCCTACAGTAACAGACTGCCTAAGGCTGAATCTTTTTATCTTTTTTCTCACAGCTCTGGCTCAGCAAGCTTAAATTACCGCTCCCCTCCCCCCCGCTCTGTTCACATTGCAACCTTTGGAGCCGAGGAGGGAAGAGAATGAGCGCCATGGGCGGTGCCTGTAAACTGGCCCAACACCCCAACTGGCTGAGTAGTTGGGGGGGTGAAGTATGTTTCCTACTGTACTGTACTGTATGTCTATGGTACTTTTAATTTAGTCTTTCTACCATAAATGAGAGTATGTACAGTATCTATTCCTGGCACTGCTTAGATGGCAGAACCTCCTGGCAGGAGCAAAAAATAACTACTGTTATTAAACAATATGTACAGTTTATTTTTGCTGGACTCCGTTAAATAAAAATAGTTTATGAACAGTATGAGAGACCATGTTTATTTATACAGTATATAAAATGTAATATTTATTCACTTTGCCAACCTTACTACTGTAGTTGAAATTGGCTAACCTTCAGCTTACAGTACTGTACAGTATGCCATGAGCCAGAGATTGGGACACAAGCTAACCTTTTGAGTGGCAGAGTACTGTAGAGAGTAGAGATGCTTGTATATCCCACGTCAGTAGCCATGACTGGATCTGTTTCATGCTATGCCCGGCAAGATGCCTCTCCCGCCTTCGTCTGCTTATGTCCTGGGAAACCATTTCGGATTCACTACTAAAAGCAGTACAGTACCTACAAATCTGGGCAGATAGACAAGATACAGTACTGTACTTTACTGTACAGCAATGTGAACCATTACAGTAGAATGCTGAGCCAGGACAGTACAGGTACTGAATTTGAATGGAAACATTGTCATGGTGCCAGACATGATGATGCCAGGACTTGGTTTTGAAAATTGATGAACAATGGCTGTTGGGACTCTGCTAGAGAAAGCTGTTGATCGGGCTGTCTTGGGTAAACAATTTCCAGTCAAACGCAACAGGAAGGTGTCAGAGAAAAACAAGGAAAATGTAGTTGAAATTGGCTAACCTTCAGCTTACAGTACTGTACACTGTACAGTATGTCATGTGCCAGACCTTGGGGCACAAGCAAACCTTTCGAGTGGCAGAGTACTGTACTGAACCCGTTGTCAGGTGGAAAACCTTACACCAAATTACCGTACACATTAAACATACAGTAAATTAAAAAAACACAAATACTCTAAAGTACAGGTACAGTATCTTTAAAATGTAATAATAATAATAGTCTAAAACCTTTTTACCCTTAATGCAAACAGCATTGAAAGGGCTGTTTGGCAACACTACAGGCAGCGGAGGACATGGACAAAGGTTGCAACGATTTCCATCATCCGTTCTGTTACAGTAGACCTTCTCCGGTCAGTAAATACTGTAAAGCAATCTGTACACCCTAGGGCCTAGGCAAATGGAGAAGGGTTTTATGTATTGTACTTTAATAGTAAATAACATTAAGCCTGTTGCCTGTAACTGCACTTACTGTACTGTACAGATAAAGCTTTCCACAAGCTGTACATTTTTATACTGTACTGTATACTGTACAGTAATTGGTGAATGGAAACATCTCCACTGCTCCCTGTGGAGAGCATGCGGGGGATCTGAGAAACACATTACGAGTCTGGAGTGCAGCAGTGTACTGTATACAGTACTATACTCTACTGTCCAGTACTGCAGATTAAGGTGGATTTGTATAACAAAACTAGAGTACGGACAAGGTCCAGTAAAAGCCCTGTCAGATTTGTTCTATGCCTGTGACAAAGAAAAAAAAAGCATCCAAGAGGCACTGGGACTTACAGTACTGTACTCTTAGTTTATACAGTATAAGGTTTTGAGAAGAAAAAAAAAATTTAAAAAAAATTCAGTTTTCTCAATGGCTTAGGTTAGGCTGCTTTTACAAGACAGCGATAACTTCCAGTGGGTGCCCATAAAGTTACCAGAAAAATAATATATACAGTACAGTACCAATATGAGTGCCAGACCAATGATAAGAGTCTGAATTGATTTATTGGCTTGCATTAAAGACATTCAACACGTTTGAGAGACCTGAAGACCCCCCAACTTCATCAGGGCATAAGGAAGTTACAGTACTTGCTGGACCAGGAGAGTTACTGTACTGTACAGTACAGTACTAACCACCAACTTGGTGAACAGCGGTAAAGATCTTTTTGGGATCTTTTTTTTTTTTTGCATACAGTATATATACAGTATATTTATTTCATTTTCATTTCATTTTCAAACAATGGAAAATCACTCCCGATTCTGCTACAGGAGAGCACAGAAACAGTGTTTAGTACTGTATACTGTAGCAAATACAGTACTGTACAGGGTAACTGCCCCTTCCACCACAAAGACCATGAACATGTCACTGCATGCCAGAACTACAAAGACCATAATTCATAGTCATGCCGAATGGCGTCCCGCGCCGGCTGAAGGGTGCATGAGCGCGGAGCAGCACACATGTACAGTACTGTACAGTGAATGGGCTTGGCAGCAGTTGTGTAAGAGCACAGAGCAGACACACTTTAATTGGTCCGTGCAGAGTCCCCCCCCTGGCCAGGGTGCAATGTGTGCTGTACTGTGCCCACTGACTTCAGCTGGCGAAGGAGGGCTGCAGGAACTGTACTATACAGTACAGTAGGGAAACAATCCTGCACTTCATTTCCCCACCGTCTGCAGGCAGGGATCATGGGGCCTCTGTGCTGTATGACAGCCCATGCTGAAATGCTTGGTGCATGTACTGTATGAAAGGACCCTGAAACAGCATTGAGATATTTGATAAGATACTGTACAGTACTGTACAGTAAAAAAATCTGTGCAGACATGATTTGCATACAATTGCATTTACAATACTCTATATGCATTTATTATTAGACATTTAAAACATACAGTAACACTTATCAAATGCTGTACATACAGTACTGTACTACTCGAATATACTCTATTAAAAAAAGACAATACAAAAAAAAAATCAAACTCTGGACACTGGGCATTAAAGGCTGATAGGCAGCCACTGGACCACCTTCACATGTCCTTCTTTTGCCACAGTAGTAGTGTGATGACCCACGAGATGCATCGTCATGAGACAAAAAAGATTGGCCATGGCTGGGATCAAACCGGGGTCTCAGAGGAGGACTGAACAAAATCTGACATGCGCACAAAGGTTTTTGTCCAACGTCACCCCGTGGTTACATGTAGCAACAACAGTTTGAGAATCGCAGATGGTCTCGGGGGCGGCGAGCACGAGAAGCACAGCCTCGCAGCGGTGATTTCCACCGCAATCCCATCGTGCTGGAAACACAATGTCGGCGGCGCCTACTGTATAAAATAAAAGAAACAAAAATAGTTGTCGTTTTATTGTTCTCTCTCTATTCTCTCTCTATTGTTCTGCTCTTTTTTTACTGTATTCTATTCTGCAATGTTTTATTGTTATTATGTTTTATCATGTTTGCTTTTCAGGTATGTATGTTTTTATACTTTACTGTTTACTGTGTTTTATTGTTAACCATTTTTTTGTTTTCAGGTACGCCATTCACGACTTTGAGTGGTTATAACAGAATGATGCCTGCAGGTTTAGGTATCATCTTGGTATCATTCTTTTCAGCCAGCGGCCGGCTTTCATGTAAAAGCAATCCTAGTGGCTAATTAGCCTGTAGACTGCTTTTACAAGCAGTGGGAGGGAATGTCCCCCCTCCCACCGTCTTCCATGTTTTTCTCTGGCTCTCCTGTCCCAACAGGGAACCTGAGAATGCAGCTGGTGATTCGGCCAGCTGACCATAGAGCTGATCAGAGACCAGAATGGCTCCAATCATCTCTAGGGCCTAAGAACCCAGAAGCTACGAGCATTTCATGACTTAGATTTCGCCGGATGTAAACAGCTCCATTGGGAAATTGGGAAAGCATTTTATCACACAGATCTTGGTGTGGTCAGATGCTTTGAGGGCAGAGGAGAGATCTACGGTCTAATAGACCCCATTTTTTTAAAAAAAGAGTACCTGTCACTACCTATTGCTATCATAGGGGATATTTACATTCCCTGGCATAACAATAAAAATGATTAAAAAAAAAATGAAAGGAACAGTTTAAAAATAAGATAAAAAAGGAAAAAAAATAATAAATAAATAAAAAATAAATAATTTAAAAAAAAAGCATCCCTGTCCCCCCCTGCTCTCGCGCAAAAGCGAACGCAAGCGTTGGTCTGGCGTCAAATGTAAACAGCAATTGCACCATGGATGTGAGGTATCACCGTGAAGGTCAGATCGAGGGCAGTAATTTTAGCAGTAGACCTCCTCTGTAAATCTAAAGTGGTAACCTGTAAAGGCTTTTAAAGGCTTTTAAAAATGTATGTAGTTTGTCGCCACTGCATGTTTGTGAGCAATTTTAAAGCATGTCATGTTTGGTATCCATGTACTCGGCCTAAGATCATCTTTTTTATTTCATCAAACATTTGGGCAATATAGTGTGTTTTAGTGCATTAAAATAAAAAAAAAGTGTGTTTTTTTTTTTTCCACAAAAAATGCGTTTGAAAAATCGCTGCGCAATTACTGTGTGAAAAAAATAATGAAACACCCACCATTTTAATCTGTAGGGACTTTGCTTTAAAAAATATATATAATGTTTGGGGGTTCAAAGTAATTTTCTAGCAAAAAAAAAATATTTTTTCATGTAAACAAATAGTGTCAGAAAGGGCTTTGTCTTCAAGTGGTTAGAAGCGTGGGTGATGTGTGACATAAGCTTCTAAATGTTGTGCATAAAATGCCAGGACAGTTCAAAACCCCCCCAAATGACCCCATTTTGGAAAGCAAACACCCCAAGCTATTTGCTGAGAGGCATTTCGAGTCCATGGAATATTTTATATTGTGACACAAGTTGCGGGAAAAAGACAATTTTTTTTTTTGCACAAAGTTGTCACTAAATGATATATTGCTCAAACATGCCATGGGCATATGTGAAATTACACCCCAAAATACATTCTGTTGCTTCTCCTGAGTACGGGGATACCACATGTGTGAGACTTTTTGGGAGCCTAGCCGCATACGGGACCCCGAAAACCAAGCACCGCCTTCAGGCTTTCTAAGGGTGTAAATTTTTTATTTCACTCCTCACTGCCTATCACAGTTTCGGAGGCCATGGAATGCCCAGATGGCACAACCCCCCCCCCCCCCAATAGACCCTATTTTGGAAAGTAGACACCCCAAGCTATTTGCTGAGAGCTATAGTGAGTATTTTGCAGACCTCACTTTTTGTCACAAAGTTTTGAAAATTTAAAAAAGAAAACAAAATGTTTTTCTTGTCTTTCTTCATTCTCAAAAACAAATGAGAGCTGCAAAATACTCACCATGCCTCTCAGCAAATAGCTTGGGGTGTCTACTTTCCAAAATGGGGTCATTTGAGGGGTTTTGTGCCATCTGGGCATTTTATGGCCTTCAAAACTGTGATAGGTAGTGAGGAGTGAAATCAAAAATTTATGTCCTTAGAAATCCTGAAGGCAGTGATTGGTTTTCGGGGCCCTGTACACGGCTAGGCTCCCCAAAAGTCCCACACATGTGGTATCCCCATACTCAGGAGAAGCAGCTGAATGTATTTTGGGGTGCAATTCCACATATGCCCATGGCCTGTGTGAGCAATATATCATTTAGTGACAACTTTTTGTAAATTTTTTTTTTGTCATTATTCAATCACTTGGGACAAAAAAAAAAATAATATTCAATGGGCTCAACAAGCCTCTCAGCAATTTCCTTGGGGTGTCTACTTTCCAAAATGGGGTCATTTGGGGGGGGGGGGTTGTACTGCCCTGCCATTTTAGCACCTCAAGAAATGACATAGGCAGTCATAAACTAAAAGCTGTGTAAATTCCAGAAAATGTACCCTAGTTTGTAGATGCTATAAATATTGTGCAAACCAAAAAATATATGCTTATTGACATTTTTTTTTACCAAAGACATGTTTGCCAAATACATTTTGGCCTAAATATATGACTAAAATTGAGTTTATTGGATTTTTTTTAGAACAAAAGGTAGAAAATATAATTTTTTTTCAAAATTTTCACTTTTTTTTTCGTTTATAGCGCAAAAAATAAAAACCGCAGAGGTGATCAAATACCATCAAAAGAAGACTCTATTTGTGGGAAGAAAAGGACGCAAATTTTGTTTGGGTACAGCATTGCATGACCGCGCATTCAGCAGTTAAAGCGACGCAGTGCCAAATTGTAAAAAGTGCTCTGGTCAGGAAGGGGGTAACTCCTTCCAGGGCTGAAGTGGTTAAAGGGCCTTTTTTTTTTTTTTTTAAATGACAATTTTTTTTCTTTTTATTGTATTTAAGTGTAAATATGAGGGTCTTTTTGACCCCAGATCTCATATTTAAGAGGTCCTGTCATGCTTTTTTTCTATTACAAGGGATGTTCCTTGTAATAGGAATGAAAGTGACACAATTTAAAAAAAAAAAAAACTGTGTAAAAATAAAAGGTAAAATAAATGTAGCGCTGGTATTTTTGGCTTTTAGTGCATGTAATGTTAAACTAGGGACAGTGTTATAAATTGGTATTTGGCACCACCTAGTGGCCTAAATGTAGAAGTGACTTTGTCTATTTTCTAATAAAGAACATAAGAAAAATGCTACAGGAAGTGACTCAATTGTTTACATTATACAAGGACTTACCTACCCACAATGCCAACGAACCTACCCATGAACACTCAGTACTTAACTGCATGCTGGGTAGGCTATAAAGGGCCCCATGCGGCCATTTTCTTTCTCTTCTGGATGCGTGGCCTGCCTACAAGGATCTGTGAGGAGGTGTTCCAGAGAGCGCAGCCTGCAGCAATCTGCGGAACGGAGCAACCAGCGATTCTGCTTGATACCTGTGTACTGAAGAGACAGTGTGACCGGATTGGGAAGGATCCAGAGACACCTGACGGAGCCATTTTGAGGATCCCGGTCATCTTGCAGAGTGGAGCAGTAAGACGGCGCCGGCTGGCAGTAGGACTGAGACAATCAGAGCAGAGGTTTCCTATTCTTCCAGGCCTGGTTTGGTCAGAGGGCTGCCGCCCCATAATTTTTAACGCACTTTTACACACTTAGACTCATACCACAGTGTTGCTGGGACCTGTAGTCGCACAGAGGAGGTTCCACCCTATTGGACTGAGTTCAAGCAGGCCTCAAGCCTATACTCCACTGGGAACTGACACTGTGTGATTTAGAGACAACTACAGGGGAGGCAGTTATAAGTGTGCTACACCGCAAGAACAGTTTCAATACTTATTCTACACTATTCTTTGCTTGTTAAACCCCTTGGATAACAATCACTACCATACAATAGCTAGCAGAAGACAGAAGACCAAAGACTACATCTTTTATTGTGAGGCCTTGCATTCAATCACAATAAGAAAGGACTACATGATAAAGCAGGGGGGAGCTCCTTAGCAATTGTATTGCGCGGTGTTGATAACTTTGCATTTCTGTGTTTACTACAGTGTGCTGGAAGTGGGAAGGTGCCCAGAATCAAGGCATTGCCACTTTGAGCATTGGTCCCACTTGGAGACACATTGGCAAGGGTCATCCAAGAATTCTTTATATGTTAAAATTGTTGTGACTACTCACTGTGTTGTCACATTACGTTTGTGTGACAGTGCAGTTATTGTAATTACTATTTTATACCAGTTCCAGTAAAAACACATTCTGGTTAATTAGAATAAGTGTGAAGCATTGTTCCTTTTTCCTACAGGTGGAGCAACGGATATCCAGGTAATGGTAAAGGTACACTATTGTTGTATTGTACATTATGGGGTTATCTTTTGTTGTTAGCTTCACACCAACACCACACCACAGCTGTGTCTAAGGGATTGAGCCAAGTTAAGAGGGGTGTAAGAGCAGAGTACAGTCCCAATCAAATATCAGCAGCTCCTTTGGGGGTCAGTGCTACATAAATAATAAAAAAAAATAATCATTTTAAACGTGCCCCGTCCCGCCGAGCTCGCTCGCAGAAGTGAATGCATACGTGAGTAGCGCCCGCATATGAAAACAGTGTTCAAACCACACATGGGAGGTATCACCATGATCAGTAGAGTGAGATCAATAATTCTAGCCCTAGACCTCCTCTGTAACTTAAAACATACAACCTGTAGAATTTTTTAAACGTCGCTAATGGAGATTTTTAAGGGTAAAAGTTTGTCACCATTCCACGAGCGGGCAAAATTTTGAAGCGTGACATGTTGGGTATCAATTTACTCGGTGTAACATTATCTTTCACAATATAAAAAAATTTGGGCTTACTTTACTGTTGTCTTATTTTTTTCATTCAAAAAGGTGTATTTTTTCCAAAAAAGTGCGCTTATAAGACTGCTGCGCAAATACTGTCTGACAGAAAGTATTGCATCGACCTCAATTTTATTCTCTAGGGCGTTAGAAAAAAAAAATGTATAATGTTTGGGTGTTCTAAGTCATAGTAGTTCTAGCAAAAAAAACTGTTTTTAACTTGTAAACAACACATCTCAAAAAGAGGCTCGATCCTTAAGTGGTTAATTGTGTAAAATGTGTCCATGTTTCTTATAGGGCAGTCACTTAGTCCTAATTGCAAAATCTTAACTTCTTCAGATTATATCCTGATAGATTGATTGTTTTAAGTTTTTTTTTTTTCGCTCCTCCCTCTGTTTCATTACATATGTGTCCAATTTCATTATTTTCTTTGTGTTCAGTGGTGTATGATTATGTGTTTTATGGGCTCTGGTACTAAAAAATCCATGGTTTTAAAATCTTTGAGTACAGTGCCACACTTTGGATTGATGCTTACCTGCTGTGAAGGTGAAAAAGAAAGTGTAGAAAGTAGAGTACCTCACCAAAAGGAGATGTATCAGTGTGTCTAACTTGAGTTACCCAAGCCACTTTGGGTGCCTGTGAAGTAGGTAATGTGTGATGAGAGTTACCACCATCTGGTGCCATTTAGTGTTCTTGTTCGGTGAATTTTGGTTTTCCTGCCATAGTATCATAATGATCTTGTGCCTGTCCATCCAACTGTGTGATGGATACCTGGGTGAGTGGAGGAAGCAAAAGAGTCTGAAACATTGCCATCATCAACAAAATTAAATTTTCTATTTCTCATAAATCTATTCTGAGTTTTATTCCACCGATATATCCTGGCATTCTGAAAGCTATAAGATCCTTATTTATTTTTTTATCTTTCTTTTTGATAACTTCTCCACTATGTTTTTCCAATGCTTCTCTTATATGGAAACGTGGGTCCCTGTTTTATTTGAAAATTGAGGTATGTGGTAGAATAACTGTTTTGTTTTTTTCATATTGTCATATGAAATAATATAATAAAATGTACAATCTTATAATTATTGTTTTTTCATTGTAAATATTGTACCCATTTTTTTACTATAGAGAGCTGGTGGATCCTAAAGAAACACTGGACTTTTGCAAAACTTGCCATTCCACTGGGCTCAATATTTTAGAATCTAAATATTCATAATATGGATCAATGTTTTAATAAGGACAATTGTCATTTAAATAATAAAAAAGATGTATTGATCCTTTTTAAACGTAATTTCTATTTTGGGTTGTGTGTGACAATCTATCATCCCCCTAATCCAGGCTCCCTTGTTGAAGACTTGGAGTTTCTTTTTCCCTTTTTTGTTAATATTAAAAGATCTTTTCTATGATTTTTGTGTTTTTATTTACTAATTATTTATTTTTTATATATATACAGTATTTATTTTGTAAATGAGTAAGATACAGAATACTATGCACCATATACATTTTCACATAGGAGGGCAGATATATGTGGCCCCCTTATTCTAAAGGGGGTTCTTTGATTTAGATAAATCCGCCCTAAAGACCGCCACATCCACTGGTTCAGGAAAGTGAGGATGAGGCCCTTAACCACATAGGAACAATAGGTTTTACCTCCCCCCTGACAATTTACCCCACCAAAGATAAGGGCATTTGGCCTGCAATGCTTTAATTGGGGGTCTCAAGCTTGTTGACCCTTTTTTCCTCACTAGACTGGCCATGTGCTAAAGTAAGGATCTAGCATTGATTTTGAAGAAGACTCAATGTCATTTTTTTTTCCTAAAAGGACAGTACTTTTTAAAGTGTAGTGTTTTTTGAAGAAAATTGAAAAAGGAAAGGGAAGGGGCTGCTAGCATGCAAAACCCCACCTGAACCATAATTTACAATGGGGGAGCAGAATCCCTTAATGAAAGGTATCTTGTGTCCATATTAATGGAGATGGGAGTCTGTGAGAGGGGGCTTATTGGAATCCTGAATGCCCCTTTTTGAATAATGAGGTAATTTGGACCCCTAAATAAAAGAACAAAGGGGTACATAGGGCATTAACCACTTTAGCTCCAGGAAGTTTTTAATCTCCAGGGCATTTTTTACTACTTGGCACTGTGCTTCTTTAACTGGATATTGCGCGGTCATGCAACATTCTACCCAATTTAAATTGATATAATTTTTTTCATACAAATAGAGCTTACTTTTTGTGGCATTTGAATACCACTGGGTTATTCATTTTTAAATTTTATTAATGAAAAAAGACAGAACATTTTGAAAAAAAAAAAAACTGAATATTTTCTATTTTCTGTTATAAAACATATCAGATAAAAAAAAAATCAAAATTCAAATGTCTTCATAAATTTAGGTCAATATGTATTCTGCTACATGTCTTTGGTTAAAAAAAAGTGTATATCAATTGGGTTGTGCAAAGGTTATAGCATCTACAAACTATGGTTAACATCTTGGCTGATCTAGTGGTTAAATGTGTGCCTAACTATGTTTAATGTGTACTGCTTTTTACTAAATATCTCTCTCTTTCTTATCCCTGCTTTCCTTAGATTGTGAACATAGGGCTCTGGGCTGGGATTGGACACAGCTGATCAGCATGTACCAGCCATGAATCGTTGCTGGGCATGGAAACAGTTTTTTTTTAATATTTTACAATAACAAAGAATATGTTTATTAAAGTGTATAGTAATGCAAAATCATTGATGTTTTGGATAGAGTGGGAAAGCATTAGATCCTCTGACAGGAATGTATTGCTGTGTGTGTGTCCCTTGGGGACATTCATCCCTAAACTTTAATGCCAAAACAGAAAATGTAAACTATGAAAGCCAAAGCAATTCTTGACAAATTATAAAATATGTTGTGCTAAGGATTTTTGATAACAATTGATTCAATAAAATATCAGCAACCAGCACAATATTGAAGAAAATCAATAAAATGTATATATGGTAAAGGTGTAGCGCTTAAATCATAATCCAAAAAGGACAATCCAGGAACAAATGTCCAATGGTAGTTCAATCTGCGATAGGCAGGGAATAGGAAGACCCTTAACCACTTGCCGACCGCCTAACGACGATATACGTCAACAGAATGGCACGGGCAGGCAAAATCACGTACCTGGTACGTGATTGCCTTCCCACGGGCGGGGGGTCCGATCAGACCCCCCCCCGGTGCCAGTGGCGGTCGGCTTGTGACTGGAAGCGTTCAGAGATGAGGGGGAGGCCATCTGATCATGGGCCCCCCCCTCGCGATCGCTCCCAGCCAATGGCAATCATCCCCTGCCTCTGTGTAGTACACAGAGGCAGAGGATGTGATGTCATCTCTCCTCGGCTCAGCAGTTTCCGTTCCGGCGCCGAGGAGAGAAGACTGAAATGTAAGTGCACAAACACAACACAGTAGAACATGTCAGGCACACTTTACACCCCCCATCGCCCCCCGATCACCCCCCAATCCCCCCTCCCCCCCGTCACACTGACACCAAGCAGGTTTTTTTTTTCTGATTACTGCATGGTGTCAGTTTGTGACAGTTAGAAGTGGTAGGGCAGTTAGTGTTAGCCCCCTTTAGGTCTAGGGTACCCCCCTACCCCCCTAATAAAGTTTTAACCCCTTGATCACCCCCGTCACCAGTGTCACTAAGCGTGTCACTGGTGACGCTAGTTAAGGAGGTAAATATATAGGTTCGCCGTCAGTGTTTTTATAGCGTCAGGGACCCCCATATATTATCTAATAAAGGTTTTAACCCCTTGATTGCCCCCTAGTTAACCCTTTCACCACTGATCACCGTATAACTGTTACGGGTGACGCTGGTTAGTACGTTTATTTTTTTTAGCGTCAGGGCACCCGCCGTTTATTACCGAATAAAGGTTTAGCCCCCTGATCGCCCGGCGGTGATATGCGTCACCCCAGGCAGCGTCAGATTAGCGCCAGTACCGCTAACACCCACGCACGCAGCATACGCCTCCCTTAGCGGTATATTATCTGAACAGATCAATATCTGATCCGATCAGATCTATACTAGCGTCCCCAGCAGTTTAGGGTTCCCAAAAATGCAGTGTTAGCGGGATCAGCCCAGATACCTGCTAGCACCTGCGTTTTGCCCCTCTGCCCGGCCCAGCCCAGCCCACCCAAGTGCAGTATCGATCAATCACTGACACTTACAAAACACTAAACGCATAACTGCAGCATTCGCAGAGTCAGGCCTGATCCCTGCGAACAGTTTTTTTGGTAGTGTTTTAGTAAACTGGCAAGCACCAGTGGCCTAGTACACCCCCGGTCGTAGTCAAACCAGCACTGCAGTAACACTTGGTGACGTGGCGAGTCCCATAAGTGCAGTTCAAGCTGGTGAGATGTCAAGCACAAGTAGTGTCCCGCTGCCACCAAAAAGACAAACACAGGCCCGTCGCGCCCATAATGCCCTTTCTGCTGTATTCGCCAATCCTAATTGGGAACCCACCGCTTCTGCAGCGCCCGTACTTCCCCCATTCACATCCCCAACCAAATGCAGTCGGCTGCATGAGAGGCATTTTCTTTATGTCCTCCCGAGTACCCCTACCCAACAAACCCCCCCAAAAAAGATGTCGTGTCTGCAGCAAGCGTGGATATAGGCGTGACACCCGCTATTATTGTCCCTCCTGTCCTGACAATCCTGGTCTTTGCATTGGTGAATGTTTTGAACGCTACCATTCACTAGTTGAGTATTAGCGTAGGGTACAGCATTCCACAGACTAGGTGCACTTTCACAGGGTCTCCCAAGATGCCATCGCAACCGGTTACAGTTTTATAAAAGTTACAGTTACAAAAAAAAGTGTAAAAAAAAAAAAAAAAACACAAACAAAAATATAAAATAAAAAAAAAATAGTTGTTTTATTGTTCTCTCTCTCTCTATTCTCTCTCTATTGTTCTGCTCTTTTTTACTGTATTCTATTCTGCAATGTTTTATTGTTATTATGTTTTATCATGTTTGCTTTTCAGGTATGCAATTTTTTATACTTTACCGTTTACTGTGCTTTATTGTTAACCATTTTTTTGTCTTCAGGTACACCATTCACGACTTTGAGTGGTTATACCAGAATGATTCCTGCAGGTTTAGGTATCATCTTGGTATCATTCTTTTCAGCCAGCGGTCGGCTTTCATGTAAAAGCAATCCTAGCGGCTAATTAGCCTCTAGACTGCTTTTACAAGCAGTGGGAGGGAATGCCCCCCCACCATCTTCCGTGTATTTCTCTGGCTCTCCTGTCTCAACAGGGAACCTGAGAATGCAGCCGGTGATTCAGCCAGCTGACCATAGAGCTGATCAGAGACCAGAGTGCCTCCAAACATCTCTATGGCCTAAGAAACCAGAAGCTACGAGCATTTTATGACTTAGTGTCGCCGGATGTAAACAGCGCCATTGGGAAATTGGGGAAGCATGTTATCACACCGATCTTGGTGTGGTCAGATGCTTTGAAGGCAGAGGAGAGATTTAGGGTCTAATAGACCCCAATTTTTTCAAAAAAAGAGTATCTGTCACTACCTATTGCTATCATAGGGGATATTTACATTCCCTGAGATAACAATAAAAATGATTTAAAGGCGAACGCAAGCGTCGGTCTGGCGTCAAATGTAAACAGCAATTGCACCATGCAGGTGAGGTATCACCGCGAAGGTCAGATCGAGGGCAGTAATTTTAGCAGTAGACCTCCTCTGTAAATCTAAAGTGGTAACCTGTAAAGGCTTTTAAAGGCTTTTAAAAATGTATTAATTTTGTTGCCACTGCACGTTTGTGCGCAATTTTAAAGCATGTCATGTTTAGTATCTATGTACTTGGCCTAAGATCATCCTTTTTTTTTTCATCAAACAATTGGGCAATATAGTGTGTTTTAGTGCATTAAAATGTAAAAAAGTGTGTTTTTTCCCCAAATAATGCGTTTGAAAAATTGCTGCGCAAATACTGTGTGAAAAAAAAAATGAAACACCCACCATTTTAATCTGTAGGGCATTTGCTTTAAAAAAATATATAATGTTTGAGGGTTCAAAGTAATTTTCTTGCAAAAAAAAATATTTTTTTCATGTAATCAAAAAGTGTCAGAAAGGGCTTTGTCTTCAAGTGGTTAGAAGAGTGGGTGATGTGTGACAAAAGCTTTTAAATGTTGTGCATAAAATGCCAGGACAGTTCAAACCACCCCCCCCCAAATGACCCCATTTTGGAAAGTAGACACCCCAAGCTATTTGCTGAGAGGCATGTCGAGTCCATGGAATATTTTATATTGAGACACAAGTTGCGGGAAAGAGACAATTTTTTTTTTTTTTTTTGCACAAAGTTGTCACTAAATGATATATTGCTCAAACATGCCATGGGAATATGTGAACTTACACCCCAAATTACATTCTGTTGCTTCTCCTGAGTATGAGGATACCACATGGGTGGGACTTTTTGGAGCCTAGCCACGCACGGGACCCCGAAAACCAAGCACCGCCTTCAGGCTTTCTAAGGGCATACATTTTTGATTTCACTCTTCACTGCCTATCACAGTTTCGGAGGCCATGGAATGCCCAGGTGGCAAAAAAAAAAAAACAAATGACCCCATTTTGGAAAGTAGACACCCCAAGCTATTTGCTGAGTGGTATAGTGAGTATTTTGCAGACCTCACTTTTTGTCACAAAGTTTTGAAAATTGAAAAAAGAAAAAAAAATTTTCTTGTCTTTCTTCATTTTCAAAAACAAATGAGAGCTGCAAAATACTCACCATGCCTCTCAGCAAATAGCTTGGGGTGTCTACTTTCCAAAATGGGGTCATTTGGGGGGGGTTGTGCCACCTGGGCATTCCATGGCCTCCGAAACTGTGATAGGCAGTGAATAGTGAAATCAAAAATTTACATCCTTAGAAATCCTGAAGGCGGTGATTGGTTTTCGGGGGCCCCGTACGCGGCTAGGCTCCTAAAAAGTCCCACACATGTGGTATCCCCATACTCAGGAAAAGCAGCTAAATGTATTTTGGGGTGCAATTCCAAATTTGTCACTTTCCCGCAAATTGTGTCAAAACATAAAATATTCCATGAACTCAACATGCCTCAAAGCAAATAGCTTGGGGTGTCTACTTTCCAAAATGGGGTCATTTGGGGGGGTTTATGCCATCTGGGCATTTTATGGCCTTCAAAACTGTGATAGATAGTGAGGAGTAAAATCAAAAATTTACGCCCTTAGAAATCCTGAAGGCAGTGATTGGTTTTCGGGGCCCCGTACGTGGCTAGGCTCCCAAAAAGTCCCACACATGTGGTATACCCATACTCAGGAGAAGCAGCTAAATGTATTTTGGGGTGCAATTCCACATATGCCCATGGCCTGTGTGAGCAATATATCATTTAGTGACAACTTTTTGTAATTTTTTTTGTCATTATTCAATCACTTGGGACAAAAAAAATGAATATTCAATGGGCTCAACATGCCTCTCAGCAATTTCCTTGGGGTGTCTACTTTCCAAAATGGGGTCATTTGTGGGGGTTTTGTACTGCCCTGCCATTTTAGCACCTCAAGAAATGACATAGGCAGTCATAAACTAAAAGCTGTGTAAATTCCAGAAAATGTACCCTAGTTTGTAGGCGCTATAACTTTTGCGCAAACCAATAAATATACACTTATTGACATTTTTTTACCAAAGACATGTGGCTGAATACATTTTGGCCTAAATGTATGACTAAAATTGAGTTTATTGGATTTTTTTTAGAACAAAATTTTCGGTCTTTTTCCGTGTATAGCGCAAAAAATAAAAACGGCAGAGGTGATCAAATACCATCAAAAGAAAGCTCTATTTGTGGGAAGAAAAGGACGCAAATTTCGTTTGGGTACAGCATTGCATGACCGCGCATTCAGCAGTTAAAGCGACGCAGTGCCAAATTGTAAAAAGTGCTCTGGTCAGGAAGGGGGTAAATCCTTCCGGGGCTGAAGTGGTTAACCAGCACCAAACAATACAGCCACTTACCCCGTGTAGTAGTGGACCCTCATCACAAAGGTCACATCAGTATATATAAAGTAAACTCAGGTAAGAAGGAAGCCCATAAATCTTCATACACTCAGTGGCAGCAAACCGGATAGTGAAAGCAGTAAACTTGGATATAACTCTCTTTGTTCAAAATTATACTCCAGCGGTAGTCATCACATATCTGTGCCACTTCTCTTTTAATGGTGAGTGGGATTGTCCTCTCAGAATTGTTCTTCTCTTCCTTATAGTATAGTTTCAGATTTCCTCATACCAGACCTTCTGCAGGGAAGATCACTTCCTCCTCCGGGAACACACAATGTCCATAGTGCCCCCAGAGGATGGAGGACTGACTGACCTCCCCAGTACAGTCTGTTGAGGTCAGTCCATCCTCCATCCTCTGGGGGCACTGTGCACATTGTGTGTTCCCGGGGAGGAAGTGATGTCCCCTGTAGAAGGTCTGGTCTGAGGAAATCTGAAACTATACAAGGAAAGAGAAGTGGCACAGATATGTGATGACTAACGCTGGAGTGTAATTTTGAACAAGGGGAGTTTTATCCAGGTTTACTGCATCCACTATCCGGTCTGCTGCCACTGAGTGTATGAAGACTGATGGGCTTCCATTTTACCTGAGTTTACTTTATATATGCTGATCTGACCTTTTTGATGAGGGTCCACTACATGGGGTGTTGGAAGGCAACATGGTTTAATATCATATTTCTGGTATTTCATTCCCTGGTTGATACAGGCAGATGGCTCCAAGTTGGAATGTAACTAGTTACACATCAGAGCTTTGTAGCATATCAGAATCTGCATCTGAAAGCTAGCAAGGCTTGTAACAAGGGCTTGGCTCCGAGCCGACTGGTATGATAATACACTGCAAGCAATCTTTAAAGAGAGCCATGGCTGCCAGGATGATTAATGGCGGTGGGTGACAAAAATAAAATAATCAACAGGCACCTAGAGATGATACATGGACAATGCTGCCCCTAAAGACCAATACAGCAGGATGGACAGTAATATAATATATTAAAAGGACTACCTCTTGGCAATATCTCATTGGACAGGAGGCTAGTGGGTGTGGTTATGAAGGGCACAAAGGAGGGAATTCGTCCCTTTTTGCTGGTGGCTCTCTGAGCCGCATGGCTCCCTCTCTTTGTCATCTGAGCCCAGCTGACGAAACAAAATCTCAAGGAAAGCATGGTGATAAGTATCTTTGATATTCTTGTATTATATGTTCTGGTGTTATATGCTTTGTTATATCTTTCATTAGTAGTTTCATGTTAGCGTTTTCCTATTTTCTTGGGAAATAAATAAGACTTTGTTTTATTAAGCAGTGTGCTAACCTTATATTATAGTGATATCAACAGTAACATGTGATCAGAGTTTTAATAGACTAGCTAACTATAGGAATAGACAAGGTAATACACAGGTGCAATAGACAGAGGGAATCCGTAACCACCCTTAAATAATATTTATTGTACCAAATTACTTCATGGGGTAAGCGGCTGTATTGTTGGGTGCTGGTGATGGGTCTTCCTATTCCCTGCCTATCGCAGATTGAACTACCATTGAACATTTGTTCCTGGATTGTCATTTTTGGATTTGTCGGGGCTGGGTTCAGCCCTCCCTTCTCTGAGCTGGCCACTCAGCTGTTGGCTAATTGCCAGCTCCTATCTCTCCACAGTGACTCACCTGTTGATGCTCATCAGTCCTGCCTACTTAAGCCGTCCAGTCCAGATGATCTCTGCCTTCGCCTTGGTTCCATCTCTAGAGACGATCTCCTGTGTTCCTGTTAAAGACTTGCTTGGCTGACATTCCTTCTGGCTCTAGATCCTGCTTGCTGCTCTACTACGCTGTTCTCTGGCCTCCTGACGTTTTGGCTTGTCTGACTATCTGTTCCGGTTCTGGCTATACTTTGACTACTTTTACTCTGTTTACCTTTTTTATTATTATTAAACAAGTGTGATTTAACTGTACTTCTGTCTCAGTCTGATTCATGGTTTCTGACAGGATTATGATTTACGCGCTGCACTTTTACCATATACTGTATAATTCTTGACAAAGGTCTAAATCCTTCCCTATTATACAGATATATATATAAAAAATTTGGGCTTTATATGCACTTTAATACAATATGACTAAAAATAATTTGCTATTAAATATGTGAAGATCAGGATCTTCATAGTATTTACATTACAATTTGTAGTTTGTAGGATTTTTATTAGTATTTCTTTTGTTGGATGATGCAATGCAGTTCTCTTTATTCTCTCTTGTGATTATAGTTATAGTTCAATACAAGGCCATCTGTATTTCTTACGGTTAGTTTATTATCTTCCCCTATCAAGGTTTCCCTTATGTAATACCAGCCAGGCACATAATTATAATGTAGAGTCGGCAACTTTTCAGTGATAGCTGTTTGTAAAAATAATGACAGTGGATTTCATCAGATGGAAGCTTATATATCATCCCTGAAGACAGACTGGAAGCTTTGTGCTTAACCACCTGCTACTCTGGAAACCTCTTGTATCAATAAATATGTAATACAATACGTGTGTTCTATGATGTTTTAATAAATTAAAAAAAAAATTATACTCCAAGACTTTAGTTTGGTGAAAGATGAAAAGCACAAGGTATATAAACCATATGATGCCATATTTCCCTTATAAATCTAAGTTAAAAAAGTGGATTATATACAACACAGGTTAATACTATTTTGACAATTTTATGTGTCCACAGATAAGTGACATCTTTTCACATAATTTCTGCTGAATATTACTATTATTTTATTATTAGGGATTAGCTTGGGGTTAAAGACGAGTGTGACCCCAACCAAGCCTGTTTACAGTTAGGCAAATAAGAAAACAAACTGGCCATATTTGGTTTGTTAGGCCCACCTGCCTGAACCTCCAGTTGATGTAGCCAGGAGTCTAAAATTCTATTAGGCTTCCACACATCCTTCTATGTTGTCTATACAAAATTACAAAATGGAGGAACACAAAATTGCTACTACATGAAATTAGACTTTACAGGTACACAATAAGGCAGGCAAACTTTTTTTTTTTTTTTTAACCATAGATTTTTATTGTAAATTTGCATTAAATACATAAAATACGAAGCTTTGTTTACAACAAATGACATAGCAGGGTGAATGATGAATGTCAGACGTAATTCTACAAAGAGATATTTCCACCTGAGCCACCCATATCTACGTAGCTTATGACCTCAACAGGAGGTAGGACCTGTCACACCTACTGGGTACATACTGTGAGCAGGAACCTCTGATGGTCTTGAGCAAGGTAGCTCTCTAGCGACCTTAGTGAGGGTCACTAGTGACTACATACAATATATGCTTAATTCTTACTTTGTAGATAACTATCCTAAAAACTTCAAACAGTGATACTGTCTTATTATAGTAATAACATAAAACACATACTTTTTAGTGTAGTCACAACTTATTAAAATCTGTCTAGGTTCTTCTGGTGTGACTACTTCTGGAGTTGTTAATTGTTTATTGGTTTACTTATCAATTTCTCTACTTATTTAAATTCTTATACCACTATCTGCCTGGTTGTTTGAACTACATATCATGAAAAACAATTCACATTTCACAAGTGAGAGGGAGCAAACTGAGAAGATTTCCAGACATCCCAATTTTTATGGAAGGCCTGGGTTCTTCTTTCCTTATACGCAAGCATTTTTTCCATTGTGTATTGGGCATTCACTCTGGAAATTACTTCCTCAATTTTTGGGGGTGTTTGAGAGCGCCATTCTCTTGCTAGTGATATGCGTGCTGCAAATAGTATATTAATAACAACCTTTCTCGTCAGGTGAGGAAAGTTTTCTATGCCCAGGCTGAGGAGGGCAAGTTCAGAGTTTAGTGTGATCATAGTATTTGTGATTGTATGAATGATGGAAGCTACTTCCTGCCAGAAGGGTTTTATTATCTTACAGCTCCACAAAATGTGTAGCAAGTTACCTGTGTTGTAGCAGTTCCGCCAGCAGAATGGTGGGATGTTCGGATTCATTTTATTGATGAGGTTTAAGATACCACCTATGCAGTATCTTCTGTGCATTTTCCCAGTGATCTATGCATGCTGAAGATTTGCCATTGCTTTTAACAGCTAGATGCCATTGGTGCAATGGGAATTCTTTGTTTAGTTCCTGTTCCCACTTTCTCATATTGGGAACCTTAGTCTGCATGTATAGGGGGGTAGCAAATTTGTGGAATAGAGATATTCCCTTGTGTTTCCCCGGGTTTTTCCCTAATAGATAGTGCCAAAGGGAATTTTTAGTGGTCTAGGAGTAGGGATGAGCTTCGAGTTCGAGTCGAACTCATGTTCGACTCGAACATTGGCTGTTCGCAAGTTCACCGAACAGCGAACAATTTGGGGTGTTCGCGGCAAATTCGAATGCCGCGGAACACCCTTTAAAAGTCTATGGGAGAAATCAAAAGTGCTAATTTTAAAGGCTAATATGCAAGTTATTGTCATAAAAAGTGTTTGGGGACCTGGGTCCTGCCCCAGGGGACATGGATCAATGCAAAAAAAAGTTTTAAAAACGGCCGTTTTTTCAGGAGCAGTGATTTTAATAATACTTAAAGTCAATCAATAAAAGTGTAATATCCCTTTAAATTTCGTACCTGGGGGGTGTCTATAGTGTGCCTGTAAAGGGGCGCATGTTTCCTGTGTTTAGAACAGTCTGACAGCAAAATGACATTTTGAAGGAAAAAACTCATTTAAAACTACCCGCGGCTATTGCATTGCCGACAATACACATAGAAGTTCATTGATAAAAACGGCATGGGAATTCCCCAAAGGGGAACCCCGAACCAAAATTAAAAAAAAAAAATGACGTGGGGGTCCCCCTAAATTCCATACCAGGCCCTTCAGGTCTGGGATGGATATTAAGGGGAACCCCGGCCAAAATTAAAAAAAAAAAATGACGTGGGGTTCCCCCTAAATTCCATACCAGACCCTTCAGGTCTGGTATGGATTTTAAGGGGAACCCCGCGCCAAAAAAAAAAAAAAAAAAACGGCGTGGGGTCCCCCCAAAAATCCATACCAGACCCTTATCCGAGCACGCAACCTGGCAGGCCGCAGGAAAAGAGGGGGGGACAAGAGTGCGGCCCCCCCTCCCTCCTGAACCGTACCAGGCCACATGCCCTCAACATTGGGAGGGTGCTTTGGGGTAGCCCCCCAAAACACCTTGTCCCCATGTTGATGAGGACAAGGGCCTCATCCTCACAACCCTGGCCGGTGGTTGTGAGGGTTTGCGGGCGGGGGGCTTATCGGAATCTGGAAGCCCCCTTTAACAAGGTGACCCCCAGATCCCGGCCCCCCCCCTGTGTGAAATGGTAAGGGGGTACATAAGTACCCCTACCATTTCACGAAAAAAGTGTCAAAAATGTTAAAAATGACAAGAGACAGTTTTTGACAATTCCTTTATTTAAATGCTTCTTCTTTCTTCTATCTTGCTTCATCTTCTGGTTCTTCTGGCTCTTCTGGTTCTTCTGGTTCTTCCTCCGGCGTTCTCGTCCAGCATCTCCTCCGCGGCGTCTTCTGTCTTCTTCTCCTCGGGCCGCTCCGCACCCATGGCATGGGGGGGAGGCTCCCGCTCTTCTCTTCTTCTCTTCTTCTTTTCTT